>NC_140580.1:351583750-352221750 GCF_964204655.1 Triturus cristatus
CTCTATCAGTTAGAAATGTATATTGATGTGCCTGACTCTCATACCTTGTGCTCTCCCGACTGTACGATGTCTCAGTCTTTTCATTTTTTTCCGAAGGTTCCTCTTTTTCTGTTGTGTTGGATTCTCGCTCATCAGTGGAGTCACTTAAAAATAAAAGGAAAAGCTGTGAGTGGCTTACAAATAGTAACTAGACAGAGAAGAACAAGTTTCCTTACCTTCAATAACACTCTTTCTGGAGGATACTCTATCTAACTGCAGAGTACTCATCTTGCAAATATTCCCCAAGGCGTCAGACTGGATTGGGAAATTCAAAAGTTGTACTCCTGTGTGCCTGTAGGTGGAATTGATTGGCTCCACTTCAACTTCTTTCCACTATGGAAGTGACAATTGGGTCTGCATATAATCGCCACCCAGCCACGCTGACGTCAGCTGGTTTTGAAGGTTTGTTCACACCTCGGGTGCAGAGCACATTAGCAAATTGGCTTGTGTGCAGATCTCTAGATTGGGATCTTTTAGGATGGAAAAAGAGTCAATTCCACAGAACGGGGAGGCGGAAGGGTCAGTGAGGAATCTGTGGTTTAATAGTGTATCCACCAGAAATTGTGCTGCTCAATGTCAGTTACTTGCTCTTCTGGTGGATACTTCCAACTGCAGTTTCCTCAATTTGTGAATAGATACCAAAGCAGCACCTCTCCAAGTATCGGGTCTGTGGAATGGCTCAGCCCAAAAAATCCTGAATGACCAGATGGTCAAAATATCCATCCAGATGGATCGGACTGTCAAGTCAATAGTGCTTCATGAACATGTGCACTGATGCCCACTTAGCAGCCTTAAAGATGTCCTAGGCGCCACTATGAGTACCAGTGCAGCAGTAACAGCCTGAGCCTGAATGGAATGAGCCATCAATTCTTTAGCTCTCTACTTCTTAGTTAGCACTTAGCAGATTTGAATACACTATATAAACTAGAGATGGATCTTTTCTGCAATGTCTTTCCTTTTTTGCTTTTTTGAGAGAGTTAATCGTCCATTTATTGGTCCTTGGTACTATCAATGTAAAAACGGAGTGTTTTCTTAGAACCCCAAATGATAGCTTGTCTCCTCCACTTTTGGCGCATGAGGCAGGGCAAAGAATATTGAAAGGATGATAGCCTACCCGACATGGAAAGATGTTACTACCTTTGGCAAAATGCAGCTCGACTACTGGACACCAGTTTGCCTGGAAAGTATGTTGTGTAAGGTATCTCAGGGTCAAGCAATGTAGAGGGCAACTGCACATTGGCTCAAATGGAGTGCACAGTAGAAAAGTGAGAACCAAATTCAGGTCCCACTTTGGCATCACAAAGAGCTTTGGATTAACATATGTAGTAAACCTTCAATAAATCTCATCATAAACAGGTAATTTAAACTAAGAGGGTTGCTCAGGCAACCTCAAAAAAGTGAAATGAGCTGACAGAAATGAGCTGACAAATAGCTTTTAACAGTGTCCTGAGCAAGTCCTTGGTGGGCCAACAACAAAGTGAACAACAGCACTTCAGGCAGCATAGCTTGTAGTATATCGATCTAACGGGTGCCACACCAAGCCAAAAACTTGTACAGAGCCCGGTAGATGGTTGCCTGACTGCCAGAATAACATTACCAACTTTGGGAAAAAGATAGAAGGAGACAAGCTGCCGTGCCTCAATCTCCATGTATAGAGGTGCAGTGTGCAACAGTAGATCAACCCGAAGCAGCAACTTTATCGGAAGCCAGATGCTCATGTCCAAAGATTCTGGGTATTATACCCTCCTGGTCTGGGGCGGTCTGGTCAGACTAGATCTTCTTAAGAACCAGAGCAAGAGGGGTAGAAATTCAGGAAGGCTACAAGACTCCCAAGCTCCACCCAGGACGGAATATGTCTCCTAGATAGAGTCGTCTTGAAAAGTCTAGCGCACAAAAATGCTGACATTGTGTGTTCTGTCACCAGTGAAAAGATCAAGCCAGGGTTCTCCCTATACTGGAAAGTGGCCTGTGCCATCCTCCAGATGTAACTGAAATTTGTGATCCGTTAGGTGCCGGTGACTGAGTTAATCCTCTCAGGTGTTTAGTAATACCACCAGTAGGGACCATATTAGTAATATTGACTATATAGTCCTTGACGTTAGGATTTGGCATGAGCTGACTGAAATGGAGGTCATGTTTTGCCATGAAAGCGATCACTTTCCCATTGCACTCAAAATGAAGTGGGTACAAATTAAGGACACCTCTAATGTAATAGACATGACCAACAATAGGCGTGATGTAAGAAGGGGGGATATCTCAAATACTGAGATGTTCTACGAGAGATTTATGATACAGTCCATTCGCACTTCTGACATTAAAAGATCTGTCCTGTATTTCTTACCAGGGAATGGCCACCCACGATATTTTGTTTACAAAAGAGAGGTTATATCCCGTAAACGTACTCCTAAATTGCACGCATGGTTTGATAAACATTGTAGAGAGGCGAAAACAGATTTGAGAAAAGCCCTAAAAAGTAATGCGAGATTAATATTACCAAGCTAGACGAGATTACACTAAATTAATTAAGTCCTGCAAGGCTTAGTGGGAGAGTAAAATTTGGGAGGACTTGCTGGAAGCACCAAAGGGGAAGGATGTTAGGTTGTTCTGGCACCTGGCTACCTATCGTGGTCGTAAGGACCAAGCCACCCAGAAAGTCACATTCCTGAGGGGGAATGGGTCAAGCATTTTTTACAGCCATTTAAGCAGAGCCACTGTAGGTGGAAGGTACATTTAGCCCTGGAACTCCACCTACTAGTAGGGTCACAGATGAGTAGAAAGTTTACCAGTGAAGAAAGCATTAACACGCAGAATGGACAAAAAGTGGGGGAAGCCCCAGGGCTCGACAGAATCCCTTCGGACTTGTATTGTTCCTAATCTCAGATTTGGGGTTCTTACATTCATGTTCTGTCGAACGCAACTGCAGCAGGTGTCCTACACAAAAATTCATGGAAAGGGGTGGAAATTATCTCCATTTTTAAAAAGGGCTCAAGGCAAGACCCATGTAATTGTCCCCCACATAGGCCTTATCCACAAAAGAAAACAATTTACAGTAAACATTCTCTGACAAACCTCTGGGAATGGATCCACTCCATTAGGGTTTTGTCACTTTTACCAGCAGGCTTTATAGACAGCGCAAGTACAGTGGACCAGATATTTGTTTTCTGACTTTAAATTGGAAAAACATCGATATGGACTGGAGGGCACTGTATGTCCCATTTATAGATCTTTGAGCAGCTTTTGATCTTGTCCCCAGGATGAAAATCTGGGACGTCCTTAGGAAAATTGGGGTCCCTACAGGGCTACTGCTTCTGATTAAGAATCTGTATAAAGATAACTTTGCCAGAGTTAGATAGGGCCCGCTGAGGGCAGAAAACAGCAAATATTCCAATTAGTCTTGGTATCTTTCAGGGTTGTGTTCTCACACCGAGTTGACTTTTATTGTTTATCAATAAATGCATTTGTTATTTAGTGGATTGTGGGAATGACGCCCCTAAAATTGCCAGGCCCAAAGTGCCATGTCTGCTCTTTTCAGACAATAAATTCCTTTTATCAAAAACAGTCCAGGGCCTAAATACTCTGTAGGGGAGGTTTAGCCAATTCTGCCAAGACCACAGTTTAGAAATAAATAATTCTAAAACCAATTACATGGTATTTAGCCATAAGAAAAACATTAGAGGGAACGTATTCCTAAAAAGAGCCAAACTATAAAGGGTCTCAGAACTTCAATATTTAGGGGTGAGACTAAATGATTCCAACAGATGATTCGCTTCGATAGAAAGGAGAACACTGATTCTGGAACACAGTGCTGGGTCTATTATTAGATTTTCAAATAGAGCTTCCTCGTATCCCATTTTATCAGCGTTGGAAACATACAGGGCCCACGTATGTGGAGCTGCCATATACGGGACTGAATTTTGGGGATATTACAATCTTGACCCATTAGATATAGGTGAAAACTCTTTCCTTAGATCCTTGCTGAGACTTCCAAAAAGTAGCCCATCACTCTTTAAGGATTGATTTTAACATCAGACAAAGCATAGATATAGCCAGCTTAAAGCCTATCTTAAATTGGGTCAGGTTCCGAACATTAGAGCCACTTGCCCCATACAGAGAGTGCCTCCGAGAAATACTTGCCCATCACTCTGCACACAAGTTCCCCTGGGTATCCCTTGTTAAAACTTGGCTGGTCAGGCTAGGACTGGCCAATATTTGGCTACATTCTACTGCAATGCCACGTAGCGCTTGTGAATCTGTTAAATATTGCTACTGGAATGCTGTTCTCTGCTCTAAAATGTATGCAGCTTCTTCGTGTGCTTCACAGACGTGTTTCTGTACTTCAAATGTGGCCCCCAATTCAAAGAATTTATTAATTATGTTAATGTGCCATAATCAAGGTCTCTTTTTTTTTTTTTTTTTTTAAATCAAATTTAGGCTAGAGATATTTCCTACAGCCACCTTCATTTCCTTATGAAACAGCAATGCTAACTCCACCAACCTGTGTCCCATAGGGTGCCAAGCAGTGAAGATTGACGAACACTTGTTTTTTCTGTGGCGCTTATGTAAACCAGCGTGCTCAATGGATTATTACTTTCTGTTGTCTTCTTGGGCTTGATGATAGGTGCAACACCCTGAGAGTATGTAAGACTGATACCGGGAGCTCCATTGTCTATTCGATTACAAGTATATGGTATATCTGAGCAAGAATAGTGGGGAGAAACTAAAATGTAATGGCTGTGTCCCGGTTTTAACCTTTTCACTGCATTATGCATTTTTTAATTTAGGTAGGTAAATTGGTGTTTTTAAAGCTACATGGAGGTGCCGCCTGCAAGATAGCTACTAGAATTTGCGTTCTTTGTTTGATTGCAAATAATCCAAATTCAATATACAAAATATAAAAATAGTGGCTAGTCATGTAGTTTTACTTTCTATTACTGCACTACTACTGCAAACTTGGCTAGGAGATTTTGTGTTTTTATAGTCACTTTTATTGCTCCCTGTATAGAATTCCCATCCGGCATAGCCTATTTCCTAGAACTACTTCTGAGGTTTTTTTAAGGGGATATTTAGTTGGGCTTAGTATGTCATTAGTTGCATTGTGCCTTATTCCATTTCCAGATAAGAGTTTATTGTAATGGATTATTATGGTTACACTATGTTTTATTCTATTTTAGCATATGTACACTACAGTGGATTATTCTCAATCCTTCCTATTTTTATATACTGTGTATATTTTATGTGTACTTTAATGGTTTTTTAGGAACCAAAATAAAGTTGACTTGATCTTGATCCCGCCAGGTTGCTCAGGAACAGAAAAATGCCCTAGCAAGACACCTACTCCCAGTCAGTTAAGAATCTGCAGTAGACTGAGTATCTACCTGAAAGAACATTACCAGAGGTATGTAACTTG
Source organism: Triturus cristatus (assembly GCF_964204655.1). NCBI lineage: Eukaryota > Metazoa > Chordata > Amphibia > Caudata > Salamandridae > Triturus > Triturus cristatus. The sequence goes on from NC_140580.1 coordinate 351,589,197, forward strand.
TTCTTCTGATAGATACTTCTGACTGCAGATTCCTTACCTACTGAATAGATACTAAAGTAGTACCTCCCAGGTGGTGGGTCTGTGAACTGTCTCAGACCGATACAGTTATTCGCGTCGGACCTGGGCGTCCAGATAGTAGTGCTTTGTGAACATGCAGAGCAATGTCTATGTTGCTGCCCGGCAAATGCCCAGATCAGGCACTCCACATGCCAGCGCAGTGGTAGCAGCCAGAACTCTGGTCTATTGAGCCCGCTGGCCTTCTGGAGGCTGCTTCTTGGCAATTGCAAAGCAGATTTTGATGCAGAGAATGATCAAGCAAGAAATAATCCTCTTTTGCACTGCTCTGCCCTTTTTTTTTTCAAGGAAATCAAACAAAAAGCTGATCATCCACACGATGTCCCCTGGTACGATCAATGTAGAAGCTAAGAGCTCTATTGGGATCCAGCCAATGTAGACTCTCATCTTTCTAAGAGGGTTGAGGTGGAACGAAGAAAGCTGAAAGGTGAATGTTTTGCCTAACATGAAAGTTGGTAAAAACGTTCAGGAGGAAGCAGGCTTGTGTCCTCAACACCAGCCTGTCTGGTGAAGGTCCCTACTTGGACAGGGTGCAAACCACTGCCAACTAGAGACCCAATTTCTAACAATCGCTACCATCCATTCTCCATGGTTGCGGGCAGGCAAGACCTGGGCTGGGGTGAGAATCTTTAATTTCTCTTTTCTCAGAAAGGCATTGAGCAGGAGATGGTCTAAAATAGGATGAAGGCCTCCATCCTTCTTCGGCGCCAGAAAGTAGCAGGACTACCAGCCAGTTCTCACTTCTGATGCTGCCACTCCCAGTATGGCTTCTTTAGCCAGAAGTGCCTCCACTTCCCACTATAAAATGGACAAATGGTACTCCGTCAGCAATCCAGAAAGTGATGGAAGGTGGAGTGGAGTGCAGTGGAAAGAAACTAAAGGGCATAGCCAGTCGGACAATTTGCAGGACCCATATCTCCGAAGTGATTGCTTGCTACCTTGAGAGTAAATGCAGGATTATGCCTCCGACAGTGTGGCTGTGTGTCTGGAAAGACCCACTAAAAAGGTTTTACAGAGACTGGAGGGACAGCAGGAGATTAGGTAGCTCGCCGCCCTTGATCTCCATGCTGTCTGCGGGTGCCGCGGCTGTATGGTCTGCTGGGCTGGCTGAATGGACATTTGTGTTGATGTTATTGAAAGCCTCCACCATGGCCGGAGGGGGCGAAATTGCTGGTGGAAGTGACATTTTGGGGCCAAGAGGCTTAAGGAGCGCACTGTCCTCCAACTGTCTTTAAAGCTCACAAGGGCTGAGCCTGCTATTTTGCTGAATTGGCATGAGCCATCTAAGGGCATGTACACTAGGGAAGAGTGGACATCCCTAGAGAAGCCTGTAGATCTCTTCTAGGCATGTCTTTGAAGTGTGACACTGGTGTCTGTCGCCGAAACAAGGCAATCCGTGGTGTCTAGCCCACAGCAAATTGTGAATTTTGCCAAAACACAGCCATCTTGAATGGATTAAGAGTGGGGAGCAAGTCCTAAGGTATAGCAGGTAAATCCTTAGTGACATAGTCCCAGAGGGGGTGAGTGTATCGGCCTACTACACATCTGACGTTGATGGACCTCAATGCCAGACTGGAAAAAGAGAACATGCATTTCCATGTTTTGAGTGATTAAGATTCTGTATCCGGCGGGTGGGTGGGAAAGGCGTTTGGGTTGACTCTGCTTGTGGATGCTTGTACAACTAAACTCTCTACAGTCAAGTGTTGTGTTAAGAAAGCTGGATCACAGGAGGCAGAGCAATGGTACCTTGCCATCTGCTCATTTATCAGCAGCCCAGAACATAGATTTGCCTCACTCCCTCGATGGGTGACTAAAAGAGCCTCAATAATAGGCAACAGGAACTCAGTAGTCAACTGTCCTGGGTGGAGGACATTAGTTTTCACTTCCTTAGTAGGCAACTGGAGATCAATGACCTTAGGACCCACTTCGCATCATCACTGCAAATTAGGCACTTGCCACAAGTGGTGAGACCAGTCCATGGTCTGTAAAAGTATCCAGCCCATTGGTATCTTGCAGCTGATTAGACTAGCTGTTTTCAGAGTAAGGTTGAGCACACTGATCTCCCTCATCATAGCAATCATTGTCAAGTCAGTACTGAAAAGATTGTGAATATTCTGGGGCATTCCTTGAGGTAAGGGCAGGGTCTGACAGGCTGCGGCCCAGACAGCTCAGGGCGCAGCTTCAATCTAAGTAGAAGAGAAGGTAGCTCAGTCAGAGAACACTATAGGTTGTGATTTGTCGTCCAGGGTTAGCATTGATGTCAATGCTCCAAGATTCAGTGTGGGTTGTGGCACCAGGACTTACTTCAGCACTGAAGCAGGTGCAAGACATGAAACGGTCCCAAAGGCACAGAGGGCAGAAACGCTGGCAGAGTCCCCGTCGGAAGTCCTTGCAGTTCCTCAAGGCCTAAAGGCGCATCAAAGGTAGCGCAGAGCGTGTCAAAGAGGGACGAGTCACGGAATTCCTGAATTAGCCGTGGTGTCCCCGAAGGCCACGAAAACTGGGGTTGCCCTGGGACGAAAGGCAGAAACTGCTACATAGGCCCTCATTTTCCTGGACCTCGCTGCAGCATTTCACACGGTCTTCCAACCCAACCTCATCCAATGCCTGCACAACATTGGAATCTTAGGACACACACTCCAATGGATCTGCTCCTACCTGATTGGAAGGACCCAGTCTGTCAGCCTGACACCATACAACTCGAACGCCCACAACTTCATCTGCGAATTTCCGTAAGGATCCTCCCTGAGCCCGACCCTCTTCAATACATACATGATCCCTCTAGGCAACATCATTAGTTCTCATGACATCAATGTCCTTGCCTATACCGATGACACCCAACTCATACTCACCCTAAGGAACAAGATGTCCAGTATTCAGATTAAGTTTAATGATGATTTCTCCCACTGGATGAAGAACAACTGTCTAGGCTGAACACTGACAAGAACAAAATCATGTCTTTGGGAAGAGCAGTTGACCGTGGGACTCCACTTGGTGGGCAACAGGGCAAGGACTAACACCCACCACACCACCCACGCCAAGAACCTCAGGATCGTCATAGAAAGCAAAGCTGACATGACCGTCCAAGTAAACGTCTTTACTGTCTCACACTTCCAAACCTTGAAATTGTGGAGGAAGACTTTCGAATTACTCCCAATCAGCACTTGGACAGCCTTGGTCACAAGCAAGCTGGAGTACGGAAACCCCCTCTATGCCAGGACCAAGAAGACCTCAGCAGAAGGTTGCAGCCCATTCAGAACTCGGCAGCCAGAATCACTCTCAACCTCCCAGGCAGCACTGACAACACACAACACCACAATTGAAGGAGCTCCACTGGCTCCCCATCCACAAACAAGCACAATTCAAACTCTTCACCTGCACTTTTAAGGCATTACCTAACACTGGCCATCAAACCTCAACAATTGCATCAGCTTTCACAAACCTTCCAGAGACCTCCGCCTGTCCAGACTCCTACTTTCACACATTTAACGCATATGGAAAACCTGATCCGGTGGTCAAGCCTTTGCCTATATTGCTCCTAAATGTGCAATGACCTTCCCGTAGACATAAATGTCTCCTTCTCACCTATTAAATTCCGCAAGAAACTGAAGTCCTGGATTTTTGAGTAGTCCCACTAGGTCCAGGTTTTGGCTAGACTTACACCCGCTCAGTGCCAGGGTACCCTCTCGGGAGATAGTGAGCTCTACAAATCGGCATAACATAATATAATATCGAGTTTGGGAAGGAGACTGAGAGGCACGTTTATGCCCTTGTGATTTTTATTAGGAGTTGAAGAGTGGTAGGAAGGGGAACAGTCATGCTTGGACTTCTGCTTCTTTTAGGACTTTCCCGAGAAGCAGCTCCGGATCCAAATCTGGTGGCAAGGAAAGAAAGAATCTGGCATCAGCCGTGTTGGGTGGAACTTGAATGTGGTTTTGCATGTCAGTTCTGAAGCGGAACAACATTAGTGCGGAGTAGCACAATGCCACCTACAACCGTGTAAGGGTACTGCTTGAAAGTTTCCACATCCAGTCTGACACCTGGAGAGTATTCAAAAGGTGCGGAATCTGTGATTAGAAGTATCTATCAGATACAGGTTTTACACATAGGTGTGCAACTTGTTGGAGTTTATATAGGAAAAAGGTAAAGTCCCAGACAAAAATAAAGTTCAATGGCCCCAGCCAGCAAGTATGCAGATAGTACAGTACTCCTGGAAAAAACAGGCACTGGAATTCAGAAGCTACTCATTAATTTGAGCACTGATTGTAAGCTAAACTATTTGGCCCTTAACAGTCACAAAACAAAATTTATGTTTTTTGGTTAACGGCTTAAGAAAATAGGACCTTGGTGGTTCAAACACAGAGTTGAAAGATTCAGCAGTATAAATATCTCAGTGTTTGGTTCTAGGCAAGGGCAGACCATCTAACTAACACCTGTCCTCTTTGAAAGCCAGCACAAATTTAAGACCTAGCTCACAATATTACATGGTCTCAAAGGCATTTTACTAGTGTAAATAAGTCTTGAGTTTAGTTTGAAAAGACTGTTAACAGCAACTAAGGCGCCATAGCTGAAAGCCTGGTATAGGTTCATCAAATCTAATTATGGCACATCTAAATTTTGTCTGGGCTGATGTGAGTCACAGCGATAAAGCAGGGGCTGCCCTTTGATCTAAACTCATTGAAAATTCACTGGATTCTGTTAGGTTAGGGAATATTGGAACTATATGGTTTCTTTTGATAGTTTTAAACAGATAGTGAATAGGCAAGCTAAATAATTGTCCTTTTACCGTGTCAGGCTTGAACTTCTAAACCACTCCCATAAACTATTGTATACAGAAGTCTTCAATAAGCTCTTTACTGAAAGCTCTTTACTGAAAAAAATGTTTCCTTTACTCTATGAAGCACAATTCATTATGGCAAACTTTGGGCTTTTGGGATATAAGGGAGCTTACTTTTATCATGGAAGATGGAGAGCTAGGCGATTTAGTGGCTACATAAAGACATTTTTATTACTGTGCCATTTGGCTCACCCATTGTGATTAATATGCTTTCATTTTCTGCCTTTTAGGGCTAGTGGAGTTAAGGCAACTAACCAATTGGTTGATTTTGGAACTGAATGTGAACCAATGGCAACAGCAATTAAGAGTATCAATAACACCTGGCTGTGTTTACATTTGGTGTTTCACATTCCTGAAGACCTTGCTGTAGCAACCCCAAGTTCAGTTGCCATTTGTGAATTATTTAAAGTTCTCAACAAAGGTTGCTAGGACATAGCTGATTTCTGGTAAGCTTTCTGCTACTATGTGTGCTTAGGAGTGCAAGGAGTTAGCTCACATAGCATTATAGCTGGCCAGTTTAGAGGTGAACAGAATTCGGGTAGTAGTTCTCGTATCGGAGTAGGAGAAAAACATCTTGTGTTTGAAATGTGTGTCAATAAGAAATATCCAGCTATTAAAATAGTTTAAGAAAAGAGTTGGGCTCCAAAGTATTTAGAAGTCTATTTGTCTCTTTGGTTTCGCTGAAGAAGCAAAGCATCACAGCTGAAAGATTACAGAGTTTACAATAATGCAAGATTTATTTAAGGTAGTGATTCTGTTTAAGAGCCCTGATAGTTTTGAAAGAGATTCAGTGTGCTAGAGATTTTTTATAAACGTAAATTTCATGTTTTTATTATGATCGAAGTATGCCACTATGTGGAGCTGGTTTTGCTAACGGTATAACAAATGTGTATTCATTACCTCACGGCACTTGTAACCAGCCCCCTCGATGGCTGAATAACCACAGAAAGCAAACTACAGAAACTATGACTTCCTCAGCAAGACCAAGGCCACACAACAATGACCCTGCTACAGACAATGAAATGCTTAATACAGTTGGAGGAACTTAAAAATCCATTGAATATGGTGTTTAGAATGCAGTGAAAGTTGGCAAAATAGGTTATCAGGGGGTGACCTATCTAAGTTCCTTGTCTCCCCTTGTCCCATTTGATGCAAGATTGTAAAATAATAAAACACACATTATGCATTTCAACAAATATGTACAAAAAAACTGACCTGTAAATAACAATTATTGTTTTAGGGAAGGGTCATCTGTTTTTTTTAAGAAAGAAAAAACACAAACGAGGAACATTACATACCTGAATGCCTGGACGATAACTGTCCCAAACAGAATAAATAGTGCAGAAAAAATCAAAGATAGAAGCGGCATCATTTCCCGCCTAAAAGAGAAAGACATTTCAAATTTGATACATCTCAATAGACAGACAGTTCAATTCTATAATAGTTGAGACATCTGTCTCACTCTCAGAATCTAAAAGCTTCTCACAAGCATGGATAACAAAACACTGTATGGCAGCAGTTAGAAAACTCATCTCTATCACAAACTTGGATCAAATCTCGATTTCACATTCTACTCACATCACAATAATACTTTACACCCTTTCAGTCCATCGTTCTACGAAAGAGAATGGTGCAAGGAAAACATATTCACCAGTTATTATGGAGCAGACTGTCCCAACACTCGGCCCAATAGTCGGCTGCAGTATATAACCATCGGAGGAAAAACACCTGTGGAAAAAAAATCAAAGAACACAAAATCTATCAGAGCTGGGGTGCACTGGGGGCATGCTGACTGCTAGGAAGCGGGGGGGGGGGGGGGGGGGGGGAGACTCAAGGTAGCACAACGACAATTCCTGTTGTTCAGTTATGGATATCTATAGCTAGTGACGTTCAAAAGACTTTAAAAGGTTGGTTCAGACTTTCAGCTTCATGAGGCTGATGAACTTAAAACAACTGAAGTGGGTGATTACAAAACACATTATTTAAGTTTAAGAAATACTATGTTTATTATGTGTGCCATATAAACAGTCGTTATTGTCATTCTAATTAAGAAACCTCAAGTGACAATGAAACCAAAGATCATAGGGAAGACTGTATTTACCAAGATCAGTGTATCCTCCAGAATCAGAGAACTTTTTATAAAGGAAACACTTGCGTTGAAATTTTATATTTCCCCAGAGCATAACTGGAAATAGACGTCTCCCAACAGAGAACAATTTCAAAGAATAATTCCTTTATTTATTTTGCTTTAAATTTTAAATTCCATATGCTATTCAGACTTAAAAGGTTAGTCTTCTAAAGTTGCCAGCAAAGAATTCCTTAATGTATTTTAGTTCTGATTTTAGTTACAGATGCTGTTCCAACTTAAAAAGTTAATCTTACAAAGTTCCCAACAAGTGCCTTGCCTTATAACGTTTCAACGCATGTGTTTAATTTATAAAAAGTTTTCCGATTCTGGAGGATACACTCATCTTGGTAAATATTTGAATTTATAAGAGGCGTTGTTGCCCCTACTCTCACAAGAGTGGCAAATTCATCCAACATAATACTTCAGGTCTCTAATAAAGGTATTAACTGGCGGGCCAGGAGTGTGTCGAGTCTTTGGACAGGACGCACATAGGGAGAACTGTAGTTACTTGGTTAGAAAATGCCTGTTTAACAAATTACTCTCTGCAAAGGATTCTCTGAAAGCTGTCTTCCTGTATATAACATGTAAAATTTTCCTCCTCTGGCAGACTAAATCTAGAGGGCTGATTACGACTTTGGCGGTGCTGTGCTGGCGCTCCATCAACACGCACCGCCTAAGTCGCGCAAGGACCGCTTGCCTCATTACGAGTTGAACTCATATAAGGAAGACGGTCCTTTGCCTTTCCCATGGCAGTGCCTGGAAAACAGGCACCGCAATGGGAACTGCAAAAAACATTCCAGCAAGCCATGGACGGTGACGTCCATACAGTGCTGGAACGTTGGGGGATTACAGACAGGGGGGAGGGGACATGTTGGGCCCTCTGAATGTATCCCCATGGCGGTAGGGCATGGGTGCCCTATTGGGCCCCCTTTGTTCCTGCACCGCCAGCCCTTTCATGGCGGGGCTCCTGTCATGAAATGGCTGGCGGTGCAGGCTGGCAGTGAAAGGTAATATGGTCAGCAGGACTGCGCCAGTCCCGCTGAGCATTTTACATTGTGGCACACCTCTGCAACCACCAGGAAACGACTGTTACCTGGCGCAGCCGGTGGTCCACTGCCGGTACGATGGTGAGAGTTGTAATCCAGCAGACGGTGGACCGCCACTGCTGCACCACAGTGAGTGCAGCGGTCTTCCGACCGCCATATTCATGATCAGGCCCCAGACTTCTTTTATAGGTTGCTCTTGATTGAGCTCCAGGCACTGTCAGAATGACTTTAGACAAAGGGCTGTGCAGCTGTTCTGATCACAAGTGACATGTGTAGTTCGAAAAAGTGCTAGTCGCATCAATGAAGTCCAACCCATCTGAATGTTCCTCTCTATAGCACAAAGACGTATCAAAGCAGTAGAAAGAAGTTACCAAAAAGTATTAAAAACTTTTTAAATCACTATCCTATGAGTAAGTGGAAGCACAATTGCAAAGAAAAAGTCTCATCTAATCTATTAAGGAAAAAGTTATATAACCAAGACAAATTGGAAAAGAATTTGTATGAAAACCAAGACAATCACCACAGAGTTGCAGTATAACCAAACCTTGACTAGGAGTGCAATAAGTAATGCCTCATGAAACTACCCTCCAAAAGAAATTAAGGTTGCATGGGTTATGAAGGAAACTCTACCTCCAATAAAACAAAACAAATCAAGCAAGGAATCCAGAGTTAGGAATGTATTGTCAATAAGAAACCAAGCAATAGAGCTTCATTTCACTAGATCTCCCATGATCCACCTCCACAGGAAGTGACATCATGGAATGTCCCATCATCCATCTGGACAGGAAGTGCCATTACTGGTTTTCCAGCCAAAACAGTCTTTAAAATAAGAAGCCAAGCACGAGGACTTAATTATCCATCTCCCAAAGAAATGACATCGCAGCACTCTGCACTCCCACTGTCCCAGGAGCTACTTAATGGCAGCTGCAACACTGATGTGTAGAGGCCCCGCCACTGTTGCGCCGAAGACAAGCCAGCGCTAGGAACCCTGGTCCAATCACCAACCAGCGATACTCCGCAGCACACCTTAAGATGCTAGACCCCGGACGCTGTTCCCCCCACTGCTGTCGAGCCTCACAACACAGTATGAATTTTCATCTGCACCCACTGCCGATTCTCCAGCAGCCACCCACCCGCCCGCATGCAAATACTAATGCCGTCAACACCCCTCCAAATAAACAAGAACCAATGCCAACAACCCCTTCCTACAACCTATGACACAGCAAACCCGCACAGCAACACCCACTCGCATGCATGGTTCTCAACACAGGATCACTCAGCAAACACACACATGAAATATGTAACCCGCTGAGTAGCGACACACCAGACATCCTCTTTATCACAGAGACCTGGCTCAACCCTTCATCGGCTCCCAACATCACCACAACAATCTAAGCGGGCTACAAGATCGCTTGACAGGACCGCCTTCACGAGCCAGGCGGAGGATTCACTATTATCTACAAGGAATTCGTCAAATGCACAACATCCACAAAGAATGACACCCCATTCATGGAACCCCTGCACTTCAAGCTGCCAATCGCCAAAAACTTAACCCCGAACGGAACCCTGAACGGAACCATGGCCTACTGACCACCCGGACAACGAGTCACTTTTACCAACCTCATCAACAACTTCATCGCTCCGCTCACCATCAACTCCAGAGCCTACATTCTCCTCGGTGACGTCAACTTTCACCTGGAAGACAAAAATTATTCCTGCTCCACAGCACTCCTCGAAGGCTTGAGCAACATCGGTCTCACCCAGCTCGTCCCAGAACCAACACACAAGGCAGGACAAACACTGGATGACATCTTCAAATACAGCATCAAATACAACTCCACTACACCACTCACATGGACCAAACACTCCATCATCCACTTCACACGTCAAGTCAACACCCTGCCCAGGTTCAGCATTTGTAGCCACAGCTGGGGCAAAATCACAGCAGCAGACTGGCTAAGCGCCCTCAGCACATATCAACCTAGCCCCACACACAACCTCGACAAGGACAAAAACAACTTCAACAGATGGATCAAGAACTGATGAGACTCCTCGCACCCTAACTAAACAAGCACAGTAGATCAAACAAGCAAGTCAGTTGGTACATAGATGACCTCTGTGATGCCAAACAACACTGTAAACAGCTAGAAAGGAAATGGAGAGCCAGCCACGACAACACAGACAGAACTCCCTACAAGACTGCACTCCTATGCTATCACCAGCAACTATGAGAAAACAGCTGCAATGAGATTTTCTCGATCGTTCCGGATTTCACCTTGCCCTTAGCCACTGTCAACAACATTGCTGCCTCCCAACAACTCTGTGACGACCTATCTAACTTCTTCCACAGCAAAATCGCAAACATCTACAGCAACTTCGCACACCAACCCAACCCCGGAGAACTCGTGCTAACCTACCCATCATCAACCAAGACGGCCATCTGACCAAATGGACAACCCTCACCAGAAATGACAGCAGCAATCATGAGGACCTTTCACTCAGAGGCCCCAACAGACCCATGCCCCCACTACATCTACAACCTGACAACATAACCAATAAGCACCACCCTGACCCACATCATCAACATCTCCATCCAGTCCACTACTTTTCCGGATGAATGGAAACTTGAAGAAAACAACGCCATCCTCAAGACGCCCACAGCTGACCCGAATCAACAGAGTAACTTCAGACCCTTCTGCCTGCTTCGCTATCCAGCCAAAGTGATGGAAAAAGCCATCACAACATACCTCAAACTTCACCATCTTCTACATAACAATCAGGATTCAGAACGAACCCCAGCACCGAAACAGCACTCATTGTAGCCACTGACGACATTTGAATCATACTGGACAGAGGAGAAACAGAAGCCTTCATCCTGCTTGATCTATCCACAGCCTTCAACACAGTCTCCCATAACACCCTCAACAGAAGGCTCCACGAGACTGGCATACAAGGATCTGCTCTCAAATGAATCTGTTTCTTCCTCACAGGAAGAACAAAAGGGTCAGGCTGTGACCATTCATATCAGAGACCTAGAGACTGATATGCGGAGTTGCACAGGGATCGTCCCTGACCCCCACCCTTTTCAACATATGCATTGCACCGCTCACCAGCATCATCTAATCACAAGACATCACCGTCATCTTATACACTGAGGACACCCAACGCATCTTCTCCCTGACAGGCAAAATAATCACCATCAGAACCAACTGTTTAACAGCAGGACCATAGTAGCAGACTGGATGCAAACCAACTGCCTGCAGCTCAACTCCTACAATACAAAAGCACTGGTCTTTGGCAAAATGACCTTCCCATGGAACTCCACCTGGTGGAGGTCAGAAGTAGGACCAACATCCACACCCACAGACCACGCAACAAATCTAGGGCTTACCCTAGATGACAAGCTCAACCTGACTGCTCAAGTCAACACAGTGTGCACCTCCTGCTTCCACATCTTAGGCATGCTACGAATGATCTTGCAATGGTTGCCTCGGAATACCAGAAGGACCGTCACCCAAGTACTCATCACTAGCAAGATGGACTATGGCAACACTACACCAGAATAGCCAACAACTCCTCCACAAAATCCAGACCATCCAGAACACCACTGAAAGACTCATTCTTGACCTCCCATGCCACACCCACATCACAACGTACCTTTAAGAAGCTTCATTGGCTCCTCATTCACAAGCGCTGACAAATCAAACTCCTAACACACACAAAGCAATGCACAACACATGACCAGAATACCGGAACAACCGCATACACTTTCACCAACACATCAACACTCTGCCTCACTCTCACTTGAATTAAATTCCCGCTTCCATGAAAGCAAAACTGAAGGTTGTTCATTCTCCTACATCGCATCCAAGACATGGAAAATCTCCCTCAACAGATCAGAGCCTCCTCTTCACTTCTTTAGTTTTGCAAGAAACTGAAGACCTGGCTCTTCGTATAAGCCCCTTGAGCATCTCACACCTACACACCTGTCCAAGCACCTTGATACCCTCTCAGGTGATTACTGTGCTATGCAGCTCAATATAACATAATATAACAAGTGTCATAGAGGATTCTCTAAACTGAATTCCTTTCAAAACGTTTCCTAAAATTCATATGCAATCTTCACTTGCAGGAAAAACTGCAAATTTAAAGACTCGATGAATGGGGCAGGGACATAACTCTTACAGCACACCAGAGTACTTGCTGCACATAAGGACTATGCAGTGTTAGTTGACCTTCATACCAGATGGAAAGAGGTGGACACAAAGTCAAAAAGCACAAGGTTTGCAGGTTGGGCTGCAAAAACCTCCACATTATACTGACTCAGAACGTTGCTGCACAGCAGCAAACCAACAAGAATGCAAATTATGAGATCCAATGGATCAGCAAACCAGGTCTTTTTTTTTACCATGTCTGAGGCGGCCAAGTTCGCATCTGCTTCTTGAAACCAGAGTTTCAAGATCATGCAAGGAATTAATAACAAAGTCCTGGAATGTATAGTAACAGAAAACTCTAACTTGGAGAAAACTGCTCCCCCCCCCCTTCCCCCCTCAACTCCAGCTGAGAAAAAGATGTACCGCTTGTGACTCACTGTGATGCAAATAGGGCTGGTTAAGGAATGACTGAGAAACAGATCCCAGTTCTACTGCCATTTTTTGGAAGAAGTAAGCCTTCTGAGATAGGACAGCTGTTACCAAAACGTGCCTGTAAGGTAAGACACAGAAAGCAACACTTTGCCGCAAGGCCCAGAACCATATTTGTTAATCTACATATACATACCATTTGACTACAAACCACCTTTCTACGTTTAGACAGGACAGTGCTTAAAAGTGCCATTAGTGCTTAAAAGTTACTGAGATACAGAAAAGAAATGCCAATAGGTCCAAATGGATCAACCTAACTTCCAGTATGGTCAAGTACACCCTGCTGATTAAAATATCACCATTCATTGGGTTATGTTTTTTAATACCATTCAAGGAATCGACTCTGCTGAGATGACCAAAAAAGGGGAGGAGAGTGATTTTCCAGAGTCCCTGGAAATACATCTATCAATTTGGAGGACACCTAGGTCCATGGTAATCTCCTTCCAAAGCTCTATATAATTTCGTAGCTTGCAACCATCAGTGAAGCATGCTAATTGGAGGGGATAGCACTAACAAGGTCTTGAGCAACAAGGGTAGAGGCTGGAAGGCCTACGACTACTCATCCTCTCTGCCTACAGACTGGCAAAACTATTATGGCTGTTGAGATGGAGGGTAAACCAAAGGTATCACTCTACAGTTGCCTTTAAACTTGTAAATCTATTATGAAAAGGGTTCAAAGACAAAGAACCCATAGGGGTTTCCATGGCCATTTTACAGGAAATGTTCTCATGACTTATCTGCATCATTACTAATGTGCGATTTCTCTAAAAACAAAGGACATATCCTAATTCTGCTTTGCATCTAACCAGGACTACTTAGTACTTTATCAGAATCCATGTCAGCAGCATCCTACTATGTCTTGATCAGCTGTCTTAAAGACTGAATAATATAAGAGGCCATATGTGCAAAGGTTCTTAACACATAATCTCAAATTTTTACCAAAAGCCATTTGTAGTGAGGAAGGCTGTGTGAAGCCTGACCTGAATGTTAATCTGCCAAAGTACTTTTTTTTTTTAACACAATGCAGTTTGTTTAATTCCCTTTTTCGGAGGCAGAAAGTGAAAATTGGGTAAGGTCCCAAAGGATTGGATAATCCTGTCTGTGAAGAAGCAGATGGGCCACCAGCCTCCAAGTCAGTGTGCTTTCCAAAATGATGGATCTTAAAGCTCAGGACTGTATTTGCTTGTTTCTTTTCCTTGCTTACAGCAGATGTAAAAGGCTTGAAACAGGACTAGTAACAGCTACACTATAAAGGACTAGTCGGAGGCAGGCTTTAGGATTACAGTAATCCTGTATATTCTAGCTTCTGTGGTCTTCACCTAAATACGCATGGCCACAGTTGCCTTTGTCACAACAGTGAAGAATACAAAAGATTATGCCTCACAAGTATCTGGGAAAAACTCCAGTCCTGTGAAATATAGAAATACACGAACAGGTTTGCATCTGCAACCACACAGGGTTAAAGTTTCTGTGAGAAATCTGTATTTGGAGGATCAAAATGATAATGTCATGAAGGTCTAACTTATCCGGCATCCTAGACTGCTTGAAATATTCTGAAGTATTCAGAAAATGAGGTGTTCCTATATTTGGCCCTACAGATGAAGGACCAGCTTCTTCACTGACTTAGATGGCACAAAAAGCATTGCCAAAAGAGACTCTTGGAATTATACAAGTGGCGATGCCCAATAAATTGGTTTGAAGCTAGAAACGTATTCAGCAAGACCACTGAGGCCAAAGATTACACCAGAGGCAAATCCAAATCAAACAACAGAAGTTTAGAGGGCACCCTAAAATGTCAACTACCCAAAGATGAAGCAGCATCTGGTGACATTGGGCATGTAGTTCAATAAAGAAATGACACAGATGGAATAAAAGTTATGTTGTAAATCAATAGAGAATGCATTGGAATAGGTCCTTAAAATGGGCAGGATTTGGGAACTTTACTGGCATCTTCCCTTGCGGGGTTGGCAAATCAGCGTAAGAAGACTACATTGGCACCTTTAAAGTTACCAGCTTCGAAGTCAAAGCCTGGACCGGAGTGGCCTTTTGAGAGGCAAACAGCTTTGAGTGGATTTTTTTGTTCTTCTTTCTGTGGTGATGGACAGAATATGAGAGGTGCACAAACTGAACTGATGTGTTTGTATACATAAGAGACAATGTGGTCATCACCTTTTCTTACTAGGATCATAAAGAGTAAGGCGGCTTATTCCTCCAAAATGTCCTTGACGTTTATCTGGACACCAGATTGACAGGATCCTACTTAGGCTCCAAATACCATATGCAATATTGCGGAGGGTCTCACACATGTGTTACTCACTATCCAGGCATGGATTCCATCCTCACTTTAATATTCTCTAGGGATACAAAAACACCTTGAACTTAATTTTGAAAAAGGTTAGTACAATCAAAATGAAATCTCTTTTACATTATGGTATGTATATTTATTTAGTGTGCAGGAGGTTTAAGCAGCTCTCTCCTTGGTGAGAGTAATATGGGCATCTCGGAAGACGAGACTTCCGTGCTCTTCAAGATGGCGGCGCCCCGATCGGAAGACCAGGAGGTTAGCGTACTAGACACGCCGGCCGACGCGGGACTGACGTCGCGTGCCGGAACAAGAGGCGAGGAACCAACGAGTCGAGGAAGGAAGGAGGCGAATGAAAAGGAGGGCCGAGGAGAGACGGAGGAAAGCGAAGCGGCGAAAGGTCGGAACCCGGGCCAGTCGGGAGAGCCGGGAGGCGAAAGGAACCGGTGGAGCTGGGAAAAGGAAGAGTCGAAGGGGCAGGGGCCCCCAGCCTGCATCGCCTCTGTATCCGGACGGCCCCAGGAGAAGCAGGACGCCGAGATACCCCATGCTACGGTCCCGGAGGACCGTAGCTTCAGGCAAGTGCCCTTCCTTCAATATTTGAAAAGGTTGGCTGGGAGGGGAGACAAGGGAGGCCTACATAAGTCGGGCACTAGTTAGGACCGCTCTTTCCCTCACGTCCTCATTCCCTCACAAACCGTGGTGATAGTCTGCTCAGGTGAAGGGTCAGCACCACAGATACCGAAAAGTAAGCCATATGACTGACCGGTGGTTGTTTTGTGTTTCTTTGCTTTCTCCCGGGGACGCCAAGCAAATCAGGGAACCACCAAGGAGCTGAAGGGAAGCTACCTGAAGAAGGGAGACCTGTGGAAGTGGATACCGGAACCATTATACTTTGTTCTGGACACCCTCGCACATTTAGACTGTGGCTCTGATGAGGTGTGGATAGTCGATCCAGGTTTTGGGGGGGATGTAGAAGGCAAGACTTCCTACTGTGGCTGCGGGGTACAGCTGAGCGGAGGTGCCTAGCATGTAGGTGGAAATGTATGCGGCTGATGAGGTAGGCAGGGTTGGTGTTGTGTAGTGCTTTCTAGGTGTGTGTGTGAACAGTTTGAACTGGGTGTGTTTATGTATTGAGAGCCAGTGGAATTCTCATGAATGTGGGATGATGCAGGTGCAGTGTGGTAGGTTGGGGATGAGCTTTTCTGCAGCGTTTTGGATGGTTTGGAGCTTCTATGTTTTTTCTGCATAGATTGCGTAGCCATAGTCAAGCCTGTTGGCAATCAGGACCAGGGTAATCGGTATCCTGGTGATTTCTAGCAGCAATTTGAAGATCTATCACAGCACCTTGAGGATGTAAAAACAGGTGGAGATTACTGCATTTATGTGGGGTATCACGTACAGTTTGGCCTTCAGGATGATTCTCACATTTCTTGTGTGGGTAGTGGGGTAGGTGTGTGGCCGAGGTCAGCCTGCCACTAGGTGGAGTCCCAAGTGGAGGCTTTCCTTCCAAAGATCACCACTTCTATTTTGTCTGTGTTGTTTGAGGCAGTTGGGTTTCATACAGGTGGCTACTGCGGTCATGAAAAGTTGGTTTCTGTAGTGAAGGTCTCATTCGAAAGGGAGAATATTAGTTGGGAGTAGTATGCATTGGAGAGTATGTTGACAGGGGCAGCTCCTCCGCTAAAGCAGAGGAGTCTCGCCCGACTGCTCCAAGAGCACAGCAAAGTACAAATAATATGATACTAGAATATTATCATAATTTTGTTTTTAGTCTGCCTTTAAGCTCCATGTTAGGGTGGGAGGGCAGGACTGGTCTCGCGTGAAGCCAGCAAAGGGAGGAGAGGTGGCTGCACCGTAAGTGCACATGACCGTTTGGCCAACCGCCACTCTGTCACTACTGGATCCAGGGATTACCACAGAGTCTTTATTGGAAGCTGAAGACACCCGGTCTAGGCAATTTCTATGATTTGACCTCAAAACAAGTATGCACCAAACAAATGCTCAAATATTTAAAAAATATGGAGTTTAATTCACAATAATATACAGAAATAGTTTTTACATTTTCAACTTTGCTTATTTATTAATTTGAATGTATTACTTTCAATATTTAATTTTGTAACACTGCCGCAGAACCCGTGAGTATGCCTTGTAGACCCCCAGGGGTCCTCAGACGACAGGCTATGAACCATTGGTGTAGGTGCTTCATGTAGAGGGTAGCATTCTCTGATGTTGTGTATTATGGCGATTCCTAGTCAGTGTTACCAGTTTTGGCGTGCGAGCTTGTATCCTGCTGGGATAGCTGTGACAATGTCAGGTCTTGATATGGAAGTTAGCCAGGTGTCCGTAAGGAAGAGTAGGTCCAGGTCGTCATTATCCAGGATGTCCAAGATTTCTGTGGCGTTTTGCTGAGTGATTGGGTGTTGAGGAGTATGCATAAAAGTTTGTCTTGTGGTGCAGGTTTGTTGGTGGGTGCTGGATGCGTTCTGTGTGTGGATCGAGTAGGCGTTACATGCAAAGTGGCAGTAGGGGCAGGCGAAAGCTCCCTCTGAGTAGTGTGGTGCAGTGCGGCAGCAGCGCATGGATGGGCGCCTGGGGTTTAGTATCCAGAGTTACGCCACGAATGACCATGTAGCGGAAGGACTAGGGTTTGTAGCGCTGGGCGCGGTCCAGGTGCAAACAGGAGGAGACTGGCCTACATTTGGCACGCCAGCAGTGCATCCGGCCTGTGGCCACGATTAAGTAGGTCCTGGCAGGAGTGTGAGAATGGAGCGGCGGCGTAGGGAAGCAGGTAAGGAGCAGGGGGAGGAATGTGGGATGTGGGTTGTGGCAAAAATGGGCACTATACGATGGCAGATCAGGAGGGTAAAGGGCAAAAGAAGCAAAAGAAGGGCAAAAGAGGTGAAGATAGAGCAAGAGTAAAAGTACAGAAACGAATGCAAAGGTCAAAACGGTCAAAGAGTAAGTAAACAAGAGATAACAGAGAGAGAATCAGGTCAAAAAGAGCAGAAAAGTGCAAGTGTGAAAGAGAGCACATAGTGAGCAAGACATTGGGTAAAAAGTACAAAAAGGAGCAAAGCGTGAAGTAGATCACCTAGAGAGAGAAAACAGGGCAAAGAGCGCAGAACAATTAAAGTGTGAACAAAGAGAGCACAGAGTGAGTGAGAGAACGGGCAAAAGAGTGCCCATAAGAGCTAGACGGTGAGGGTGCAGCTGGAGAGGCTGGACCTGGGAATATTACTACAAGAGGAATTGGTGGGATGAAGTACCCTTTACTTATAGGACTGGTTAAGCAAGGGAAACAAAGTCGAATCTGTGCCCAGGGTAACTCCGAATTACATGGAATACGTTGAAATCAGTACCTTTATCAGTCCCCATTTCACTATACATACAAAGGCAGTCAAGAACGACTTTTAACAATATTAGACACTACCCTATATAAAAATAACAAATAGGAAATGGTTGCCTAAACTAGTAATATTTATGTGGCTGATGTAGTTGAAAGTGTAATTGTATGAAAAATAACATGCAAATAAAAAGTGAGACCAACAAGAAGAATTAGGGTGGACATGGAGAAGAGATAAAAAGATGGGACAGCACAGGTAAGAAACGCACAATACATGGTGAGAGTTTTAGAATTAAAATGTAGGAAGGATGCAGAAAGGTTAGAGGGGTGAAAACAGAAAACAAAAATTCTCTGAAGGAGGAGGAGGAGGCAGCAAGAAACAGAATCTTTGAGGCAATGGATTGGGAACAAAAAAAAGGTAGAAAGATCACTGGGCAACCATGAACAAATGAAGCATTCCTGTCTGTTAAGCGAACAGCATTACAACAAGCTTGGAACTGCTTTTAGACCCAAACTTTACAACAGGAAAACAAAGTACATTTCTCAGCATTGATGAAGTTGTTCACTAAAACGTCAGGTATTAATGGAGTTTCACACATGAGATGAGGCCACTGACGGCACTGCAGTGGTCATGACAGAACCACAGAATCCTTACCACTACTCTGAGTGCTATACAAGTCCCTAATTCAGGGCTTAAAATGCCCCTGAAATTCAGCAGACAATATTTACATCAACTGTACACTCTCTCACATTGTCCTTTCCTCCAGACAGCAGTCGCGTAGCGGGTGCTTTACAAAAGCTGTAGTCTGACAAGCAGATAAATTATCTACAATCTCCCAATTTTTGGAAATAGAATGAAGACTAAACACTCATTTACTGTGCGAAGATGGAAGTGGCTATTTAGAAGCAGGAAGTGCATGAGTTAGGTTATTTCTTGCAGTGAAAAAGAACAGGTGTTTAAATAAGATATGCTTCCTATGCCGAAACAACAGACTGTCTAGAGTAGGTCCTGGCAGGAGTGTGAGAATGGAGCGGCGGCGTAGGGAAGCAGGTAAGGAGCAGGGGGAGGAATGTGGGATGTGGGTTGTGGCAAAAATGGGCACTATACGATGGCAGATCAGGAGGGTAAAGGGCAAAAGAAGCAAAAGAAGGGCAAAAGAGGTGAAGATAGAGCAAGAGTAAAAGTACAGAAACGAATGCAAAGGTCAAAACGGTCAAAGAGTAAGTAAACAAGAGATAACAGAGAGAGAATCAGGTCAAAAAGAGCAGAAAAGTGCAAGTGTGAAAGAGAGCACATAGTGAGCAAGACATTGGGTAAAAAGTACAAAAAGGAGCAAAGCGTGAAGTAGATCACCTAGAGAGAGAAAACAGGGCAAAGAGCGCAGAACAATTAAAGTGTGAACAAAGAGAGCACAGAGTGAGTGAGAGAACGGGCAAAAGAGTGCCCATAAGAGCTAGACGGCGAGGGTGCAGCTGGAGAGGCTGGACCTGGGAATATTACTACAAGAGGAATTGGTGGGATGAAGTACCCTTTACTTATAGGACTGGTTAAGCAAGGGAAACAAAGTCGAATCTGTGCCCAGGGTAACTCCGAATTACATGGAATACGTTGAAATCAGTACCTTTATCAGTCCCCATTTCACTATACATACAAAGGCAGTCAAGAACGACTTTTAACAATATTAGACACTACTCTATATAAAAATAACAAATAGGAAATGGTTGCCTAAACTAGTAATATTTATGTGGCTGATGTAGTTGAAAGTGTAATTGTATGAAAAATAACATGCAAATAAAAAGTGAGACCAACAAGAAGAATTAGGGTGGACATGGAGAAGAGATAAAAAGATGGGACAGCACAGGTAAGAAACGCACAATACATGGTGAGAGTTTTAGAATTAAAATGTAGGAAGGATGCAGAAAGGTTAGAGGGGTGAAAACAGAAAACAAAAATTCTCTGAAGGAGGAGGAGGAGGCAGCAAGAAACAGAATCTTTGAGGCAATGGATTGGGAACAAAAAAAAGGTAGAAAGATCACTGGGCAACCATGAACAAATGAAGCATTCCTGTCTGTTAAGCGAACAGCATTACAACAAGCTTGGAACTGCTTTTAGACCCAAACTTTACAACAGGAAAACAAAGTACATTTCTCAGCATTGATGAAGTTGTTCACTAAAACGTCAGGTATTAATGGAGTTTCACACATGAGATGAGGCCACTGACGGCACTGCAGTGGTCATGACAGAACCACAGAATCCTTACCACTACTCTGAGTGCTATACAAGTCCCTAATTCAGGGCTTAAAATGCCCCTGAAATTCAGCAGACAATATTTACATCAACTGTACACTCTCTCACATTGTCCTTTCCTCCAGACAGCAGTCGCGTAGCGGGTGCTTTACAAAAGCTGTAGTCTGACAAGCAGATAAATTATCTACAATCTCCCAATTTTTGGAAATAGAATGAAGACTAAACACTCATTTACTGTGCGAAGATGGAAGTGGCTATTTAGAAGCAGGAAGTGCATGAGTTAGGTTATTTCTTGCAGTGAAAAAGAACAGGTGTTTAAATAAGATATGCTTCCTATGCCGAAACAACAGACTGTCTAGAGTCTAGAGAACTCAAGTTTTATGCTGACAATTCTCACTCAGGGGCACATGCATCAAAGGTTTTTGCGAGCGCAAACGGTGCGATTCGCAAAAATCGGCCGTTTGTGCCCGCAAAAAGGCCTTTTGCGATGCATTACAGTGTTAGGCACTCGCAATTTAAGAAATTGCGATTGCGTTTAAGGAACCGCAATTTGCGATTCCCTAAATGCAATGCCACAAAAAACAAAAAATAGCGATTTTGCTATTAAGAAATGCAAATTAGCATCAACTTTAAGTTGAGGGTAAAATGCGAAAACTTTGAAAAATGCACAAAAGTGCATTTTCGAAGTCACATGTCACACACACACATGCCCTTGGGACATGTGTGTGCACAACATGGGTGTATATAACAATTTCAGGGGTGCAACAGGGTGACCTTTTGGAACCCTTAAAATTGCATGCGCAATTTGCGAGTACCAATGGAGTACTCGCAAATTGCGCATGCAATTCCCATTGATTCCTATAGGCCTCTAGGCCCATAGGAATGAATGGGAATCAATTCCTTACTTGCGACTCGCAATTTGCGAGTCGCAATTAAGGAATTCTAAGGATTCACATTTTTTTGGGCAAATCCTTCATGCATTGCATTTTGCGATTTCTAAATAGAGAAACGGTCAAATTCGCTATTTAGAAATCACAAAATGCGGGCTTGATGCATGTGACCCTCAGTCTCAACCGTCTGAAAAAAATGGGCATAGAAGTTGAAAGTAAAAGCAGTTAATGACAGCACCACAAATGAGGGGTAACAATTTCTATGTAAAAAATACAGATTATAGTTCTTTACAATTTTCACCTGCTTATTGAGCTGAGATGTGTTCCTTCCCAAATCTAATAGAGCAGGGGTAACGGACTCCTGCTAGGCACAATTAACAGGACATGCAAGACACAAACTTCCCACATATGAAGACAGACCATCCCTTTATCTTTCACTGACTATTTATATTGACTCTTAAGGCAGTGCTTCAAACATACTTTTTAGAACCACGATAAACGTTCAAGACCCACCTAGCTTTTGTTGACATTTTTTAAAGAAATAACTAAAGCGTTGTGTGGTAGCCCACTGTAGACAGCATTTTCAAGGGAAAAAGCCACTAAATGTGCACAGACAAAGTTTTACTGATAAAACTATATGGCGCACAAATAATAATGTGAGAAAACTGGGTTTCAGTGAACATTTATAATGTGTGCATCACAAAGTGAAGGGTCTTGTTTTTTTTTTATCCTTTAGAATATTTGTTTCTATCCCACTTCAGAATTACTAAAAATAATTGTGCTTGATTTTGGCTTTCCTAACCGCTGAATGTGCACAGTTCATTTACAGGCCTTTCATTTTGTCGTCTGTTATAAAAAATTATATCCTACAGACTTTAATTTCACACTCACTGTACCCCCAGGACGTTTGTCACATAATTCACTTTGCTCTTCGTACTCTTGACTTCGAAGTGAGAGGAGTTTGTAAACACCAACCCCCATGTTAAAAAATAAGCAACAATTTGTCAGAAGAAATAGCCTGATATTTGACCTCTGTCTTTGAAGACCAGCAAATGTGACAAAATAAATACAGAATTATAAGCATCTTTATTTATGGCATAGACTTTTGCAACCCAGAAATCGTCTCACGATCCACAGTTTGGAAAAGACTGCTCTAAGGAAACATTTATAATTTAATGAATACTCACAGGGGCAAGTTCATCATTCAAGACTGGCAGGATAGTTTCAGAAGATAGAAGCCCGGGATCCTTACGTAACTGATCCAGGTAATCTAGAAGAACAAATTTGTTTTCTTCACTTCCACTCCAAACATCGTTCAGTGTCTTGTACACTATTCTTCCAGCAGAATTGCGTCGCTCCAAAATTGACACCTGAATGAAAGTTAACAGTTATATTACTTACATACAACTCACTATACTTGATCTCTGTGTTCCAGTTCACGAGGAACAGGGCATAAATGATAGCATGGCATCAGAGTTGGACAACGCAATGAAGCATTACAACCATTTAAGCAACCATAGTACCTAGTAGCACTGTAATTGGATAATGAAACATTCCCTTTGTACTTCTATGTTGTCAAAAGTAATGAGGATGAGCATTATAAGTAAGTGGTAGTAGATTTGGAATTCAGGTACAGTAATATTCAGAAATCCAAACTCCAGTCAGAGCTATTAGTCAATGCATTGTTAAAGAGACATATAATTTACAAGAAAAACACAAAAGTTGAAGCATTTTTTAGATCTGAAATTAAATTCCAGAAAATATTCTACCATTTAGAAACATGTAGCGAGTAGCACCAAAAATATGCAGTACAAATGGTTACACTGCATAGACCAATCAGAAACATTAAAGTTGCAATTCACAATCTTTCCTCAAGTTACCAGAGGGACCACTCCAGAAACACTAATTCAACTGTATCTATACCAATGGCCTTTATCTTAGTTTTACACGCAGCCTGGGGTGCAAAGGGAATAAATGAGTGGACTTTAGCCACTGCTGTACAGACTGGACCCAAACCCCAATAACCCACCATCCACAAGAGAAATGTTAAATTAAACTACAGATATTGTGGGGGTGCTTGGAAGAAAGTAAACTGGACAGCACATCTAATTTTAAGATGCCTGATACACTGGACTACTGCCTCCAGTGCTGGTAATGTGGTGTTATAAGTCACCGTTTCATGGATTTATGGAACTCACAAACTGCTCCCAGTCAATGATATCACTGTCAACTGGAACTGGGGAAACACTGCTACCATGCTGATGAAACTAGGAGTAACAAACCTTAAGGGTAATTATCTAGGTAACAGCTGCTTGCCGTGCACATTTTTCGATACCATTGGAAGTCACAAGCCCAAGGTACTCAACGGGATGGTTGGTACAGACAAGGGTAGCACGCTTGTTTGAGTGCCGTCACACCTTCAAATGACAATATGTTGAAGGATGATGGCTCATCCAGGTCTGGCTTGGGAGAACCAGCATTAGCGAACAAGAAAGAATTCAAGGACCAAGAATAAAAGGGAAAGACCAGCTTTATTTGCTCCCATGCTCCTCAATGGCTAGTAGCAACTCCAACAAATTTAGCCAGTTCGTTGGAGGGGAGTGGCTCATCAACCAAAGATGGTTTGGCAAATTCTACTCTCCTGTAATACAGAAACAGATAGTGATCTTCACAGCTTCGGTCCAAGCCATCTATCCTTAGGTTCCCCGTGACTGCTAGGGAGGCTCTGTTCCTAAATTCATCATCCACGCAGGTCTTATTGTGATGTGCCGTATGCTCATCTTCCGATCCCAGCAGCTTCCTGTCTGTCAATGCAGGGTGTAAGATCATCTTCTAAAATGGAGGTAAGGGGAAGCAACAACTAGCCAAGAGACTTATACTGGAGTGCAGGTCAGACATCCTGAGTGGGATTACTAAGGATGGGAAGATCTAGAATGGTATCAGTCAATGTTCCCTAGGGTCTGCACTGTGATCTCTGAGAGCAGACATCAGTTGCTGTTAGGTTGTTTGGCAGAACTGGTGGGAGGGCTGCCCATGTAGCAAGCACAGTTTCATCCTCAAATCCCTTCAAACATGTTGCAGGGTTTTCCATTGGGCAGCTACATAAAGGTGGCTACCACCAGGATATAAAAACTGAAGGGGGATCTCCATCATGAGATGAATTCCCCAATCTTAAAGCAGGACATTTTTATTCACTAAATGAACTCCCAATCATATGATCACAACCACATAAAGATAATGCACATTCAAGGGATAGTGAAGAACACCGGAGACCGTCCAGGAGAGGGTTAAAGGAACAACTCCCAGGTATAAAAGTAAATAAAATCCTATGCCGCTGACTGCACCACTCGTCGTCACCAACCACTGCCTCTGACAGCCGGAAAGAGGGGCAGAGGCCACACAATTATAATGAATGGGAGTATAATACAGGTCTATGAAATGTCCAGCAGAGCTGTGTACTCTGCTGAGAAGAAAATAAATACATGGAACAATATATCTGAAGATGTTCAGTCAATCTGAGGTAAAAAATAGAGGCTTTCTGGAAACAGTCAAATAAAACATAAATAAATAAAAATGTTGAGATGTTACATCTGTCCATACAGAGGGAGGTACTTTCGAACCAAAAAGCCACATCTATAAAATGACGAACTTTATAGTTTATTAAACAGCACTAGTGGCATTGCTTAGTTATATTTTGTATCTGGCAAAATAGATCTGTGTTTTAGTGCATGCCGTTATCTCGTTTTATAATGTATGTTACAGACTTGAATAGCAGCAGAGCCCATAGGGCCGTGTGCTTCTCAAAAAGATCCTGTACCTTCAGTGTGTGTTTAAAGACACTTCTAAGGAAGACTACCTTTCAGCACAGTGATCGCACAAATGTGTAACATAAAATATAAGACTTCTTTTAATATAACATTTCTCATTAGGCAAGAGGAGTTTACCTGGGAAACACATATTCCCATGATGCAATTATCTCCAGTGATATGTGCTGGTACATTTTTGTAAAGGGCGCATAAGCAATGGGTGAGCCCTAGTAATACATTTTAAATCCCTGTACAAGACTAATTTTCATCAATATAGCCTTTTCTCCTCTTAACAATCCACAACAGGCTCAAAAGCAGG
The DNA here is from genome assembly GCF_964204655.1 of Triturus cristatus. Taxonomy (NCBI): domain Eukaryota; kingdom Metazoa; phylum Chordata; class Amphibia; order Caudata; family Salamandridae; genus Triturus; species Triturus cristatus. The sequence continues at coordinate 351,614,837 of NC_140580.1, forward strand.
TTTTCTCTTTCATCTAGGACTGAAGTAACCCCTTGAAAAACTGCAATTACATTTCATTTTCTGGGCACTTTTCTTTACGGAATCTGTCACAATAAATACCTTGGGAAAAGCAAACCACCAACTTGTTCACCTAAACGTGCAGATCTGTGAAAAAGGATTTAAAACACACTTACTGCAGATTTTCCCTGGAATTTCTCAGGTTTGGACAGCAAAGCACTGGAGAACTCTGGTTGTCTTTCCTTGAAAACGTGCACAAACCGCACTGTATCTTTGGTATTAGCCAAGGCAAAGGAAAGGAATGCTTCATAGGTTTTATGAAAATTCGCTCCCTCTCCAGTTAGGAGGATGACACAGAACCTGAAATGCAAACTTGACATGGTCACCACACAAAGAGAATGGAAACACTACACTGAGCAGGGTAGGTGCTACATGTAAAAAGACTAATACAAAATAAAGTTTGGGGAAAAAAAAGTAACAAAAGATGCAGGGGACTTGTGTGTGCACACATGTTTTCATCTTTAAATTGATTATTCCATACTGGTAGGTCAGCTCAGCCAATACCTGGTAGATAACATGCCTCGACCAAAGTCTCCAGCGCAATGTATTTTTGCATATACTGAGAACCCCAAGCTGCAAATGTAACAAGCAGACCCAATGTTCCTTACGTGTCTACCCCCACTATAAGGTCTAGTAGTAACTCATTGTCCAGTCACTCACGTCAAGACTACATTGCTCATGCCTGCTGCTCCTCATTTTCTATCCCCACCAAGATGCAGAGAGTAGTAGCAGCAGGATTTCAGTGGAAGGCATGATGAATGTGGGTAGTGAGCCAGTCAAGTAAAGATGAAGAAAGATGCATAAGGAAAGAAACAACACTACCAATGGATGAGGTACTTCTAGAATATTGCAATTCAGGAAAACAACATTATCCCTGTGCACCGATAGTCGTGTAAGCTGTGGCAAAATGTAGGTGTATTCTTTCTTTGCTGGAGAGTATCATTTTATTTCATGGGCTAGGTTTTGTATTGCAGAAAACAAGCGCTTTAACATTATAGCATCATAAAGATATAGCAATAAAGAAAAAATATATATAAGTCCCATACACCTCAAGCATTGCTGTGATGCATACTCAATTATACGTTAGCATTCCCTACACTATCCAAGGATTGTCTCTAGGCTACCTTTAACTACCAGGCAACAGTGCTGTGTCTCAAGGAAACCCTAAATCACAGGACCTATTTTTACTAAGACACTGAGTGCACCAAGGCACCAACCTGTGCTTTGCCAAACAAGCATTTGGATTCTCAATCATTTGTTACCAAATTCTTAGTTTCAGACAGCCTACTAGTAAAATATATTAATATATCTAATCCATAAACAAAAACATAGCTTGTCTTCTAGCAGACACTTGGAAAGACATGCCGAGTAGGTCTGCGAGTTAAATTTGCCTGGCCATCCTGGTGCCTTCAGGGTCGTCCTGCTTTTGCTCTGTCTCAGCTTTATTACCAGCCTGGTAATAGACAGTATGGCAGGAAAAGGGGAGAGAAATGCTCCTGACCAACTTAATAGGCTTTCCAGAACCTCCACTTGACAGAACCAGTGATCCAAAGTCTTGGAATCATTGGTTTTGTGTGGAGGCAAACTACAATTTACTATAACTTTTCCAGTATGATCTCCCATTTGCAGCATCCACCAACATATTTGCTTTACTTTGTAAGTGGTCAGTTTAGGAAGCACTTCAACCGGCGACCTCGCGCCACATTTTTTCCTTATAAAGAACATGGTAGTAATGTCTTTGGATGAAGTCCACAACAACTGCTCTTTTATGTTTAGCAGAAAATATGTCTGGCTGCTCCATGATCAGTCTCATCCTCAGTGTGTACCATGGATTGAGTCAGATTCAGGAATACAAATGAAAAGAGGAATTTAATGCGAGGTCTTTTGGCAGGAACACAAGCATTTTAAGTCTCTTTCTTCTAATGGGCTTAGCAAATCGGTTCTCATACTACAGCTGGTTCCTAAGTAGACCTTTCATATTTGGTGGTCGTGTCTAAGATAGCATATGTTTTAGGAGAAAACTCCTGGCTCCATTTAAATAGATAATGGGTATCACTGCATCAGAGGATCCAGTCCAGGCTATCCGAGGTATAAAACCTCAACACTGAGGAGGAAATTCCCTTGATCTGAAAGCTGGTCTCCCAAATTGCTCCTCACAGCAGAGGTAGTCACTGCCAGTAAATAAGAAAAATTGCGGACACCATGGAGAGACATGTGGTACATTAAATGTAGTACCCAACGGCCATGGAAGACTTAAAAGCACATGTGAGTTAACAAGGTTATATGTTTCTCTGTCCAGCATAACTGTTTTTAACATATAAAATCACTGGGGGAGTACTGATTCAACATAATGAGAGGGGCACTGATTATATGGTATTCAAAGGGATGTTTTGGTTTTGATTCCAATGTGGGCTACTGTGCCATTTCTTGATGTTCCATTGGATAGGATTGGTGGGATGAGCTGTCATACTGCTATGTAAGGGGACAAGAGAGGTTTTCTTGAGTAGTTGGTAAGGAGAGTGTGGATCAGGTATTTAGATGGGTACTGAAAAATGGTGACTGTCCCCTAACTACTGACAGTGGGTTATGTGTAAACACGATCCTTTAAACATCCATAAAAAGATGTTTCAATACCTGGTCCCTGGCAAGGCAATTACAGCTGTGGATTTAGGCCAAAATATTTAGAGACAGATATACGTGCTAAATTGCTTTCCTCAAATTGGCTACAACATGAGCTAGTTATTCACTCAACCTCAGAAACCACCTCCGCTTTTGTCGTTCAGAACAAGAAAGCAGGTTTCAAGCACCAGGCCACAACAAAAAGAAGTAGGAAGGATAGGTGTAAGAAGAAAAAGAGGAGAAGAGAAAAAAGAAAGAGGCAGTGGAAGAAAAAGGAGGAGGAAGAGAAAGGGGATTAGAAGAGGACAGAGAAGGAAGAATGAGAGGAGAAAAAGGAGGGAGGAAAAAGAGGGGAAGTGGAGAGAGGAGGAATCAGGGAGAAAGGAGTGGGTGAAGAGAAAGATTGGGAGGGAAGAAGGATCAGGAAAGAAAGGAATATAATCGGAGAGAGAGAGAGAGAGAGAGTAGTTATCTTGTTAAAGTGTTCAGAGATCCCACATGGACCTAATCTTAGTACATGAATGTCAATGAAGAGCCCATAATTGTATTTTATGGTCTGGTGTGCCAAGTAAGCAGTTTCTTAGCTGTTGTACTTCCATATCTTCGCCATCCTCAGGAACCACCATTGTGTGTACAACACAAATGGCTTGCCGGAATCTTACTAAACACCAATTGCTCAAATATTTCTGAAAAACATTTATTGGAGTCTCTTCACGTTTTCTAGCTGGCCAGTGTTAAATAGATATTGATGCTATAGGAATCTGGCCATTTTAAAGTTGAGGGCCATGCAGTGAAAGATGCCATGGCAATCAATGTGCCTAGTTAAAGGAATCTACCCCTTACAAAATGTCAAATACAGAAGTTTGCCAAGAAGCAACTTTATATCAGCGGTTGGCTAACTTCAAAAGTTTAACTACTTCCACTCTCCAAACCAAAAACCAGTATTAACCTGTGCAATCAAACTTACAGGGAGGAACTCTACACCCAATAGGTAACCAGTTAACCTTTGCCGAGAGTTTACCAATGTTTTGTACCGCATGTCAGGAGTTTTAGAAAATATCTAGTGATCTGTTTGCACTAGAAACATTTTTTTCTTAAAACCTGATAATTATACTGCGCATTGTGTTTTATGTGGCTAGAACTGTAATTTCATAATCATGTGGAAAAACCTGTGTCACAGAGTCACATAATTCCCGCGGTGCTCCGTACAGATTGCTCGCACCAAATACAACCAACACACCTGATAACATATATTTGGGCCGTACATACAACAATATTCTACATCTAAAAATAACATCATACACTATTGTTCCAATCTCATCTACAAATTGTTAAAGATATTGCATGCTAGAAAGTAGCCCCAAATACCATGTGCTAAACAGGGCAGCAAAACAATAAAGTTGGCAAAGAACTGCCAAATCAATGGCACGGTCACATACTTGATTATTTTATACCCAAGAAACATGTAGAAAAAACAAAGCACGAGTATCATCATAAAACAGACCTGGTTTGGAATGTGTATATAATAACCAAGATTCTCTAACTGAGCAATGGACTATTCATTACGTGACACACGCACAATTTAGATCTTTCTATATCTAACCAATTTACTTTCATACTAACTGACACAAATCATTGAAAAATGAACACTGGACAATCAAAAGAGATAGCAAACTATTGTCCCTCCATTCTTACTGATGCCCTTCCAAGATCAGCATGAAAGGGTGCCCAGATACACAACATTCTGCAAAGCCATGACAATGGTCGTTAACACTACAGAAATAAAAATACCACAAAATAACTACCAAACTAATAATAAAATATCTTCTTTCATCAGCAGATATGAAAGCATCTGCAGGGAGGGAAATGAAGGAAACAGGGGGAACGGTAATCTCAGACCCATTTCCAAGTGACACAATGGACCAATATCATGCCAGCATTGGGAAAAGACATATTCACAGGTGGCTATATGCGAGTTGCTTCAGGATTATTTCTTGCCCAGTTTCATTAATTTACTGGACTGCAAGTATGTCAAAACTGTACCATGTAATTTCCTGGGGATAAAAGAATTTGTGGCAAAGCCTGAAAATGGAAATCTCTACTGGTTTTCTAAAAAATAAAATGTATTCTACAACAATCACATTTTTGCTGTAAAGTAAGTACAGAAGAAGCCATTAATGACCCACCTACTCATTAAAGAAAAACCTTTCTTAAAACAATCAAGGGATTGTAGATCAATGAATGTGGCAATAAGTATTTAAGACTAAACCACTGCTGTTATAGTACTAATAATAGATATTCTCAGGACATTTGTGCCAGGTCAGTTAAGGCTCTGGCTATTAAACTGCTGCGAATTGCTGTTATAAAAGCTGGTATTTATTTGTAACCAAAGGGAGTACTACTAATTGCACACATGCTCTAGGGCAGTGGTTCTTAACCTGTGGTCCGGGTACCCCTGGGGTCCGCGAAGCCTACTCAGAGGGTCAGTGACTTCTAAGAAAATAAAATAATATTAACAGATTATTACAGTGCATATAAATAAAAAAGCAATATGTAAAAGTGAAGATTTTAAACCGTTCTCTAAATGTGAAGGAATTTGAAACTGGATCCTAAAAATAAGTTAGTATCCTCAGATTCATTAATGGGAGAAGGGCAAGTGCATCAAACAGAATGTAGTATGGACAATTAGAGGGCACAATTGAATTTAGAAAAGCTCCAACCTTACTATAAAAATTAAAGATTTGATTTTTTTTATATTTCTTTGTTTCTTAAATTAACTACTTCCTCATTTGTATATTTGTTTGATGAATGTTTGTTTTCATATTTTTTTTGTATTGTTTTGTGGAGCAAATCACAGCGGATTCCAATAATGATTAGGTGGGGTCCACACAAGTCAAACCACTACTCTAGGGGATGCATACTTTGCTATAAAGAACAAGGATGTAGGTGGAAAGTGATACAGTATACTGGACCATGAGAATAACAGGGTATTATTACTGGTGAGACTAAAATGTCAGCAGACAGGAATTGTAGATGGAAAGAATAAACAGTACAATATGGAAAAAACATCACATTATGGAAATGTGGCATTAAAAAAGTAAAATGGACAACAAGGCCTTAGGAAGGATCATACATGCAGGATCATATAGCACTTTATTATTACATCATGGGGTGAAAGAGGGAAATTAGGAGTGTTAATCTGTGTGACGGAAGGTATAATATTTTGGTTAGTGTTGGAAAGGATCAATGATCAGATGGGACGCATAGGCAAGGTTCCCTGCTAGGCTGATAAACAATGTGCATGCTAGTGTCACATAGCCCACAACATGTCTCACTTTCGTTGCCGATGTGATTTTCTGACAGGACACAACTCCTGAAACAGCTTCTGATTGGTTAATCTGGCAGCTAGCAGAAATTTGTTGTTTGAAATGAAATCATCCACAATCTGCTTTTTCATGCCACGTGCCTGAAAAACAAAATACAGAATATTAACTCACCAGCAAAAGAAGATGCAAAGGTGTCACCTCAGGCATCAGTTCAGCAACAAAATGTCTCAATACTTCAAGAGTTTAATCTGGCAGTGGCACCCTTTCCTAGGGTTATCATGTGCCCCATAAAGCTTCTCAAAGATGATTTTAGGGAAAGGTGCCCAGAAATTCTTGCTCATCAACAGACTGTGACTAGACACGGAGAGGATATTACAGGAGACAGACATGCTGCTGAAGCATATGGGAAAAGCATGCAGAGAACTGCAGAGGTAATCAGTGACTGGAGGAGTTGGCAACAGAGAATTAGATACTAAGAAGAACAGCCTGACACCATAGATACATGGAAGGATCAGAAGGCAACTTAATGATTTTTTAGGGCAAACTGGGAACTAATTCACTGACTAAGTTGACGTTGCAGCACAGAAAGGGACAGACAAGTGGGGAGTAGTGAAAAGGATGATGAACATTCCTCCTAAGAAGTCTGTGATTGCCCTAGAATAAAAACAATCACAAGGTAGAACAGGAAATTTACCCAGGAAGGTGAATTGGTGATTAACTGTATCACTGTAAAAGTCAGAACAAGTATCCAGTTAGCTCACCTAAACGGGTACAGCCAGATATCCCCCAAGAAGGAATCAGGATTGCCGAAAGCACCAAGCTCTTTTAAGACTAACCAATCCTAGCAACTTAACCTCTTTATCCAACATCTCCCCCCTTATTTAATCAATGCACAATTTCAATGAATATTTCATTTAATACTCCAGGTGTTAGCAGACACAACAAGAATGATAAAGTTAACTTCTTCCTCAAAGCTCTCAAGATAATCTCTCTCCTTGTTTTATCGGTGATGAGAAATTTCCCTCTTGTGACACACTGAAAACTTTAATCAGGGTCTCCTCATATATATTGGTTTCAGAAGTGAATGTCACGTTAGAGACAATCCTTGCAAAAACAATTTTAACATCAGCTTTTCCTTAATTTTCTAAAGGTCTGCTGCTGCTAAAGATCTTAAATTACAATCACACTCTACAGCAGGGGTCTTCAAACTGGGGGGCCTCAAGTGATCCCCGGAGGGTGCCACGCTCTAGCCAAAAAAAGCATTATGCTGATAACTGTGCTTTGTTTTGAGCGGAATAAAATGTGCGCCAGTAAACCGCTCTGTAATGGGCCATCACTAACATCTTTTGCCTGGCTGGGAGAATGTGTCAAAAGGGAAGGGGCTCCAAATATTCTTCAAAACCCCCACCCCCATTTCTAATAATCCCACTGTGGATACGTTTACACGTATGAAAGGCCTGCCTGATCAAAATAACATGTTTGGCAACCATGTATTTGATTGCTTTTTTAAAATCGGTAACAGTACAATGATAAACTGGCTGACATGCACAAGGCATGCAAAAGGCTGGAGCGAGTTTGGAGACAGGACTTTGACCCAGTCTCGAAGGGGAACTATCGGTCTGCTATTAAAAGCTACCATAGGGCCATTCAATCAGAACGGGCAGCTTTCTATGCACAGAAAATTTGATAGAGTTGCAACCCGGCGAAGAGTATCTTCTCGATACTCTCAGACCTCAAAACCCAAAAGTCCTCAACAGCACCTCTGATCACGTCGGCTCAGCAGTGTGAAGACCTCGTCACCTTCTTTGTCAGGAAGATGGAAAATATTTACAGGTCTTTCCTGCCAGACCAAGTGGGGCTAAATGCCGCACTACCAGCACCCTGGAAACCTTTCCTCCAATCTCTCAAGATCAGCTGCACTCACTATGCGGCAAAATTAAATCTGGCTCTCCTGATGACCCTCTCAAGTCCGATCAATTCAAGAAAATTCTACCTGTGCTATTGGCACCATTGGGCCAGGTGATCAATAGGTCTCTCGCCATGGCGGTTTCTCCTAGGGTATGGAAGCAGGCCAAGGTGGTACCTCTGCTCAAAAAACCCACCCTGGACCCAGATAAGCCAGAGAATTTCCGCCCTATTTCCCACCTGCCATGGGCGTCTAAGATCACTGAGGCCTATATCAACTCCCTACTTACAGATTTCCTGAATAACAACATCTTAGACCCCTCCCAGAATGGTTTCCGTCCTGGCCACAGCACGGAGTCAGCGCTCCTGGCTGTGACCGAACATCTAAGGGCAGCACTAATTGCCGGGCGCACTTCAGGACTGATAGTATTGGACCGCATTTGATACGGTTTCCCATTCCATCTTCTTGCAACGTCTGGGGGAGGTAGGCATTGTGGGCTCTGCTGTAGATTGGCTCTCTTCTTTTCTTGCAGGGAGGACGTTCCAGGTGACAGCCCCCCCTTTCATGTCAGATATTCATACCATCAAACAAGGGGTGCCACAGGGCTCCTCCCTGAGCCCATTGCTGTTTAACCTGTACGTCCAACCCCTGGCGGTGGTAGCCAAGAACAGAGGTCTGACTATGGTCTCCTATGCCGACGACACACAGTTGATAGTGGCACTCTCAGACGACCCCACGCGGGATGCTCCCAAGTTTCCGAGTGATCCCAGCGGCCGTCACCAAGTGGATGACTGCCAACTGTCTCCAGCTTAATGTAGCACGTCTGAGGTGTTGTTGGTAGAGAAAGACCCCGGGCTTTGGAGTGAGCACTGGTGGCCCGAAACCTTCGGTAACGCCCCTCCCCCATGCAGGTGGTAAAGAATTTGGGTGTGTGGGTGGACTTGGCCCTCAGCTTCCAAGTCCAAACTAAAAAGGTGGCAGGGACATGTTGTGGGCTACTGCGGGGACTCAGACCTTTATTGGGTTTTTTCGACTTGTCAACACGGCAAGTCATCATGCAGGCCTTGATTCTGTCGAGACTGGATTATGTCAGCTTACTGTATCTAGGGTCAAACAAGGCAGACATTTTGAGACTACAGAGGGTCCAAAATGTGGCTGCCTGAACCCTCCTTGGTCTCAGCAGAGCCTGTCCTGTGACGGATGCCATTCGCCGACTCCACTGGTTGCCTGTGGCCAGGCGGATTGAGTTCAAGGCTCTCTGCTTGGCCTTCAAGATCTTGAAATATGCCACCCCAGGAATCTTGGCCAATCTGTTGCTGCCATATGTACCTACACGCCAACTCTGTTCCTTAGGCAAAACCTGGTAGTGGTCCCCCGGGTAAGGAGTGTACACGCTGGGGGACGCTCTTTCTGTACTATGGCGGCAAAACTTTGGAACTCGCTACCTGCACTGATCCGTAGCTTGAACAACTACCTAGCTTTCTGGAAGGCAATTAAAACACACCGCTTTCCTTTATCGTAGGCCCCGTTTTTCTTTTTTTTTTGCCTCGCCCCGTTTGTTTCTCACTGTTTTCAGCACCGGGATGCCTCTTTGCTGGGGCAGCTGTTGCACTTTATAAAATGTTATAACATAACAGAAATTAACTGCAATGTTTAAATAGGTCTAGACATATTTAAACATTGGCAGTTTAATAAAATAATTGTGACATTTTTTGGGGAGGTGGGCCTGATGATTTTTCATTTCCCTGGACGTGCGCGGTAATAAAAAGTTTGAAGTCCAGCGCTCCACAGTCTTCATGGGGGCCCTTGAGAGTATTATTATCGATCAAACTTATATGAAGCTTTAAACATAACTGATCATTTAACCCAAACATTTTTTTTTTACTTCGACAGCAGATAACTGGAAATAACTACCCAAATGTAGAACAGCTGAAACTGTGGCATTGGTTAAGAGACAAAGAAACTGAACATAAGAAACAACTCAGATTACAAAAAAAACACAGAACAGTGAGTTAAGATACATACAAAATCTTAAAGGAAAATAATGTAAGGAAGTACTATAGTTGGCCATGAAACATTACATAGAAAAATGATGGCAAGCTATGCATAAATAATCTCTCGAAAAGATGACAAACCATGTTGTCAATTAGTAACAAATTCCAATAGAATGCAAAGGAAAACTCAGTCCTTCATTAGTCTGCATTAAAGAGAAACTGTTTTATTCTGAAATTATTTAAAACTAATACTTCTGGCTTGTGTTTCCATGTATAGCCACCTTTGTTGGAGGTCAGCATTACATTTAATGAGATTAAAAATACTGTTGTGGGAACAAACGATTTGAGAGCAGGTAGCCGAAATGGCACTTCAATGCATCAATGATGTCATTTGAGATGTCATCAGGGAGGTCATTAATGATGTCAAAGAATATGTCATGAATGGTGTCATATGTGAGGTAACATTTTAACCTTTGTTTTTTCCAGTGAATTTCTAAGTTTTTTGTTGTTGTTTTTTTTAACGGAAACAGATCTTTTTATCACACCGAACTATAACGTTACTTTAACCTTTGTTTTTTTCAGTGACTTTCTACTGCCATGTTCTTTAGGATAGTCCCATCATATACATACCGATTACATACATTGTGTCCCATTCACACGACATAACGGTCGTAAACACAGGTGACCTTTTACCTAGTAGCTTACTTCTGTCTCTTTGACAACCAGGCTCTCGGTATCCTATCTTAATCCCTGTACCTGACATGTCCCCAGGCACGGTAGGTTTATTCTGTATAAGGGTCACCACTTTTTTCATCCATGGCCAACAGCCAGCTGTGCATGAGTGTTTTGTTTAGAAAAGGAATAGCAAAGGATTAGTGAATGTTTTAAAAACATATCGATTCTGGAAAAACCCTGGAGTGACCACTTTAGTATAAAAGACCCCCAACTCCCCCATACAGAAGAGAGGAGTATTCCTTCCAGGCTGGACCGAGACTCTGCAGGCTGATCCTTCCACAGGCAGAGATCTGACATTCCTTGCGGGGTGCCATCCTCGATACAGAGACGGGGTCCTTCATTCAGAACCATCAGGTGAGGGGTTAGTACTTACCCAGGGAATTCTTGGCTCCATTAGGATCTATCCTGACATTTCGGTACACATGATTCAACTACATATCTAGGCTAGGTACATTTAGGAAGGCTACGCATCGTAGGAGTACGCCAATGCTATTGTTTTATATAATATGTTTTTATCCATCTTATTAGCACTATGGTAGAAATGTATCTACTTTTGACGATATTGGTACTAGCAATTACATTTGTCTGCTCCTGTCTTTTGATTGTCGCAGCTAATATGTTTCACAGTAGACTGATGCTTGACCAATAAATACTTATTGAAACCGTTCCAATCGTCATTCAATGTGTACTCTGAGAAAAGCAAACAAGAGTGACTGAGCGAAAGATACCGTATTGTTTACATGATACCTGAGGAATCAGGGTTGTCATGTTTGGTGGTAGCCAGAAACTACACACGCCACTGTAGAATACAGGGGGGTGGTAGTGGCACCGTAGAGCTAGCTGGTCTAACGGCTGACTCACCCTGTGGGGTTGTCCAGAGTCTGTCTCAACACCAAGCCCTCAGTTTAGGTCATCCAAAACGCACAGGTCTTGGGGGTTCCTAGGAACTACACGACATGGCGCCACTAACGTTGGTTTGGTTCTTATATTAACAGTAAAATCTGAGTAGTTCAGTCGTGCGTTCTCAGAAAATCCTACTCACATTTTTGAGAGACGTCTGAAGTGGGAATGTTAATCTGCCTCAGCTGAGCAGGCACACCCTGCGTATTGGCTGAAGGTTTTAAACAAGCTTGTAAGGAATAAAGGTTCCCATATTGTTCCAAAACCCACCGCTTAAACCTTTATTTTACCTCCTTTCAAAAATGAATGAAACTGCGAGTTGCAGTGGAAGTACAGAAGGAGACGAATTTGCTAACGCTCTTTACATCACAGAGAACTACCGACAGGCAGTAACTCTGAAATTATTAGAACATGGATTATCTGCATCAGGTGGCCATGCTAGCTTCGTGATTGAGGCACACGAGGTGTTTGGATCAGAGGTATTCTATTACAGGGTAAAATTCCCACCTGCAGATCCACAGACACATTTATTTCAGTAATACATTGAAGTGGATCCACCGGAATAATACATCCGATACAAGGACATTTAAGACCCGTTAACTTACCAGCAACATAAAAACTGGTTTAATGGCGCCCTAAATCACACAACTTCAGTCGTAAGACTCGGTCCACTCCGCATAGGAGGAGCGACATGACCGAGATAGACACACTCCACGTAAGGGAAGTTGCGTAAATTTTACAAATAAGTAGTCAGGCTATACAGACATATTGTCCAGTTCGTCATGCGAACACTCACATTACAACCTGCGAGATCTGCTCTATCTGGTACAGTTCAGACCCATCACACACCAATAATTAGTCCACAAAAATTAAAAGCAATAATGGGTGCGTTCCCATCAGAAAGGGATCAAGTACCATTCTGGATTGATCAGAAAATAGCACAGTTGGAAGCAGTATTTCCCCATACGGGTCAATAGGAAAAACACAGAATGCTAACAATTTGCTTGCCGATGGGAATGGTTCCCTCACTGGAGGATTGTACCACATGGGAAACAATCTTTGCTGCAGTATATATTAGAATACATGGTACCCCAATTATATCAGTTATTCCTGAAGCATTAAAACAGAACGAGTACGGGACAGGACCTGTCCTGGACTTGGGGATGAAACTGATGGGTAATTTTGACCAAGTCTTGGCAATTATGCTGAGTAACATCAAGGCGGAAACAGCAGCGGTGGCTATACGATTTTGGTTAGAAATATGCAGCAAAGCAAAAAACAAATTTGGAAACTATTTGTTACATCGACTATGCAACAAACATCTGAAGCAGTCGATGGTCAAACTATGGGAAGGGCAGAAAGTTGTGATCTAGAGCCATCACTTTTAAACTGTAGTATGCAATTGCATACCAAGATGTTGGTACAAATAAAAATCTGCTTGAAAAATCAGATCACTAAGAAAATGTGTATGAAGTAAAACAAGGCTGCAACTTGGCCCCCTGAATATTCGGCTTATATACAGCTGGTCTTCTAACAACTTTAAATGAAGGTATATGTTTTTCTACGCAACTGGTGTATCAATAATGTAAACATGCAGGCGATAAGTTAATCTTCTACGGGTTCGCAGCATGCTTTAGCAGTGTATCATGAGTACAATTTAAGGAATGAATTAACTATAAGGATCGAGAAAACAGACAAAAAAAGAGTCTTTGGGCATTTGACTAAAGTTGATACATGGCATTTAGGGAAGCAGAACAGGTAAGCCAACCTTCTTATTTGGATAAGTCTGTTGTGCCGACCTTACATATGAACGATCTTAATACTTCTACTCATGTGGAGTCAAACATATATGGAGTGCTGTTAAAAGATGCAAAGGAATACATTATCAATGATCAAACCAACTGTAAACCTTTTTCATGTGAAGCCGAACCCCTCAATCCCATATAACAGCACATTTGTTTTAGGTAAGTGAATAACCACCTTGACACATTATTTTGTAATCTAAAGAAATTAATTTTTGGACTGTAAATGCACTTTCCACTGCCACTTGACATGAGAATTTGAGCTATCCACATGATATTTCGGGCAGATTCAGCTTTCGGCACATATATGTTGAAACAAAGATTCACCAATGGCTCAAATTCAAGAAGAAAAATTTGGTTGGGAATTACTCCAATTTCTGTAGCGAGCAGTCCTATTTATAACTTAGAATACCATGTACCATGACTGGGGATGCACAGACGTTGACAACAGCAATAATACAATGTGAAGTATTTTAAGAAAGTGACAGCAGCAGTGCAAAAAGTACCTTGGTCGGGAAGATATACTGTTACTAAGTGCTAACAAGGGCTCAGAGTATTTTTCAGTAGCAACATTGATGCAGGAAGACAAAGTCATTGAATGAGTTGCCTTTCAGAGGCTCCTGTGGTTTTTTTATTCATGCAAGTGTGCTATTACTGCCTACTAGAAAACTCTGGGGTTCCTAATACAGTAACGTTCAATACAAAATTGAGTGCAAACCCAGTAAAAAATGTACAGAAGACATTTCTCACCAAGCAAGTGTATGACCACCTTGTTCTAAAAGTAAACACTTTACCTCAAAGGTTCTTTTAAATTTTAACCAAAAGTATTCACATTTTCAGCCGTATTGTTGGGTTGACATCTTTAATCATGATTAGTTCAATGGTGATTGAGTTTCTCATAAGTACGTGCCATAAATTACAGAATTTTTAAACCTTTTATTCAAGATTATGAGTTACACTGTAACTAATGCATTTTAAGATTCTTGCTGAAGATCCAGCATGTACATTTTATATTGAACCCTAAAGATATAATAAAAGGAAATAAACTTAATTAACTACTAGTTAGTGTAAAACTTCCTAAAGGCGTTACTCGAACAATGCTAGTAGCCACAAAATGTTGAGGCAGAAAGAACCGAACATCCAAACGACTTCTAGATTATGTGCTGCTGTACTACTTGCAAGAATAGAGACAAAGACAATTGCACAAGTAGGCATCTGAGTGACTGGAGACAGGTGGGCACACAAGCCATGAGAGACATATACACAGAGAGAAAGAATGAACTTACACCAGGAAAATGTCTTCTTTATTGATTACCTAGACATGCATCTGCCAAACGTAGGGTAACAGTCTGAGAACCCAAACATGTGAAGTAATACAACTTGGATACCTGATGGGTAATGGCAGAGGGCAAATAAATTGGTTCTAGAACGCTCTTATTCACACCTCAAAATATATATTAAAAACGAAGTGGGAAACCAATATAGGTCACAAATTACAGGAAATAACTATACTAGAACAAGGCAACAAAGTATCTAGAAATGCCAGTTTCAAATGCTTACAAATATTTATGTCCATAGAGGATAGTTAACCCAGACGGAAATTAACAAGTTTGATAACAGCAATGCCCTGGATGTGAGGGAAAAGGCAGAGTTCTTCCATTTGGTATGGAAATGCACAATAATAGAGAGCTAATGAAATGAAAGAAGGAAGAAGCCAGAACAGTTTGAAAAAATAGAGATTTCGCCATCATAGGATTGCTTACTGGGATCAATACCATTACTAGAGAAACCATCAACTGATAAAACCATCCTTGCCAACTATCGCCTTTCTCTCTGCTCCCGGCCTTCGCCTAGATATTTGAGAAGCTCATCAATAAACAACTTTCTGCCTTTTTAGTGTATAACAATTGGTTCTGTAGTGAAGTATTTAAAAAAATCAAATTGTAATATTTATGTATCATGATAAACTAGGAAATGCCAATAAATGGTGTGACACATATAACTAATAAAATTAAAACTCACACAAACGCTGTACTTTGCACTGTATATTAACATTCATATATCATGGAGAAACATAAAAGTCATATCAAAGACACATGACTGTTATGGGACATAAATAATAACAAATAAGGACCATACAAAATGTGCATAACTTAACACATAATCCAATGTACAAGACCAATAATGTTAAACAGAGAACATAAAATAACTCAATTGGGAGTCCGTTTATAACTCTTTAAACTGTTCAAACATATATCCTTATTTCTTCGATGTAGATATGTGAGACATTGGTAAGGAATACCGATTCGTACCATTGACGTTTAGACTCTAAGAAAAACGTGTGTTCATGCAAAACATCACAGTGGGTCTTCTTCAGGACTAGGAAAAATCAAAACAGCCTGGTCAAAAATATTATCATCACCTTGCATGGTGCTGTATTCAGGAAAGCATTTCACATGTTGCAATGGATCAAGTGCATCCAGGAATAAAAAGGGGTCCTCAATGGGGACTTACTCAAAGGAACTCGCTCTCATCAAGATATTAGCCATGGTTATACATCCAAATTAATGGGCGCCACCAATATTGGACGCCACATAGAGTTTTAGCTGTGTAGCAGATGCCTCTGAGATTGAAAAATGATTCTCTAGTTAGTTGGTAGAGAGGGAGTGAATCAGACCTCTCCCACGGGATTTGCAGTCCAAACTGCCCTTTTAGAGCATAATAAGTTACTCCACCCTTCTCAATTGGGTTTCCGCCCTGGCTACAGCACAAGACCTCTCTGTTGGAGGTGGGAGACATGATCTGCATAGTGGTGGATCAGGGGAAACAGGTTGCACTGGTTCTTCTACATCTAGCCGCAGCTTCAGATACAGACTCACATTCTATTCTTTTGTAGCATCTCAATGCATTAGGTGTGGGTTGTTCAGCTTTGGCGTGGCTGAGTTCCTTTTTGGTAGCAACGTCTCAATCAGTGTCGATGGCCCCTTTTGCCTCAGAACCTAAGGCATTGGGGTTTTGGAGTTCCTCAGGGTTCGGCACTGAGTTCCACACTGTTTAATGTGTATAGGACTCCTCCACGACTCTGATAGAATCGTCTGGTGTACATATGTTCTCATACGCTGACTAAACGCAACTCCTTCTTACATTAGATCATAAATCTCCCAATTCTATGAGCAATTTCAAGCATGTCTGACTGCCGTGTTTTAATGGAAGTGTGATAGCAGCCTCCAATGTAATGCAAGCAAGACCGAAATTTTGCTCTCCCCGCCGACACCCCCCCACCCTTGCGACCTAGGACAATGGCCATTGGCCACAGAATGATCCCCCTTCACACCCCCGGCAACAGGAGGGCACAATTTGGGGTTGAAGTTTGATAATTATGTGTCTTTTTGTGTCACAGGTGGCTGGGATAGTAGGAACGTGCTTTGGCCTGCTAAAACTTTTCCTGTATTTGCCCCCCTTATGCAGCAAACAGTGATTCAGGCTCTCATCACTTTTAGATTGGAGCGTGCCAACTCACTCTCCTGGGGGTTGCCTGCCTATCTCCTGAGCAGATTGCAACTAGTGCAGAATGCTGCACCTAACTTTTACTGAGTCTCGATTCTACATTCACACTCCATGATGGAATTACTCCACATGAGGTATTAACTTTTGAAC
Source organism: Triturus cristatus (assembly GCF_964204655.1). Taxonomy (NCBI): domain Eukaryota; kingdom Metazoa; phylum Chordata; class Amphibia; order Caudata; family Salamandridae; genus Triturus; species Triturus cristatus. Next base: position 351,631,833 of record NC_140580.1, read on the forward strand.
AGTCTGTGATTAAAGAAGTGAAGAAGATCACTGGGAGATCACACTACAATAATCTCCCGGCAGCAGAAAGGGATGCTATAAGAAACCTCAATGAGGACATTACAATCACCATCAAACCCGCAGATAAGGGGGGAGCCATCGTCTTGATGGACACGACTGACTATGACAATGAGTGTCTCCGCCAACACTCACAAGAAAAATACTATAAACAAATAAAAGGGGACCCAACAGGAAAATTGATGACAAGGATTAAATCCATCGTAGAGTCAGCAGAAGCACAAGGTTGGATCTCTAAGAATGAAGCCGAATTCTTGGTGAATTTACAACCACGCACCCCAGCGTTCTACACACTACCTAAGATCCATAAGGGGACTATTCCGCCTCCAGGACGCCCCATAGTGTCGGGCATCGGTTCATTATTGGAACCCCTTAGCAAATTTTGCGATCACTTTCTCCGTCCCTTGGTCAAGAAAATACCCTCTTATCTACAGGACACTAGGGATGTTCTAAACCTCATCGCGGAAACCACGACCAATGACCAAATCGATCTCCTAATTACATTGGACGTGGAGGCTCTCTATACAAACATTCCACAGACAGAGACACTGAGAGTAATAGAAGAACTCCTTCTAAAAGAAGATTGGATATCCAACACCCCTGTATCTTTCATCATGGAGTGTGCTACGATTGCCATGTGTGAGAACTATTTCCAGTTCAGAGGTCATTTTTTCCATCAAACCCAAGGAACTTCTATGGGTAGTACCTTTGCGCCGAGTCTGGCATGTCTCTATGTAGCAGAATTTGAACGTCGCCACTTGACTGATAACATCTTTAGTAACAATATTATATTGTGGAGCCGTTACATAGACGACATTCTCATCCTGTGGAAAGGAGATAGAGACTTGTGACAGGTTCTTCTCTTGGGTTAACACTCGGACCCTTATTTGAAGTTCACCCGGTCCATCTCCTCCACTGAGATTCATTTCCTTGATCTTACAATAACCCTTCGTGAAGGCTGTCTGTCAACCCACACCTTCAAAAAACCAACTGACCGTAATAGCCTACATCTCTATGAGAGTCATCACCCTAAAGCCCTGAGGGATAACTTGCCTTTCGGACAATTTCTGCGTCTTCGCAGAAACTGCGAAAAGACTACTGACTATAAAAATGAAGCAGTTGCTCTGAGCAACAACCTTAGAGAACGGAACTATCCTATCTCCATCATACAAAGATCAAACAAAAGAGCACTGAATAATAACCGTGCATCTCTTTTAGAACCTAAGGTAAACGAAACGGAAGAAACTCCGACATGTGTTACAACCTTCACATCAGAATCTAATGCTATACAGAAGATCATCAAAAAGAACTGGAAGATCCTGACCACAGGAAATCTATCTCTACCCACACCCAGGTGTGCCAACAAGCGTACAAGTAATCTACGCGACATCTTGGTACACACTCGCCCTAAGGCAATGAAGATAACCAAACAAGGGACCCTGTGGGACACCAATCCAGTACGGGGTCATTACCCTTGTGGGCAATGTGGTGTGTGTGAACTCACAAAGGCTACCAAAGAACTTACCCTGGAGCCAGGAAAAGTATGGACACAAAAAAGTCACACGAACTGTAACTCAAACAACTGTGTGTATCTCATTACATGCAAATTGAGATACATAGGCATGACTACACGACCAATAAAAACAAGGATTATGGAACACCGCAGCAATATCCGATGTGGAAGGTCAACCACAAAAATGAGCACACACTACCTCACGCATCCACACGGAGCCAACGAACTACACTGGACTGTGATTGAAAGCAATCCCTCATGGTCCGGTAAAAAACTATTTGAAACCGAACAGAGATGGATTTTTCGCTTGTCCACTCAAGAAAGGGGTCTCAATGACGAGATCCCGTGGACTGAACTAACTTAATCCAGAGTACATACATACACGTACTCTGACCCCCCTACCATCTAACATTCAGACACTTATGATGCACCATTGGGTATGTCCCTCCATACATTTCTTGGGAGACCTCATTGGCCCCTTCCTCCACTTAGCCCAGCTTCTCTCACACTTTATCTAGGAACCCCTCCGATTGTTTGGGTTCCCATTCAGTGGGCTGATATTCCTATCATTGGCACGCACTATCTCTGTGCTTTATGATCTTGCTATCTGTAGTTTTAACATAGATATGGCTATACGACCTTATTCCATTTTTTCGGTAACCCCAGTTAGTGTGACTGGAACCCCTCACCCCTCTGTATTGCTTTGGCGGTTCATCTACCTTCGGCACCTGCTTTGCCGACCCCTTCTGTAATCATTTACGTCAGTCAGGCACTTCCTGGTTGGGACAACATGGCGGCCTAACGAGGAAACATCGAGTGACTACGTCCCCGCTTCTGGGTTCAAATACAGGACCCTGTGTGCTTGGACGCTAACATCCAGGTGAGGAGCAGACGCGGTTGTCGAGTGAGGCTAGCCCACTACTTTTGTTGGTAAGTCTATATAGCATGCTTTCTGCACGATCCCACAATGCGTCCGCTCTTTTTACCCCCGAGAATACGATTGACACTTCCTGTTTATTTCTCGTTCACCCCTGATTATCTCACCGGGTATGGCCCTCCTGTTTTGGATACGGGACTTCCTCCTCGTACTCCGTATTGGATCCTTACGACAGACCAACTATTATGTCTATTTTTGGAGCCATAATTCGCAGGACGCGTGGTACTTATGTTTTTATCCTGCATGTGATTTCATACACTAGACACCAGATATTTGGGCACCGTCCATTACACGTTGTTCCTCCCATGTGTTTAAAGCGAACTACTTCTCCTCCATAGGTCCGTGTACTCTTGGTCTTTTGTTCGAGTGGCTGATATCGCCTGTCACCGTTTTATATTATACCGATCGACCGTGGGCACATTCACCCTTTCGATCGACTGCGGGCACCTTCACCCAAACGCTCTCCTTACGAGTGTCTCCCCACTGATAGCCGCCGCCATTTGACAGCCGGTTTCCACGCGCTGAGTCTGCATGTTGACGCAGTCCTTTCCACACTCACATCACCTTGCGTGCGCTGTTGCACTCCATCTAGAGCATGCCATTACCATGGTGTTACCACCTTTTGCATTTTTACTTTTTACTGCTTCATTTTAGTGGGACCGTTCCATTGGTCCGGTCGCTACTCCATCTATGAAGCCTCCTACCCCTCCATTCTGAGGTAAGCACCCACGAATCACCTATCTTGGTGATATGCACATCTATATGGGCTTATCTTGCTTTATATATATATATTTTTTTTTATTTAATAAGGGTTCCCTAGTCTGGTTGCCTTGTATTAGTTCATGATTTTAACCACTCTCTTTTTACATACTAGTTGTACATTGAGATTAGGGACCTTTTTGGCCCTTTGAGGGGCTGTTCTGATCCCTTTAGTTTACTCATGGATATTGATTCCTTCAATGAGCTGTTAATGGTACGTTTGCTGTTTGTCCTCTTGTTTTTGTCTCCATCTATTTAGGCGGAGTCGATATTCAAAGACCCTGAATTAGGGACACTTTACTAAGTTGTGATAGATCTATTTACCCGGTTATTATATCCGAGGTATATTCACTTGCAGTTCTATCCACGGTCCTGAAGAAGTGTCGCTCGATTTAGAGCATAGAAGACACGAAACATGTTGACCTTTGTCAACTAAAGGCTACCCTGATACCTAGAATCTCCATAGTAGCCTCGCTGGTTTTATTTAGTCCCAACCCACACGAAACCAATTAAAACTATGCAGGGGCCAGGGCCTATTTTAGTCTTTCTAGTCCCCACACTAATCAGAAATCACCGACTTCCACATTCCCACTCACATTCATCACAATACGGCGTTCTCAGATCAGAAGATCTCCGCCAAAGATGCCACCAGGCCCGTCGGACATTGCAGCGCCGGTCTGACGAGGAGCGCCCGATGATGAAGCATGACACCCTACCAGGTGTGTGAGGGCAACAAGATCTGAAATTTAGATTTCCCTCTCGTGACCAAATAACAGCAGTCTGGTAGCGACTCTAACTACCCTGGTCTTGTTGAGGAACTGTTCTTTTCTGGTTGTCTATGTACCTATCAGGGAGCATTAGAACAGGACCTCGTAAAATAATTAGCTCTCTTGTCCCCCTCTTGATTACACATCTCCACAGGAGAGTTCACATTCAGCCAGCCTTAAAACATTTACACTGGTTACCTGTGAAAGAACACGTCAAGCTCAAATGCTTAGTTCTTACCTCACAGAGCTTTCCATCGTAAGGGCCTTCAGTATATGTTAAACATTTATTCCGTATCAACCGATCAGATCACTTTGGTCCTCCAACTGGTGGTCATCGTTCGGTTTAGAAGAAAAAAATTGGGTGGCAGATCTTATTCCTATTTTCCCACCAGGGAATGGAACGCTCTTCTACTACAAATACGGGCCACTGAGGACATTTTGCTCTTTGAAAAACTCGTAAAGACTTGGCTGTTTGAATCTGCTTATTAATGCCTCCATCTATGGGTCTAGACCTTACTATATGCCCCGGGACACTCTCTGGAGTAGCTATCGCTCTTTATAAATTCAATAATAATAATAATAATAATGATGATAGAAAACTAGGCAACCAACAGAAATAAAACCCTATCAGCTTGAATATTGTCAATGGGATGCCAATACCAGAAAAGAATGGCATAAAACAGAATCTTCACCATATTTAGATTTAGGTATTAGATTCCTCAGGTCATCTGTGTTGTAATCTGTGACTAATTATTTCAATAAACAAAGGATCCACTAATTAGCTTAATCTGTGACCAGTCTGCCTTCCATTCCACAGAACAATTCTGAATAATCAAGGTGGTCCTCCTGGCTCAGTTCCCAGCACAGAAAACTCTCCTGATCCTTGTGCAAACATACTGTCAAGTAATGACACTGGTAAAATGATTTTCTATGTATTTAACCCCAACCTGTGGTTGTTGGTGCTGTTGTCATCGCATACCTGGAAGGCTGCCTTAGTGATAGCTATCATGTGCCAAAGAGAGGAAAGTTATAATGTTAATCAGTATGCAACTAAAACCATAGCATGGGCCAGCCTACATATTGGGGCTGACACCAACAACATTGTCCGAAGGAGCAACGACATATTTGTTTTCCATTATTTAATTCTTTGTTTAGTTATTATCAGTGTTGGGACAGAAAAGCCCTCTGCATGGTTATGGACCTGAGTGACCAACTGTACTGCTGGCTAGATCCAGAATGCAGATTTTTTATGTCATAGGTAAACACGGATCACGCGTGTGAGCCATGACATACGCCTGACTCACGGATTGCAGTCTTGTTTGAACTGGAGGGGTGCCCAAAGCGCTACACTCATACTGGTGAAAGGCTTATTAAGGAGCATGGTGGTGACAGCATACCATGTAGTGATCAGTAGGAGGGAACACATCCTTTTCAATCTGTGTCACTGGAGTGAGGCTTAGAAGCTCACTCAACTTTTGAAAATTCTACTGGTGGGTGCTTAACTCGCCCATGGCCAACATCAGTTAGATGTAAAGTGCTGCGCATCGAAGGAGTGGTGACTCTGCACTGGATGTGTGTGTGTCTGGGAAGGGTATAGTACAGTGGATAGTGCTGTGCAGTGCATGCATGGTGAGCAGGATTACTAGGTGTAAGCATAATGGAGAGGAATACATTACATGAGAGATGTAGTGCTGTGCAGTGTGTGCACAGTTAAAGCTTATGCTGGGTGTATGAGGGCAAAGTATGCAGTGAACGCATGGTGAATGTGTGTGCTGGCAGTGTGTGTGTTTTGCATGTAGCACACCATGGCAGAGTAAATGTGAGTGCAGCCTCTGCTCTTGAGAGGTGAAGGGTGGGTAGGACATCCATGTGGAAGGCGAAGAAGGTGCATGGGAGTCTAGAAGAGAAATAGAGGGTGGGCTGAATGAGGTGCATAGGAGGGGGTTGAGGGGTGGTGGAGTGGAGAGAGGGAGGGAACGCAACAGGTTGTTAGTGGAGCTGCTGCCTGGGTTATAAAAAACAGTTTATGGAATTCCAATATAATTATCAGGAATAGAGGGTGGGCTTTAGGAAAAATCAGGATATTTGAGAGGGGGGGCTGTCTGGGCAATATCGGGACATGACTCTAATAGCAGGTTTATATGGATTATTATAAGCTTAGCATTTTGTCTATGGATGTGAAAGGGATCAATAATCGGAGGAAATGTAAGGCCTTTTTAATTGGCTTGGAAAAACAGACACCAACTTTTGTATTCTTACAGGAGACACATTAATAAGGAGAAAGAGGGGCGAGTCATATGGGGGCCATTCCAGCTTCTGTTACATTCCACTGGTTCAGCAGCTCACAGAGGAGTTGCAGTTTAAGCAGAAGGTTTAGTGGTGAGCTTGTTAAATCATCGACGGATGGGAAAGGGAGATTGGCGATTGTAGAGGTGCAAATTGAGCATGTGCCAATTACTATAGTTTCTATATACGGCTTGGTTGTTGATGAGCAGGAGCCTATGTATAATTTGATTCCTTATCTTCACAATTTTTGAAGACTATTGTAATTGGGGTAGATTTTAATTGTACCCAAATTCTGGAGCTGGACCAGGGCAACCCAGGGCTAAACAAAGGAAACCAAGAGTGATGAAAGCCATAAATAGGTTAAAGAGTGAGAAAGGCCTTTTTGACCCCTTGCGCAGATTGAACCCTGGCCTAAAAAGGTATATGTTTTTCTCTGCCCGGTTTTAGACGGCCTCAAGGATAGGTTTGTTTCTTACCTCCGATTCCTTGCCAAAAGTAGAGGCTTCTTATGTTCCCATCTGTTTTTCAAATCATACAGCAGCAGGCCTGGAAGTTTTAATGCCATCTATAACGACACCTCTGTATAGATGGTCTTTTAATAAAGCCCAACTCTCGAAGGAGGAGTTTTTGTAAGAGATGGGGAACAGAACTCAACTCTTTGGCGAACAGAGGTTCCGCATCACCAGAAGTCATTTGAGAGGCATATAGATCAACAATGAGGGGTGAGATTATAGCTTATGAAAGAGACCCCAAAAATGTGTCATCTGCCAAGCAGCCCGACGGGCAAATTGAGGAGAGGTAGCTCTCCAAGACTTCTGCCTGTGACCGGGACGGAGGCTAAGGCCTGCAGCCTCCCTACTAGGTGAGGGGACATCACTCAGGGAAACTAAGATACTTGCTCTGAAGCCTGGAACACAAGTGTCTGCCTGCTTGCTAAGACCAGTGTGACCAGTGAGGCAAAGGAGAGCGTTGGAGGGACCGAGGTTCAGTGGGAAGCCCTGCTGAGAGGACTTTCGGTGTGAAAGGATGGCTGTTCCACTGAAAGGGTGGTTGTCCGTGTGCAGATTCAGATTGCCATGGGCTGAGTGTTGGGCAATGAGAGTGAAGTCTGTACTGTGTTGTTGTGGTGACCGCTGTAAGCCAGGAGGGGCCGCCATTGAAGGTATTGCTGCCGACAAGCACAAGACCTGTGGAGGCATTAGCGGCGACTCGTACTCCAGAAGGGGCCCCAGTGATATAGACTGCTGTGCCGTAAAGACCAATGCCATGTCTGAAGGTGCTGCAGCAACCCTGTATACCAGTAGAGATTGCAGGTACCAAGTGAAGTGTGAAGTTCAGGCCACCGACCCAAAAATGAACGCTGTGACCTGTGGGTCGAACTAAGCATTGAAGAATGCCTCCAACCTCCCCCGTGGACTGAGGAGGATGCCACGTGTGCATCACTACATTGCTGGGACTACATTGGGAGCACCAGGACCAACCCCCATACCCTGTTGGGGAGCGCTGAACTTACAGTGCAGGAGGAAGCACCGAAGCACCACCGATTGTAGCTAGAACCGGCTGCGCAACCTCGCGGAGAGCCAGCGTCGGCCAGATACTGCCACGCCTCCCGTATGAAGACAGACTTGACCAAGCTGGATCGGAGCCTCACAAATGCCCGCAGTCGGGGCACCCGCTGAGGCGCTGAATGCTTTCTCACTGCTGGAGCAGGTAGGACTTGCTACAGGCCTATAGGGTCCCAGGGGACTTGCTACTAAAGGTGCTGCGGCACCAAATACACTTTTGACATACATTTTATAAGAGTCTGAGTGGGTTCTTGAGTAAAGTCCACTAGTGAGCATTCCCTGGATACAGCCACCAGAGAATGTGGAATAAACAGGACCAAATTACAAAGACGGGCAGGACAGGGACTTGCCAGTGACACACTAAAGGCGGGACCTCGAGGGGATTGTGTTATTGCGTATGAATGTCGAAATACTTCTTTGATACAGCTAGAAATAAAATAATTATTTTTAATATGAAAATAAGTATTTGGCTGAACATTGATATATTGACATTGCTGTGTGTTCTTTGAGTTACGAGTCTTGTTCACTAGCCTGTGCCGATACGTCCTCCCTGAACCACTGCGCCCCAAGGCAGCCTTTGCCTGCTCATCCACAGCTATCCCTGACAGTCAAGTGTAGAAGAAATTCTTGGCCCAGAAGCTCATGATCAATGGTAGGCCGGGCCCTGGGACATCAGGAGTAAAAAGGCCCTCAGAGGGCCCTGTGGCCCTCTGAAAGAGGTTTGAGTACAGAACATGAGGCAACAGGTTCAACAATGTAACACAAACCAGGAGAGTAGCATGAACTCACACATCTAAGAGGAAGAATTCCAGAGAAAATTCAAACATGCTCAGAGTGGCCTGAGAACAAGGGGAGAATAGATGACAAGAGTTAGAGAAGAAGTATTGGAGAAATGGAGGGAATGGCATAAAGAGGATATACGTAGCACACTTTGACTACAGAGGCAACTGACAAAGATATGGAATGCACCCATTCCACATAGCTCATAGAAGGAGTAAGAAGCAAGGGGTACCATACCATAATGGTAGACTTCAAAGGCCAGTAAGTAGGGGCCACTGAAGGACCTTAAAAACAAAAGTGGTGAGCCAGAATAGGAAAATACACACCAAAACGTCTTGCAGCATGAATCAGTCAATATGATTTTCTCTGTAGACATAGGAGTCAGGACAGTAATGCTTGGAGAAGGTGTGGACCAAAGTGCATGTAACAACCCTACCGATGTCTAAAACTGGAACACACGTAGACAAAGCAAAAGAGGCAGCCATGGTCCTGGTGGGATGCTCTCTTGATGACCTTAATGTGGCTACTTCTTGGACAGGGAAAACACCATTTAATCCCCAGGACAATCCAATGTGAAGCTCATGTCTTCTACGCCACCCTGTCGTTCATGTGTCCCACAAAGCCAAGTAACAGCTGAGAATCCCACAGTGTTACCTGGTTCTATTGATGCAAAAGCTCAGAGCACGCTGTAGGTCAAAGCAATGCAACTGTTCCTCCTCCTTAGTAAGATCCGTAGGAAGGAAGAATTTTGGCAGGGTGTAGCTGTCCCAAATGAAACAGTCACCACTTTAAGCCCAAAAAACAGCAATGCCTGAAGCATAAAATTGTCCAAAAAGAAAGAGGTAAACAGAGGGTGGACACAAGTGTCCTGCACTGTGCTTGCCCACGGAGCAGAGGGAGTAGCGATAATGAGTAATGTCTTCAAATTAACAAGACTCAGAAAACAGGGGCGTGGCCAACTGCCGGGGGAAATGGCGGCTCACTAGCGGAGCTCCCTCACAACACTGCCTAAATATCCGTACATTCCAGTTTTGTCCCGACTAAAAATACCTGAGACGACAGTCGATGGTTCCTGGGAGGAAGAAGGGTTGCCCAGCCGCGTTTGGACCGGATCCGATAAACAAAGTTGTCGAACCGGAGCTGGGCCCGGGCTGTGGAGGACCGAGGTGTGGCCTGGAGGGTGCGCCGCCCGACTCCGCTAATCTGCGGCTACAGTGCGGCCGCCGTCTGCTACTTCCTGGGGGGCCGCTTCGATGCACCTTGAGCTGGTCCTGCACCCGCTGAGTGAGCGGCGGAAAAGTCCCCAGCGATTTGGGTGCCGGGCGGGAGGCGCACATGTGGGCCTATCAGCAGCCGGGCTGCGCGCTACGCCAACAGCCTGACAGGGCCTAGCGGGAGGTGCGCAGAGGAATACCCGACGCCCCGAAAATCTCCGAGCCGCCGCTGGCCCCGAACCAAATACCGTGCCGCCGATTCCCTATAGTGACGGTGCTGGGGGCAGCAGCGGTCCCGACTGCAGCCCTGCACCCCCTCTCCGAAGGGCACGCTTCAATCACCGCTGCCCCCGGTGATATATGGCTGGCGAAACCAGAGAGGCCGGTTTGGAGCTCGCTCCACACGCAGGTGGCGGTGAGTAGCCGGCTGGACCCCTACTTAACACCAGGCTGCAATTGAAGCGCCTAAGGCAACATGGCGAGCAGCCATGGCGGCCGCAACGCGCTCCAGACGAAGCTGGAAAAATATGCATGGCAGAAGGGGCAGGGAGATGCACATACCTCTCCCACAGAAGCAAAAAGCCCACCAGAACCTACGTTGCAGGATATTCTAGCGGCCATCACCACGGTGCCCATATCCCTAGAGGGCCGCATTGACACCGTTGCGACGGAGGACTCCCTGATCAGGGCGGATATGCGCAAGATGAATGAGCGTCTTTCTGAGGTGGAATCCACCGCCAAGGACCAAGTGACTGACTCTGATCTGCTCGAGCGCCAGGTTGCGAATGTGCAGGCCAACCAGGAACTGTTAACGCACCAGCTCGATGACTTATCGAGGACTGGGGCAAAGACATTGACTGGAGTATGGTCACGGAAAAGTCCATATATGAAGCCAGGGAGTGCCCAAATAAATGGACACAAGTCTGGGGACAATGGAACATTCTCAGAGGTGAGATATGTGAACCTCCAAGATCGAGAGAAGAAATTGTAAATGGAACCTGAATGTGTCTAAAGGGGGACTGAAAGTATTGTTTTGTGACCGCTATGACTTAAGTAACATTTGTAGTGTCACGATATTGCCAATGTAAATGTACCGTGATATTTTCATCGACCATGCCTTGATTTCAATAAAAAAAGATTTACACTTTTTTTTATTATAAAAGACTCGGAAAACAGTAGCATATGGGCTCAAGAGGAACCTCATCAAAAATGTGAAGACCTCATTAAAATACCACTGGGCATAATAAACTAAGACAGGAAAACATATGTGTCGCCCCCTTTACAAAAAAATACATTACAAAAGGTGATTTGAACAATGATGGCTTAGAGGGTAAATTTATTAAACACATAAAGGGGCAACCCTGGAAGATTGGTGTAGTTACTTTACAGGCAAGGGGACAAATAGGTATATAAATACTTTGTACCAACTGTTTTTACCATAGTATGTTGTCAGAATGTAAGGTTGCATGAACGTGAACACACTCCCCATCCACCTACAGCAGACCGAAGACCTTCTGACCTTCAGAAGACTCCTCAAAACCTGGCTCTTCGAACAGTAGAAGCTCCCCCCCAGCGCCTTGAGACCCTCACGGGTATGTAGCGCGCTTTACAAATGCCATGATTGATTGATTGATCTTTGTTTAATTTTCAAATCAATGTAAAGATTTGAAAACAATTATAAGTCTACCCACATTTTGATTAAATCATATTGATTGAGTGGATATTTTCCATTCTTAAATGACAGAGTAAGTACATGGATGAGCGAGTAAATGGAGAAAAGCTGATAAGGCCAACAGGTAGTCTTTAATGGTACTGAATGTAAGATCTTGCCCGGCCAAAGAACATGCGAACCACAGATTGTCAGACAAGCATGCCTTACACATATTTATTTTCCGTTCAATATACCAAGTCACAAAGCATGTACTACAGTTGGAATAAACAGAGTTGGTGGAGGGACGGCAAGAATCAAATCTCAAGTTCACAGCTGCTGAAAGCAGATCAAAAGAGGTGGCATTAACCTGCTCAATCTCAGATCATGAAGGCACAGGTTAGAATGGTTCAGGTGGGGTGAAACATACAGCCCTGTTGTTGAGAATGGCAGTCCGCTCTGAACGGATGTGGAAAAGGAGGGTCAACAATAAGGTGCAGTAACTACAAGTATCAGTTTCTTTACACCAAGTCTGGTGGCAATAACAGTCACCTCTACATGGTATTGCGTTACCTTCCTAAGAAAGCAAGAAATCAGGGGAATGGGTGGTAATGTGTGAAATATATTGACATCCCACTTCATGCAGAATGCATCTCTCAGTTACCCTGCAGCAGAAACTGCAGTGAAAGAAAAACAGAGACAGAGCATTCTCCAGTGTGGAAAAAATATCCACCTACAGCATACCCCACCAGGCACAGATCACCTGTACCACCTCTAGATGGAGACGCCACTAGTGATAGGCCATAGTACACCTGATCAGCTCATCCTCAATCGCATTGAGAAAGGAGGCCCACAAGAGAACTCACAGATTGAAACACTGAGCAACTGTCCAACGCCACAACGTCAGGGCCTTGAGACAGATAGCAAGAGCCCACTTACACGTTTGGTGGCATACCACACAGCAGAAGTATTATTAGTGAGGAACTGTGCAGATTTTAACCAAAACACAGACTTGAACACTTAGATCTTCTGCACAGGCAATTCTTTCATATATAGTTGACTCAACTGGAAATATTGCTCGATCATCACTGTCTAAATTTGGAATAGGTGTGCTCTTTCCATTTATTTCAAAGCTACATCCAATTTAGATAACAGTGGAAAAGGAGGCTCTTTAGCATGTCAATCTAGTCTTTTGCATGCAGGGCTGCACCAGAAGAGCTTTCAGGGGTTATCAGCACACTTTACAAACATCACTCATTCATTCTTTCAATCATCCAATCCTCCATTACATGAATTAGTAACCTACCCTATTGACATGGTTTCTGGTAAATACTGTCCTTCTCTGTACTCATTTGTTATACCCATTTACTTTTGGTTTCTTAGATTGCTCAATATGCCTGAGCATTACCAGATAAACCCTGCAGTGGTCTCGCTTCTAGAAATACTGTGTGCTACTGAAGTGTTCCAAACGGGAACCACTGGCCTTCACATACATTATTAGAAAAAGATTTCTTTAGTTTCAGCTATTGCCTGTCAATATTGTACAGCAAAACAATCTGCAAAAAAAAAATAATCTATTATAAGTATTGCTTTTTATTTGTGCAATACAAGTGTAGATTTGGAGTGATCAGATAAAATGCACCAAAGTATTACTTATGGTGTTAAGAATATGTCATGATCTGTAGCTTGACAATGCCTACAGGATGTTTTCTTATGCATACACATACATGTGTCCAAGCAGAATGACGAGAACACACTCCATATTCTATGCACAGCCACAACAGAAGAGTCAGATGGTTGTATTCAATGCTGTACAGTGAAGAGTGCTTTTTAATGGAATCAAGAGACCTTCATGTGAGCAAAGTAAATCACAAAACACGAACCTGCACAACATCGGCTGGCTTGTTGATGTGTTCCTTGAAAACCAGCATGGTGGGGGCGTACATATTTATGTTGTATTGGCTGGTCATCTGTTCAGACTCTTTTAGCCCAAGATCCACGTAGCCAAAAGATAAATAATCTTTATATGCAAATGCCACCAGCTGAAAAACAAGCAAATACAAATAAATGCCTTCAATTCACAAAATAATGTTTTCAAATATTTAGAAATCAGTAGGGTACGTCTTAGGCCAACACTCATATCTTGATTCTCCCTGGCCACCTTTAAGAGTCATTTACTCTGATCACCATTATTTCTTCCTTGTGTTGTAGTGATAACTCATCACTGGGTGAAGCATTTCCTGAGGTGTGCCTCTTAGAGCCATCCACAGGAAACACCTTCGACTCAACCCAAGAACACTATATCTAGTTATAATGAAAGATGTCTGCACAAACAAAGAAATGTCATGAAAGCAATGCTCGATAGGGAACAACTTAATTTATATGAAACTAGGCACAACCACCCACCAACTGGGTAACTGGTTTTCTAGAGAGTTACTGGTCTTAAAATTCACATCATATGGGCGGAGACCGCATTGTGGGCAATAATTCAGCTCAGATCGGTGAGAGGGCCAAATGGGCATATAAAGTAGTCAGAGGGGAGAACAAACCAAGGCAAAAAGAAAACTTGTTGACACACTTCCTTGTTGAAAAGTTGAAACTTGTGGCAGGCACTGAGAGCGCAGTGAGGTGGTTACAGTTGCGTTTCAACATGCTCAGCGGGTAAAGAATTTAAAGTGAGCATGGAAAAAATGTACAGCTATAATATGGGAAGAAGAATGAGACCCTTGGAAGGGGCATGGGGGCCTTAACAGACACATAACCTGCTTATATACAGGAAGAGGTTTGAGAGGGCTTCTTCAAACAGTGCATGGTTTGAAGAGGTCAGAGTGAGAATGGAACATATTCACAGAGAAGTGGGACAAGATCAGAGTGGGGCATGGCCCCACAAAAAGAGGAATGAAGAAGACACTGAACAAACTCAAGGGGTGAAAAGGTCAGAGCTGGCATTTGACCTCTTCTGTAGGGAAAAGGGGTCAGACAGAGGTGAAATTAAACCTGACTGGAGGGATGAAGAAGTCAAAGGGGTAATGGAACAATTCCACAGAGGGGCACACATGTTGAAGAGAGCATGAAACCAGATAGGAGGGCCAATGAGTTCAGATCAGGTAATAGGGCTACTCAATTTGTCGTGAACCAGCCAGACAAAGCAGAGAGAATGCAAATATTAATATTGGAATGAAAACAGAAGAAATTATATTTGCTCAGATGGGTAAGGAAGTACTACCAAAAGACGTGCTCCCTAGTTTACAAACAGCTCACACATACAGAGATTTTCTTAGCTCATTATGCAGATGTAAGATCAATGGCCCCACAGACAGTGTGGTAGGCAGGTAAACTCCATAATACCTTGTAGAGCAACGGAACCGGTGGCATCTGGTCAAATAGAAGAACATGTGGCTTATTCTCTTGCCGCCAATTGGAAAGAAATCGGACATAATTTTTATCTGTGATCTAAAAATAGAGAAAATATACAATGGAGGTCAATTACACCCTTAATATTCATGAGTGTCACCAGGTCCGAAAAATGACCGACATAAAATGCACTCTAATAACACATGCAATGTAAGTAGTCAATAAAACCTTGTATACATTATTCACCAAATGAACATGCATCCCCCTTGGGCCATCGCCCCTCTCTTCATTTCAACAGTGAGAAGTCACTTAAGGAAGATGTTGGAATCAAATGCAACAGACAGAGCAATAAATATTAAAACGAAATGAGCTTTTATTTGTATTTTTATGTATCAGTAAGAAAAACAAATTTGCAGGAAACCAGAGATGAACAACATTTTAGGTAGTAAAAATAACGCTCAAGAAAGGAGAATTTTATACAGGGTCATGGTAGTTCTTTTACATGCACTGCTCATTCAACTGAAACTTTCTAAAGTAGTGTTTGCTGACAAACGTTTGGCACTTTTAGCTTCTTCTTCTCATCCTATCATGCATCATTTAAGTGTCAACCATCTTTGCAGCACTGTTCCCTGCACTGCGAGGCTGCTTTAGTTGGGGTGAAAGAAGGCTAAAAGGACATGAGCAATGGCCGAAGCAAAAAGAAGGGTTAACAGGTGACTCCACGTTAAAGGGACGCCATTTTCATTCCTGTCGTCTTCATTAGCAAATCATTACACTTTGGCAGTTGTTGGACCAGTGTACTTGAACTAACGGGTCTGGTATATATTTTTTTTTGGTAGGAACATTAACCCACTGAGCTAGCTTATGCACTCTGTTCTCTGATTGATTGCATCTGCTTGTAAGGTAGCTGAGTGGATTAAGACTAGAAAAATGGGTGTGTCATACAGTCATGGTTACACAAATTTGTAAAGCACCTAGGACAAAGGTCAATTTCAACGAGATCATCATAATCCAAATTCCCATTTTTTGTCTTTATCCAGTTTTTCATGATCAAACATAACATTACTAGTAGTCATATGTGTAAACAATTGCCTTACTTCTACATTTCAATCATTTTTATTGAGAGGACAAGTAAATCAAACCAATTTGGCTGTCAAATCCTAACATAAGTCCCTAACAGTATGTTAGAACCAATTCAGGATGTATACCCTCAAAGTTATCAACCTGTTCGCAATGTACAAGAAGCATCAATAGTACATGTGGGACAGAGTGGGGCTAGAGACAAGGGAGGGTCAACAATCTATGGCATTAGTCTGACTAAAAGCCAGACTACGCTTTTCATCCTCCAATTCTGGCCTATTAAGGAACATTTCATCTCCTGGTTGAGAATGAAAAAAACATTTACTAAAATATAACAGCACTGTGTTGTGCCACCCCCAACTGTCCCCACCCCTGAAAGAGGTCCATCCTCTTAAGAACATATTTTGTCACATCCTAAAAAGTGAATACGTGGACACTGCAATCATAGAAGATTCTTAGTTTGGCATAATGCTATAAGGTCTCCACAAAGTGAGGTTTTTTTGTAATTAGTTGTAAATGTTGCCCACTCAGTTGAGCTTCTCTGTTTTACTATGGGAACAGGTGAATGCTCACTCCCTCATAATTTTCAACTTATTAAGAATCAGTTCTTTTTCCATCGCACTGTCCGGTACAGCAATTCTTCTCCTCAAGGATTACTCTCACTTCTGTAAACTGTCCTGCATGCGTTCCACACTGTGATGTGGACCGTGGGAAAAATCTTTTATCAATACTGTGAATCCTGTTACCCTCTGTCAACCACAGTAAAACCCATCATACATCGATTTGATGCCCTCTACATTACCATGCTATGCACACAGCAACTCAGGTTTGCTTCTTTGTGGTCAGCTAGAGCTCTGACCTCACAGATCCAGAGTTCACGGATGCCAAAATGTTCTTTGCAGTCTTTGCCACAAATCACTATAAAAATGTTCTCATTGTTGCCTCCCACCCATGTTGGAATCTATCAGTTAATAACAGCACCACTTTCCTATTGCACCAAATACAGCCCCGGAAGACGAGGCTGGAGGTTCGGGAGTGGTCTTCATAAGCCCAGCTAATTCCATCCTCAAGCATATTTTCCCACAGAACTCTGATAGCCCAGATAAATCTGTTGGAGTCTGGAAAACCAGACGTCGACAAGCAGAGTGCCTTACTACCTTAGGGATCATAAAATTCATAAATAAAATGTATAAAAAGGAGATCTTATCTTTGGAGTTCCTACGTAGAGTATGAACCTATTTGATGGAAGTCTACAGAATAATATTTTCATCTACTTCGTCCAGAAAAGATTTAGTTAAGGGTGCTCCAACATAGTTGGATATATGAAGTCACTAATATTTCCACAGCTTTACTTTTGATGAACAAGACACACACTAAGTAAGATGGCCTCGATGTAGGACTCGGACTCAATACGAAGGAAAACTGTATGAAATCTAATGTCCTGCTTATTTGGACAGCTATCATCTCACATATAAAAAGCTGTTAGAATTACTTAATGTTCAGCCTCTTCTAGAACAGCCTGAATAGGGAAGTCTCACTTGCTGGTTCATTTAGTGTTTGATGGCATGAAAGGCAAATATGAAAGGCAAGTATGAAAATGCTAACGATTAATTGCACACTTTTTTCAAGTTTAAAAAGCAGGCTAAAGTTTGTGTACTGAAACTAGTTTACAAAAATACAAAACAAAGACCGTTAAAACATTTCCTGTTGTATTCTAATACTTTTGTACTTATTTTCTATTGGAACTTAAGTAAAATATCCCTACACTATACAGTCATGAAAGCAGGTCATAGAATCTTAACTTACTTTCTCTATCAAGTTGCTTGGAAGCAAACCTTCAACAAAGTGGCGTAGGTTATCACGAATGACAGCGTTATGAAAGAATGAGATCTTTCCGTTAATTACTCCAAGGATAGAAGGAGTGCTGTGCGCCCCAAGGTGATGTGCCAGTCGACGTTCATACCCAGCGTGGACAACTCCAATTCCGACACCTAAGGAGAGACCAAATGATTTTTAAAATGCAATGACCACATGTAGAAAACAGCTTCTAGACACAGGGTCCAACATTATTTGTGGTTGTGTCAATAGCCAAAAACAGACATGAGAATATGCAGCACCAACAAGCAATGGCACAAAGTCAAACACCTTTCCCTGTACACATATTACATGGAATGGAACACACATCACAAGGCACAGTACAATGTATCCAATGTCATAACTCTGGTACTTGAAGCCTCTTATCACTCTTCGGCCACATTCAGGAAACATCTATTCTTCATAAAGCCTGCACTGGAGTATATGCTCCAGTATTGAGCAAAGAGGCCAGTCTGACAGACTTTTTCCATCTCAGACCCACTTGCCATAATTTCTCACATCCCTGCCTATACTGATCCCTGTTCCAACTTTTCTTTTTCTCCAGTTTTATGTTAGCATGTAATGACATGAAAGATGAGGTCACACCGTTTGAGTGGATGAAGCTGAAGGATGAAGTTCCTTGGTTTTTCAACACACACACACACACACACGTTGCCTTGGTAAAATGCTCTCTGCACTAAAAAATCTGGAGTAGTAGAAGGCAGTTTATACCAGAATTATGTCCTACCCAGGTGGTAGCTATTGGTTCAAATTCTGTATTACAAATTCAAATTGTTACTGAACAGCCAATGGAGAAGAAGAGCAGGTTAGGTAAAAGTCTACAGAAGATTACCCTGAAAAAGGACTGCTGCTTCATTCATCAACTAATCTTTCACCAGTAGTAATATATTGAATGGACTTCCAACCAGTGCTTTTTCACACATTCAGAAACTCAAACCAGCACTGCAAAACATTTTGAGACATTCCTGAAAACTTGTGCAAGGACTGCGAGGTGGCAGGATATCATCAAAGAAATATTTACCATTGGTGCTCTCACCACTAACATCCTCCCACCTTTTGTAAAATATCCCCTCTGGGTGATCTCGCCCAATTACCTAGCTACCATTCCTGGAGAAGACTTTTGAAAACTGTGTACTGGCACAAATCACATGACATATTGAAGAATATGACCTACTAGATATCACCAATGAGGCTTCAGAAAAGGTTGCAGCAGGGAAACAGCTGTCCTTAACGTCACAGATGATATTAGGACGTTAGACATAGGCAACGTTTGCCTATCAATTCTACTAGACCTCTCCGTGCCCTTTGATATGGTTAACCATGAAACACTCCTCAGCACACTAAAGCTATTCTTCAGGGTAAGAGGCATGGTTCATAAATGGTTCACCTCATACCCACAACATCGGCAATTAAAACTGAGTGACTCGCTCACCACCCCAGCACCAATACTGCAAGTGGTATCTCAAGAATAGATTCTAATACCTACCCTTTTACGTTTCTACAAGGAACCCTTCTGCAATCCTAAAACGCACCAATATGGCTTATTTATATACACACACGACACAACTATATTTAAAAGTACCCTTACTCAAGGATATCTTCCGCATGAACAAAAATCTAATAGAAGTGCAAAACTGGCTAACGAGAAACTATCTGAAATTCAAATCTAAGAAGACGGAACTCATCTCAATCTCCCCACAAGGGAACTGTTCACATATACAAGAATGGCTCAATGAACTAGACACATTAAACTGCAGTCCGACACATGGCATGTCCACGAATCACTTGGGATAACAAATGAAAAAACGATGGACAGAAAGGCTCACATAAACTCTGCAGCAAAAAGTGCAATGTAGAACCTCAAACTCCTCAAAAAATGAATCACTCCATCTGAGAAGACGGCCTTGAGAATGCTGTATAATCCCTAGTTCTATCAAGATTACACTATAGTGATGTGACTCTCATTAGCACTCCAAAAACCGACCTAGTGCCAATGAGAGCTATGGTGAACAGAAGAACAACATTACAATCAAATCACTCCCACTCAGAAGAATAGCTTCAAATTGAAGCAAAATGCATTTTCAAGACAGAATGCATCACACAATTATGTTCCCCAAAGTGAGTTTCCTCCATATGGTGAAACCCACAATATTGGTCAAATAGAACTATCAAGATCAGGAAAGAAAGATATACCAAGGAGTTGAGACGCACTACTTCTGATCCTGTCCAAACTCAAGAAGGAAAGATCACATGCTCAGTCTCTCTCGGGGAACACACCCAGAATCTGGAACTCCTTCCCTCCCCAGAAACGCACTAACCCATCCCTGATGAGCTTATATCACAAATCACCTGACCAACCACAAATTAAATTGCCATTCAAAGAAAGGAAAGTGAGGGAAAATTAGTCATTTTTATTTCTTCCTGAAGGGGACTACATAATGCAACTTTGTTATACAAGGTAGCAGCAACAATTATTGATCCAAGATGATTCTGCTTGAGTTTTGTTGCTTAGGGATCTCACTAAAATATTGTTTCCTTTTCCTTTGGTTTCCTCCAGTTATTTGGGCTTGAATTAAAGGTGTAGGATTTAGAAGCATTTTTGGTCTGATCTAATCATGTATGCACTATAGAGAATCCGGGAATATTCAAATCGTATTTGACAGTTTAATTCTTTCACTGACTGGTGAAATGGTTGACCCATAAGAATCTTGGCCAATATGTACTAGCATATTATCCTCCTTTTTGGGTCTCGCCTACGCAGCGCGCATGCACTGCATAGGAGGGGACCTCTTGGAATCGATCAGCTTTTTTGCCCAAAAACGTGCACGCTTTGCATTGCTTTCAATTGCAACGTGTGCACGTTTGGCGTTTCCCTTGTGGGAGCGAGCTTTGGCGACATCTGTTTGTAATTATCGCGCTCGCTCCCAGAAGGTAAACGCTGCGTGTCCCTGCTTTCGACCGCACTCCCCCCACCCCTCCCACTTGTTTATTATGGTAGGCGGCCACTCCCCTTCCTGTTTACGACGCTCGCCGGGCCTGTTGTCTTTAAGCGCTTGTTACATTTAGATGGCGCAAGGAATCTTTGCCTGTTGCTTTCGCTCGCAGCAGGGGTTGAAAGAGCTTCTTCTCTTAAAATCAGACTATCAAGAGTCGGGATGACCAGGGAGGCTAGACCGATGTTTTTTTTCAGCATCACATGACTGTCTTGTTTTTTTATGCAAATTTCTATAGCGCGAACTCTACTTGAAGGTATTGGAGCGCTTTACATGAGCTCCGGTTACATTACACAAAGGCACATTCAGGCACGGGGAGATTATGTGATCGACAGGCAGGGCTGCTCAGGAGGAGCGCTTGAGGCAGGCTGGCACGGTGTTTTTTTATGTAGATTTCTATATCGTAAACTCTAGCTGAAGGTATTGGAGCGCTTTACATGTGCTCCGGTTATGTTACACAAGGGCACATTCAGGCACGGGGAGATTATGTGATCGGCAGGCAGGGTTGCTCGGGAGGCGCGCTTGAGGCAGACTGGCACGGTGTTTTTTTTAAATGCAGATTTTTATAGCGCAAACTCTACCTGAAAGTATTGGAGCACTTTACATGAGCTCCGGTTACGTTACAGAAGGGCATATTCAGGCACGGGGAGATTATGTGATCGGCAGGCAGGGCTGCTCGGGAGGAGCGCTTGAGGCAGGCTGGCACAGTGTTTTTTTATGCAGATTTCTATATATCGCGACCTCAAGCTCAAGGTATTGGAGCACTTTACATGAGCTCCAGTTACATTACTCAAGGGCACATTCAGGCACGGGGAGATTATGTGATCGGCAGGCAGTGCTGCTCGGGAGGAGCGCTCGAGGCAGGCTGGCACGGTGCTTTTTTGTTTTTTATGTATGGCGCCGTCCCCAACTCCTTTGGAGACCTCATCTCCAGACCTTCTTCCCGACAGTGGAATCCCCTCTAATTCTCAGACATGAACAGCATGGGACTTGCCTCAATTCGGGACCTTCATGCCACAACTTTAGATCATCAGCGTGCAACTTAGCCTCCCCAAGTTGATGCACTTAAACTTTTTTCATTCATTGCTTCTCTTTTCGACCTTGTTGTTTGCGTCTCACGTTCCTGACTTATATTTGAAAACCTAGTAGTGTGTCCCATATATTGTGTAGAATCTGCGTTCAGGACCTGGACACTGTAACTGTGACCAATAGGAATAAGCATTAAAAATGCAATAGGTCTCGCCTTTCATCAAGTTAAAGACATTTGCTTTGCTATACAATACCATTAGCAAAGCAAATGGCTTTAACTTAATCAAAGGTGAGACTTATTGCATTTTCAATGCTTGATTAATAAGTCAACATTGATAGCAGGTCATCTGCAAACACCCAGGCTTTACACCATCAATGCAAGGTGTAGTGACAGTTACTTGTGAAAAGATTGTGGTCACTCTACACATGGGATAGTGGTGAAAAAATGATGACTTTCCACATACCAGCAAAATTCACAGCTGCAAAATGTCCCATTGTTATGTGTGAGTTCTTCAGCTAGCCCTGGTGGCTGTGTAGCAAACAACACTTTACTGTTTTGTTTTTGAGCCAATAGTTACAATGTTAAAAGTTCTGGACTGACTTAATGACTGTTGGTGTCCAGTACCTCCAGTGTAGTGGAAACTCAACCCAAAAGTATTGAAGCGCGTTACATGAACACTAATTACATAACACAAGGTCACATACATTTTTATAGGCACATAGGAGAGTAAGTGATTTGCCCAGAATCACAGGATGTTCAGCCAACACCAGGAATTTAACATGGTTCCAAGTCGGCAGCTCGGGCAATAATACCAGGGAGGGTGGCAGGCTGAAGCCAGTAGAACAACTGTATTTGTGATCCATTACTCACAGAATTAGCGCTGAAGATTGTACCGAAAGATACCAATTTTGAAAACGTTCTCAGAAAGGACTTTCCCAAATACCCTCAGAAACATTGAGCTCGCTTGCACTATAATTCATTCATTGCTATTACGCCTCACCGTTTTCAAATTCCACCAGCTGCAAGCAGGTAAAGGGAGGTGAGGGTGACGTGCGGGCTCAGGGGTGGGCAGAGGTAAAAGAGGTGAGGGCCACTTGACTGGACAGTATGATATGGTACGGCCTGTCATTGTACAGTATAGTATCGTATGGTATGGTATAGTGTGATATAGTACACCCTGTCATATTAAAGTACGGT
Source organism: Triturus cristatus (assembly GCF_964204655.1). Lineage (NCBI taxonomy): Eukaryota > Metazoa > Chordata > Amphibia > Caudata > Salamandridae > Triturus > Triturus cristatus. The sequence goes on from NC_140580.1 coordinate 351,654,888, forward strand.
ATGGGCTGCTGTGGCATATGTTATGGCATGGCCTTTTACTGTGTAGCATAGTATAATATTGTATGAAGTGGTGCTGTATTGTATGGTATGGTAAGGCCTGTTACTGTATGGTGTGGTATGGTATGTTATGTTATGTTATTTTGTGCTTTGTTATTGTACAATGTGGTATGCTATTGTATAGTATGGCATAGTGTGATACTGTCATGGCCTGTTATTGATTAGTATAATATGGTATGAGTAGGAGTATGACACGATGTGTTATTGAGGCGTATGACCTATGAACTGCTAACAGCATGGATTCACATTCATTTAGGCAAGCGCCGATATCACCAATTGGCAGGATATTAAAACATGTGCCCTATACTGGATTTCCCATATTGGGTAAGAAGGCGGCATTACATGGAATGTGAGAAAAATGAGAAGGAATCAAACAAAAGCACCCGTAGTGAATGCTGCAACATATAACTTTATTAAAATGTAATACATTGTGTTGTTGGGTAGTTATGCGGCTCAAAGACTGGCCGGAGAAAAGCAGCTTACTGGAAAGTAACATTTTGAAAAATCTGGAAATAAAACAACAAGCGAGGCAAACTGAGGTCCCAACACGTAAACGGAAAAAAAAATTACCATAAAAGCAGCAACAAAAAAACAACAAAGAATACAGAAATGGTGGCATAGGAAGGTGTAAAAAGAACATACAAACAGTACACACACACACACAAACACAAGCACACGCACACACACACACACACACGCACACACACACACACACACACACACACACACACACACACACACACACAAAAAAGCTACAAAAATCGGAGCACAAGCAGCACGGATGAACACTAGTCAACAAATCAATCAGTACTTGCTTGGTCCATGCTACAGGGAAGAAAGCACAAACATGCAGACAAAGTGAAACCGACATGCTCACCAATGAAAAGGAAGAAAATTAGAGTGACAATGAAGACAACCAATGGTAAGTAATGTGCAGGCTAAAACACTTTTAGAGCTTCTTAAAAAAAACAATAGATCATCACACACGACAGCACATGTGCACGGTCTCAGGAGGGGCCTAAATAGGGTACTTTCCAGCAGAAATACTACAGATTCCATTTATATGCAGAATGTAAATTAGCCTCCATATTTTCAGAAACTACAATATTAGGCTCCCAAACCGAACTGGACTTTAAGCAAGTAGTGTCTAGCAAAACCCATTCTTGCTTTGCACAATCTGAGCTTTCTCTCTTTAAAAAAATGAAGAAATAAAAACACTCCATCATCACAGCCACTGACATTCAGTCACCTCCAATCTCTTTTCTTCTCCGTAACTTTTTTACTCCCCATGATTGTTTAGTAAACTATTGAGGCTATCAGATCATCGATAGACTGTATCTCACCCACCTTGTTAAAGAGATCAATAATATCTTGACCTTGATTCTGGCCTCTCAGTGCAACGGAAGATCCTTTGCAGGCCAACTCCCTGATCCACTGAAATAGGAATGGGACAATTCCAGATTGAAGTAAACTCTACAACTTCATAGATTCTTTAAACCTTCATCCTGTAGCAGTCTTCGTCTTGTAGCTGCACTCCCTTTTCCAGCAAAGTACTGATTCTCTTATCAAAGACAAATTGCACAGCTTACTGGACACCAGCAAAATTCAGAAGCCTATTTAATATAGCATTATAGCCTACTGCAAGGGCTATAACAGTTGTTAAAGGCCCTGCCCCAGAATTATGGGCCTGCACCTCCGAAAGGGGCCCACAGCGGAACTGAGAACTTTAACAACCGGTGCAACCCAAGGGAGAAAGGCTATAAAGCTATTAGAACATTTCACCAACTGGTGTATCACCTTTTACATATTAAAAGGGAGAAACAGAATGCCAAACTTTGAAATGTTGGAGCTGAACATCTGTACCTGCCACTACTGGCCAAGAGACAACTGACTGACCTTAAAAGAGCACTCCACATAACTATGATGTAGTAAGGGCTCTAGACTTTCCAGCATTGGTAGCTGGTATTAAAAATGTGTTATTATTAACTCAAACAGATCTTGGAGTTCATTTTTAACAATTTTCAAATTGCATGGGGAAGGGGGACAAAATCCTCTGCACCGTGGGTAAGCCATCTCTCTCTGCCCACCCCTTCTTTTAATCTTCAAAACTGAGTCAACTAAGATTCCTTTGTTGCCCCTACATGCTCTGCACCACCATCTCATCTGTAGAGTACAAATAAAACATGCAGCTTGTACAAGCTTATCTGGTAGATGCTGGAGCCAGATTTTTAAACAATGCCTATTATATCCAGCTAAACAATTTAACTGGCAATGCACCAACCAAACCTCAGATACTTTAGCCTAGATGATCAAAACTATACTCTGCTTAAATATTTTCTAAATAAAATTCTTGACCCGGAAATCCTCAGAGCTCACTTCAAAACTACCCATCTTAACCCCTTCATCCTAGACTTAGAGCTATCATTTGTAGCTCATATAAATACAATCATTGCCGCAGGAAAGTTCACTGTGAAATGTATTCAGAACATTACGCTCCCCCTTTCAAAGGCTGATATAAAGACAATAAAACAGTGCTAATTACATCTTAGGGGTCGGAAAGGCTCCGAACGGCAGTTGGATTTTCCTTACCTGTGTCTGAACCTATGTTACCGACTGACTCAGAAACATTTCTGACCTACCAATTACGATGCAACGGTAACCGTTTCGTCTTTTCAGACTCGGTTCGGACCGGCATTCAGAGACAATGAGTTGGTCGGAGCCAAATCGTACAGGTCTATGGACTGCGTTTCCAACCAACGTATTACAATGTTGGATTCGGACAGCATTTGCGAATCGATGTGTCCGACACGAAACAGCTGTCGGAAACTGACATTGGAGGCCTGTAGCAGGCCCCCCTTCACCCAGAGGCCGTCAGTTGGGGCCCGTGGGGGTACCCATGGGTTCCCCCTTTCCAACCATGCCCAGATTGGCAGGCACCATGGGGTGCCCACCACTTGGTGAAAGGTTTTCCACAACCACCCCTTTTTTCAATGGGAGCCTGCGTTGTCTGTTGCAACACAGGCTCCCATTGAAGTCAATGGGAGTCCGACCTAACGGTGTTCAGAAATATTATGAATCGGTCGGACTCCCCGAACCCGAGTCGGTTTGTCTCCCCGAACCAGAGCCGGTCGGAAGAGATTCAAGGAGTCGTTGGAATGCTTTCCGACTGACATCATAATGAGGCCCTAAATTGTAGTGTCTTTCATGACAAATGCTTTAAACACATACTTACTTCACATTCTTCAATATTCCACTGGTGGAATAATAGCAAATGCCAAGCCCAGGGATCCCATGAAACAGATGCAGAAGGTGCATCACAGGCTTCAGCTAAAAAATGACAGCAAATTTGGGTTTTGACCCCAAGCTCTAGACAAAAAAGCAGCTAAATTGCTATTAAATCTCTTAAGTCCCCTCTACAGCTACATAACTACTTCTCGCATAACCTCAGAATTACTAGCTTTATAGAAGAGATAGTAGGTGATAGTCTACACAAAAAGTCTACACAACAATAACTCAAATATCAACTAGATTTTGATCACGTGGTGCCAATATTAGAAGTGGTGAAGCATCACATCTGGGGAGGCGGGGGCATTTGAAGAAAACGGCAGAGGAGCAAGAATCAAGTTCCTGTTAAGAGATGAATTAGTGAGAGAAAAGGTCACTGCCAACTCTGGCTGTTCCGAGATGTCAGCCATGTGACAGAGAAAAGATTAAATATAGCCGGTACAGAGAAAAGTTACTAATCAGACCTCAGTGTTTAGGCTGGAATTTTATATCCTACCAAAATGAAGGATTTTTTACAAGGAGAAACAATATATTTTTGTAATTCTACAGCAAACGCCACATGACTGGAAAACTGAAGGAAATATAGGACAGAGGAAGAGCATGCAATAAGAAACAAGCGTTGACAAAAAGGTTGATAAGACCAATTTATATTGCCGGCAACAGAGGTAGGGTTCAGAAACGAATAGCCCCTAAACCTGAACATGATTGTGTCTTTTATGGTTGCATTATAAGTACAGAGTAAGATATTTAAATATTAAATGACACCTTTGGTGCGGGATAGTCATGTGAGGGGCTGGTCATCAATTATTGAGATGATGGGTCTAATGGAAGAATTGTGATAAAAATAAGTCTACGCCTCCCCAGACTAGTGGCTACCAAAGTAATGATAGGTGTATATTTTCTTTTATGAGAAAAGAAGGATTTGATTTATTTATGAGTAAAAAGCAATTATGTACCCTGTTTAAAACAAAGTAAAGATTTATTATGATAACTGAAACGAAGACAGCGAAATTATCAAGGTACATAAATTCTCAAATTCAAATTAATTTCCAACTCGGACAACTATGCTACATTGTCATCCTAACTCAAGTCCTTTCATATTTGGCAATAAGTGACTGAAAGAGAGCTTAAGTGCAGGCTGAAATCTTTCATAAAGGAGATTTTTGTTTACGCTTTATTTTCTGGTTAAAATTGTAGCATTTGTTTTTCAATTTATGGTATGCTTTTCACGAAAACTCCTGCAATAGCATGGGTGGAGAGTTATATCTCAGTCTGAGCACACTTACACATGTTTATTCTATTCACAAACATTCCCAGAAATCTACTTGAAATGGGTGAGCCAGGTGCAGGATTCCAGGCGTACTTCTGGGAACGTCATGTGACATTTCCTTTGGGGAACTAGTCAAGTTATGCTGAACTCCACATACAAGGAGCTCCATGTCAAATGCATTCATTTTCTCCATGGGAAAAACAATTTTCCCCGTGGAGAAAGCCCTTGCCTTACACCCTCGCCTTACACCCTCGACAGATTTGTGGGTGAGCTGTGCACCTTCCTATGTTAGAGTGCGACTTACTCTGGAGTAATTGGCAGGAGTAACTTTAGGACTATTTCATGGTAATAAAGGGTCAGTGGGAGTTTGAGAATGCCCACAAATGTACATCCTTTTGGGCATTTTCAAATATCAAGGCAAACCACTCTTCGAAATGCCCTTTTACACCCTAGTAATTTACAACTAAGAATTTCTCCACCATCGTGGCAGAGCAAATTCAATTATTCCTGCCAGAAATTCTTCTGTGAATTCCAGACAGGAATAAATGGAGTTTACAGTGAAAAATAACTTTGTAATTAGGGTCCAATATGTTAATGTCACTATTTTAGTGAGTCAAAGGGAGAGAAGAAAATTGCAAAGCATCAGGTCATAGGGCGACTAAAACAGCAGCACCTTATGGGGCCTTGGGGATCTTATATAGAGCATATGTAGGGATGCTACTAAAACCCAAGAAACCTACTAAATTCCTTATTGTATAGTAAAAGAGTGGCTCCATCGGAGGTCATCCATGATTATGGGAAGGATAGTCAACTAGCCTCCTCATGCAGACCAAGATGCCCACATAGGTAAAAAAAATAATAATAATAACATAATAGTGATTTCTAGACTGCATGCTATATTCCATGACCTGACAGACAAGAATCAATTAAGAATTGTGAAAGATCCTTACAAAAATATTAATAATAGTAATAATACAAACATCTGGTTTCACAAGATCGCGATAAGATTTGACTGGGTGGGCTGGGCTTTTATTGAGAACGTAATGCAAAATATTAGAAAGGGATTGGAATACATAATGTGTGGAAAATGACTAGAAAAGAACCATAAGTGCAAATAGATGGTAAATGGCTTTCACCTTCACCAAGTGACTAAGCAGGGACAGCCCGTACTGCCATTCCGAGTTTTATTGCCAAGTGAGCCACTTGTGTCATAGATAAGGCCCGGTGAGGTGAAAGGTGTTGACCAAGGCAATAGAATTCAGGCATGACAAATCCAAACTGTCACTGTTCATAAACGATGTTACAACTGACCTGATGAGGTCCTTCCCAAAGATGGTGGTGGGGATCCAGGTATTCAGTTAATTGCCCAGCTTTAAGGTGAATTTGTGCAATCACTACCCCTTAATGGACTTGGCCAGAGAAGTTGTTTTGGAGGAGGAAATAGAGTGTGCCCCCATTTATTTTGTGGTGGGAAGAAGAGGACCTCTCCCTTCAAGCCTTGCTTTTATCAGTGGCCGCCTGTTGGAGCTCATGACTTGGCAGTAATAACCTTCAGTCAGAAAAGGCTTAGCTTCTCTTTCCTTTATGACTTTTACCTTCATTTGTGTACATTTTTTTATAAGAGAAGATTAATCATGTTTGACCCCTAAAAATGATACACATGTGGCACGAAGCGCCGATATCGACATTTGAATTTTGACAACAGCACAAGGTTTAAATTAAGGGCTTTTTTTAAAGTTGTAGGACAGATTGAAAAAAAATGCAGTAAACAAAAGCAGAGGGAGCTTCAGATTCTTCATTTGAGGAGCTTGATACAAGTAAAAGAGCTGAGGTGTGCTGTGACGCCTCTTCACAATCTGGGCCATCATGTCTAGTGGCAAGACTGATGGGTCGCTGAAGCTGTAACATTCAGACAGACATCAGGAGGGATATTCAAAGATGAGGCATCTGAAGGTAGAAGTACCAATTAGAATAGCACATCAGCGTAATTCAGGGTATAGGAATAAAAGCCTTGGAGTAGATGGATTAAGCCCAGCACGTTCACAAGGGACCTATGGATAGGAAAGCACCATAGGAGAGCCTCAAGAATCAGCCCAACACAGCAGCTGGGACATTCCCACTGGAAAGTGGCTGGCAACTAGGGAAGATTATATGGGATTTGGGTCACCCATAACAAGCCTTAGGACAACTGGACCTCAACCTGTGGTGTGAGGCTTTGTGAACAAAACCGTTCTACCCATCTTTTAAGTTCTTATGAGACGTGCTTGTGTTCTGGAAACCTGTAACTGTCTCTCTATCAACCTTGTTTACTAAGAGAATCACAGAGCATCCGACTGCAGATCAGGTGACCACATCTGAAGCCCAACATGCAACACATGTGGCGATTAGAATGTCATAGGCCCGGCTGTTTTCCAACCAGTAGGATTACAGTAATACCGGTAGTAAAAGCAGAGAGGAAGTAAGAAATATCCCTGCAAAACAAAGTGCACGTTCGGGTATGCTCTCAAAGGGAAAATAATATGCTTGTCATTCATAACAAGAATGAGTGAGGTTGATCAGATTTGTAGGTGCGTAAGGGGGCAGGGGGAGGATATGGTAGTGCATTGTGCCAAGTCTGAAACAGCCAGTCCTGAAGTAAGAACAAAGCAGACCAAGAAAAACCCTAAGAACATATACCAGCCAAAGTTGTTGTAATTTTACATAAGCTTACATGGAACCCACATCGATGCTTATTTGGATCGACAAATGGTCAAAAGCTCTCTCACCACATGCATTCAGCATCTGAATATAACTAAACCACATATAAATTTGAAGTAAAGCATAGCCCAACACACAAAAAAAATTACCATAATCTGCAGAGAAGGTGTATACCCTTCTTTAAAAGCCCCTACTGGGACAAAATCTGCAGACATCTCCAAAGAGCATCAATGGAATCCTCCCTCCATTGTCAGTACATACCCAACCAACGCATTGGCCTACACTGCATGTAGGAAGATCACCCACTACTGTTTGCAAGCATGTACCAGATGGATGTCACTAAACAGAACCTAGAGGCTGCATTGCCAACTCTGTCCCAATCATTTAAGTGGGTGTATAGCACAACATACACATTTACACTGTACATATAGCTATCCGATTCATCTACTGTATTACATACACACAACCATATGCAGAAATTAAGCTTCCATGAAAATTTCCTAATTTTTGCTCCCAGCTTACATATAGATTACTTACAATATGAACAAACATGGAGCTGGATCGAAGTTATGGTCTATCAACTACCCAAAACTCTGAGACACAACCTAGAGTATACATATAACATCAGTCAAACTACAGAGCTAAGAGGTTCATTGCAGACCCTGGGTGGGAATGGATGGGACAACTAGGGTCCCATTAATCAAATATCCAGTAGACAGAGCTACATGTTTGAGTTATCTGGACTAAGGGATAAATATCAGTGTTTTTTTTAAATATTAGACCATTCCTTTCTAGTACTTTTGTTAGTAACCACTTTCTTCACTCACATGTCAAATTGTACGCTGACATAAATCAATCACAATTAATCCCTAGATTACCAAAAGTGTGAGCACTGAACAAAACAAAGCCACAATCAAGTGTTCATCCTCTCAAGGCATCCTAAGGTTCTGGCACTGTAAAATATAATCAGCATAGCTTTAGTGTCCAAGGTCATGCTTTTGGAAAATTGAAAATCGGGGATCTTGGGTAGATGTGGAGAGAGAGGCCAGACATCTGGGAACTCAAAATAAAAATGGATTTTATTAGGAAAAAATTGATTTTATTTTACTATACAGAAGAATGAGAGCCTTCATAGTGCATAGTTTCTTGCTGACACCTCTACAGACAGTGGTCAGAATGGGACCCGGTCCCCAATTTTCCATATTGTTTAGTGTAGTCGAAGGACTGAAGAAAAGTCCAATGGTCAGCAGATAGTCTTCTTGAAACCAGGCCTGTTGGAGTGCCAAGGCAGGTTCGGAAACCCAAATAGCAAGTACTATTAATGGGGTCCTTTCCTCGAAGGTTCTTGAGCTGGAATGTACAATTTTGAGATCACCTTAAATTCCAGGTAAAAGCCTGAGAGGATGTGGTAGTGGCATTTCCATGACTTATTAGTGAATACAAATAGAAAACATGAGGTGGTCATTAATACGTGAAGAAAGATTAAATTGGGGAGTAGAATTTTCTAAAATATCTATTTGTCAAACGGACTGGATGCATCTGAAATCTACTTGTACTTTATAAAAAATGGAATGGTCCGGGCCTGCCCCCTATATCTAAGGCGAAGCAAGGGCGGCTGCAATGCGGTACGTGACTTCACGGAGGTACAGGGTGCACCGTCACTCCTGTCCCTGCCCTGTGGAGTCTTGAACTTGGTGGCTGGAATGGTCTGGGGACTAGAGGAAGCTCCGAGATTCATTCTCAGCAGGATATTGGCATTGTCAACATCGCGAACAATCCTACACCTCGCCAGCCCACTTGGGCAGAATAAAACACATCCCCACGCCGCACCTACCTGGTACAGATGCACTCTGGGATCCGTAGTCCCGATGGACTGCGGGTGGTGAGCGGACACTGGTTTGGGGCGGAGCGAGTTCCCGCCAATGAGAATGTGGTAGGACTGTTTTAAATACCGTTGTGACAAGCCTCCTGAATATTAAGGCATCCGACGAAGGCCGACTGGGCCGAAATGCATCATGCCGCCTAATCAATAAAGGAGTTTCCTTTAATCCCCGCTGAGGTCTCTGCTCTTTCTTTGGAGGAGTTTGTTGTGACACACACACACATATATATACACATATTATCTACTGGCGGTCGCCAGTAGATAGTTATAGTTAGGACCGTGTTTCCATAGGAAATCTCAAAATTCTATTTTGAATAACTTTGGCGCCGGTTGACGAATCTTCGCAAAATGTTCAAAACTAATGGGGCGCTCCGCTCAGCTCCTACCCTGAAAGTCTCGGGGGGATTCGTCAAGCGGGGGCCAAGAAAAAAGGGGGGTCCCAAAACGCGTTTTCCCCATGCATTTTCCCATAGGACCTTTAAGTCGAAGGTACAGCCCGAACGGCTGAACAGAATTACTTGAAATTTGGCAGAGGTAGTCCTCAGGTCAGGGATGTGCCTTTTGCATATATGGAGTCAATCTGTTCAGAAGTTCCTGAGAAAATTGCAGTTAAAAGCACATACATATCTATAGCCGCGCACCGTGCGCGCACACTTACGTGCGCGAGCGTAATTCTGATTGGTCGTTACATGTCAGTCAACGTTCGAATCGGTCAAAATCAGGAAGTGTCGGCCGCCATTTTGTTTGTTTTCAGTGCGAGAGTGGAGAAGGAAGGTGGCGAACGTGAAAAGGGGGCAGGGTAGAGAGTTCCTGACCCCCTAGCCTTGGTCAGGGGGTCCCTGAAGGACCCCGAAGGCAGAAAAAAACATTTACCCTTTTTTTCCCTAAATCGCGCACGGTGAAAAACCATAAAAAATTATAATACATACATAACTTAGCATATAAAAAAACGTACAAATTCACTGAAAAAGCCATAGGTTTCACACACGTTATAGTTAGGAATTAGCATTTAAAAAACCTTGCAAATTCACTTAAAAAACCATAGGTTTCACACATGTTATAGTTAGGTGGATATTTCACTCGTGAAAAACCAATGAAATTCCCCCGTTATAGTTAGTTGAGATAACTATAACTCGCGCGACCGCCACTCTATCACAAGGATGATGTCATGAGTGATGCCACTGACCATGTCATGAGTGATGTAATATGTGACGTCATGAGCAGAGGATTGCGGGCGCGCGAGTTATAGTTATCTCAACTAACTATAACGGGGGAATTTCATTGGTTTTTTACGAGTGAAATATCCACCTAACTATAACATGTGTGAAACCTATGGTTTTTTAAGTGAATATATATATATATATATATATATATATATATATATATATATATATTCACTGAAAAAACCATAGGTTTCACACATGTTATAGTTAGCGGAAATTTTACTGATAAAAAACCAATGAAATTCCCCCGTTATAGTTAGTGCAGGCAACTATAACTCACGCGACCGCAATCCTCTGCTGATGCTAATACTGTATTTAGACACTTATTTGCCCATGTCTTCTTCCATACATTTTTAGCTATACATATATTACAAATATTTTTTTTTCATAAAGACACATATGTCATCAGCAGAAGATTGCGGTCGCGTGAGTTATAGTTGCCTGCACTAACTATAACGGGGGAATTTCATTGGTTTTTTATCAGTAAAATTTCCGCTAACTATAACATGTGTGAAACCTATGGTTTTTTCAGTGAATTTGCAAGGTTTTTTAAATGCTAATTCCTAACTATAACGTGTGTGAAACCTATGGTTTTTTCAGTGAATTTGTACGGTTTTTTAAATGCTAAGTTACTTTACGCCATTCGTGGCGTGCGCGCCCACTTAACGCAGTTCGTTCCGTGCGCGCACGGTGCGCTTCGCGCACCGTGCGCGCACAGTGAGCACGCGGTGCGCTTCGCGCACCGCGCGCCCACTTTACGCAGTTAGTGCCGTGCACGCACGGTGGGCACGCGGTGCGATGACAAAGCAAGAAAGCACGTCAACAAATCTGTTTCTGCTTTCCTCCGTGACTATGGTATGGGTGCCATTTACCACAACAACTTGCGTTATGACATGCAAGACATTTATAGAGGAGATGGTGTGCACTTCAATGATGAAGGGAACAGAGTCTTCCTCTTGAACCTTAGACTCTGCATCGGTACTTACTTGTAGGTACCACTAAAAAATCATTTCATAAACACAACGGCTCTTTTTAGAGCCCCCTAATATCTAAACACTTAAATCTGATTTTCATTTTTCTTTTTTTTTTTTTTCTACCGTACGCTTACCGTAAGCTTACCGTACGCGTACCCCGTGATTTTTTTTAAAATCAATAAATGTTTTCTTTGTACTTTTCTGTCCTTCTTTGACCCCCTTACAAATGTTAGGGGGTCTGTAACTCTCCTCATTGCCCCCTTTCCTTGTTTTCACTCTTTTTTTTCAGAGTGAAATACACAAAATGGCGGCCGCCGCTTCCTGGTTTCGACCGATTCGAATGTTTACTAAGATCTAAGAGCCAATCAGAATCGCGCTCGCGCACGCCACCGTACGCTTACCGTAAGCGTACGGTAAGCGTACCGTAAGCGGGCTCAGATATATATATTGATTTAAAGGCTATTTTCTCAGAATCTACTGAACAGATTTACACCAAACCTACAAAAGGCACTTCCTTGACCTAGGGACTACCTCTCTGCCAAATTTTGAGTAATTCTGTTCAGCCGTTCGGGCTGTAGCTCGTTCTAAAGGTCCTATGGAAAAATGCATGGGAAAAACGCGTTTTGGGACCCCCCTTTTATCTCAGCCCCCGCTTGACGGATCCCCCCGAGACTTTCAGGGTAGGAGCGGAGCGTAGCGCCCCACCTATTTTGAGAAATTCGCGAGGATTCGTCGACCGGCGCCAAAGTTATTCAAAATAGAATGTTGAGGTTTTCCTATGGAAACGTGGTCCTAACTATAACTACCTACTGGCGACCGCCAGTAGGTAATATATATATACACACACACATATATATATATATATATATATACACACACACACACACACACACACACACACATATACATATATGTATCAAACACATTTTCTAAATGACGCCTCAGAGAAAAGGTACTTAAAGTCGCACCATGGTTCAGCTCAACATTTTTTAAACATTTTTTGTGTACATTTCATTTTTAAGGCAACCATTAATCTTGCTTTCATGTTTCTGCGTGTATTTGCATGCATACAGGGAACATTATACGTACCAATCAAAAATTTAAATATTGCAAACTTGTACACGTTTTTATAATGGAACCATTATAATTAATTAAGCTGAGCTGCCTGCAATTCCTCAGATCACACTAACAAATACTTTTGCAACAATTAATCATCTATACAAGTTCAAACAGCTTGTACATATATAAACAAACCTTGCCTGAGTGTCAGACCGTCCTCTTTCTCTGATCCATATTCTAGTTCTGTAATTTGCGGCTAAAGGGTTTGTGCTGCAGGTGGTTAGCCTACCTGTCCAGGGGACAAACCAATAGGTCTCGCCTTTGAAACGTTTTGGCTTCGCCAATGGATAATTGTCATGTTGCATATCATCCCGGAAGCTGTGCAGCATGGCTAAATAATTTTTATTTTAAAATGTAATGCTGATGGCTGTGTTATTTTGTAGACCTGCACACCATGCATAAGTGCACCTACAAAATGAGGTGGGCGTTTTTTTTTTTTTAAAGTTACTAATCAGAGTTAGAGCAGTAACTAAAAAGAAGAATAGCCAGGGAATGGCACAAATGTAAAACAGGGAACACGGGCGAGCAGGAAAGCACAAAGGGTGATGCAGGTAGGGAGGGAAACAACACAAGGGACAGAAACAACATGGGGCCAGAGAATCAAAGGGCAAGACAGAGCTGCGGGGCGGGATCACAGATGCACAAGGCAAGAAAGAGTAACAGAGATGGCAGGAAGCAACACAGGGGTCAGAAAAAACATGGGAGGGACAGAGAAGAACACAACGAGACAGAGCATTTGATATATATCAATCCAATAAAGACAAGGCCGTGCGGTTCAAAGATTTATTTCAAACGCGTTTCAACAAGGCTGCTTGCAGTTGAAACGCGTTTGATAACGGCAGTTTAAAATAAATCTTTGAACCGCACACGGCGTCGTCTTTATTGGATTGATGTTTAGGACCTGCTCTCAAGAGGTCCCTTGTGACAACGCAGCTCTCGGTAAGGAGTGGCAAAGAAATACTCGTATACAGATAGTTTTCACTTATAGGTCAATAACGAGTAGGGTTTGAGTTAACTGGGCGACAAGAAGTGAGATGTTACACCACAGACAACTCAGTCGTAGCTGTCAAGTTCCCCAGGTCAATGCCTGATGTGCTAATCGAGTCCAGGCTTTTTTTTCCTCAGAATTCTGGGACCTGTAGATCTGTTTTAATAATGGCATTAACAAGACTACAAGTCCCAAAATTCAAACAAAAAATCCAGCATTGGAGCAGCCCATGACATATGGACCTGGGAAACTTGACAGGGCAGTGCAATTTAAAGAATCTCCTGGGCAGAAAAAACACTTCTTTCGCAAGACCTTATCAGGAAACTAGAGACAGACTCAGCAAAGATCTGGAAGCAGCTAACTGGATCTGGAGACTGGGGCACTGATGGCTGCGACTGAAGGGAGAACGTGATCCTCATGACCGTTACCCACCTTCCCTACCCTTTGTCCGCCAAAGATCTTATGTACCGTTATTGAAAAACCCTGCTTAGCGTGCATTCACACAAAGCAACATCACTGACTTTTTACATGTGCATCTTAGAATTTATAACCCTGTTTCAGTTAGTGGCTCAAAACTGCATTGTTGTCCTTATAGTTGTAAACTGCACAAGTGCATACGTTACATCACAACATGTCAAAGGCCCAGATTCTCAAGCCCAAATTACTTTCTCTCACACAGCAACCACTTTCTCATAATTTTCTTCAATGTACATCTTAATATGTATGCAAACGCTGTTTATAGGAGTGCAGCGGTACTACAGGGTATGCAGCTGGATACCTCTACAGCACAATGCTACTGGTATTCGAATGGGAGACATTTGGCTAAAGTTAGCGAGACATTACAGCGTATCTGTAAATATAGATTCAGGCGTTTTCTTTTAAAGTAGTTCCAAGGTCTATGCCATATTTTCACTATATCCAGATATAACTACAACATATCTAGATTTGCCACATTTATATAGTCCCTGCTTATCCTGAAACACAGGAGTGGATTGGACCCCACTGGACCAAGTTTGGGTACCCCTAGGCAATAAGCTGATCAACCCACAAAGTGCAATTCCCCTGTCTGATTAGAGAGAAACGTTTTAGAGAAAATGTTTCCATCCACAAAGTTTGTTACTCACTGACCCACTCACAGGCATCCTAAATGTTGCTAAATGTGCTATACAAGAAACCAATGTATCTAATCTGCTTACATCTATCACACTCATCAGTGTTAGAGACACCTTTGAACACCCCTCCGTGTGTACCATTGACTTCCTAGGCACACCCAACTTCTAACTCCTAATTGCACACCTGTCTATTATCTGTTTTCCCATTGTCAGTATGCAAGAAAAGTGCTGGTTGCCACCACTGCCCAGACACGCCCCCCACTTCTTCCACTATATGGTATGGACTTGCCAAACCTAGAACTCTGTTTTCGCTATCAGGACAATACCCTCTTGAACATGCCATCTTGAACATGCCATCTTAGCCTATTAATTGACAGTGATAGCAAGTTTAGGATCACCCACTGTATTCCATCTCAGCCTACACTGCAGACCAAGAATTGAGAATCGGGTCTGCGGACGATCTGCTCGCCAGCAGCAACGTAAAGATTTCTGTACCATGTGTCACGAGCGCAGACCTTCTTTTCCGCCATAAATAAAATCACCATTATTGATATGAGTAGCCAGCGGGAGAGCTGGTCAGCGATACTTAAAAGGAAAGGAAATAAAGACAAGCATTGGCAAAGCCAGTAGCTCTCGCCTACAAGAGCTACAGGCTTTGCCAATGTTTTGAGCCATTTTGTACAGCAGCATGGCTTGTTTGCTGCAAGGCTAAAAGTTGAGGAAAAAGCACAAGGGTTCATCCAGCACTAGCTGCATTATCGCTTTTTTCTGGCAGAAGGGTGAGGCGGCAAGCTACAGTGGGGGAGACAGGGTTGAGAATAGGGCAAGCAATGACAGGGAGGGGGACAGGAAAGGAGCAATAACAACAGGCAAGCAATGACGTGGAAGGGTGGAGGACAAGAGGTGGGAAGTATAAAGCAACGTCGTTGAATAAGAAACAACAGCGATGAAAGCACCAACGACAAAAAAAAACAAGGACAAAAAAAGCACCTCGATCAGAGCATGAGCAGCGGAAAGACACTAATCAAGTTTACTTGATCAATGCTCCATCAAAAGGACAAATACACAAATAAGGAAGTGAAACCTGCAGTAGCTGATCAATGAGAAGCAAGGAAATGAGAGTGACAGAGAAGCTAAACAAAGGTGAGTAATGGACAGGCTCTTAGCCCTTTTAGGTCGAGCCTGGGCAGAACATGTGCTGCTCTGCGAGGCATGGTGTACTGAAGAATGGAATAAAAGCTCAGCTCATTTCTGCCTCATCTTTTCAATTGGTTCCTGTTACAGTCCTTTCAAAATCGTTGCTTTTCATTCATGAATAGGCTTACTAGTCCATCCTTGGCAAAGCCTGTCTGCATTTGTAACCTCCCATAACAACTTGACTTTTTACTTGTGGTCTTACACAGTCTGCTTTATCTAGACGATGAGCATTATATTCTTTAATGGTCTTCCCCTATTGCACCCACGACGTCGCCGCCCGCTGTGACATTGTTATTATTGTATTTTTTTTAAAAAAATTTGCAACACGTCCACTTTCACTTTTTCTCCCGTGCTTCTTTATTTATTTAATTTGCAGCATGGTCCGCTTTCACTTTAGCGACCGCGCTTGTTATTTCATTAATTTGCAGCACAGTCCGCTTTCACTTTAGCGGCCGCGCTTGTTATTTCATTAATTTGCAGCACAGTCCGCTTTCACTTCAGCGGCCGCGTGACAGAAACTTGCTGTTTTTGCTTTCACTTAAGCAGCCACGCTACAGAAAAAAGCTTTCTTTTTTTAAGTGAAAGCGCCACAAACCACGCTTTCACTTTAATGTTGGCCGCACCCCTTTCTTCAGACGCTGCTCACTGTAACCTGAATACGGTGAGCAGCATCTAAAGAAAGGGGTGCGGCCACTATGAAAGTGGTCTCGCATTTGCGAGAGTTTGAGCCATCGCCATTAGAAATGACAATGCCTTTTATATATGTGTCACTTTTGAAAACACAAATAAAGGCATTGTCATTTACAATGCCAATAGCTTAAACTCTCGCAAATGCGAGACCTATTGCATTGAAAATGCTTGTTTATACTAAAGATGTTGCAAGCAACAGCTCATGCACTGTCTCAGACGAGACCTAACCTAAACATTTCTATAGAACACCAGGGTGTTCGAGCAAACAGAGGGGCAGAGATTGGAGGAATCAGAGAGGAATATCATCTTCCGTTCATGGTGCATCTTTATTGAATGGCTAAACCTGACCATCTCGCACTAACCTGCATTCAATATCACACTGACTCGAAGAAAGCAATAGATAGTGACACAAGGCACATAATCAGTCTTATTTGCCTGCTGGCAAGCCAGTTATTTTATAAATGCCTGCTAGAAATGCACGTTAATAATATGTTACACCAGGTTAAGGATGAAAGAACAAGCATAACGCCCTCCCGGTGAGTTAGTCTACATTACAGGGTGGCTAGCCAATTTTACAGGGGTGGCTCTTTGAACCGAAGCCAGTCATAAGCACCTGACCCCCAAAACAATGTTTAAACTCCTGATGCAGTAAGTTAGATGTTGAGAAGGTATGGATAAATGAGAATGCCTTTCCCATTGATCTCTAGAATCAACTGCTGTTCCATGAAAACATTGACACTGGGGGCTTGTGTCATTAAAATCCCCTAATTGGATAGTTGTCTGTAGCAGGGAAGAGAAATCCCACTGGAAAGATAGAAACTCCTGAAGAAGCCCCACACTGTACGTTTCAAAAGGGTAAGCAACACAATATACTGTAAATGGAGGCGATGTCCCAAACCCATAGTGCCTTCAAAATGCTCCCAAATACCCCATACATAAACACATTCAGTAAAATCCTTCCAATCCTTACCCAGGCCCTCCAGTTCCTGAACCACTTCCTTCCACACAGGTTCTATGTGGATGCAGCTGAAGCACCAGTCAGAGGTGATCTTGATGAGGTAGGGTTTCCTAAAGCTGTCTGGCACTACCTCATTGATGTAATGAGAGAAGTGCAGCAGGTATTTCTCATCCGATGAGTCGCGCTTCTCCGAGTTGAATGGAAAGTGAAAGAAAGATTCGTCAAAGTAAAAACTGTCATGGAAGTGTCGGAAGTGATGGCTCTGCTGCTGCTGGGGATAGCCCTGGTTCTCGCCCACATCTCCATATCTGTCGAAGTTTGTTCGCTTCTCTTCATTTGAAAGAATCTGGTAGTGGTGACAAAGGCTAATGTTAGAAAAGGTATCTCTTTTTTATTTTACATGTTATTCTCTGTTTCTTAACTTAAATTTTTCAGGTTTTTTTTGTACTTGCGTACTTTTTTCATGTGAATAAGCAATAAGAAAAAGAGCAAAACTCCAGTCGTTCTCTAAAAATTCCTCCTACCACTTCTTATCCCCGCTATTATCAATAATTCCACATGCATCGGTGTTTACCCACACGCATCAACAATGCACATCCTCACAATGATGTTTCATAACATTGCCACTAACCATAGATCACTCATTAAAACGTATCTTTTCACAGCTCCATGCACATCATGTCAACAGAAAATAATTTTGATGCCACCCACTACATGTCCGAACCCTACCGCTCTCTCCTCAATTTAGCACTCCACCAGCTTCTCTCCCATCAAATGTTTATAGAGGATTCCCACACAACAATCAAAACTCAGCCGTTTATAACATGCTACTCTATGTCATTCACAACGGGCCATCTGAAATTGAAGCTCAACCCAACACCACTCCAAGATCCTCCTTGACAAGCTCAGTCCCTTAGCTAAACGTGCTCCACAATAGTCCAGTTCGTCAAAACACGCCCCTTATTCTAAAAAGAAGAATCAGAACTAATGAGCAACGGAGTATTCTGATGACTTAATTATGAGTAACACAGTCCCTCAGAGAACCAGGATCACGTCCATCTCCCGTTGCAGCAAAGCAGTCCTGTAGAACACCAGAACCTATTGCAATTCCCATATGAAACCAATTTTTTTATAAACATCTAGCAGTTACTATCGGCACAGCCTTTAAATACGGATTGTACTACCACAGATCCTCATATCGCAGCACCAGTGCAGAAATATTTGCTTAGACAAAGTTGAAGCGTGACACAAACTGCTGGATACCACCCACTATGGAATTCATGCAGAATTCACACTTGGCACTTTCTTCACAATTATATCAATTAGAAGTATATTGGCCATGACAACTGACAGCAATCATTTAAAGCACAATAGAGAACAATATTAGGGCTTGTCTAAGAATCTGCATCTATGCCTTTGGTTCTGCATACTTGGCTCTCTTCTGTAGTCAACACATCAGAATTTGAGTTCTTCTGAAAGACTTTCTCATGCGCCTAAAACAGGAGTACCCTTTGCTGCTTGCAGTGCTATGGAGCATTGGCATAACCTGTGAAGTGACCAGAAGTTTGTTGCTTCTGTGCATTGGGCACTGGGCTGGCCTGCTGTCCTTGAGCAGCGCCCATACTAATGAACTGTTTTTTGTTAGTAGTAACTATTATAGGTTCTTATAGCAGATGGTCATAGTCAGCAACTGTATCAAAACATTTCCATACCAGTGGATTGTGCTTGGTGTATGCCACCCTTGAGATTATCCTGCTGCACGCCCTCTCAGATTAGTTTCTTGTGAATACTTTGGGCAGAGATTGGTCTTTCTTTTCTCAAACCTTGCTGCTCCTTTCAGAAGTTGCTTCAAAGTCTGCTATCTGCTTTGCGCAGTAGTTTAACGTTTTATCGCAGCTTACTTTATGAGAGTCTACCTATGTATTTGAATGTGGTGTTTGCTGCTACATGCTTCCTATCCAAGCTGCTTTCTGTCTGATTATCACTTGCGTTTGCCAATTAGCCCTCACACACATCTGGTTGTCTTAAACCCACAGTAATTCTGCCTTGGGTTTCCTGCTCATATTCTCTTTGGTTCTGGGGTTGCTTATGTGCACAAATTAATGTATGTGCTGCTGTCCTTCAAGAACAATAATCCCCAATGCTAACCAGCCTTGGTCTGATGTTCCTGAGCCTGCAAGTAATTAGTTGGGATAAGTACTCTTCACAAAAACCGTGATTTCCATGTTAGTTGCATTTAACATTTCATCTCGTACAGAAAAAGCCACCTGCTTCTGTGCTTACCAGCCCCTATACCATCATTGGTGATTTTAGCTCTTTGCACTTAAAATAAGACTACTATTTAACCTCTCTTCCCTCTGCTTTGCTTCTTAAAATAACAGATTTGCGAGCACCTTGTGCCAACACTTACTTAACTGTAATCTATTGTTTTGCTTTACTGGACACCGTACACTTAAAGTACTCAGCTAGAGAGCCACACTGCAGTGGCAACAAACCTGTATGTGGCATTTGTTTCTCAGTAAATGTTCCCAGTCTATCAATTAGGCCCCACACTGCAGGCCCTCACAGCACTCTTCAACCCACAAACATGAGTGGGCAGACAGACAAACAGACACACGCACAACATCATTGTTCACACTTCAGCAATATCTCTCCATGCACACGCTGAGCAAGTCTACACCAACACCGTCTAAGAAACAGCCCAACATATCATAATGGTACACACCCAAACTCAATCCCACCCCTCCCCTCCATAAAGTGGCACCATGACCTAACACAACAATCAAGCCACAATCATCAGTCATGCCTCAACACCAACGTCACCAATCATCCCCTTGCTCACGTGACTTCCTTCTGGAAAGACAACACACACGCCATCAATAAGACCCTAAAAACTATTTCCTCCCACAATTCATTGAGATTTCATCCTCAAATTAGGATAAGAAACACAAAGAAGAATTTTAGAACTTATTTTGAGCAGGAGTGGAACATTTCTGGGAGTTGGTAGCTTGCAAAGTTACCACATCTTTGTAAATGTGGATGAAAGGCTTTTGTTTTTCGACAGTCTACATCCTTTGCAGCAGGTGCTTTGGAAAAGAAGGTTAAAGTGCATTGCCATCATCCCTTACAAGTACAAACGTGTTCAACACAATCATAAAGGAATGAGGAAAAAGATGGATGGATCCATTTCCAAAGTAACCGAAGTGTGGGTGCAAAGAATTAGTCATTTGTTCCAACCTGGTTATTTACCTCAAAGCAGCTAACCTTGAGCACTACCACACTATTAAAGGTCATAGATATCTAATATATCTCTATCCCTCCCGCTCTATATAGATTTTATATATATATATGTATACATATACATACACAGAGGGTGGAGAGACAAAGGCAGATTCCCTACCTCCTCAATCGGACGGTTGCCCAATCCCAGACATCCTTAAACATATTACAATGTTGTTTGTGTACCGTTTAACAGCTTTTATTTTGAATATCTTCATGCCTTAATGGGAAAAAAGTTATATCACAACAGGCAAGGATTTAAAGCCACTTCATAAATACCTCATATGCTTTGCTGACTTGGATAAACTTGTCTTCTGCTCCTGCGTTCTTGTTTTTATCTGGATGCCTGCATAAACACAAAGATTTTAGACTAAAACTGTCACTCGGAAAGACAGACAAGATTAAGGAATTTAGCAACTGTGCGCGACAAAATAATTGGTGGCTGACCAGGTCAAAGAAGGAAGAAGTACAAGAACATTTCTTGAAGGCCCATGTATTGGCACTTCCATGCCTGATGTTCATGGCAGAGTGCACCCTTTGAAAGATGGAGTTGTAAGATGTACACTCAATCTTGAACCAAACCGAGAAACTGCTCTATGGTTGACACTTTGTCCTTGTTTCTGCCTTTCCTAGCCTGAAGCTCAAAGTCCTGACTTTCCCGGTAGTGCAATAAGTCTGTGCTTCAGTCTGAGCCCAGTTATTTCAAGATGGGGATCTTACACAGTGGGGATCAATGCCTGATGCCTCACCCGCAGTGCTGCCTTTTGATCGAGGAAATCAAACCAAAGACCTCAGCTCTATTCCTGGACATCCCAGTCCCAGGCTTGTATCTCAGTCATGTGCTGCGCCATTCTGACCTGGAACTATAAGCCTGCAGTCCACTCCCAAGCCCAGTCATTCCAAGGTGAAGTCAAGCCTACAGTTCTGCAATTCCATTATGGAGTGCTTAGCTCAGTACCAGGCACAAAGTCCTGCCCTTTCTTAACCCCTTCAGTGCCACGCCCTTTCCCCCTCCTGTGCCGGGCGTTGCACTAGTGGGTGGGGTTCATGACGAGATAGTCTCGTCATGGGCACAGCGCAACCGTGCTCCATGACGAGACTATCTCGTCATGGGCACTGAAGAGGTTAAGTCTAAGCCTTCCAAGGTGATGCTTCAAGCATGAGCCCCAGCTACAACTACTGACTTGCTAAGGTGGGATCCCTACAAGAGGCAGAGGCAAAGGCTAGAATGGTACCATGTTGCACAGCACAGGGATGGAATTCCCTGGACCCTTTTCGCAGTGACCACAGACATACATTAAAATGGTATTACAGGGGTGTGGAATTTATTAAAATATCTACTTGTCCATGGGGCAGGTTGCTTCATAAATCTACTTGTCTTGTAACAAAATCCACTTGTCCCATTGGTACCATGTTGTGTGGCGACAATTTATGGCAGCAATCTCATTATATAAGAGCTCTTATATAGCCTCTTTGATTATGCCAGGGCTCATACCATAGTAGTGTTTGAATACTAGCAATCCCTTTATGTTGCTACGTTTCCGCAGATCTACATACTGGAACTGAAGGTAGTGGTAAACAATAGTTCAAGAGTTGGAATGTCCTTTTGAGTCTGTGAGAACCTACTAGCTTGCATGTTTTAAGGGTTTTCAACAACTCTTCTAATCTTTTCCAATATTGAGAAATGTTGGAAATTTACTCCTGACAATGGCAGAAGCAAACCTTCTTCCAGAAATGGGAAAAAAGTGGTTGGAGGGAAAATAAACTTGCAAACACTCAGGTTTTCGCATGAGCAAATCTACACATGCATATTTGCTCATGCTAAAATGCAGTTCACAAATATTTTCTAGGAGTACTATCTCTTGCCCTACTGCTGTAAATTCTTGTGAATTCACGAAAGCCATATTGCTGCCCTTAATGCAAAGACATATAACAAGGGTGCACTTTTGAGACTTTCTTTAATAATTGGGCCCCTAAATTGGTCTGGCGTTAACCGTGACCTTTTGTGTTTATTAAAATTCTCTCTCTCTCTCTCTCTCTCTGTATCAGGTGGCTTCAAGGTGAATGACAGCATTCTGTTCTTTCACAAGGAGCATATCAGCACACACATTAGTTTTGTTCAGTGCCAGTAACTAATGTGGCAGTGTGATCTTTTTTGAGACCAGAAACTATTTTTGCTTTTGCCAATGTTTGTTATAATGGTGAGGGTCCCGCAGCTCTCACATCTATAAGGTTTTACAAAAACCATGCCAACACAAGTCACGCATTGCCAAAACTAAAAAGCTGACCACCATTTCAGACCTATTGACTTTGCCAATGCTTGTTTATTTTTATGTTTCCCAAAATCTTATTGAAACTGGTTACACTGATTTTCTAATATGAATATTTTGGGGAAATACTAGCATGCATCAACATATTTTACTAAATGATGCTGCAAAGAAATGGTACCTGAAATCTTACAGCAGTTTAGCAAAAAAACAGGTTTCCTACTTTCATTTTTTAGTAACATTTTATATTGGAAGCAGGCCCAACCCCCTGCAGCACAAACCCTTTGGCTGCCAGTTTGCAGTACCCCATTAAGGATCAGGGAAGGGCACTGCCTGCAGGTAAGTTAATATTTGTGTGCATATGTTAATGCTGTTCAAACTTGTATTT
The DNA here is from genome assembly GCF_964204655.1 of Triturus cristatus. Taxonomy (NCBI): domain Eukaryota; kingdom Metazoa; phylum Chordata; class Amphibia; order Caudata; family Salamandridae; genus Triturus; species Triturus cristatus. The sequence continues at coordinate 351,678,274 of NC_140580.1, forward strand.
ATGGTTCATTAATTGAAAGCCTTTATTATTAGAATGAGCGCGCTCAGTAAATGCAAGTGCTGACTGCACTACTGACAGTGGTTCCAGTATAAAAATGTGTACGAACGGTTTCAAAGTTTAGCAATATTAGGCTATGCATAATGCTCCCAGAATGCTCTCTGATTAGATGCAAATATTTGCAGAAGCTTGAAAGCAAGATTAAGGATTCTTTGCTTTCAATATAAAATGTTACTAAAAAATTAAAGTAGGAAACATGTTTTTTTGCTAAACTACTGTAAAATTTCAGGTACCAGTTCTTTGCAGCATCATTTAGTAAAATGTGTTGATGCATGCTAGTATTTCCCCCAAAAAATTCATATTAGAAAATCAGTGTAACCAGTTTCAATAAGATTTTGGGAAACATAAAAATAAACAAGCACTGGCAAAGCCAATAGGTCTGAAATGGTGGTCAGCTTTTTAGTTTTGGCAATGCGTGACTTGTGTTGGCATGGTTTTTGCAAAACCTTATAGATGTGAGAGCTGCGGGACCCTCACCATTATAACAAACATTGGCAAAAGCAAAAATTGTTTCTGGTCTCAAAAAAGATCACACTGCCACATTAGTTACTGGCACTGAACAAAACTAATTTGTGTGCTGATATGCTCCTTGTGAAAGAGCAGAATGCTGTCACTCACCTTGAAGCCAGCCGATACAGAGAGAGAGAGAGAGAGAGAATATTAATAAACACAAAAGGTCATGGTTAACGCCAGACCAATTTAGGGGCCCAATTATTAAAGAAAGTCTCAAAAGTGCACCCTTGTTATATGTCCTTGCATTAAGGGCAGCAATATGGCTTTCGTGAATTCACAAGAATTTACAGCAGTAGGGCAAGAGATAGTACTCCTAGAAAATATTTGTGAACTGCATTTTAGCATGAGCAAATATGCATGTGTAGATTTGCTCATGCGAAAACCTGAGTGTTTGCAAGTTTATTTTCCCTCCAACCACTTTTTTCCCATTTCTGGAAGAAGGTTTGCTTCTGCCAATGTCAGGAGTAAATTTCCAACATTTCTCAATATTGGAAAAGATTAGAGAAGAGTTGTTGAAAACCCTTAAAACATGCAAGCTAGTAGGTTCTCACAGACTCAAAAGGACATTCCTGCCCTTGAACTATTGTTTACCACTACCTTCAGTTCCAGTATGTAGATCTGCGGAAACGTAGCAACATAAAAGGGATTGCTAGTATTCAAACACTACTATGGTATGAGCCCTGGCATAATCAAAGAGGCTATATAAGAGCTCTTATATAATGAGATTGCTGCCATAAATTGTCGCTGCACAACATGGCACCAATGGGACAAGTGGATTTTGTTACAGGACAAGTAGATATTTTAATAAATTCCACACCCCTGATATTATGCTACATCTGGTTAAAACATTAATATGCCTTCTCTTCCCGTCACCAACCTTGAAGTCACAGTCAGAACATTTCCACGCTTAAAGGCGAGTAGACAAGCTCCCTTGCACTTGGGATTGCCATAATACAAAATGGAAAGTCTGTGGCGAGTTGAGAAGGTGTCAAATAACGATCTACATGCCTAAGAAAATATGCTCAGTTTCCAATTTGCTGTGGAGTCTATAGGTGTTTTAATTCAAAAACTTAAGCATTCAGTGTAAAGTCTCTAATTATTGCCTGAAGAACTGGTATCATCCATTCCCTTCCATGTTTTTCGCTCAGCGGATCTTTGGTAGTTAGTCATCCTGCAATACAAGCCTGCCCAACTTAAACTTTTGAGAAAGAATCTAAAGATTTGTTTAGTCAGTCAGGTGATTACTTGATAACTACAGTCTTTTTTCGGAAGCCCATATGCACTTAGAGGTCATTGGTTTTAATATAGGTGTGAGAAACAAAAGCAATGTATAATCATAGTATCCAAATTAAAAATGGCAAACACAATCAATCAATCAATATGAAATCATACAGTCAAGTTCTCTGTAAGTATTTTCCTTCCAGTAATTCTCTCTCACAAATGTATCATGTCTTTCATGGTTGGTTCAAGCAATACATGCATCCAGCTGATTCACTCACATTAATAAATCCAACACTTCAGAAGCTTAAAAAGTGTGGTCCTCTTTCTTGAAGCTATTTGTGCAGATAATTCAGAAAAGTGCAAACCACTTTACACATTTAGTGAAAGTAGTGGGAGTTCCAGGACTGGAACGGCTAAATCTGTGGCACAACAAATATTTGCCAACATTATTTTACTTAGGGTTCCAATAGTTAGAAGCCACTATAAGGATTCCTTTTTTACCGCTGTATTTATTATCTCAATTCTTGCTCACTCATCTCTTTGAAATGTATGTTATAAAAAATGTACATACCATTCACGAGCAAGTCTCTTATATGCTTTCTTAATGTCCCCTTGACTTGCGGTCCTGCTCACACCTAGGACACGATATGGATCGAAATCTGCAGCAGATGTGTATTTTAAAGCCAAGATCAAAACAATCAAAAACTGCCAAACAAGCCTCAGCTTCTTGAGTCCCATGTCGTCCACCCCTCGTGTCTGAAATGAAAAGGGAAACAAATAAGAGCAAGCGAATCATCACCTGTGTCTAGTAGAGAAGGCTATTCAGAACATGGTCTGTTACATATACAAAGGTAGGACACACACATATAAACCAAGCACTATGATGCACAGAGATGCCTCTCCTTCACTCACTAAAGATAGAAGCCATATGAAGGCCACACAACACCATGGGGAGGGCAGTCTTCGCCATGGACAAGGAAGGAGCCATAGACCAGAATCTCTCTTGCAAAGAGAAAGAAAAAATCAAAGATAGAAAGCAAAAAGCTACATTTCAGTTTAGGAGCCACTAAGTTACAGTAGGATCTGGGCCATCGACCAGTCTACATGATCTAGGGACCTGGCGCTTAAATAGTAGTCAGAATGTGATTTTGAAGAAGATGAAAACAAATGTCTTGAGGATTCCGCCTCAGATTAGAATCAGATTTCCCATTGTTTTAAAGTTCCTCATGCTTTGGGAAAGCGCTAGACCTCCGAACCATCTTAAACGGCAAAACATGTGAAGAATGACTGTTGAAAATTTGGCTGATCATGCTTAATATGGACAAGGTTGACTGTGAACAACTTTTGGTCATGAGATCATACCCATAACAATAAATATTACTATGTGCACTAAAGGAATTGGACATATTTACTTTCTACTAAACAATGCTTGCATAATCACAAGCATATGTTGGATTAAGCCACAATACAGCAAATGTTATGTGGCGTACAAATCACCTTAACTCTCAAAATTGGTATGGGGCTGTTTGAATTCCCTTCTGGCAGTTCTCTAAGGGCTAATTCCATGAGCAGCAGGGTCAGTCCTGACTTGTATAAGTCTATACTGTGTCTAGAGTGTCACAGTGGGCAAAACATGATGGGTTGGAATTACCAAATTTTTCCTTGATTACATATTCGACTGTGCCTATTTGATGCTCAGAATAAGCTCACACAGAACTTCTAACACAGTAGTAAATACAAACATTACAAAAAATGCCTTCAGTCCTTTCTATTTTACCAAATTTACTAGTGGCATAACCGTACAATCAGTTCACATCACAATATAAAAAGTAAATGCCTAAAATTTGATTATACATTCAATAAGAACGTTCATCAAAAATTAATACAAAATAATAGCAATAAAATAAAACAAACTGAATTTAAAACCTTTTGACTTCTGTGGTGCCCCAATTAATTATTAACGGTGTTCTGATTCAATATTGCAAAAGCCATGGGTATGTCCTATATACAGAACTGTGCACAATATCTGCCTCTGTGAATGAGCCCACAAATATCAGACCCAGCACCTGACTGTATTATTCAGATTAAATAATGCCTCATTATCTTTGTTTTAAATGAGCAAGATACACATACAGAGTAACCAATGAAGACCTGAAGCAAAAAGGATGATGGAAGAGAAAAAGCTTACCAGCTCTCTTGAACTTAAGAAGCTAGAACTAGAAACTACTAAGTTACGCCCGGAAACAACAGCAAACAATTTCAACTCAGGATACCAACCACCAGCAATCTCAAATCCCCAAGACCTTAATTCCCAACTACACTCTTACCAATGATGTGATTCTTCCCATGTGCCATGACAAAGTTAAAAGAGACGGCTAAACCAGCAGCTTTACTGAGAAGTCTTCCTCTAGTGAACTTAGCCTGAGGAATTAATCTGTTATGAATGACAGCAACAGAACTAGATATGAATGCATGAAGGAACCTGTTATTAGGAAACTGAGCTGACCGCAGCTAAATACAGATTCCAAGAGCAAATTGGAAGACATTTACAGTTGGCATTCATAAGAATCTAAAGTATTTTGGGGAAGAAGGTATCAACCTTTGACTGGTTGTGTAGACTGCTGTTAGTTGAAAAACATCTGGGCTTCTAACTGATGTGTGAAAGTTGCAGATGGCTAAACCCAAAGACCTTGGCTCACACATTGGCCAGTGGGTAGTAACTTGAGTAGACTTGAAGTGATATTAAAAGGCAATGGTGACATGAGTATCTCACAAAAGGCCCAACATTTTAAACCACAGTAAATCACAAGTGAAACCTACAGGGAATGGATATAAGGACCACAAGGATGGGAATGGGAGTGGTAGTCAAGAAGTACCCCAGATAAACTTAGAAATGGATGTTACAAATGTTAATTATAAAGCCACTTCCAGGCTAACTGTCCAGACATAACTTTAACATCATAGGTTTCTAACCTGCTTTTTAAATTTGGATGAGGGGCCTATCAGAAGTAATCTTGCTCTCTCTGGATGGCAAGCAGGGCAACTGGTCACCAAATCTCAATTCCCTCCAAAAAGCCTGATCTACACTAAAAAGTTCTGGGTGGGTAGTACCAAAACGTATGCGTAAGAAAACCAGTGCATATCACAATCAGGTTGAAACGTGCTAAAAACCCATGCAAGTTTATTTTTGAAGTAGGCTATCTGTGTTTCAAAGTAAGTGGCACCCTGTTGCACAATGAAGAGCTGAAGTTAAGTGGAGAAACCAATACTGTTTAAAGGTAGACCTGAACATGGATTGCCTGTTGGCAAATAACCTTAGAGATTTGAGTCATGTAGAGCCTGTGATCATGAAAATATGGCCAAGCACCAGAGAACACCTGATGGAAGAGGAGATCCCTCAGACTCAAAAATATCTGGTGCTGGTAGGGTACCAAAGATGTGCTTGCGCCATAGACTGAGCAATCTCCTTCTCTCGAAACAAAATGTGCCAGTTCTGTCCACACCGAACCTGGTTTTAGAAATTTGATGCATGTTACAATGTCAAGATGTGCTTGAGGTCCTCTCAAGGTGCAGTTTTTTTAAACACAGTCAGAGTGAACTATTCTGCAAGGGGAATGCCAGGATGTCTTGGGACAAGCCCAAAGACATGAAGTCGGTCACTTCAGTTTTGAATATGTAGGTAGGCTACTATACAGTGAGCCCTCATGTTGGACACTTGCCATTGGTATACGTCTGGTATTCCCCCAGGAGAACTAAAACATATTTATGTATATGAGCTACACGTGGGCGAGGTTGTGGCGTAACATCCAGATATACAAAATATATGCTCCCTCGTAGCCAGATACGCAGACTTTGGAACTGGGGAGCCAGGTTCGCATCCCCGCTCAATATCCCGTGTTTCTGAGCAAATCACTTAATCTCCCCATGCCTAAAAAAGAAAAAAAGTGAATGTGTGTAATGCAACTGGTGCTCAAAGCTCCAAGACCTTTGAGTCCAGTTTTTGTTATATATAACTGCAAACTCACGTCTTTGGGCCTGGAATGGGCAAAGCGGCAGAGCTCTTTTACAACTTCAACTTGTACCGTACTTGCCAAATAAGTAGTAAGTCTAGAGGACCGATAAAGACACTTCTAGTACCCTTATCATGGGTATAAGTACATTTTCACAGTGAGAACTTTAGCTTATTAATCTCCTGGATACACCTATGCCTTCAGAGAATAACATATATGGACCATTTAACAACTCTGAATGAGATTCCACTTAAGAGCATGACTGCCCCTGTGGCAGCCAACAACTGAATGGCATCTTTCTATTAACTGGATTGGCTTAAGAAGCGGTTTCCTACCATGGAGCAAACTTTCAAGTCAACCTACATGTGGTCATCTGGTGTAACCAAACTTTCCCACTAAAAAAGAAATGAATGAATTGAGGGGTTCCTCCAAACTCTAAAAAGCATGATGGAGCTTTCAAGCAACTGCAGAAGGGAATGTGTAGCATTATTTCGTCATGCTTACTTTTATTGAAAAATGCCACAGATGGGTATGGGCTTTAGCACGGTTGAACTTTTGCCTAGGTATCTTGGCCACAGCCAGCTCACTTTAGTAAAAGGAGGATAGGGATGGTGATCCAAAATCTCCCATCAATGATGTGGCTGACTGTATGTTTAGAGTTAAGCGTACGATGGGGCAGGAAAAGAACTCGTCAGGCATGCTAAGAGCTACAAAGGAATGGTGCGACCAGAAGGCAACAGCGACTACCAGTAAGGATTAGAGGTTCAAAATATGACACATGTAGCTGTAGATGAAAACTTAACAGGACATGTCACTATTCTGAAGATCAGTGAAGTCAACAATTGGGTGCTTGGCATAAGCCTCAGAGGGTGTATCATGTAAACAGGATCAAGCCATATCACCATTGTGCGGAGGGGTTTCAATTCTAGTAGACAGTGAGAGTGAACCCCATTCTCACTTGTTGTGAGGAGATCAAAAGAATGACTCAACGCAGGAAGTTAATCTTTCCCCGGATCGGACACCTGCTCAACAAGAAGAGTGCAAGGCTGTGCCAAGCCAGTTCTCGGACATGTTCTCAATGGTCACAGTATGGATCCACCATATAAACACAGGGGACAGACTTCCTTTGAAGTATTACTTCTATAGGTTATCAGATTAAGTCAGGACTGTATCACAACCGCATTAGCTATAAGGAACAACTTCAGTACCTTAGGTAGGTTCTGGAGGGGTTGCAGAGTGGTAAACTCACAATCTAGACAGGTGAATGCCAGATCTAGCAGAGTACCAGGGAATCAGCGATAAAATCAAGCCTCTAGACTCCAGCTTCCACTCTTTGTTGCACAGAGATGTTCCCAAGATCCAAGCAAAAACCTTTCTTGAATCACTTGGATCTGGGGGACTTTCCAATACTGAACCCTAAACACTTACTACCCCTAAATACCACCCATCCCTAAACTCTAAAAAACTTGTTTTTACCCCTTAACACTGCCAATCCGTGAACTATAACTCCTTAATACCCCTTGGCTCTACCCATCCCTGCACCCTAATATCTTCTTACCACTTCTAAACACTACCCATCCCAGAGTCCTACAACCAAATTATTACCCGCAACACTACCCATTCCTGAACCCCAAAATCTCCTTACTAGCCCCTTCTTGGAACCCTAAAAAGGCCATTACCATAAACCTGTATCTAAATAACACATTATAACTTACCATGTTGCAATTGTCACAAACGGTGATAGATGTGTGGTAATGGCTCATTATCGCCATGGGAATCTGTGAACAGATCATTTCAAAACAAAATAACATGCAACAAAAACCTAGCAAATCCTTAATTCATCTAAATGTCATGATTAGACCAGACACTAGAGCAAATGTACTTAACACCAGTGCAAAGCAAATAAGCCACCCAATGCCAACTCAGGCATGGGATAACAGAAGAGATAAGCGCCATGATTTTAAGTTAGCCCACCATTGGGGTCCCAATGGGCAAAATACTACGACAGCTCCTAGACATCTCAAAATGACTATCAGATATATGATGATAGTAAAAAAGCCCATCCCAGCAGATCTCCTTCAACATTTCTCTTCAATCATGCCTGCTCAGGACCATGAACTTTAAACAAAATATCTTTGAATGTACAACCCAATGCAGTAACCAGCGAAGTGGACTATGAACATAAGTAATACCATACAAGAATCTGCAAAGCTGCTCAGAACTGCCAGCTTTATGAAAGCCATTAAATGAGAGCCTATCCCTCATACTTCTCTATCCATCACACTGCGAAGCACTGCATCCAATTGCACACAGGATCAGAACAAAGAGAATCCACTTCCAACCACACACCCTACATGGTGCAGCGTGCTACCCATGCAGGCAAGAGTTTCTGCGCCCCCATATAAGAGTAGTACGTGCTAAATAAATATTGCAATACAATACAACTGTAAACTGGATTTCTCAACTGGTGTTACTAGTGAAAATATTCAAAAGTAGGAAATACCTAGACCAGCAATAAGAAGAGTAAAGACTATGATTATTTAAGAAGAAAGTAAAAAAATATTATATGAAAGATATAACTGGCATTCCTGAGGGGAACCTGGGTTTGGTAAAGAATCAAGAACAATGGATACCTGATGTTAGAACCTGGTTCCCCTAGGTCTCAGGGCAGTGAGAGGTTACTGGGCTCATTATGACATCCTCCTCCTCTTTTTCTCATTCTGACTAATCAGATATATTTTCTTGCGCAGAAGCAAGAGCTCCACTAACGAGAGCTCTACATGATTTTGTCTGTTGATCATCAACAGAGTGCTAGACTTGGTTGGGTGATGGGTACACCCAAAGGCATTCTCCTTTTAATATGGGTAACTACAATCCAATGAAACATTACTTATTAACCGCCATCAGGTAGAGGCCTATTTGCCTGCACCTCAGTGGGGCCAATCTATACTGACTCTCGCCATGTATATCCTTGAATGATAACAGGACTGGAACCCAGAATCCAGTTTAATACATATGGTGGGAATGTGGTGTTAATTAATACAGCCTGGGTACATGAGAAGGAAGGTAACTATGTTTGCGGTACTCCCTGTATGTATGTAACGCAGCCCTTGCATAGAAAGAAACAATCTTTTGTGTTCACCAGCCCAGTTCCAGAATGTGGCTAAAAAGAAGCAACAATGACTATGACTAAGGTCATCAGCAAAGATGTACACTTGCAACAATGAGACATGCTGCTTGCCAATCCCCTGCATCCTGTATCCTGTCCTGTTGATATCCTGTCCTGCTGAGGAAGGTGGGACACACTAGTAGGAACGTGGATTAATGTGGTATGGGGGTTAGAACGCACCATGTAATACTATCACGATACCCCAGTGATGATCCTTGGATTCACACCAATAAATCCTTAGCTCATGCCTGGTAGTGTGGAAAAAAGTAGCCAGGCTTTACTAGAGGAACACGTGTTAAGTATTTCAGAGTACCAACATGGACGGTAAGCAATTGACACAACACGCGATAAATCCAATCCCAATTTATAAAAATAGGAGTATATTTTTTTCTTAATTTAGACACCAAAACGAACGGAATAGAATACATATAACCGAAGTTATAGATTTTTGAAGCAATATAAAAAAATCAGTGCAAAATAATACAGTGGAAATTTAACATTGCGGTCAATGGGAAAACCACTAATGACAATCGGTCACTTGCAGGTTGAGTTGTATAGTACCCTTGCAGGGTAAAGGTGATGCGGGTCCCAGGACCAAGCCACGATAGTCAGTTCACTTTTACCTGACCTGTGGAGACTGGGTGCGGAGTGGTCCTGGTTGTCCATGGTTCTGAACGGGAGCTGCAGGAGAGCTCCTTTTACCACTGAAACAGTGCTGCAGGGGAAAAAAGATGCGAAAACAACAACCGGGATGCTACTTATTTCTGATGAACATCGGAAAGAGTCCCCTCTAGGCGCAGCGTTGAATGCAGAGATTAGTTGCCAGACTGGCGACCAACAAGCCTTGGCAGCAATAAAGAGAGCAGAAAGTAACTTCGACATCCAGTGGTCCCAGGGGAATCTGGTAGCTGCCTGTAACTTTGTGGAAGGCAGGACTACAGTTCCCACAATAGACTAGACCATCCGGATTTGGGCGATCGCTCAGAGGGCCCGATGGCCAGCGATTCTTCGGATCCAGAGCGTTGTTTTACCTTCAGCTTGCAAGGGACTAGTTCCATTAGTCCAGGGAAGTTTGAGGATGCTTCAGCTTTCCACAGGGGTCCATCTGTCTGGGGGAATCAAGAGATGGCCTAGGACGACTCTCGATCAGGCAGTTCCAGGAGCGTTGCCACAGGTGCAGGGTATCCCTCTTTTGCTTGGTGCAAGTCCTGATGTCGCTGACACGGGTCTATCTTGTCCTCTCTGATGCAGGATATTCAGAACTGAGGTTCTGGTGTCAGGGGTGTCCCTTAAATCCTAGATTTAGGGGAATTAGGGGTGTGGGAGTAAGCAGCCAATGGGCTCCTAGTCCCTACAGCTAATCCACCCCTGATGTGACCACATCCAGGGGTGTCTGATGAGAATATCCCTCACAATGAATGTTGTATTGCATAGACATGATTACAACTCCGTGATTAACTCATCGTTTAAGTCATTGAAACTTGGAAAAATGAGTGAACAGGGCCCCCTTTAGTACCAGTGTGAAAGTTTTTTTCGAATCTTTCTAAACTAATATATTTTTGTTTCAATCCTTATCCTTCGTGTGATTTTATGCCAGGCAACAGTGGTCTAGATGAATTGGCGTCTTCGTTTTAACTCATCTACAGTTTCAGAACTTTACGTCTGCTAATTTATCTCGATCATTAAAGATAGTCATGGTATATACAGAACAGAGAAAATGATGGTGCTGGTTGACAACAAATTCAGAAGTTCATTTGAACAAGGTAACTGTGGAATATCCAACCACATTTAGAACTCTTTCCAAAACCAAGTAGTAATGACAAAGAAGCAAGTAATTGCAGCACTGAAGGTGTTTGTAACCTTATAACTCCTGTCAACACAATGTATTGGGTTTATAAGTGTGGGATACAGCAAAATATGACACTTCCACATCTGTAAGCATCATCCAATTAAAGAATAAGGTACAAATCCGCACAAATGTATCAATAATCAGCAAATGGTTTTACAGTGCTTTAGTACCACTTGTACTCTTCTAATAGTTCCATTCACCTTGTCAAGCTCACAGAATCTAACTTGGTGACAAGCTGGACCTAAATAATAAACAAATAAATAGTTCAACGTACTGCCAGCCAGAGCAATACACTAAATTGGAACACGGCACAACACGTGCATGCAACAGACTAGAGTGACCAGAGACTGCAAACAGAGATCGGTCGAGATGGTTCAAGCCAAAAAAAAAAAAGAGCCACATTCACCTACACTGTCACACATACTAACACTTTCTAAGCATTCCGTTACCCACAATGGCATGGAAAGTAAGCACATCCTGAGAAAAACAGATCAGACAAACTACCACACCTTAGTGTTAAAAATTCAAAAGTAGCAGAGTCTAGCACAGTATTTGTCTGCATGCTGCCAGAAGTACCAAACAACAACTAAACAGCAGGGATGTGTAAAAGCAAACATTAGTGGCTTGAATTCTTGCCTTAAATCTTCTTCTGCCCCAGCATAAATACCACCCACCATTAAGAATAGATACGTATATTTGGCACTTTACAGCTAATAAGTGCATATTACAGATCACAGTAAAGTCTCCGCATTTTATCGCAGAGCAGTTCACTATACCTGTTGGTGGAAAGGGATGCAGCAGTGAAGTTAGCTATGTGGCAGAACTAAGGCACACAGAGGAGCTCGTTCCAGAGAAAAGTTGAAGTTCCCGTTCTGGATTATCCCAGAATGCTGTGCAGGAGGGTTGGGGCAGGAGTGGAGGGATGATGTGGCATCCTCGGATTGGCCAGGGATGCCTGGCATCTAGAACTCTCTACACCCCCACCCCCCCATAAAACTCCTGGAAGAGACAGCTGAGAAGACTCTGAAACTGGGAGGAGCCAACAGCAGAAAGAATGCCCAGCTAAATAGAAAATCCACCTGATGCCTTGCAAGGATGGACAAATGACTTGGATTCCAGCTGACCCCAGTACTATAATGGGTCTCTCCAGGGCCAGTGGCTCTGGCTCGCTTATGCCCCGCTGACCCCAGTACTAGTGGCGCTGGCTCACTTATGCCCCCTGAGGACCAGTTGGAGGAAAGACCTGGACTGCACTGCCTCACCCATCACAGGTGCTCTGCCAGACAGTCAGGATGCTCTGGGACCTGGAGAGTGTGGGCAGGATGGTGTTCTGCTGACTGGTTGCAGAGGGGCTGTGTAGGATGTCCCAACCAATAGCAGAGGAGCACCAGAAGCCAGGAAGAGGAGGCAGCTGGAACAGGGAGATAGAAAATCCAGCTCCCGCAATATTGGCCCCTTTTGAGGCCAGGAGGCCTGGTAAAATGCCCCTGGTTGCCAAGCCTACTCTCCAGGAACAGAAATGGCCCAGGAGGAAGGAAATTAGCCCGGCAGGACCATAGTCGGGCAGCTTTCATGATCTCCTCATTTCAAAAAGAAAAACAAAGAAAAAGTGCAGACAGCATGTGTGGGCCCCCTCCAAGCTCCGGATCGCCCTTGGGGCCAACATCTCACCGAGGGCAGTCAAGAGTAGGATGGCGGCCTTGGTCCCCATCTCTGAAGCCCCGATGTAGAGGCTGTGTGCTCTGAGCTGGGCGCGTTGCCACTGCCCGTATCCATGTCAGAAGGAAGGCGGGGTGGGATCCGGCAGGCCCAGCCACACACTGCTGCTCCTGCTGCCAGCAGGAGGCACGCTGCTCCTGTCCCGCCACAGGAGCAGCAAAAGAAGTGCTGGCACTTGCATCTGGAGTGCCCAGTAGGCAAGGCTGCCAGGGCGGGAAAAACAAGTTAAAAAAAAAAAAAAAAAAAAAAAAAAAGCCGCTTACCTCTGCCCAGTGCTGCTACTTATATATCCAGCAATCAGGCATAGAGTGGCTCATAATCCCTTCAGAAGGGATTTAATTTAGATATTTGGTGCTTGTGGTGGAACCAAGACAACAGGGACCCCACCAACATTAGTATTCAGCATTATGGGGGGCCTGGAAGGAATGCAGCAGCATCCCAAAAATATTTTTCAAATTTACCATAAATTTCAGGGTGGAATGAATACTCTCACAATCTTAGGAGAGTTGTTCATTCATTCCAAGCACTCCCAGAACAGAGATTTTGCTCCTTGATTCTGGAGTGCCGGAACCCTGGATGGATGGGGATCAATGACTATGCCATGTGGTCTATAGATAGTGAAGAAAGACTGACACCAATGTTTATTGTTCTTTTTTACAGAAATGCTTTATTCACAATAGTTTTAATGAACACTGCAATACTTATGCTCCTAACCAATGTGTTTAAAAAGTTTAATTGATCCCATCGTTTTTAAAGGCGATACCATTAGGTTCAAACACATAAGGCTGTTTTATTCAAGGTGGTAACAACCTGACAAAAACAGTAGGCCTCCATGACATATATTAATGTTGTGACTACCTGTAAAAGCCAGTAGGTCTGCTTTATAAATAATGACACCAGCCCCTTATAGTGTGAAGTTGCATCTGGTATAGGTAGAGGCCGTTGTGAATATGGGGTTCAGCACCCACTAGGAGTGAAATGTTATGAGGGTGTCACCAAAGGTATTTCCATCTACCTGACATACATATTTGGAATTTAAGGCATAGATTTCATATATATGATTGAGATATAAAAGTACTTTTTCTTTTTAAAAAGAAAACACACTGACTGGACAGTAATTAGTGAGTGTTTTTGTTGTGTGACAGCAAATTGAGATGACTAGCCCACACTACCTCCTCTGAGTACTCTTGGACTGCTCTACTTCATAACCCTGAGAGATTCAAGTGCTACAATGGAGTACTTGGTTCCCAGTAAAAAGAGAATTGCATACTTATTTCTTGCGCCGGACTCACAACCATCACAACTAATATCCCAATTTCTTACACCTTTCAAATTTGCATGCATAAAGAAGAATATGCAACGATACAGTCAGGTACAGTTTATGTGCCAGGGAAAAAACATGCAGTTTTTTTAATTGCGATATTATAAAATTTGCAATGCATGCCTTTAACCAGCTTTATGGAAAACAGTAAAATGTAAGAACTAACACATTATGGAACTTAAAAATGAAGTTTGCAGAATGTGTTGACTTGAGAATTATGGAAATTGGTTACTCAAGAAAATAGAAAAGAATGCTCTTTGGGGAATTCTGGAAATCTACAACAGGTCTCTTGTACCTCACTTCCTATGCAGATGCAATTACAATGCAATACAGTGCTCTTCCTGGGACAATAGTGAGTCTGGAAAGAGTGCTTTCTAAGAGCTTGCCAGGTACAGTATGCCAACACATGCATCCTGAAAACTTGTACATCAACAGTTTTATCAACATTGGTTTATGGCCTAGCCTTCTAACAATTTGAAAGTACTTGGCCTATTTGTGCAATGATGAGCTATATATGCTTGACTCTAAACACGTTGACCCTATACAGGAAAATACAATGCTATTGTTACCCTTCAACACTGTTGGGCCAGGCCCTTTCTGCAGAGTCTCCCCCAAACATTTTGCCCTTACCCTCCACTTTTTTGCTGATTTTGTTTTTGTTTGCCTCAGCACTCTGCACTTTACCACTACTAACCAGTGCTAACGTGCTGTGCTCGCTCCTCTAAACAGGGCAAGATTGGCTCATACCCAACTGACATATTTAACTTACTTGAAAGTCCCTAGTAAAGTGTACTACATGTACTCAGGGCCCGTAAAGTAAAATGCTGTTAGTGTGCCTGCAGCACTTGATGTGCAACCCACTTAAGTAGCCTTACAAACACGTCCAAGGCCTGCCAGCGCAGCTTGTCTGTGCAGTTTTAAACTGTAATTTCAACCTGACAAAATAAATCTTTTGCCATACCCAAACCTTTCTTTTTACTACATATAGGTCGCCCCTAGGGTAGGCCCTGACAGCCCAGAGGGAAGGATGCATTGTATTTAAAATGTTGGACATGTGTTTCTAAGTTTTACATGTCCTGGTACTGAAAAACTTGAAATTTGTTTTTCACCACTGCAAGGCCTACCGCTCCCATAGGATAACATTGGAGTTACTGTATTATGTTTAATGAGCTGTAATTTCCAAATGGGAGCAGGTAACTGGTTCATATTTAGAATCTTTGGAATTGTAATGAAACATCCAAACTCATGATGAAGTTGGATTTTAAATTACAATGATCAAAATGCCACTTTTAGAAAGTGGGCTTTTTTTTATTTCTTAGCCATTTAGTGACTGTAGCCTCTCTCTCGGACACATGACTGGGTGTAGTTGACAGTTGGGCTTTGTGTATTCCGGCTAGTCAGCCACACACAATACAGATCTTAGGTGTGCCGCTGGATGGGCCTTAGCTGACAGGATGGGAGGCTGGAGCTGGACCCACCCCTACTTACACTTGAATAGGCTGTGTTCTGCCTCTACACAAAGGGCTGCATACACACTGTAGTTAGCCTGGAGCCACGGCAGGGAAGGCAGGATGCCTGGGGACTTCAAAGGGAAACCTCTGGAAGCTTTCTCCCCACTTCAAAGTCACAACTGTGTATTAATATTGGACCTTAGACACCAACACTTCAGTACACTTCTGCCCCAAAGGATACTTTATTTAAACAAAAGGAACTGGGAGCTATTGGTTAGAGAGTTAATTGGCACGTAGGAGGAACCCGTCCAATAGCAGTAACTCTAGCACAGATGGCTGGGGGAACACTTCTGTAAGGAGAGAACATGTACAGGTATGCAATGCCTCCCTTCCAAGGGCCCCCAATGTGGCTATACCCAGGGTTTCCACAGGGCCCACAACAGCCCTTTACCCCCTACAACCCACCTTTTAAGGGCAGAGGAAGAGAAAAAAGAAGGGGATACCGTCAACAGAAACATGTACAATGGCAGGAACATCAAAACATTCAGCTCAGGAGTCACTCAGGGAAGAAAGATTATTTGTCAATTTATCTGCCAGAACCCTGACTGAAGTTGAGACTAACGTATTGAGGAAAGGTTTAGGATTTGTTCCTACTCCCAGATAAGATCAATTCAGAACTAACTGTGAACTATATAATTTTTTCCAAAAAATAACATTGTAAGCTTTCTTCTTAGGCATGCCAGAAATTGTAACAACAGACTCAGAACTACGAAATCCTTCAACCTTAACACCCAATTCCAACACGGTACCCAACGAACTACTCACGTTTGAACAAGCCGTGCTCAAAGATATAAACAGCAATAAAACCCACAAGACTTTCCACAATATTTCCAATATGGAAACCCAAGGCATTCGATCTTTGATAAATGACACTTCGATCACTAATAAACAGGCTGACAAAGGGGGTGCAGTTATAATCATGTCCTCTAATAACTACAAGGAAGAGTTTCTCCGTCAACTACAAGACAACCGTTACTACAGCTCAATAGTGGAAGACCCCACTGCCCATTTGACAACACACATCAGTCGCATAGTCTCATCCGCCCTAAGTCATGGGTGGATTACAAAGAACGAGGCAGAGTTTCTTACCAACACAAATCCTAGATTATCCTACTTCTTCACTGTTCCTAAAATTCATAAGGGCACCTTACCGCCCCCAGTAAGACCCATAGTCTCCGGTATGGTTCCTTATTGGAACCATTACCTAAATTCTGTGATCATTTCTTGAAACCATTGGACTCCATCTTTTGTTCAAGACACAAGACAAATTGAACTTGATCGCACTGACAAATGTTGAGAAACCACAGATTGATCTCAAAGTCACCCTGGATGTTGAGGCCTGATACACAAACATCACCAAGCAGGCCATGCTTAAAGTTGTCGAAGAGGTCCTGAGATTAAGGAACTGGACCTCTCTGACACCGATAAGTTTCATAATGGTGTGTGCTGCCTTAACAGAAAACCTTTTTCAGTTTGAGAACCGCCTATTCCATCAAACTCAGGAGACTTCAATAGGCAGCACCTTTGCCCCGAGTCTGGCCTGTTTGTACAAGTCAAATTTTGAAGAGAAACTTATCCTGTACCCTACCAACCTGTACACAGACAATATTATCCTATGGCGTTGATACATCGATGACGTACTAATCTTTTGGAAAAAAACTAGGGACACGTCACCATATTTTTTGGATGGATTAACAATCTGAACCCTTACCTCAAATTCACTGCCAATGTTTGGGAGAAAGAACTCCCATTCCCAGATCTACTAATCAGTCTTTCTGAAGTCGAATTGAATACAAAAACCTTCAAAAAGCCTACTGACAGCCGTAGCCTCTTAATATCATCACCCGAATGCCTTAGGGGAGAACCTACTATATGGGCAGTTCCTGCGTTTACGACACAACTGCAGTAACATTAGTGACTTCACGGACCAATCCCATGACCTAGCAGCACACCTGGTTAAATTAGAGTACCCATTCAGACACATTAAAACTGCACAGAAAATAGCACGCAACAACAATGGGGAGTCCCTCCTAGAACCACAAGTGAGTCCCCAGGCTGAAGAATTAACATGTGTCACTACGTATACCCTTCAATCCAACTTTATCAAAAAGGTGATCAAAAACATTGGAGAATTTTGCAAACTGGAAAATTAACATTTAACCCACCAAGGTTCATATTCAGAATAACAGCGAACCTTAAAGACATGCTCATCAACAAGGCCTAAAACACACACGCCCCCTTGCAGAGACAACTTTGGAATCTGCCCCCGGTAGTGGGCCATCACCCTTGTGGCCATTGTAGCATCTGTCCCCTCACACAGCCAACGAAGATGGTCCAATTGACTGACACCCTGACATGGATACAACAGAAACACACCAACTGCAACAGACGCAACTGCGTTTATTTGATCACTTGCCCATGTCAGTTGAAATACATAGGAATGCCTACTCAAGCTGTCAAAGTACGAATCACGGAGCAGTTACTCCGATTTGTGTTCTAAGATGAATAAAAAAGCATGAATTCTTAGTTTCTGCCCGTCCCTTCCAAGAAGGCCCCATGGTCTGTTCACTAGTCTTTCGAACAATTTACAGGGAGCCCTGGTAACACTATAACTCCGCCCCGATGGCTAGCCTCGGTACGAGAGACAGAGCCAGGGTAGGTGTGCAGGCGCACACCACGCCACGAACCAGTGAGTAATGAACCCCCATGACACTTTCTACATGAACCGGGGTAAGGCACATGTTTACCTTTAACCTTCCCGGTGTGCTATTATACCGCTAGGTTGGGAGTGAGTGGTTTGCTCTGTTGGGGTCGCGTGAGACCCTTATCGACTCCTAAACGGGTGAGTGATTTAATTCAACAACAACAGTGGGACCTGTTTTTGTCAAGGCAACGCACCAAATGGCATACAGCCGGTTGTCTTTAAGCATCTTGGATACGAGCATGGGTACCGCCTATGGACATATGGTTTTTGAGACTGGCTAGGATCATGTAACAGAAAACCCGACGCCACACGATCACTGTCATTCTTTGCACTATATCGATAGACAAAGAGTCCACATTAGTGTCAGAAAAAATCTTTTGCGCATTGGTGGTGCCATATGCGTGTTTCCACAAATCGTCACCTTGAACTACACTATGGGACATGAAATAAGCGGATATGCATAAAAAACAACAAATCGTAACACTCAACGTTGCCCAACTTTTACCAGAATCTAATAAAGACTTTTAATGTGTTTTATGACTTGTCTGTCCCTCTTGTCTTTCAGGTCAGTTCGATAAACAAAGTAGAATCTTGCTTTGTTACTTATGGAGTGACTGATTACTTGAATTATCTGCACACATTGAATAAACAGTCACACAGTAGTGTAGGTTAATCTTCTTCGGTCCTGATGACTTTCCAATAGACCCCCAAGGGGCTAAAGTAGGCAAGAAACATGTTGACCTCACGTTTTAGAAATTAATCACGACTGCTCTTTAGGACCATTGTATCCCACACGAGCAACACTGGTTTTAATTAGGTTAGTGAGCTGCACTAGTGAGGTTTACTCTAACCTGGCATCACTAAACCTATTTTAATCACCCTTTTCACCACACTACTCTTCATACCCCACATACCCACACTCATCAGACGGCATAATCAAAAGATCTCCAGCACAGAACCCCCTTGCGGATGCCCGTCGGGCATTGCAGCGCCGGCCCGACGAGGAGCATGCCCAGATGATGATGCATGACACCTCTCTGGGTGTGTGAGGGCATTTGCTCCTATCGGAGCATATTCCACTGACCTGACCGACTATTAGCATCTATACCTTGTCTAAGAAGTGAACACCCTTCCAAGCCTGTCGATACTTTGCCAGGAAGAAGGACTGCTGTGCTGCAGAAGGACTGCCAATCTCCTGAACTGCTGCCCTGCAGGACTTCTGCCTTGTTGTGCTGCTGCCTTGCTGTGCTGGCCAGCTACCCTTTTACCTGAGTGAAAAGGATTGGGCTTGCATCTATTGAACCGAGAAACCCAGAGTGACTACGAGGGCTAGTTGGCTGGAATCCTGACGACCCTCGAAAAAAAAAAAAAAAAGACTCCAACAACCTTGACCCAGGACTTGGACTCTGCTGATGCTACCCTGCCAAGTGGTGCCATCCCAGTCTTGGACCCTTGGAAGTGAGTCTAAGTTGCTCTGCCAGCCTCTGTGGCTCCAGCGGAACCGACTTATCTCCTCTGCTGCGCAACCCGGAGCAGAACCAACGTCTCGCCACTACTGTCTGGATCGGAACTATCACCAATATCAGCATCGCAGCCCGTCGCCGCTTCGGAACCTCTTCTGCACAAGACATCCTTGGCACAGATCTTTGCATTCCTGGGCGACAGCAGCCTCGATGGCTATGCCGGACTCCGCATCCCAGCCTTGTGACTGAAACATCGCCCCGACTGTGCAGCGCAACCTTGACTCCAGACTTCACACTGCAAATCCTGGTCAACGGGATCCTCAAAGGCGATGCAGGACCCTGCACCGCAGCCTCGCCGCATCTCGGAACCTATGCATCGCTTCGGCTACACAATAAAACTTCGACGCGGTTCCTTGCAATGCTCAGCAAACTAGGATTTAAGGTACTTTGTTAAGTGGCCTAACTGGGTCCCTGTAGCTAGCCCACATTCCATCATGGTTGGGCAAAACGTATAACTTTGTCTCAGTCCGGTGCGACCAGATATCTACAGTGGACGCTTTAAGCCTTTAGAGTTATTTTCACTAAAATCTTTAAAAGTAAATATCTGCAGTTCAACTAATTGGATTTTTATTGTTTCAGAACTCATTTTATTTATTGAAAATTACTTTATTACCCTTAACCTCTTGTGGGATCCTCTTATGGGGTGTTTTCACTGTGTTACTGGTTTAAGGGTTGCACAAATACATATTTTTTTTATTTGGAGAAAATAGTCCCAAGTCTAAGGACGGAAAATCTTGACAAATTGGTGAAACAACAATAACAAAAAACAACAAGCATTAGCATAGCCAATAGGTCTCGCATTTGGGACCTTATAAGTGTTTAGCCATGCAACAGTTGGTGGTGTTGCACCAAGGATATTCTGCTGCATAACTAAATACTTATAAGGTCCCAAAAGCGAGACCTATTGGCTATGCCAATGCTTGTTCTGAATTAACTGAGCCACATGTAAAAAAAAAAACAAGAGATTTAAGCAGACATATTATGCAAAACATTTTAGCAATAAGAAAGATTCTGCCTAGAAGAAATATCTAATGAATCAGAGTTACGCAATCCATGAAATGGAGCCCATGTAGCTGCCCAAATTTATTCTATATCTAGATATCTCTGGAAACCTGCCATAGACATGGTAGAATAAGCGTGCACCTTGTCTAACATAAACAAACTAAGAATCTCCAATGAGTAAGAAATTCATTAAGCATGTAGTGGCTCTTCAAGCTTTTCTGTCAGGTGGTAGGCTCCAAATAATGAAGTGAGGTTCTATAAGATCTCATTTTAAGTAGAAAAATAGCACTCTTTCTACATCTATGTTAGGCATGGTACCTCAGCAACTAGACAACCAAAACCCTTGTTCAGATCAAGAAAAGTTCAGGGGTTTATCATTTCAACACGTAGGATAACGTTGGGCTCTGCCAGGAAGAAAGCGGACTTTGTCATGGCTTTTAGGTGCATTAGGCCAATTAATATTTTAAAAGGTAAAGTTCAAAATAAACTTAAAAATAGCCTACACGTAATAACCCGCCTCCCAATATAAGGAACACTTTACCTTCTACTGCCCTCCGTCTGGCCTCACAAGAGGGAGAAGGACACAGGCACTCTACCCATTTGTTCCCTCGAGACCGTATATTGGCGTGCCTCTCGTCGGGTGCACATAGTACTTCGCAGCGCATCACTCACAACTTACTAATTATTGTTCCCACCACTAAGAGGGACGATTCCTTTTGCCAGTTGCCAGCGGCCATCTTGTGAAGGTTTCCGCTCTAGTCTTCACAGCATGACTGAGCGGAAACACTTCCTACATATACCGGCATATACTGGCCCCCGACGAGAGAGACGCCAATATGCGGTCTCGAGGGAAAAAATAGGTAGAGTCCCTGAGAGGAGAATTTATCAAGTAAGTCACTTTTCTTTCCAGGAGACAACCAGAAACCGGGCAGACTGCGGTACCATCCACAGCAAACCCCCGTTTTTTCTTTCCTGAGCATTACGGAGTTTCTCAAGGGAGACAGGGCATTAACCACGCTTTGTCCTGCGTTTTTTCAGAGTTCGAGTACGAACCCCCTCCTGGCCATGAAGCACAATTTTGCTTCTTAAAGAGTATGTTATAATTCTCTCTGTTATTATTATTTTTATGTCTGGTCTGTCATGTCTTATGTAATGTCACATGGTGTACATGTTTTTAATACCACGCACTTGAGCTAAGCAGCGTTGTGTTTTTCCATAATAGCAAGCGTTGTGTTTTCCTTCATAGCGAGCATGGCGAAACACGAGAATGCTGCTATTGGCACACACCATAGAGGAGCAACTTGTGTATGAGTTATATACATACCGACCCCATTTGGGGGAGGCTGTCACTGATCACACTGTTCTTATTTCTATTTCACAGATACTACGTGACTATTGGTTTATCGTATGTATTACTAACGTTTGCTTATTAGTTGCAGCGTATTTCTTGATTTCACTTAATTTTACCTCACTTTAGGTCACTTTTGGAGTGGTACACACAGGGCTGGACCCGGTGTCTGTCCTGAAGAAGAGCTCTGGGGAGGCTCGAAACATGTTGACGTTTACTAGGGACCCCCAACTCATTATAGCTAGGCCTCTTAGGAACTCACTCCGTTTTTAACATACAGACTAGGAGCAAGAATAAAGTTATTTCGCCCACTAGTTAGGTATTTTTCTTCACTCCACTCCACCACTGCACTACACACAGTTCCTCACTATATAGTGATGAACAAAAAACAGTGTTTAAAAAGAGCAGAAAGTCTTACTTTCACCAGATTAAATTGGCAAAAAAAGAATACTTTACTAATAAAATAAATGAAGCTAAGTAAGATCAGAAAACTATCTTCTCAATAGTGAAGTCATACACAAATCCTAAAGCGGAACAGAAGGAGCTTCCGGCCTCACAGAAGCTTTGTGATAGTATCTCACTATTCTTTGAGGAAAAAATTCAAAAAATTCAAAGAGATTTTCCGGTCTCCCCCATCTACAATCAGGATTCTGCTTTTGATCCTGTTTCGGTGAAAAGCTCTGTTTCTATTTGCACTTTTGAATCAGTCCCATTGGAGCTGACTCTTGCGGAGATAGAAAGGTGTAAATCAGGCTCGCCATTGGATGCCTGCCCCCCGAAGATTCTTCATAAAATTCTAGAGACAGTGAAACCTATCATTAATCATATAGTTAACTCTTCCCTAAGGACAGGCATTGTACCAGACGAGTGGAAGCGCGCGCTGGTAAAACCGTTAAAAAAGAAACAAAATATTGACCCGTCTGTACTTTCAAATCTTCGCCCGATTTCTCTCCTTCCCCTGCTAGGAAAAATTACAGAGAAATGTGTCCATTAGGAACTAACTAAGTTCATTGAAGAGCATCAAATCCTCCATTCACAACAATCTGGATTTCGCCCAAAACACTCTACAGAATCGGCTCTCTTGGAAATATCTGAAATTCTTAAAATGATTGCCGATAAAGGTAGGAAAGCGGTCCTGATTCTTTTGGACTTGTCGGCTGCATTCGACACCATCTCCCACGATATTCTTTTGAAGCGTCTCAAATGCAGCGGCATTTCCGGCACGGTATTGGAATGGATTAAGTCGTTCCTCTATAACCGGAGACAAGCAGTTACTTTGGGTACGTTCTTTTCTACAGAACGTAACCTACCGGCAGGGGTTCCTCAAAGGTCCTCTTTAAGCCCCTTATTAATTCAATATATACATGACCCCACTTATCTCTTTGATTGGATCATTTGGGATAGAGGTCACCTCATATGCAGACGACACCCAGTTGATCCTCTCAATAGATAATGGTATGATATGGATGCTGAGACTAATTTTAAAAGTTGTCTGACTGCTGTTCTTCGTGGATGAGGAATAATCAGCTAAAATGCAACACGGACAAAACAGAAATTCTCCCAATAGGGAAAGATGTCCTCTTCCAGCCTTCCAAATGGTGGCCTGAAGGCGCCACTCCTCCGCCAGATGAGGTAGAAGTTGCTAAGAACTTGGGTGTACAATTGGACACCTCACTCTCTTTCCTACCTCATGCTAAGGCAGTGGCAGGAACTTGCTTCAGCCTGATTAAATCACAAAAAAAAATCTTCCAATTCCTCCCTTTGGCAGCAAGGAAATCTGTGGCTGTGGCTTTGATACTCTTGTGCCTAGATTATTGTAATGGTCTGCTTGCAGGAGTTAATAAAGCCATTTTAAAGAAGTTACAGGTTGTGCAGCATGCAGCTGCACGGCTAGTGCTTAAACTTCCAAGAAGATCTGCTGCTTTGAATAGTCTGCATTGGCTCCCAGTGCATAAGAGAATCCTTTTTAAGATTCTCCTGATCACTTTTAGAGCTAAGCTTAATGTGGGACCCAAATACCTGGCGGCACGTTTTTTCCCATACACTACAATAAGACCTCTTAGGGCTTCCTCAGCAAATTTGCTTAAACTCCCTAGCTTTAGATATAAATTGAAAGGAGGTAAGACCGCGGCTTACCTGGGTGCCACAGCCTGGAATTTGCTCCCTTCCCATCTTAGGCTATGCAACACAGAATCTGTATTTAGGAAGGCTTTGAAAACCTGGGTTTTTAGTGCTTCTGATGAATCCTGTCTAGCTCTGATCTAATTTTCATAGGGCTCATTCTCACCGCCAATCCAGCGCCAGGATACTTCTTGCAGAGTGACAGTTGCGCTTTATAAGTACTCCCTCAAATCAAATCAAATCAGTGTTCCTACGTAACGTCGCAAGTTGTAGCACGTATCAATCCGCAGTGGATTGAGATGGCCCCTATGATGAAGCATGTCACAGTGGGGAAACCCTGGTGAGTGAGGGGACTCAAGAAATAATTTTTTTTCTTTCCTGCTGATTTTCCGACTCAGACTGAGCGAAAATCCCTTCCCTTTTTCTGCTAGGTTCCTTATCCGACATCTCGAATTATTGTAGGTCCACATATCTGGAAAGGATCAGCCCACTGGTCCACTTCAGCTGAGAAGATGAACTTATAAGCCAGACTGATGTTCCCCTTCACGGGAGCTCTTATCATCAAATCTAAAAAATGTAAGCAGCTAATCTCATCTCTATCCAGACTGGAGATAAAATGTTGAATTTGCAGATACCTAAAGAAACCGATACGGGGAAGAGAGAACTGCTGTTGCATGGTCTCAAATGAGAGAAAGGCACTCCCCTCAAACAACTGTCCCAGAGTGAAAGGTTTCCGCCTTCCAACTCTCTCGAAAACTGTGAAGGACACAGAGAGGTCAATTGGGCTTAAATCCTAAATTTGTATACAGATTAAAGGAGGAAATGTCTGAAAATATTTTTCTGAGAGAACTCCAAATAAGATGAAAAACCTTTAAGGTCTTGAAGAGAGTGCTTTTAAAGTAGATTGTGTCAATCATGCCAGTAACTGGGACAATGGAATCCTCTAAAGGCAAGTAATCCACCAACATGCTGCTCTGCTCCCATATCCCCCAGTCCATGACCAAAGTTGAGACAGAAACGAAGCAAGATAATAAAATCACAGAACAAGGAAGGAGACCCCCACCTTTATCCTTTGGCAGCTGCAAGTACTGTATCTTGCAACAAGGCTTCTTATAACTCCAAATGAACTTGCGACAGCAAGATTCTATCTTACTAAAGAAGGCCAGAGAGAGAAAAAGAGGGATACATCGGAAAAAATACAGCTACCTAGAGAGGATAATCATTTTAATAAGATTACACCTGCCGATTAAGCCAAGATGTAAATGATTCCACTTATTGAAGACCTCAGCGGTCCGTCGATAAAGTTTCCCATAATTATGTTCGATAATGTCCTCCATTGGCTTCTACCTCAATCAGCGATATGGGCACTTCCAGATTGGACTGCTCAGCATGATTCAGCTTATAATGAAGATGTCATCTGAAGAATTGGTGCAAAGCCTCAGTAGAGTCAAAACAATCCTCTCAGTAGAGGTCCTGATAAAACCGCCAGAAGACATCTCTAATTGCCTGCCGAATCTACCACGAGCTTGCCTTTTTTGTTCCGGATCTGTTGGATGGCATGCGAGCTATCAGTGTTCTTGACTCTAAAGGAGAGCAGCCAGCTCATCTCTTCACTGTTTTCGAAGCTGAACAGTTACCAAGCTCAAGCCTTTTTAACCGCCTTATCCCAGATTTGCTTCCTAAGAGAAACCTGCAAAATAGCCTCTTCCAAGAGCAGTCTTCACTCAAATGTCCACCCTTGCAGCACGGAGGGCTAAAGGAGACCACTAGTTTGAATAAACAAGGATAGAGAATTATATTAGGATATGATTCTTGGCATAAGTAAAATCTTTGAGAGCAAGATCAACTAAGAGTTTGGTGTTGGTAACACAGCAAGATGGCGGCTCTTGGTTAGCCGCAGCTGATCCTTTGTCCGGTTCTCCACTGCAATGCACCTTTGAATGATGGATCTTTAGGGCGCCTGCCTTCACTTTCGTGCCCCCCGGGGGTAGACACTCAGCCGATCCGTGTTCCCCAGTCTGGAAGCCTCTGTGTGACTGCGGGCCTGCTCTGCTTTATCAGAAGGATAGTGAGCAGGAGCCGCGGCTGGTGGTTTCCCCATGGTCCCAGGCACAGGAAAGAGGGCGTCTTCTCTGCCCGGTAGTTGGAAGAATCCTGGTGGTGCAAATGGCGGTATACAAGGGAGGAGTAGAGCTGGGCTTCCCATGTCCGACTTCTATACAGTACCTTGAGAGAGATCCTCCAGTTGCACATGCCACATTGTTTCCTCTGCTGTCGCTAGCTTGGGAGCCAGCTCGATTGATACCTGTTGCAGTTTCTTGAGGGGGTTCGATTTCAGAAGGAGCTGAATACAAGGAGAATTCATGAGTTCTTTGACATTCAGTGTTCTTCACTGGCACTGATCGATCGAGAACTTGCTGGGATGCCGATGAAGAGGACTGTAATGGGGGGTGGGGGTGGGCGGCCGGCTCCAGCTGGTATTTTCTCTCTACAAAGGCTTGGAACTAATCAGCTTCTTCAAAGTAAGTTTGGAGACAATCTTAATAACCCGGTTGGTCTCAAGGGTCGAGAAGCTCCAAGCAACCCCTGGCTGCCACTCCTCATTTACTGGACCTAGTAATGGGAGACCCGAGTAATTCTGGATCGGCTCATAAGCCTCCCGGTGATGAGCCTGGTCTTATTCCCTCTTGCACTTCCAAGAGGACTGTGCCCGCTGTGGGTTTTTTGGGGCAGGATGTGGTGGGGGAGCCCTATGTACCCAGAAAATGCGGGATGACCTCACCCCCCTACCTCCCCCCCAGATAATATGAAGAGTAAATAAGTCTCTCCGAAGGTAGGACTGTCTTTTAAACCCTTATACGAGGCTCAGTTCATCGAAATTATAGGGGAATACACCCTCTGCTCCTTCAACCCTCTATACCATGTCGGGGGGGGGGGGGTCATGTCCTGGGTGCTGAGGTTTGCCCCCTCACCTTGACGGATGCTACAGTGGCTCAACCGGAGGTGGTCGACATAGGCGGTGCTGTAGCAAATACTGTCCACAAGCTTGAATCAGGAAGTGTTCCTCTTTACACCATGCAGTCTTCCGAGCATGGGACAGCAGCTATGAAAGGGGTGCCACCTCTAGATTTCAATGTCCTGGAGGTGGATGGACAGGAAGCTTTTATTCCCACTCTGACTATAGCAGCATATCCGACAATGACAGTCAAACAGCTCAAAGATCATACCGACTGCACAGAGCTTGTGAGGCGATCTCTCCTGCCTCATTGCACTCTAACACCAGCTATTGCCCCAGCCGTCTTGACCGGCCTGAGAGGTATAGGGGAACTGCCCGCCACCCACCTGGAGGACATTGTTACTGGCTGCCTTTGAACGGCTGCCTCAACATTAGGTGAGGATGAAGAAATGCTCTGGGACCCGGACGGAACGGAGTTAACACGTACCAACAGTTTTCCACCAGCCTCTATTCCTACTATTCCTCCTATTACCCCCATTAGGTGTTCATCAGCCCGTCTGGTTGACTCAGCCTCTGATGGGGTCATCATCGGCTCAAGATGCTCCTACCCTGGTCTGCCAACTATAATTTTCTCTTGCAGCACAGGGAGGAGTATTGGAAAAATTACCTTACATTGAAGTCTGCCCAGCTAAAGACTCCGGTAGTTCTGAGGTAGCTGTCAAAGAACATGGACATTATTCAATCTCGCCTGGGACGGTGGAGACGTCCCAAGCTGCCCTCAGTACGGTAGGTGAGGAAAATAGATCAGCCATCGCTCAGCATGATCCCCAGTTCTCTAGTCTTTCATCTATGGTGGAAGTTCTGGAGCCGGTCACGTAGGAATAACCTGCGAGCCCTGGGCATCCCAGAGAGGACGGGAGGGAAGACTCCAGGGGCTATGTTGCCCTCATGTTTTCAGACTCTTTCCGTACTATGAGTGACTGGGACATGGATAGTTTGATACAGAGGGAACATAGTTTTCCATTTAGGCATCCCTGTTTGGGTAGGTCCTCCAAGTATCCCTGTGCCATTCTCATCTATGTAGGGAATTTCATACTATCGAGCTGCCCCACGGAAGTCACCCATCAAGGCCTGTGGGGTGAAATTCTTTCTCCAAACAGATTTTGGTGGGTCTGTGGTTTTGTTTCTTGGTTGACGGGTTGGAAAGAGTTGACGGTGAAAAATGGAGAAAAGTTGTTCAGCAGGGAACAATCATGGTAACTGATTTTTGGACCCAGTCTCGAGGGAAGAGGTTGCAGCTGTATGATCAGTTTAGGAGAGGCTCGTGGACTTTGATAAGTAGTGATAGTGGCTGGAGATAATAGGGGTCTTGGCAAGCAATTGCATTTTCTCTCTAGGAATATGAATGAGGTTAAGGTGTTTCATAAGCGTAAAATAATCCAGGAAGAATTATATCCCCTCAAGCCACAAATTGTTTGGCTTCAGGAGATGCATTTGTCTCTTTCAGAAATTTCGCTGCTTAAGGAGCTTGGTTACAGAATTCTATATACCTCCTGTTTCACCTCAGCCCAGAGGGGTGTTGCGTTAATGGCCAGCTACAGTAAATGGGAAATTGTGAGGCAAAAGGCGGACTCTAGTTGTAGTGGATTCTTGCAACTATTCAGAAGAATGACATGCATCTTACTATCTACATATTTTATAGACCAAATAATGATGACCAGACAATTGCTGACTTTGTCGGCAGAGCTCTGGACCTCACCCCTTATCATTTGGGAGGATTTTAATGTTACATTATGCCCAAAAAGATTTCACGTATCAGGCCCAGAGTCACTTGATCTTGGGGGTCCAGGGGAAGCAACGCCTCAAGGGGGCATTGAAACAGCTCATCTCCTCGTATGCCCTTGTTGATCTATGGAGTTTTGAGAGAGCCAACGAACCTGGTTTTACATTTTACTCCGCCCTCATAAAACTCTAATGTATAGATATGTTCTTAGTTGCATAAATACTTTACACATTACCTCTGAGTTAAGCCGGACTGCTCTGTGCCAAGCTACCAAAGGGTTGAGCACAGGTGAATTTAGGGTTTTTTAGGGTTTTCTATTAACTTCACCCTTAGAAGAATAGTGGTTGCTGCTTTAGAAGGGTTTCACTCTCCTCAACCAATAACCCAATTTCTTACAGAGACCAATGGCCAATGCTATGCTCTACTGATCTGCTACGGACCTTGCCATGACCTTTTTGTTGTTTATACTAGTGGTATTTCTGAGGTACTCTTAAAACAAACATTGCTTTGTGACACCCCTGCTTGCCACGCTAATCCGTCTTGGTCATGCCGCTAAGCTGCTGAATTTTGAACCTGAGCAACTGGGCTTACATCCCAACTTCAACATGTGACTTGAAGTAGTGTGTTACTGGGCAAAGCACTTAATCGCACCATGCCTAGAATTTTAAATATGGGTAAAATGTAAATCAGTACACAAATATAAAATATAACATTGTGCAATTCAAAGGCACTGTTTCTAGCCAGTTAACTTTACTTTTCATCAAAGCCAGTATATGAGTACATTTAATTTTTACCAGGTTTTCACAAATTTACTAAGTTTTCCAAACATTTATCGTAGGAGAACTTCAAAATTCCTAATTAATGTCTTGTAATTTGTACCAATGTTAATGATAAAACTCCACTTAAAAAGCATCACTGGTTGCTACATTTGCTAAAGAAAACAATGAACAATGCTACTGCCCCTGCTTTACTAAGAGGTCTTTAAATTATTTCATTTTTTTTTTTTTAAACCAAGTTACTTATCTACTGTGCTTCAAAAACACTCATTGTGACACTAAATGTTTCCAAATTCTTTGGGAAGAGAGCCATAAATCTTTAAAGCCTACCACATTTTGCTCACTTGGTGTCCCAAGATTTACAAATTGTTTTAGCCCTTTGTAGACTGTTCTTAAGGCAAATTTTCAAGCAGTGTTTCTGGCCTGTTGTGTATACTAAAAAGGGTTCTGCAGTGTATTTTACAAAGCATTTAGCTCTTGCTTCATTCATTTTACCAACATATCTATGTAAATATGTTTTATTATGGTTCAGATGTTACTTATCACTGTATTTCCTACTCATATGTCTTTG
Organism: Triturus cristatus; assembly: GCF_964204655.1. Classification (NCBI taxonomy): domain Eukaryota; kingdom Metazoa; phylum Chordata; class Amphibia; order Caudata; family Salamandridae; genus Triturus; species Triturus cristatus. The sequence continues at coordinate 351,708,428 of NC_140580.1, forward strand.
TTGCCCACTAAAGGTGGGGACCACGGTTTTACAATTTGTTAACAAATCAATTATCTTGCTCCAACCTGGGGCAAAATTGCGTCGCAGCTACTAGTTATTTCGGAGTTCTAACCGAGATCACAGGTTGAGGACTAGAGACATAAATTACAGCTGCAGGGATCGCCAAAACTATTCTTTAACCAACCGTAAATTGGTCTGAAATTGTCTGAAGTATTCCCGGTCTAACCTGCCTCTTTTCCACTGATCCATCTTTGTTGTTGCTGCCACTGCCGCTGACCGAGCCCAGCCCTGCGGTCCTGCTGCCATACTATCGCTGGAGCCGATGCAGGCACGTGCTACCACGGGACAGACCGGTGCCAGACAGGGGCCAGACTTTGGGCAGATGCAGGTGTAGTTCCACCGACGCTTCAGAGGGAGTCATCCTTGAGGGCCCTGTAGTGCCCAGAGAGGCCGTCCCACCTACCTGGGCAGCTGGGCGGGTTAACTCAGTGCAGCCTCGGTGTTTGGCTCCAGCTGACAGATTTGGCTGATTCATCTCCAGCGTTCTCTGGAACAGATGGAACAGATTGTGGCTTCCAGCGGACTCACCGCTTTGTATAAGTAACGAGGGTAAGCAAAGGAGGCCCAGGTACCCATTTTCATTTCTCCCACTGTTTGGATATTGATTGCAAAGAAAGTTCACTAAGGAGCGGGGACTGCGAAATGAACGTTACAGCTCTCACAGCTGTAAATTGTCTCATTCTATCGAACAGACACTTGGGGAAGCATTGCTTCAAAGGCTGCAATCTGTGTTCACTACCTGGTTGCTTCTGGGGGATACAGCATCAGAAGGTACAAAACTTGCTGCAATTATTAGGTGTGGAACTACGATTTGCTCTCTCGTTGGACTCCATTTCACAAGGTCAGTTTTTTGGGGCAGCAGGAATGGGCGGGCGCCCGCATTCTGTGGAGCTCAAATCAGCACATCTCATAATCAGTTACTCTGTTCCCGCAATATATCAAAGATGCCACCTAAAACATCTGCCAAGGGAGGGACTTTACTGAATACTGGTATGCCATCATCATCAAATGCTGGCTCAACACAAACATGGGTGAGAAAAAAAAAAATCAACACTGAAAGGGGGATACTGGCATTGACCGCATCCCCCATGGGTAATATTGTGACACCCCTACGAGTAAATATCGGCCAGTGTTTCCTTCTGGATCTACTCAGGGCAACAACCAGGCACTAAGGTCATATCGTACTTCTGAGGGGCCCCAGCACTCAGGGGAGAGTCAGCCCTCCGATGCCCTCACTCGGTACTGTCTCCACTTCTCAGCAGACCCTGGACAATTTTATTGCTCCCATGCCACTGGGTACCTTTTCTAAAGGGGACGGAGAGTCTGGTATTCATACAGACGCCACTGATATGGGAGTGCTGACTGCATCTGGAGGTACAGTGGTTTCTGCACCCTTCAAACCTGACTGTTCAAAATATGAGCGGCTACAACCTGGGGTACCATTATCTGAAACTGCATTGATGGAACCACTTGAGACGTTCTTCTCTCTCACCGACTCTGGGAGTGTGTCAGAGTAGGACCCTGAAAATCTTGAGGATGCTGGACTGGCTGTATCCATGCCCGTCTCAAAACCATCGCACAGAAGGTCGGACAACCACGAACAGAAAAGCTTGCGAGGAGAATGATCCTAGTACCACGACCTCAAATATTCAAAGTCTTTGCGCAGAGCTCATTGGATCCTGTGAGTACAACAGAGGATGAATTAATGTGGGACCCTGCTGGCATCAAACTTACCCCAACTAATCCATTCCCTCCTTCCACAGGAGGGGGCGCTCCCTTTCCTGTTCCCTCTGCCTTCTCTCTCACAAGTGGGGTCACTTCAGAATTCTCCACTTTGACCGCCATCTACAATCTTTTATTGAAACTTAGGGAAGAGTACCACAAAGATTCCTTGGCCCTTACAACAGCTCACTTAAAAGACTCAAGTGGCCCTGAGGAAGCTCTTGAGGAATATGGATACCCTCAACTCATGACTTGTGAAAGTCGAGAAAGTGCAGGAAAGCCTTCAAACGGCTGCTGGAGCAGTCAAAACCCAGATTTCACACAGTAAGTTCAGATGACCATGCTTTCATCAAGGGTCGAAGATCTTAAGATCTGGTCCCGCCACAACAGCCTCAGGTTATTGGGGATCCCAGAGGGGGACAGTCCTCAAGGCTATGTAGTTCGCTTGTTTAGAGAAGCCTTCCCCACCTTGGGGAACTGGGACATGGATAGCATTATCCAGAGAGCCCATTAATATCCTTTTCGGCCTACCCATGAGGCGTCACATCCTCGTTATCCACGAGCCATCTTGATATATGTGGGTAATTTCTTGCTCCGACAGGAGATATACTGGGCTGCTCATCCAAGAGCACCAGTAAAAACAGCCAGACTGGAACTTTTTCGTTAGACCAGATTTCTTTCATGAGACTGTGGTTCGGCGATGATAGTTGAGAAAGCATATCTCAGCACTTCAAAAGCTTGGAGCTTCCGTCTCATTACTGGAGCCCACAATCTTGCGCATCCGATATAAAGGGCAAATTCATTCATGTTTTGAAGCGACAAAAGTTGAGGTCTTGATTAGGTGGTGGGGGAAATAAGGAGACTAATGAATCTGGTCGATTTTGCCATGTTTCCTTTTTATCTTTTCTCCGTTTCCTTATAGGAAGCTACAGAGTGGTTGATTTAGTCTTTCGGGCATGTCTTTATTTCTTCCTTTCTCATCTCTCTTTGTCTATTTTTTTGCTTTTGCCTCAGAAGCTCAGGCCAATTGGGCCACCTGGTGACTAGTCGTGACCCTATGATGGTTACCTCTCATGTATAGTGTGGGAAATCTCGGGTCTCTTGGGCGGTCTCGGTCCTGTTACTTTAGAAAAAATCTCTACAGTCTTGGGGAAAGGGGGGGGGGGGGTCAGGCCCTACTCTCGGGCCTTGTATGGGAGGGATGGGCTCGGTGGAAGGTTTGGGGTGGGGGGGGCGGGGATGGGATGGGTTTATGGGAGGGTCTGTGGTCACTTTTATCCATATTCTGATCTTTTCTGTTGAAGGGTTTGGGGTGGTCAATTCATAGACAGAGGCAACAATAGCAACAAGACAATAAGAGAAAAAAAATCTTGAGCCTTCAGTGTTGGAGCTGTATCCTTCTTTAATATGTGGAGTCAGAAAAACAGCGCAGCCAACGTGTTTCACCCTCAACAGGGCTTCATCAGGGCCAAATTGATCGCACTTAGTTCACCATAGGGTTTGGCACAGCGTCTTTCGAGAAAACTAGTGGTAAATTAGTAACCACTCCTTGCAACTGAAAAAAAATCACATCTACCCTCCAGATGGGATTTGACTCGTGTGTGGTTCTACGTTTCAGGGACTAAATCAAAACCCATCCAGGAGTGAAGACCAGTCTGTCCTACCCCGTCGTCCTAATACCCCTCGAGTCAGGGGGATATAGTTTATTACACCGGCTGTGTAAGGCCACCAGCCTTCATATTCTTTCATGGAATATCAAAGGGTTGAAGGCATCCCACAAACGCAAGCTCATAAAAGAGGAGCTAGCTGGTAGCATAAAAGAGGAGCTATACTATCTTCATCCACATTTAGTGGGCCTACAGGAAACTCACCTCCTGAATACTCAGGCCTCTCTCCTTGATTATCTGGGGTGCCAAGTTTTGGTCCCAGCTTGTTTTACTTCTTTCCAGAGAGGGATCACCCTACTGGCTCAGAATAAGAGTTGGGCACTCATTGACAATTATATAAAAGTGGGTGGTCGATGACTCATCGCAACAGTCAAGAGGGGCCAACTGCGAGTTACGCTATGCATACTTTATGGGGCCAACACGGACAACCCTGTGGTCTTCAATAGTTTGCTTTCGGAGTTACATCAATGGCCGTAACAACTGATAATTTGTGGCGATTTTAATTTCACTTTCAACCCAAGGATCGACTCCTTATCATGGTCGGGGGTTAAACTCTTCTCTGGTAACTACCTATGGCTCAAAGGACCTGGGCAGGGCTGTTCTGTTGCAATTGATGGAATCCTACGCTCTGGTGGATGTCTGGCGACACTCATACTTCTCTGCCTCTCCTAAATCTTTTTCTCGGATAGATATATTAAATGCATAGTTAAGCTCTTACGTTCCATCTTAGTATTTCCTTGAACCCTAGGATTATATCGGACCATAACTCTTTGTCTCTCTTCATTCAAGTTGAGTGTTCACTATTAAATTTAAAATCATACCCCTGGACGTGTGATGCGGAAACTTCTCTTAGGAGGCTTTTGTTCATTCTAGGGACGAAGAAGAAAGGTTTCCTTGGAGTGCAACTTGGATTCGGCATCTATTCTTATTGTCTGGGATGCTTTCAAAACTTTCTTCAGGGGCCATTCTATATATTTTTCTTCCTTCCGTCTGAAGCAAGCTGCTCAGGTTAAGTCTAATACTCAGCCTACTCTTACCCATCTAGATTTTCTCATTATCAGCTCTGCAAATGCTCAAGATTGGAGATCCTCAACAAGCGGAAGAAGTAATATACAAAGGCGGGGGATGCTCAATCTGTTGGCGGCCTTTGATACGGTCCCACATGAGAGACTCTTAACCAGGCTCAAAGACATCGGCCTATGTGGGACCACCCTGACGTGGAAGTCCTCTTTTTTGGCTGATCGATCTCAGGATATTGGTCTCCCTCCATTTACATCTCCGGTGCCTGCCTCAGTTGTGGGTGTCCCACAGGGCTCTGTTCCCAGCCCTACCCTTTTTAACATGTATTTATCCCCTCTTGCATTCATGGTAGAGGCTGAAGGCGCAAAAATTATCTCTTATGCTGATGACACTCAGCTGATTTTCTCCTGTGATAAGGGCCCCGACCTTGATGGGGCCAAAATCGGGGCCTGTATCACAAAGGTGTTTAACTGGTTCAAGATCAACCAGCTAAAATGCAATCCGGGCAAAACAGAAGTGGTTTTCTTCGGAAACCCGGTAACTGTTGATTGGCGCTCCTGGTGGCCTGCGGACTTGCCACCTCCACCCGCAGAAAAGGAGAAGGCCAAAAATGTAGGAATTATGATAGTTTTATCTATCTCTATGCGACCCCAGAAACAAAAGCTCACCGTCATATGTTTTGGCATCCTTCGTACGCTAAACAAATTCCTGCCACTGCTTCCGCTCGAAAGCAGAAAGATCATAGTGCAGGCAATGGTGACCTCAAATCTTGACTATGTCAACAGCCTGTACCTCGGTCTTCCCAAATCCTTGATACAGCACCTACAGGTGGTTCAAAACACGGCAGCCAGAGCCATTTGCAAACCGAAATTCAGATCTAACATAACTCTGATTCTGAAATCGTTACACTGGCTCCGCATCAAGGACCGGATAGATTTTAAAGTCCTGACCATCTTTTTTACAGCATTCCACAATGTTGGAGCTCGCTACTTAAAGAAGCGGGTCAATAAATACACGACTTTGAGGCCGCTTCGTTCATCTAAAGCCAACCTGGCAAGCGTGCCCAGGATACGCCTGGCCAGCACAGGTGGAAGATCCTTCAGTTTCCTAGGCACAAAACTGTGAAATAGCCTTCCGGTGTCATTCAGGCTTAATTCCAATCTACTCTCCGTCAGGAAAAATTTGAAAACTTGACTGTTTAACTACTAGGCGGGGGCTTTCTCACTCCTTCCTGCCGCTGGTTACGGCGCCAGGACACTCTAGCTTGAGTAGCAGTGCACCCAATACAAATACCTCATTTCATGTAATTTATCTACATTGGACTCTTTCTTTGAGGGCGATTGTCTTCTCTCTTTTAAGACACAATCCCAGCGATTTTCTTTTCCCAATAGAGTTTTTTTTGCTAACTGCAAATCCGGCATGTCATCATGGGTTTGAAAGCAGAAGACGTCAATTGCTCAGCTAATGCCTTTTGTTAATATCTGCGGAGGGGCCCATCTAGGAAGGGTATCAGTCTGGGGCGTCTAACGATCCTGGCAGCAGAGATCTAACAATGGCCTGACATTTTTCAGACTTTGGTTGAAAAGTGGAGTCGGCATCACGGGTTCAAGTTATACCTGATGAAATGAGACGTACAAATGTCTTTTCAAACGGAGTCCTGAATGTCTCCCCGGTCAAAATTAATCAGTTTCCCAAAAATATTTATACTGCTTATCATTTCTTTATCATGAATCTGAGGAAGGACTCAAAGTGTTTCCGATGTTTTGCCGACAGGGTTGATTCAGTTCATATTTTCGCCACCTGTTCTGCCATCTCTCATTACTGGCAGACAGTTTCCAGTAAGTTGAATACGCTTTGCCAAACTACAGTGAGGTGGCACCCTAAATCAATCATACTGGGCCACTCACCTCTTGTACCTGCCCACTTACGTGGCATCTTTTTTTGAGCTATCGCCCTAGCTCAATTGATTTTGGCTTGACATTGGTTATTGGCTCAGGCTTCCAATGCTATGATTTAGTGGCATGAATTTATCAATATAGGCCTCTAGGAGTGCCTGATTATCGACAATGATGATCGGCGTGCTCAGCTCAGGAAGATATGGGCGCCGTATAGGGGTTGCATGGAGCAATTGCAGTCATGACCACCCATCCCCATAGTTCTTTTCTATTCTCATTTTCTTTTGTCCTGGATTGTACTCTTTCTGTTCCTGTTTATTTTTTTAATGCAGTCTGCTACACCCTCTCTCTGATTGTTTATTTGCTGTATGTTATAACTTTCACGATGCCAATTGATGAAATCATTTGGTAATCTGATATGTTGTGTCTCACTTATACCCTCAATAAAAGTAAAAGAAATCCAGACTTGTACTTTACAAAAAAAATTCTTGTCTGGGTTATAACAATGGCTGAATAGTTAGGAAAATGCTTGAAGCAATAGCTCAGCAAGTTCAATGCTCCCTGTAAACATCTGCCATGCTCTGCATGTCTCACTTTGAATCCCAATGAAGCCGTCAGCCGTTCAATGGTCTATAGAATGAGCTCCTAAAACTGAGTAATATTAAAAAACTGTTACAGCTCTTAAAATGCAAGCATACAATATTGAGCCTTAGCTAAAAACATATTATTAATGAAAGTTTTATTGAAAATTAGGGGATACAGTGCTACCGCAGGTACTGGGAGAGCATTAAAATGAGTCTATTAAATGATTTCCTAAACAGTATTCTGTATCCAGTATCCAACATGCTACCACGGCTGTAATAATTTGGACAGGATTGAAAAAAATATATATTTCTGTACACCAGTACATAAAAACAAAACCATCAATTCATGAAGAGAAGAATAACTTGGGAAGCATTCCTTACAGTTATACTTTGAAAAGTGATCCAGAAATTGATAGTAATTACTTAATTAAAATTACTAATTCAGACATTTGATTATATTTATCCCTTAGCTTTAAAGCAAAAAAAGTTAACAGAATGATTAATTCTGAACAAAAAAAAAAGAAAAATACTAAGAAAGATCTACAGGGATCTTCTAAAAATTGTGAATATTGAAAATTCACAGAGCAATTAAGGAAGAGGCATGGAGAAATAGTTACTATTATGGGGAAAGGCTCCAAGATGAGGAACATGGAGGTATTTCCGTGAAGCTCCACTCCTGCCCATCCATCAGAGCCCCCTGAAACATCCCAAGCCGGTGAACAGCAGTAAAAGAAACCCAGGACAAAGACACCTGTGAATGCTGCCATATGATGTGAGCCCAAGGATAGAATAATATACGAAAAAGCACAATATTGGGATGACATGCAACAGACTGGAAGATGAGCTTCCTAACGTGGCGCCATCAGAAGTAGCACTGTTCAGAAGAAGTGCTGGGGAATAAAAGATTCCCAACAAACACTGATGGTGGAAAACACAGAAGTGGTTTGGCGAAAAATTGTCGAACAAAAGATCCAACTTGACACCACCGTAACCTGCTGAATCAGCAGCGCTATCAAGAGGAGTGGAGAATTCGCATTAGACTAAGCAACACAACGAGTTGGACGGTAATGAGGCTAGGAAGCAGACAGACGCTAGGCGACCTGGTGTATTCCTGGTAGGCACCAGCGGATACTGGAGTCCAACTCCTAATTTCATGGCAATAGAAAGGGTACTTGTTAGAGGTAGTTAGGCAGCCACCTTTTCTCTCTTTACATAGGCAGAAACGGTGAACACAGATGGAGGACTGGCAAATAAGCAACATGGGGGCCATCATAAAATGCTAAAGCGCTCCAGCCAACAATGAAGAAAGGATAGCTTTATAGACCTCAGTATGTAAATGCGCATCAAGGCACTCTAGTGAAATCACTTGGTAGAGACAGGCAAAATAAGAAAAATTGTAATAAATAAACAAGGAGCCATATTACCCCAAATATGATAATGAGCACTATTAAAGTAAAAGGCTATGCAGCTACTGCAGTCATTCCATAGTCAGGCAGACAAGTCAAAGAAGACTTCACAGGCAAGGGATCCAAGAGCAACAAAAACCCTTAAGACATTGCATAAGAGGATGCAGAAGGAAAACTTTGAAAGAACTGTTAGCTATAAAACTTAAATTAAACTTAGCTGAGGAAATCACAACAAAGAAACTGAACGAGCTGTTAAGACTGATATGGTAACCTTTAATGCACATCTCAAAGAAAGAGAGGAAAAGGTATCTTCCATCTAAATCACTGAATTTTTAGATAGAGAGCAAGATCAATGGAGCATATGAAGCAAAATTGGTGAACTGGAAGACAGATACTGGAGAGACAAGGTGTTATTTTCAGGGATACCAGAGAAAATAGAACAAAGACAAGATGTTGAACTTCATGCTGGGCTTTATCCCAGAAATATTGACTATATTGTTTGATGCTCCGTTAAAATTACTCAGAATGGACAGAATTAGGCCCGCAATCAAACTGGAAGAGCGTGTTGGAGGCAAGTAATAGCATAATTCTGCACCATTACCAAGCCTGCCAAGTCAGATTGGCCTTGAAATAACAAGGTCCAGTACTATGAAGAAAGCAGTTATTATACGTGTCCCAATATTATTCGCAAGAAACTAGCTTTGAAAGAAAAAGATTCTGGACCATTCGCGAGAGACTAAAAAGGCAGAATATATGTTATGGCCTGCTTGATTCAGCTACAATGATCATTATGGTCCATGCAAAGACCAGAAAGTTTTAAGAACTAGAAGATCTAGAAAAGTACCTAAATGCAACAGAGCAAACGAAAAAGGGCATATCATGTCCCACACAACCATCTACAGAGATGCTAGAGACCAAAGAAAGAGATTCAACAAAGTCAGAAGTTGATGTAATAAGACGGATAGAGGTGCTCACAAAACAATGGAAGTCAGGAAGTAGAAACAGAATCTTGAGAGATGGGACATCAAGAGACAAATCTTGATCCCCCTCCCCCAAACACCACTGATAGTTTAAATCAGGAAGGTTTTTGTCTACTTTGTCGAGTCAAGGGAAGCAGCTAGTAGCTACACGTTACACAATAGAGTTTATTGTTTGCGAATATTAGCATTTGACTTAATAATCCAGTCAGTAGAACGATTTGTATAATGGGTCACATAAGCATTATGGTGTTGAGTGGATGACGAATACAAATGAAATGGCATTACCCGAGTACAGACACTAAGGCCCTGATTACTCTTGGGTCAATGTTTACTGATCCCTGCGAAAACCTGTGATTACGAAGGTGCTTACAATTCCCAGTTGGAAGGTATTTACTGCATCGGTAATTACCAAGTGCATTAAATGTCTCATCATTCTTTCAATTTTGGCATGTCAAACCATCCAGAATTTAAAAAGGAAAAGGTCTACTGTATTTACCACACCAAGTGAATTTTCATGCGGTTAGAACCAAATCCCACCTGTTATTCTCTAGAATCTCATAATAGTGCTAATTATTGCACCAGATAAATAAAGCATTGAGGAGATCATTATTTATCTGTTGTGATAAAAAGTACCTAAGTTCTGACAAACTTGGATTCGGAGCCTAAGGGCCATATGTGCAAAACCAATTTGAGGTCGCAAACAGCCCAATTTGCCGAATCAGGCTGTTTTTCGCCGCAAAAAAAGTTTTTGAAATGTACAAAAGCCAAATTGGGATTCGGTACCATACTACCAAAGCACAATTTAGTTTTGCGAATTCGTATTTGGAAGGGGCGTGTTTCGGGCGTTCCTTCCTAATTCCACCTCAAGGGTGGTGGTAACCATTCGCAACTGGGAAGGGGTCCCTTGGGGACCCCTTCACCTTTGTGAATGCTGAAACATAATTTTTAAGAACCTGTTGTAGTTCAAGAGACCACTGCCTACTCTTAAAAAATGAAACTTCAAACTTTCATCTTTTCTTTTTAAATGTATTCTATTTTCCTTTAAGGAAAACAGGCTGTATTAAAACAAAAAAGTTTTCTTTCTTGAAAGCCATCACAGGTATGTTGGTCTGCTGATTCCAGCAGGCCACAATCCCTGTGATGGCTGCGATTCCCAATGATCTCGAATTGCGACCCTACCTCATTAATATTCAAGAGGTAGGTCGATTGCGACCCCATTAGGAATCGCTAAATGAAACTCAATGGGTTTCATACATTAGGAATTCCGACTCCCTAATTGCGATTCACAAAGAATCAGAATTAGGAAATAACAATCCATAAAATGTGTACATATGGTCCTAAGACTTTATATACTGAGAAGGCCCACTAAGATGAACATCTCTCATTTTAGAGGGTCACTGGAAGGAAATCATCACTGTGGAAAATGTAAGCAAAATAATGAGTGGTGGATGGGCTGGGGACATGGCCCCTTGTTCCACAACTGATCACAGTTTATAAGACCATTAATCTAAGAGAGATAGTCACTGAATTGGGATCCACATTTTCCAACAGAATAGGATACCGCCTAGAGGTTATCCATATTAACAGAGAAGATGAACTGTCACAAAATACACAAAGAAGAATGCTCATAAATCACAAGATTGACCTACGCACAGCACCTTCCAGAATTCATAGTGATACATCTATCTAATTGAATGACTGAATCATGCAGATTGACTTCCACGCGTGGAAAAATTACTGTGACACTCTCTGAAGTTAAAACATTTTGCAATCAAACTGAGAAAAACACTTTTAGAACCAATAAATGTTAATGGACTGTCCTGCTTTGTAAAACGTTAAAAATTCTGACGTACCTTACCTCCAAATGGACATACATTGCCCTGCTGAATTAAACACACCTTTACCCCATGGAAAGTGATAAACGATGCAGATACTGGTTGGGAGAAGAGTAGCATTCTAGCAGATTACCTCAAACAGACCACGACCAACTACCATGAGTGACATACTGAATCCTGATCCCTACCAGTGAGAATCTTGAAGACCTGGCCTGACCAACATGGTCACTACATGCAGATTAAAATTTCTAATACAGACCAAACCTTAGTTGTAGGTTTGATATATATCCCTATAATGAAAAGAAGTGAAACCACTTGATGAACTTGTGAAACTCCTTTTTAAAAAAGACGAAAGACACACTAGGGTGAGATTAGAGCATGGTCATGGGCCCAGTTCTTGATAAAATCGAGGCAACCAGGGACTAACAGAGGGGCGGGGAAGCCTTCTATTAGACGATTTTATAAAAACAAAACATCAACTTACAGGATTCCTAGAGACTGACTCAGGCAGCAGATCGAGACACTTTCACATCCTACACTCATGGCACACGTTCAGGGTTGGACTACTCGAGAGTCTTGTCTCACACACACACACACTCCGATGCATTTCAGATACTAAAATCACCCCTAACAGTGTATTAGTTCAAGACGCAGTGAGTCTAAGAATACATTTCGATTTATTAGCACCTCCAGGAGGTACATGGTAGATAAACATCTTATGTTCTAGGATTACTGCGGATAAGGATTGTCTCAGTTCCTTTCCCCAAACATTCTTACCGGGAAATGATATCCGTCTTAGCTGTACAAATGTTATTGTCAGCAAGGGAAACCTTATATATGAGGACAAATCATGAGAGATGCGTCCATCTTAAAGAGAAAAGCAAAGGCCACCCTGATGAAGCTAGTGACCAACATCACTTTTACTCCAAAATATCCTCCAAGGAACATAAAGATCACTGATCAAAGCAAACTTGGATTTCAATAGACTTTGCATATTTAAGGCTCAAAAGGCACAATTTCATATTTAATAGAAACATCACAAACAAGATGAGAAAGCAGGCAGATTGTTGGCCTTGCAATTTGAACAGGAGGACTCTAAACATATGTTAGACTTGGCATCTTTTGGCGTGTTTCACCTGACTTTTTTGCTTTCTGACCTCCCGGTTTTGCCTCTGTTTTTGCAAGCGTAACGGGTCTGCGCACTTTTCGCACTGCTGGTCAGTGGTAAAGTGCAGGTGCTCTGTTTAAATTGTGCTATGGATTGGTGTTTCCATGACTGGATATTTGATTTACTTGGTAGTCCCTAGTAAATTGCACTGAGTGTGCCAGGGCCTCTGAATCAAATGCTACTCGTGGGCCTGCAGCACTGATTATGCCACCCACGTGAGTAGGCCTAAAAAGTTACCTCATGCCTGCCATTGCAGAGTCTGAGCGCAGTTTGTAACTGCCATGTCGACTTGGCCAGTGCACACACTTGCCAGTCCCCAACCTTCCCTTTTCTTACATGTCAGGCACCCCTAAGGTAGGCCCAATGTACCCCTGTGGGCAGGGTGAAGTGTATGTGAAAGGTAGGACGTGCCCTGGTGTGTGCGGCATGTCCTAATAGCGAATTACAGCCAATTTCGTTTTTCACTATTGCAAGGCTACCAGTTCCCCATAGGACAGAATGGGCGATTTGTTTATAACATCTTATAAACATAACTGGCCCAGGGAATTCGGTAAGAAAATACAATTTAGTATGCCTGAACTCAAAACCTAAAGATGCATCTTTTAGTGGAGGTGATTTTTAAATTCTGTGTTTGAAAATACCACTTTTAGAATGTGGGTATTTTCTTGCGCAGTCATCTTGTGTGCCTCTGCTGGAATGTGGATAGCCTGTCTGGGTTTTGGATGACAGAAGGCTGGGGAGTCTGAGGAGCTCCAGATAGTCTAGGTAGGTCAGGAAAGGACTGAATAGACCTGGGCTACGATGGGGGAAGGGGGAGGAGATTTCCTTGCACCTCAAAGGGCCTGGTCTGCCTCTGACAAAAGCTGCCTCCACCTCCTGCCAGGAATTTACACCAGAGAAGGCCCAACTGGTTCTGGCTCGGCACAAACACCCTCTGCCTGAAAGATCAAAGGATTTCTGGACATAAATACTGGGTCCGAGACCCCTGAACTTTAGAACTCATCTGGAACAAGAAGACTGCCAAGGAGAAGAGCCGAAGAAGCTGCGAAAAGGAACAACTGCTTTGCTGGGCTGACCTGCAGTGGCTGCTTCTGTCTTGGGCAGTGAAAGGCCTGGACTGGACTTTCTGCAACCTAATTTGTGAGTCTCTCCAAGGGCTTAAGGTAGAGCTTGCCCCCTGTTCACGAAGTCTCAGGAACCACAAAGACTTCAAGCTCTTCTGCCCGCGGCACTGTGGACTGTGTATTTTGTGCTGCAAACAGAGGAAAAGTAACTTGACGACGTCTACGATGCCGCTGTCGACTCCGTGTCCTGAAGGCACCGCAGAGGGCATCGCCGCAACACCACACCGCAACTTGAGTCTCACCGACGATTCCTGTTGACACCGCTCCCGAGCCGCTGCTTTCACCGCGACCTGTGGGCACCGCACTCCGCACCGCCTCACTTCACGCCAAAGCTTTGGCACCGCAGAGAGCACCGCCGCAACGCCGCATCGTGACCCTGGTCTCACCGACGATGCCTGTTGATGCTGCCACCGAGTCGCTGCTCGCACCACGACCTGTGGGCACCGAACTCTGCACCGCCTGGCTTCACGAGGACGCTTGGGCCTCCCTGACGCCGCGCCGCACCGTGGTTCGAGGGCACCGCTCATAAGTCACACAACGCACCACCCTCATCCCGCACCGCTGCCTTGGCCTACCGACGCCGGTTCCATCGACTCCCGTTCGTCAGCCGACGACAGTGCTTCAGCAATAACGATGCCGCTGCTTGCACCGTGACCTGCTAGCACCGTGGCGAGCACCACCTTCATCTCGCACCGCGACCCTGGTCTCAACGATGACGCCATCTAATGCCGCCACCGAGCCACTGCTCGCACTGTGACCGGAGGGCACCGCACGCCGCACCGCTGCACTTCACACTGCAGCACCCGACGCCCGTCAGCGCCAGCGCTCCTGATTCCATAAGAGAGGAGCCCGACCTGCAACGCGAGTGACTTCAAGGGCCTCAACGCCCTGCATTTCTCACAGGTACTGTTTGCGGGTCTTCCCGACACAGTAGCTGGCCCGCGACGAGCCAGAACTGTTGGATTTGTTGTTCACGACGCCGTGATAGCCCCGGACGGAGCTATCGAAATCAAAGAACTGTGTTTGAAACTTATTTTGACGATTGCTGATTTCTTAAGTATAGTATTGTGGATTTTTTTATCGTATTTGGTCTCGTCTTAAAGTATATAAAAATATTGGCTATTTTTCTAAATTGGTGTGGTGTCCTTTTGTAGTGCGTACACTATATTACTGGTGGTTATGTGCAAACGCTTTACACACTGCCTCTAGGATAAGCCTAGCTGCTCATGCCAAGCTACTAAGGGGGTGAGCAGGGGTTATTTTAGAATTGTAAGTCCCTTATCCTGAATAGAGTGGTGGTTTTTGCCTGGCTTTGGCCCACGCCCTAGCCTACCAAAAATCCAATTTCTAACAACATACAATATCAGTGTTCAGAGATACTGAAAGGGCATTTTTCACCAACCTCATTGACAATATAAATAGTTTAATCTCATTTTATGAATATGAATGGGGCACTAATATTCTGAACAGAGGGATACTTGGGAGGAGAGTCTTAATTTATGACAGTGCAGCTTTTGCCCCATGCTCTCATATACAAACAGTGACTCTAGAAGGAGATATTAAAGATGAGTAGATTAACAAAACCACTGATAGTCTTCCAAATGGGAAAGCAACAGGGCAGACGGGTTCCCCCAGAGTTCTACAAGAAAAAACAAATTGGAACCCTTACTTTGAAAAATGGGATGATCCGGGTTACAAAAATATTGGAGGAAATCCAAAAAGTGATGCTTTATGCAGTCGATAGCCTTGTAACACTGGCCAACCATAATACAGGGACACTAGCATCTGATTCACCAGATAACAGTTTTCCCAGTTGTCAGGTTATTGAATGAACTGGGATAAGTGTGAGGCATTTCCCTTAACAAAAAAAAAAATCATGATAGCCTCCTTATGAAATGCATGTTTTAGATGGAAAAACATAAAGTTTAAATACCCAGGAAGACGGATGAAGAGGTCTAAAGAATATGATGAGAAAAAATCTAAATCCACTCATACTTTAATGTGTTTTAAGATTTGAGTAGATGTTCCAAATTGCAACTGTCCCAAGGGGAAATACAGGTGACTGAGTTGAACATTGCACCACGTTTTGTTTGCCACAATCTCATTAAGAACTTACCAATGAACACATTGAACGGAAAAAATTTTTTATATATATATATATATATATATATATATATATATATATATATATATATATATATATATATATATATATATATATATATATATATTACCTACTGGCGGTCGCCAGTAGGTAGTTATAGTTAGGACCACGTTTCCATAGGAAAACCTCAACATTCTATTTTGAATAACTTTGGCGCCGGTCGACGAATCCTCGCGAATTTCTCAAAATAGGTGGGGCGCTACGCTCCGCTCCTACCCTGAAAGTCTCGGGGGGATCCGTCAAGCGGGGGCTGAGATAAAAGGGGGGTCCCAAAACGCGTTTTTCCCATGCATTTTTCCATAGGACCTTTAGAACGACCTACAGCCCGAACGGCTGAACAGAATTACTAGAAATTTGGCAGAGAGGTAGTCCTCAGGTCAAGGAAGTGCCTTTTGTAGGTTTGGTGTAAATCTGTTCAGTAGATTCTGAGAAAATAGCCTTTAAATCAATATATATATCTGAGCCCGCTTACGGTACGCTTACCGTACGCTTACGGTAAGCGTACGGTGGCGTGCGCGAGCGCGATTCTGATTGGCTCTTAGATCTTAGTAAACATTCGAATCGGCCGAAACCAGGAAGCGGCGGCCGCCATTTTGTGTATTTCACTCTGAAAAAAAAGAGTGAAAACAAAGAAAGGGGGCAATGAGGAGAGTTACAGACCCCCTAACAATTGTAAGGGGGTCAAAGAAGGACAGAAAAGTACAAAAAAAACATTTATTGATTTTAAAAAAAATCACGGGGTACGCGTACGGTAAGCTCACGGTAAGCGTACGGTAAAAAAAATAAAAATAAATAAATGAAAATCAGATTTAAGAGTTTAGAAATTAGGGAGCTCTAAAAAGAGCTGTTGTGTTTATGGAGTCATTTTTTTAGTGGTACTTACAAGTAAGTACCGATGCAGAGTCTAAGGTTCAAGAGGAAGACTCTGTTCCCTTCATCATTGAAGTGCACACCATCTCCTCTATAAATGTCTTGCATGTCGTAACGCAAGTTGTTGTGGTAAATGGCACCCATACCATAGTCACGGAGGAAAGCAGAAACAGATTTGTTGACGTGCTTTCTTGCTTTGTCAATCTGTGGACAGAAATGATTGGACCAGTTCCATTTTTGCCTTTGGCATATGTTGGAAAACACAAAGGCAGTTTTAGGGAAAAGTGTAAACAGTTGTGCAAAGGTGTCCTTCATAAGCATTTCCAGACCTACCCCAGTCAAAGTGCCTAGGTCATTGCCACCACAGTGCACTATTATGAGGTCAGGGTGTTGGATTTGCATGAAGGATTTCACCAATGGCATCAATTGGTGCCACTTTAACCCTCTCTGACCAATCCATTTAATGTCTACATTTGGCAAAGCAAGGTCTCTCACCATATCTGTTTTCTCTGCAAACTTTTCACTCCAGAAGACATAGCTGTGCCCTACAATCCACACTGTGAACATCTTCAAAGGAGAACTGGATGCACTCAGGAGGTGTCTTTCAGTAGAATGGCAATATGAAAATAAAGACAGTTTGGAAATGGAGGCATACATATTTTTTACAAAACAAAAAGAACTGATTGGCTGTTTCATACCATTCTAGAATAAAAAATAGGCTGTATGTGAAAATTAATAGAAGCATGTTTTGTATTGGTACAAAAAAATGTGTAACCAAAGAACAGTACTATGGATTTGCAGTTAGGTTTGAAAAGTCAAGCACTCTTGCTCTGTGGAATTGAAACATTGTGTGTCGAACTTCTGACCTAACTGCACACAGCAGTGTTCCATGAGCTGTTGCTATGGTAGCAGGCAGAAGTCAAGTTGGGGGAAGGGTACTAGGCAGAAGTCAAGTTGGGGGCAGGGTACTTTTGGAAAAGGGTTGGTTTTCAACCAATAGAAATGTGTCATTACATTTGAAAAAAAGGGGGAAGCACTGAGATTTGAAACTTACATGTATATGTGTGGAAAAATAGAGGGAAAGTTTGCCATTATCTGGTTCTGCTGAGAGGAGAGAGGTGTACAGAACAGAGATCCTGGCTCTGATAATCTGCTGTTTGAGTGACACATTTCTTTCACAACTAACTAAATTTAAAGGTGAGTTTACAGTTTGAGAGGGGATGTATGTGGTAACTTAAGAAATGAATAATAGAAATGGGAATTGTTTTTGTTGTAGTTACACATGGTGGATTCATAATGTGTCAGTCTGTAAAAGAGATTTTCACTTGGCCCGAAAAAAAAAGAGCAGTAAGTGTGCTTTCAAATTGGCAAAGAAATTTCGTTTTGGCACTTATGTGAAAACATGACTCTGTGTGCATAGAAGAATTATAGGCAGAAATGTATTGCGTCTTGCTCTGGTGATTTCACAGTTGCAGTAGATGGAAAAGAGGAGCGAATTTTTGGGGGAAGAAGCAGAGGCTTAGCACACACCCATGTGCTTGCCATGTATAGTCATGCACAGTAATTAGAAGCGGGTGGGGTTTTCAGGTTTAAGTCTGTAATGCAAATACATTCAGCATCACTAAGGCTGGTTGCCCCTGCTGGAGTGTAGGCAGTCACAGAGAATACACACGGTGGTGGTCTGAAAAAAAAACAGCTTGGACATGTGCATTTAAATAAATTTAAAAAAAAGGTTTCAGAATGTGTCAGTCTGTAAAAGTGATTTCAAAGTGTAAAAAGAGATTTTCACTTGGCCCGAAAAAAAAAGGAGCAGTAAGTGTGCTTTCAAATTGGCAAAGAAATTTCGTTTTGGCACTTATGTGAAAACATGACTCTGTGTGCATAGAAGAATTATAGGCAGAAATTTATTGCGTCTTGCTCTGGTGATTTCACAGTTGCAGTAGATGGAAAAGAGGAGCGAATTTTTGGGGGAAGAAGCAGAGGCTTAGCACACACCCATGTGCTTGCCATGTATAGTCATGCACAGTAATTAGAAGCGAGTGGGGTTTTCAGGTTTAAGTCTGTAATGCAAATACATTCAGCATCACTAAGGCTGGTTGCCCCTGCTGGAGTGTAGGCAGTCACAGAGAATACACACGGTGGTGGTCTGAAAAAAAAACAGCTTGGACATGTGCATTTAAATAAATTTAAAAAAAAGGTTTCAGAATGTGTCAGTCTGTAAAAGTGATTTCAAAGTGTAAAAAGAGATTTTCACTTGGCCCGAAAAAAAAAGAGCAGTAAGTGTGCTTTCAAATTGGCAAAGAAATTTCGTTTTGGCACTTATGTGAAAACATGACTCTGTGTGCATAGAAGAATTATAGGCAGAAATGTATTGCGTCTTGCTCTGGTGATTTCACAGTTGCAGTAGATGGAAAAGAGGAGCGAATTTTTGGGGGAAGAAGCAGAGGCTTAGCACACACCCATGTGCTTGCCATGTATAGTCATGCACAGTAATTAGAAGCGAGTGGGGTTTTCAGGTTTAAGTCTGTAATGCAAATACATTCAGCATCACTAAGGCTGGTTGCTCCTGCTGGAGTGTAGGCAGTCACAGAGAATACACACGGTGGTGGTCTGAAAAAAAAACAGCTTGGAAATGTGCATTTAAATAAATTTAAAAAAAAGGTTTCAGAATGAGTCAGTCTGTAAAAGTGATTTCAAAGTGTAAAAAGAGATTTTTACTTGGCCCAAAAAAAAAAGAGCAGTAAGTGTGCTTTCAATTTGGCAAAGAAATTTCGTTTTGGCACTAATGTGAAAACATGACTCTGTGTCCATAGAAGAATTATAGGCAGAAATGTATTGCGTCTTGCTCTGGTGATTTCACAGTTGCAGTAGATGGAAAAGAGGAGCGAATTTTTGGGGGAAGAAGCAGAGGCTTAGCACACACCCATGTGCTTGCCATGTATAGTCATGCACAGTAATTAGAAGCGAGTGGGGTTTTCAGGTTTAAGTCTGTAATGCAAATACATTCAGCATCACTAAGGCTGGTTGCTCCTGCTGGAGTGTAGGCAGTCACAGAGAATACACACGGTGGTGGTCTGAAAAAAAAACAGCTTGGACATGTGCATTTAAATAAATTTAAAAAAAAGGTTTCAGAATGTGTCAGTCTGTAAAAGTGATTTCAAAGTGTAAAAAGAGATTTTTACTTGGCCCAAAAAAAAAAAAGAGCAGTAAGTGTGCTTTCAAATTGGCAAAGAAATTTCGTTTTGGCACTTATGTGAAAACATGACTCTGTGTGCATAGAAGAATTATAGGCAGAAATGTATTGCGTCTCGCTCTGGTGATTTCACAGTTGCAGTAGATGGAAAAGAGGAGCGAATTTTTGGGGGAAGAAGCAGAGGCTTAGCACACACCCATGTGCTTGCCATGTATAGTCATGCACAGTAATTAGAAGCGAGTGGGGTTTTCAGGTTTAAGTCTGTAATGCAAATACATTCAGCATCACTAAGGCTGGTTGCCCCTGCTGGAGTGTAGGCAGTCACAGAGAATACACACGGTGGTGGTCTGAAAAAAAAACAGCTTGGACATGTGCATTTAAATAAATTTAAAAAAAAAGGTTTCAGAATGTGTCAGTCTGTAAAAGTGATTTCAAAGTGTAAAAAGAGATTTTCACTTGGCCCGAAAAAAAAAGAGCAGTAAGTGTGCTTTCAAATTGGCAAAGAAATTTCGTTTTGGCACTTATGTGAAAACATGACTCTGTGTGCATAGAAGAATTATAGGCAGAAATTTATTGCGTCTTGCTCTGGTGATTTCACAGTTGCAGTAGATGGAAAAGAGGAGCGAATTTTTGGGGGAAGAAGCAGAGGCTTAGCACACACCCATGTGCTTGCCATGTATAGTCATGCACAGTAATTAGAAGCGAGTGGGGTTTTCAGGTTTAAGTCTGTAATGCAAATACATTCAGCATCACTAAGGCTGGTGGCCCCTGCTGGAGTGTAGGCAGTCACAGAGAATACACACGGTGGTGGTCTGAAAAAAAAACAGCTTGGACATGTGCATTTAAATAAATTTAAAAAAAAGGTTTCAGAATGTGTCAGTCTGTAAAAGTGATTTCAAAGTGTAAAAAGAGATTTTCACTTGGCCCGAAAAAAAAAGAGCAGTAAGTGTGCTTTCAAATTGGCATAGAAATTTCGTTTTGGCACTAATGTGAAAACATGACTCTGTGTGCATAGAAGAATTATAGGCAGAAATTTATTGCGTCTTGCTCTGGTGATTTCACAGTTGCAGTAGAAGGAAAAGAGGAGCGAATTTTTGGGGGAAGAAGCAGAGGCTTAGCACACACCCATGTGCTTGCCATGTATAGTCATGCACAGTAATTAGAAGCGAGTGGGGTTTTCAGGTTTAAGTCTGTAATGCAAAAACATTCAGCATCACTAAGGCTGGTTGCCCCTGCTGGAGTGTAGGCAGTCACAGAGAATACACACGGTGGTGGTCTGAAAAAAAAACAGCTTGGACATGTGCATTTAAATAAATTTAAAAAAAAAGGTTTCAGAATGTGTCAGTCTGTAAAAGTGATTTCAAAGTGTAAAAAGAGATTTTCACTTGGCCCGAAAAAAAAAGAGCAGTAAGTGTGCTTTCAAATTGGCAAAGAAATTTCGTTTTGGCACTAATGTGAAAACATGACTCTGTGTGCATAGAAGAATTATAGGCAGAAATTTATTGCGTCTTGCTCTGGTGATTTCACAGTTGCAGTAGATGGAAAAGAGGAGCGAATTTTTGGGGGAAGAAGCAGAGGCTTAGCACACACCCATGTGCTTGCCATGTATAGTCATGCACAGTAATTAGAAGCGAGTGGGGTTTTCAGGTTTAAGTCTGTAATGCAAATACATTCAGCATCACTAAGGCTGGTTGCCCCTGCTGGAGTGTAGGCAGTCACAGAGAATACACACGGTGGTGGTCTGAAAAAAAAACAGCTTGGACATGTGCATTTAAATAAATTTAAAAAAAAGGTTTCAGAATGTGTCAGTCTGTAAAAGTGATTTCAAAGTGTAAAAAGAGATTTTCACTTGGCCCGAAAAAAAAAGGAGCAGTAAGTGTGCTTTCAAATTGGCAAAGAAATTTCGTTTTGGCACTAATGTGAACACATGACTCTGTGTGCATAGAAGAATTATAGGCAGAAATTTATTGCGTCTTGCTCTGGTGATTTCACAGTTGCAGTAGATGGAAAAGAGGAGCGAATTTTTGGGGGAAGAAGCAGAGGCTTAGCACACACCCATGTGCTTGCCATGTATAGTCATGCACAGTAATTAGAAGCGAGTGGGGTTTTCAGGTTTAAGTCTGTAATGCAAATACATTCAGCATCACTAAGGCTGGTTGCCCCTGCTGGAGTGTAGGCAGTCACAGAGAATACACACGGTGGTGGTCTGAAAAAAAAACAGCTTGGACATGTGCATTTAAATAAATTTAAAAAAAAGGTTTCAGAATGTGTCAGTCTGTAAAAGTGATTTCAAAGTGTAAAAAGAGATTTTCACTTGGCCCGAAAAAAAAAGAGCAGTAAGTGTGCTTTCAAATTGGCATAGAAATTTCGTTTTGGCACTAATGTGAAAACATGACTCTGTGTGCATAGAAGAATTATAGGCAGAAATTTATTGCGTCTTGCTCTGGTGATTTCACAGTTGCAGTAGAAGGAAAAGAGGAGCGAATTTTTGGGGGAAGAAGCAGAGGCTTAGCACACACCCATGTGCTTGCCATGTATAGTCATGCACAGTAATTAGAAGCGAGTGGGGTTTTCAGGTTTAAGTCTGTAATGCAAAAACATTCAGCATCACTAAGGCTGGTTGCCCCTGCTGGAGTGTAGGCAGTCACAGAGAATACACACGGTGGTGGTCTGAAAAAAAAACAGCTTGGACATGTGCATTTAAATAAATTTAAAAAAAAAGGTTTCAGAATGTGTCAGTCTGTAAAAGTGATTTCAAAGTGTAAAAAGAGATTTTCACTTGGCCCGAAAAAAAAAGAGCAGTAAGTGTGCTTTCAAATTGGCAAAGAAATTTCGTTTTGGCACTAATGTGAAAACATGACTCTGTGTGCATAGAAGAATTATAGGCAGAAATTTATTGCGTCTTGCTCTGGTGATTTCACAGTTGCAGTAGATGGAAAAGAGGAGCGAATTTTTGGGGGAAGAAGCAGAGGCTTAGCACACACCCATGTGCTTGCCATGTATAGTCATGCACAGTAATTAGAAGCGAGTGGGGTTTTCAGGTTTAAGTCTGTAATGCAAATACATTCAGCATCACTAAGGCTGGTTGCCCCTGCTGGAGTGTAGGCAGTCACAGAGAATACACACGGTGGTGGTCTGAAAAAAAAACAGCTTGGACATGTGCATTTAAATAAATTTAAAAAAAAGGTTTCAGAATGTGTCAGTCTGTAAAAGTGATTTCAAAGTGTAAAAAGAGATTTTCACTTGGCCCGAAAAAAAAAGGAGCAGTAAGTGTGCTTTCAAATTGGCAAAGAAATTTCGTTTTGGCACTAATGTGAACACATGACTCTGTGTGCATAGAAGAATTATAGGCAGAAATTTATTGCGTCTTGCTCTGGTGATTTCACAGTTGCAGTAGATGGAAAAGAGGAGCGAATTTTTGGGGGAAGAAGCAGAGGCTTAGCACACACCCATGTGCTTGCCATGTATAGTCATGCACAGTAATTAGAAGCGAGTGGGGTTTTCAGGTTTAAGTCTGTAATGCAAATACATTCAGCATCACTAAGGCTGGTTGCCCCTGCTGGAGTGTAGGCAGTCACAGAGAATACACACGGTGGTGGTCTGAAAAAAAAACAGCTTGGACATGTGCATTTAAATAAATTTAAAAAAAAGGTTTCAGAATGTGTCAGTCTGTAAAAGTGATTTCAAAGTGTAAAAAGAGATTTTCACTTGGCCCGAAAAAAAAAGAGCAGTAAGTGTGCTTTCAAATTGGCAAAGAAATTTCGTTTTGGCACTAATGTGAAAACATGACTCTGTGTGCATAGAAGAATTATAGGCAGAAATTTATTGCGTCTTGCTCTGGTGATTTCACAGTTGCAGTAGATGGAAAAGAGGAGCGAATTTTTGGGGGAAGAAGCAGAGGCTTAGCACACACCCATGTGCTTGCCATGTATAGTCATGCACAGTAATTAGAAGCGAGTGGGGTTTTCAGGTTTAAGTCTGTAATGCAAATATATTCAGCATCACTAAGGCTGGTGGCCCCTGCTGGAGTGTAGGCAGTCACAGAGAATACACACGGTGGTGATCTGAAAAAAAAAAAAAGCTTGGACATGTGCATTTAAATAAATTTTAAAAAAAAGAGCAGTTTGTGTGCATTGAAAATGGCAAAGAAATTTCGTTTTGTGACTATTGTGAAAAGAAATGTAGTAATATATTTAAATACAATAAAGGATTTTTTTTTTAGTTTTTTTCAGGTATTGCTGAAGAACAGTGAACAAAATTTAAGATGCCTACAAAATCTCGAGTTCAAAAAACGCTAAAAAAAAAACTATATTTGAGGACAACTGGAGGACCAAAGTTAGTAGAAGATGCTGATGTTGGGAAAAAGAAAAAATCTTCTGGTAAGCAAAAAAGACAATTCCTAAACAAAATATTGAAAACAAACAAAAATGTACAAAATGTCTGTTCTCGGAAAAATGTAACAAAACCTACAGAACAGCAAAAAATTGAGGATTTAGTTAATGCAAATATACCTTCTGCAATTGAAAAGTTTAACATAAACAGAAAAACAGCATTTAAAGAGATACGTAGAAAAATGTTTCAGAGAAGAGTTATGTCCAATTTGATAAAGGATATAAAGAAATATAAGCAGAAGGCTAAATATTATAAGAGAAAAAAAGAAATTGAAGCCATTGCAGCAAAAGCATTAGAATTAAAAAGGAAACTATTCATATTAATTTTGAATAGGATGCGTACATTAGATAAAATGGTTAATGTACTGAAATCACAAAGCAAAAGCAAAAGAGTAGTGAACAGAACAAACTTTTGTAAAGTGTTTTTAGGAAAGTGGATGCATAGTTCAAGTAGTGAACCTTTTTTTAATGAAGAAAGCTATTTTCAAAGCAATAGTTTGCTGCATGCAGTTGACACCAGAGGTCGTTCATACGAAGTAAAAAACGGTTGCATAATGGAGAAGGAGATAATGGTTCCAAGAGATGAGGTACAAGTGATGGCAGATGAGGCAATGGGGAGACGTCCTAAAGCCCCAGTGTACACTTGGAATTGTAGTAGTATTTGCACTGTGCGTCAGGAATCTATTGACAGATTTCGAGAGTTTCTAAGAGAATATAGTAAAAAAAGTGTAAAACAAAAGATTAAGGTGCTTCAAAGTCTGGATCCATGCAGAGTGAGAGAGAATACTGGTTTGCAGGGTCATTCTCTTGCTTGTCTATCTAGAAAAGTGTGCAATAGTGTTTTCCATCATTTTAGGATGCTGGCTGTTCATCATACTGAAATGAGAAAGTTTGTGAGACGGTTGTATTTTGCCAAAAGTCCAGCAATAAAGTTAAATGAATTGAATAGGGCTCTGTTCCGAGGAACGGTATCAGATGTAGAGAAGGTTGTTGATGAAATTCAGTTTTGTTACTTTGGTCCTGAAGAAAACAGTGCAGAGAAGGACACAATAAATGAGGCAGAAGTGGAAGAGAATGTAGAACCCTCTGTAAGTAACACATTTAATGATCACATAACAAAATTTGCAATAGTCTCTAATGAAAGACCAAATGTTACTTGTATTTGTTGCCGCAGAACTCATTATAGAAAACAAACTAGGAATGTTGATCTCTACAGAAAGAGTGAAAATGAAGATAATTATAAGTGGATGGATTTTGCCACATATATATTTCTTGAAAATTGTTTTGAATTGGGTGAAGATCAGCGTATTTGCAAATACTGCTACAACAAGTTAGAGGAAAATAGAATGCCGACCAGAGCTGTACATAATAATTTAGAATTGGATGCTATTCCTGCTGAACTTTCTGAATTAAATACATATGAGTCTATACTCATTCAATGTGTTCATCCGTTCCAGACCATAGTACGTATGGAGCCCAAAACTGGTAAATTACCTCCTTCAGATTTACTGAGAGGTTTAAAAGGTAGAGTGGTGTATTTGCCCTTGGATTTGAAAAAAAATATGGAAACTATTGATGCAGATACTTTGGAAACTGAACCATTAATTATTCTGGTTAATGGTGTCCCTACAAAGAATAAGAAGATTTGGCAGGAGCTGGTAGATGTGCGGAAAGTACAAAGAGCAAATTTGTATTTGAAAAAAAATAACAAATGGTATGAATCAATTTATATAGAAGAAGAAGAAGAAGAAGAAGATTTACAAGGAGACACAGAAACACCAACTGGACAAATTGAAAAAGTGGACAAGTCAAAGGAAGAAGAAATTTATGAACATTTTAGCATACATCCTCTCCATTCGAAAGAAGTTATGGGAGACAATATTGATCTCTTTCAGATGAAGAAAGCAAAAGGAAATCCTGTGAGTGTATGGGAGGAGAGCTTGGAAGCTCGATGTTTTCCCCAGCTGTTTCCTAAAGGAAAAGGAGGACGATACGATGAACGTCCGGAACAGATTCCAGCTTCTGAGTATCGGACTACAAGACTATATGCTGAAGATCCCAGATTTCGACAAAGTATCCCTTATTTGTTCCATCTTTTATTTGAAAGCGACTTGTCTGCACTGTCTTATGCAGTAAATCACATTTTAAAAAGTGGAGTACATTTACAAAATGTGTCTGCTAAGGATTTTATGGAGAAAGTGCAGCACCGAGATGATCATTTGGAAACACAACTGATCAATCTGATGGCTTGTCAGCGTGGGACAAATGAATATTGGTACCGACGCCATGGTGAACTAAAATGCATGTTACGCAACTTAGGAACACCAACATGGTTCCTTACCCTAAGCTGCGCCGAGTACGCTTGGGATGATTTACTGGATTTTCTACGAGAGGCCAATTCAAACATTGAAAACATCGAATACAAGACAGCAGGAGAACTGTGCTCATTGGATCCGGTTAATGTTTGCAGATATTTCAATCATAGATTTGAGGCTATGATGTCCTTCATCTGCAATAAAAAAAATCCACCCCTTGGAGAAGTAGTGGATTTCTTTTGGAGAAAAGAGTACCAGGCAAGAGGTGCTCCTCATATTCATATGCTGCTGTGGATCAAGGATGCCCCAAAGTTTGGAACAGATACTGATGAAGCAGTGTTATCTTACATTGAAGAATATGCAACATGTGCTATACCTAAAAACACAGAAGAGAACAAGTTAAAGGAGCAAGTTCTACGTTTCCAAAGTCATCGGTGTGGAAAATACTGTCGACGGAAATACAAGAGCAAAGAAAAATACTACACTAAATGTCGATTTGGATTTCCTAGACCTGTTCTTACAAATGGAAGAGTCAACAGTTTTATGTCAGCTGTGAGACATACTATCACAAGAAAATCACCTAAGAATACCTACAACCTTAAAAGAAAAGAAGAATCAAAAAATATAAATGACTACAACCCAGTCATTTTATCCATGTGGAACGCTAACATGGATATACAGTATGTTGCTGACAATTCCATTGCTGTTGCTCGATATGTAACGTCTTACATTACGAAATCAGAAAAAACAGAATTGAAGGAAATGTGGGAAGAGATTTCTCACGAGAAGACTGTCAGTAAGAAGCTGTACAGTTTTAGTTTGAAGATGTTATCGCATCGAGAAATTGGATCCTACGAATGTTCAGATAGGTTATCTTCTGCAAGTCTCTACTCGAAGTCAAGAAGAATAATTTGGGCAAGTTTAGGCCTTGCAGCAATGAGAAATCGGGTACTGAAATCTGTTGGAGAAATTGAATATTTGGCCGAGAATGACCCAGAAAGTACAGACATATTGAAAACAAACATGTTGGACACATATTATCCCAAGAGAAGTCATCATCTGGAGAACATGTGTCTCTATGAAGTGCTGCAGAACTACATTTATTCACGGAAAGCTGCAGAAGACATCAACAGTGGAAAATATAAAGTTGTTGGTGAAGAAGGATGTTTGGTGAAGCAAACCAAAGGAAGTTTGATAAATCACCGGAAGCTGAGTTGCGACACTACCGACAAGAAAGAATTTTACTACTTGGCTCTTTTACAGTTGTTTAAACCATGGCGTACAGAGGATGAACTACTGGGAGAATTCCAGAGCTATGAAGATTCTTTTAATGCTTGCAAAGACAGCATACAATGCAGTACATTCTCAACTTATCTGCAAATGTTAAATGAAGAAATTGAACAGGAAACTACAATTGCAGCAGAAATAGCTAGAGACAGTTCTCAGGACAGCCAAAGTTCAGGAACACACAGTCAAGATCCCCTAGGACAACCAATCGTTGAAAATGAAGCATCAATAGCCATGAATGAAGTGGAAACGGCTATGAATCTAGCTCAAGAAGAATTTATAGACTTAGAAAATTTGGAAAGACAACTGAATCAAGAGCAGCAACAAATTTATGAAGAGATCAGAAACAAAATTGATCACGGATTTCTACATATCAAAAAAGAGTGCTCATGCACATCATTTCATCCAATCAGGATGTATGTAAGCGGACAAGCTGGCACTGGAAAAAGTTTCCTAATTAAAGTCATCAGAAGCTACCTAAAGCAAAAAACGGATTCTACTTTGTCTTGTGTGGTTACTGCTCCAACTGGGTTAGCAGCATATAACATAAAAGGAATCACCTTACATCGTTTGCTAATGTTACCAGTGGAGCATGAGAACAAAATACAATTCAACAAGCTAACTGGAGAAGCATCCTTGGAAGTTTCACGAGTATTGAAGAAGATGCAAGTTCTCATTATTGATGAGGTGAGCATGGTATCAAACTTAATGCTTGCCTTTGTGCATTTAAGAATGCAGCAAATTTTGAAGACAGACTATGACGTGTTATTTGGTGGAAAACACGTCATAGTTTTTGGGGATCTTTTGCAACTTACTCCAGTTAAAGGACAACCAGTGTTTAATACTGTGACACATGAAGACACGAAGAAGTCATTGGGAAGCATTGGAAATACAAATATTTGGTCCTTCTTTGAGTACAAGGAACTTACAACTAATATGAGGCAAGCAAACGATGAAGAATATGGAAGTATTCTGAAAGATATCAGGATTGGACTACTCACAGATGTTGGGAAAAAAGCATTACAGAGTCGGCTGCTACATAATTTATTTCCAAAGGAAGAAATAGTTGCAGAGAAAATATACAAGAATATTGCAGAAAACAAAAGTGTCATCTGCTTAATGCCAACTCTACGTGAATGCTCAATATTTAATGAGGAGCTTTTGAAATTGGAAAAGGAAGACATCAGGAAATTGGAAGCAGTGGACAAAATTGAGGATGGAAGAATTACAGTCACAGTAACAGGCAAACTGAAAAATAAATTGGACTCACTAGAGAAGAACATCTCCAAAACAGCAGGATTAGAAAAAAATCTTTATGTTTGCATGAACTGTAGAGTGTTTTTAAGGAGAAATTTGGATGTTGAGAAAGGCTTAGTGAATGGAGCGATGGGAAGAGTTGTGGGTTTTATTAATTATCAGAAAAAAGAAGGAATTGAATGTTTACAGATAAAATTTGATCAGATAGAGGAAGTTAAAGACATTTGTCGTTGTTCAGTTCGTTTCATGCTTGTGAAAGACTTATATGTACGTAGGAAGCAGTTTCCGTTTTCACTAGCATATGCTGTAACTATCCACAAGTCTCAAGGATTGACTGTAGATTGTGCATTTGTGAACATTGGTTCAACTGTGTTCAAAGAAGGTATGGCATATGTAGCTTTGTCACGAGTCAAAACATTATCAGGTTTATTCATGATAGACTTTGATGACTCAAAAGTTAGTGCTGATACAAACTGTGTAAAGGAGTATAATAGATTAAGAAGAAGCTATGCTCCTCATTTAGGTCAGTATCCTGTGTTGGAGAAACGTGTAGTTTCTCGTAAAAGGAGAAATGAGAATATCTGTAATGAAGATGTAGAGAAGAGGAAAAAAAAGAGGAGTGATGTAATTGCAAGCAAAAAGAATAAGGAAAATGAAGAACAGGTTGTAGGATGTCATTTTGAAAATAGCTCTGGTGTCAACTGCTACGCTAATGTAGTGCTGAATGTTGCATTTTATCTGGAAAGTTTGCAAGAGCAGATAATAGTAAATCAGGGAAAAAGATTCTGTTCAGAGCTCAGTCTCCTTTTTCAAAAGCTGAGTAAAGATAAAACTCAAATAGAAAGTGCTACTGAAATTAGAAAACTTTTAGATGTATGTTCAGGACGAACACAGTTTTCTCAAAATGAACAGCAAGATGCACACGAATTTTTGATGTATTTTCTTCAGGTAGTGGAAGAAGAAGGAGTTCCCATTGACATTTTTTTTGGTCTCTCTTATAAATGGGAACATAGTTGTGATAATTGTTATAATATATGTGGCTCTATTGTTGATAATGAAAGGTTTATTTATTTGACATTGCCAGAGAGTAAAACAGTCACTTTTGCAAAATTAGTTAAAGATGCTAATCATAGCATGAAATGTGGTGAGTGTAATTCTGACATGTTTTCAACATTAATTTTAAGGGAATACGGACAGTATGTAATTTTAATGATGCAACGATGTAGAGCTGATGGATCAAAATTGGATACTTTAATAAAGAAGTTTACAGGACAGCAATTATCAATTTCAGGAAAAACTTTTGTAACTGTTGCAATAATTTTCCATGATGGACCTACTGTTACTTCTGGACATTACACAGTTTATCTAAAATGTGAAAAAGGCTGGACACTGTGTAATGATTCCAAATTGATTTTCAAACAACGTTTGCCTTTTGATTTAGCAAATTCCTATCTAATCTTCCTGAAACCTAAATTTTAGAGAG
Source organism: Triturus cristatus (assembly GCF_964204655.1). NCBI lineage: Eukaryota > Metazoa > Chordata > Amphibia > Caudata > Salamandridae > Triturus > Triturus cristatus. Next base: position 351,738,849 of record NC_140580.1, read on the forward strand.
ATTTGGCAAGATCTGGACAAAATAATTTTACCATTTTACTGGATTACCATTGCAATTTTGTAGAAAAAAGATTTTTAAAATTATCATTTGGCCTAAAGGAAAGATAACCAATTGTAATGTGGACTTTTTTAAATTTTAATGCAATTTTCAAAAACCAATAATTTAGAGATAATCGGTAACTTCTGCACATTTTAATTTATGGAATGCTATTGGACTGCCATTGGAAATTTTTTCAAAAATGATTTAAAAAATTACTATTTGGCCATGTGGAAAAGTAAGCAATTCTATTGTGGACTAAATAAATTATTCAAAAAATTTTCGTGAACCAAAATGTTACAGAGAATTGGTGAGATCTGGACAGATTAAACTTTAGAATTTTAATGGTTTTCCCTTGGAAATTTATTCCAGGAAAAAAAAAAAAATACTATTTGGCCTAAAGGAAATAAAATCAGATGTATTTTGGAGTTATTTGAGATATAATATTGTGATTATACTTCTGAAACAAACATATCAGACGGTATTTTAAAGAAAAAAGTATTGTTTTTAGATGATATTTTTTTAGAATAATATGCATTTCTGTAATGATAAGTTTAAGTGAGAAGACATTCTGGGCTTTTTTAATACAATCTTTGTGATTGTTAATTTTTTTTGCCCGCTGTAAAATGATGAATGCAATTGCTTTCACAATTAATAGTGAAATGCAATATATTCTGAAAACAGCAAAAATAAGGCAAAAATATTTTTTTTTTAAAAATGTAAATATGTGTATTGTATTATAAAATGGATAAAAAATATTAATACTTTTTTCTTTATTTTCAGATCGATATAGAAAATTTTCGGAAACTACAACCATTTTAAAAACTATTTTTAAAAAAAACAAATGAATAAATATTTTTTTGAGTGAGTATGGTAAGTTAAAAATAAAAATTGTAGTCTCTCAAGGACTTTGTAATGAGATAAATGATTTTTAGTGTTTTTTTTAAAAAAATAAAAAAAAGGTACGCTTACCGTACGCGTACGGTAAAAAAAAAAAAAAAGTTTTTAAAAAAAAAGAAAAAAAAAGATGAAAGATAAGGTTGGCTCTTAAAAGAACCGTTGTGTTCATGCAGGGACAGAGGAAAGAAAGATTGGGAATATTAGACGGTACGACAAGTGTGCTGATCTATTTTACTGTTCACCAGGGAAACACTGGTCTCCCTATAAGTAATTAGATCGTGACAAGTGGCGCACCGTACTTCAACCCTCGCAAACCGAGGGTTAATTTCCAGAGGGCCAGCAAAAGGAGATTCTCCCCCCACAGATGAAGGGCTCACCTGACCTGCAGAAGAAGGAGTCTGCCCTGCAGATGATGGTCCAGGCTGAGCTGCTGTGGATGTACTGGCTCGTCTTTCTGAAGAGTTACCTCCAAAAAGATGACCATGTGTCCTTCTGTGTACTTCCTGGAGGTGTCTCTTCATGGTGTGATTCCCAAAGGAATACTTCCTGTTAGGATTACCTCTAGAAAGTACACGCTTACACAGCTTGCAAGTAACTAAGGGTGCATTCACCTTTTGCTGGCCTTCTGGAAAAGTAAAATACTCCCAAACGTAAGAAGGCTTTACTTTCCTCGCTCTCTGCCTCAAGACAGTGCTGCTGGTGCTAGCCTCACTCTCAGAAGAGCTCTGCTGTTCTGCCATCGTATCCCAAAGACAAACCAGCTCCTTCTCCCAAGGGATCACAAGCAGAAATGAGGGGAATGGGTGTGGTGTAGGAGAGTTCTAGAACTGAAAGTAGTTTCAACCAATCAAAAGTTGTGTTTCAAGATCACATGACCTACCGTACGCTTACGGTACGCTTACGGTACGCTTACGGCAAAAAGTACGCGTGCGCGTAAAAAAGACACGCGCTCGCGCGCATGCGCATAACAGTCATTTCCCGGCACTTCCGCGTAACGTGCGCGTGTTGCGTAAGCGCGCACGCGTCCCACGCGCAGTACGCGCGGCTACGCAAAGTACGTAACTATACGCAAGCAGCGTAGATAGATTACGGGCGTTGCGTAAACCGTACGCTTACCGTGAGCTTACGGTACGCATACTATAAAAAAAAATAATAAAAAAAAAAAAAAAAAATGGAAATAAATTTTACATGTTTATTTTAAAAAATATATATAAAAAAAATATTTAAGGATTTTAAAAATTTAAGCATAGTCTTTATAAAAGATAAGAAAATTAAATTAAAAATATGTTTGAAAAAAATGAAGAATAAAAAAAAAAATAGCATATAAAAAACCTTGCAAATTCACTGAAAAAACCATGGGTTTCACACACGTTATATTTAGGAATTAGCATTTAAAAAACCTTGCAAATTCACTGAAAAAACCATGGGTTTCACACACGTTATAGTTAGGAATTAGCATTTAAAAAACCTTAGAAATTCACTGAAAAAACCATAGGTTTCACACACGTTATAGTTAGGAATTAGCATTTAAAAAACCTTAGAAATTCAGTGAAAAAACCATAGGTTTCACACATGTTATAGTTAGCTGGACATTTTACTCGTAAAAAACCAATGAAATTGCCCCGTTATAGTTAGTTCAGCTAACTATAACTCGCGCGCCCGCAATGCACTGCTGATGACGTCACATATTACATCACTCATGACATGGTCAGTGACATCACTCATGACATCACTGATGACATCTCAAATGACATCACTGATGACATCACTGATGACATCATCCTTGTGATAGAGTGGCAGACCTCCTCTCACCTTAATATAAGCTTTGATACACACATTCAAAAATAGAGACTAAAAATTTCAAAACAATGGACATACCAATACCAGTTACAACAACCTCTTCAGTAATTCTAAGATCCACATACACATCCACTCATTCACCAACAGTCCTATACAGTCACTCATACATGTACTCACTCATCATATGTACTCATACATCTATACATCCTGTTACACAATGCCACTCATCCATAGAGTTACTCACACACATAGTCACTCATGCTAATAAAGAATAAAACATACATTTACTTGCATATACAGTAATACACACACCACCATACTTACTTCTACGGAAACTTACACATACTTAGTCTTTTAAACAATCACTTATAGAAACACATACTTATTCATACAGGAACTCTTTCAATCTCTCCCTCTCACATATACTCACATATATACACCAATAGTCACATATACTAGTTAAAAACATATGTAGTTACTCCTGAAGACACTATTGAGACAGTCATTCACTCACTAACACACCCATACACACACTCATCCACCCATACAGTCCTGCACACATGCTGTCTTCAACACATACAAACAGTGAGTCACTCATTCATGCATCTATGCACTACGTAATACCCCCCACCGTACCATACAGACACTCAGACTGATACTCAAAAAAACAACTAATAACCTATATAGACACCCATGTAGCTACTCACCAACCCATGCAGCCACTTATACACAAAGTGAGAGATACACTTAATCAGTCAGTAACACAATCAATTTTTCAAAAACAAATCATCCATTTAGACACTTATATACCCATTTATTCTTCCATCGACCTTGAGATACACATATATAAAACATATTTATTTTTCTGAAAAACACACATTCACTGGATGATGTCATCAGTGATGTCATTTGAGATGTCATCAGTGATGTCATGAGTGATGTCACTGACCATGTCATGAGTGATGTAATATGTGACGTCATCAGCAGTGCATTGCGGGCGCGCGAGTTATAGTTAGCTGAACTAACTATAACGGGGCAATTTCATTGGTTTTTTACGAGTAAAATGTCCAGCTAACTATAACATGTGTGAAACCTATGGTTTTTTCACTGAATATATATATATATATATATATATATATATATATATCCCCTACTGGCGGTCGCCAGTAGGTAGTTATAGTTAGGACCACGTTTCCATAGGAAATCCGCAACATTCTATTTTGAATAACTTTGGCGCCGGTTGACGAATCCTCGTGAATTTTTCAAACTAGGTGGGGCGCTACGCTCTGCTCCTACCCTGAAAGTCTCGGGGGGGATTCGTCAAGCGGGGGCTGAGATAAAAGGGGGGTCCCAAAACGCGTTTTTCCCATGCATTTTTCCATAGGACCTTTAGACACAGCTACAGCCCGAACGGCTGAACAGAATTACTAGAAATTTGGCAGAGAGGTAGTCCTCAAGTCAAGGAAGTGCCTTTTGTAGGTTTGGTGTAAATCTGTTCAGTAGATTCTGAGAAAATAGCCTTTAAATCAATATATATATCTGAGCCAGCTTACGGTGCGCTTACGGTGCGCTTACCGTACGCGTACGGTGACGTGCGCGAGCGCGATTCTGATTGGCTGTTAGATCTTAGTAAACATTCGAATCGGTCGAAACCAGGAAGCGGCGGCCGCCATTTTCTCTCTCACACTCAGAGTGTGGATTAAAAAACAAAGGACAAAAACATGTAAAGGAGCTGTTTAGCCAGCTCCAAAGCACCTAGCCATGTTGAGGGAGTCCCCAAAGATCGCCCAAGGCCAAAAACGGAATTTTTATTTTTTCGCTAATTTCGCCGATTACGCTTACCGTACGCGTACGGTAAAAAATTATTGAAAATAAATGATCCACACCCTCCCCACCCCGTGTGCAAATGGAGCCCGAAGGGCACCATTTGTGCATGGCTTATGAAAAGTAAAAAAAAAAATATATATAACCTTTCACAACGAAGTGCATCATATGTCCTCCATGTGCGCACGGTGCGCGAAGCGCATCGTGCGTACATGGCCCATCTAGCGTAACGTGGGCACGCGGTGCACGTAGCGCACCGCGTGCCCACCGTGCGTGCACGGCACTAACTGCGTAAAGTGGGCGCGCGGTGCGCGAAGCGCACCGTGCGCGCACGGAACGAACTGCGTTAAGTGGGCGCGCACGCCACGAATGGCGTAAAGTAACTTAGCATTTAAAAAAACGTACAAATTCACTGAAAAAACCATAGGTTTCACACACGTTATAGTTAGGAATTAGCATTTAAAAAACCTTGCAAATTCACTGAAAAAACCATAGGTTTCACACATGTTATAGTTAGCGGAAATTTTACTGATAAAAAACCAATGAAATTCCCCCGTTATAGTTAGTGCAGGAAACTATAACTCACGCGACCGCAATCTTCTGCTGATGACATATGTGTCTTTATGAAAAAAAAATATTTGTAATATATGTATAGCTAAAAATTTATGGAAGAAGACATGGGCAAATAAGTGTCTAAATACAGTATTGGCATCAGCAGAGGATTGCGGTCGCGTGAGTTATAGTTTCCTGCACTAACTATAACGGGGGAATTTCATTGGTTTTTTATCAGTAAAATTTCCGCTAACTATAACATGTGTGAAACCTATGGTTTTTTCAGTGAATATATATATATATATATTCACTTAAAAAACCATAGGTTTCACACATGTTATAGTTAGCTGTACATTTCACTCGTAAAAACCAATGAAATTCCACGTTATAGTTAGATCAGGTAACTATAACTTGCGCGCCCACAATAAACTGCTGATGACGTCACATAGTACATCACTCATGACATGGTCAGTGACATCACTCATGACATCAATGATGACATCTGAAATTACACATTGTGGATTGCGGTCGCGCAAGTTATAGTTACCTGATCTAACTATAACGTGGAATTTCATTGGTTTTTTACGAGTGAAATGTACAGCTAACTATAACATGTGTGAAACCTATGGTTTTTTAAGTGAATTTGCAAGGTTTTGTAAATGATAAATCCTAACTATAACGTGTGTGAAACCTATGGTTTTTTCAGGGAATTTACAAGGTTTTTTAAATGCTAAGTTATGTATTTAATTTTTATTTTTTTTTCTGGTTTTTCACTATGCGCACACCCTGCGCGGAGCGCGCTTACAGATATATATATTGATTTAAATGCTATTTTCTCAGGACCTACTGAACAGATTTACACCAGACCTACAAAAGGCACATCCTTGACCTGAGGACTACCTCTCTGCCAAATTTCAAGTAATTCTGTTCAGCCGTTCGGGCTGTAGCTGTGTCTAAAGGTCCTATGGAAAAATGCATGGGGAAAACGCGTTTTGGGACCCCCCTTTTTTCTCACTCCCCGCTTGACGAATCCCCCCGAGACTTTCAGGGTAGGAGCGGAGCGGAGCGCCCCATTAGTTTTGAAAATTTCGCGAGGATTCGTCGACCGGCGCCAAAGTTATTCCAAATAGAATGTTGTGGATTTCCTATGGAAACACGGTCCTAACTATAACTATCTACTGGCGACCGCCAGTAGATAATATATATATATATATATATATATATATATATATATATATATATATATATGCGCTATACCACTTCTACTCGATTCCCTGCCACTGGAATCAGAAAGGAACGGGCACCTCTTGACTGTGTGCGATTTCTTTATTTGAAAAAGTGCCCAGCCGCCATGACACGTTTCAGCCCCTAGAGGCCTTGATCACATGGAACTTACCAATGGACACATTGAACGAAAAAAACAAAACAAAAAAAAAGCAAAAAAATTATATATACACACATATATACGATAAGACTGGCAATAGCTAAACTTCATGCATCCACCTAATGCGGGGGCATGAGGCCCTCAACCCTAGAACTTTACTTTTTAGCACATCAGTTGGCCCAGATTAAATACCTATTAGTGACACACACATATAACTTGATTTGGGTGCACATAGATAAAGCTGTTATTCAAACAGGAGGCATGGGAGTACTGTACTCAAATAGTCCAAAAGTCTTGGAACGGTCAAATCTCGTTACACACTCATTTTCAGATGTTTGGCAAAGAGCACGCAGAAAACTGGCTATATACAGTGGAATCCACCAGAAGGCATCTCTCTGGCATAACAGAGACATGCATATTGAGAAACCGGAAATGATATGGGAGGCGTGGGAAAATAAATAGTTATATTCAATTGATCAATTGATTGCAGAAGGACGGTTTAAATAGTTTGCCAAATAAAGCAAAAATATGACCTGCTGACCACACAATTTCGGCTATACTACCGACTGACACACTGTTTGAAAATAGTACTTCAACACTATTGAAAAACCAACACATATGGGGGCTGTCTCGGGGGCTATGTGGTTTTCTACTAGACCACATTTTCTCCCAATATTTTATGACCACAGATCGATGCTCACAACGCTTGCACACAGACTACACGGAAGAAGACTAGAAGGATCTATTAGACACACATCAACGGAATTTACAAAAGGCTACGTTAAAACTTGGATATTTTGAAGTCTTACACTTCTGGCATTGGTCCCTAGTGAAACTATAAAGGGCATCTTGCCAGAGGTGCAATAAACCAGATAGTGACATAGTACTCTTGCTATGGAATAACCACAAACTAGAACAATAGTGGGCAAAAGTCTGGATGATCTTGAAAGACTCTCTGGGATTACCAGGCTAGCCACCTAGACAAACTGTCATTTGGCACAATATTTTAGCACTTCCAGAGGTTACACACCTATGACATGGATGGTTTGCAACATCACTGTTTGTAGCCAAACTGGGCATATTAGGAATTTGGAAAGCATATACAATGCCCTCTTTTGATGCACAGCTGCAAGATGTGTACAACATGCCTTCTTTTGAAAAACAAATAGCACACACCGAATGAACAATCAAATGGAGGAAGTTTAATAAGTATGGGGGTGTTCCTGACATCGTAAGCTTCCATATTAAAACTGTAGAAACCATTAAATGATGAGGGTTGGCAGACTCCAGGTGATGCTACAGAAGATCTACTTATACGACTAACAATTGAGCAGAAGCGGCATGCAATGCAGATAATACTTTTACAGGAGAAGCGGAACAGAGGAGACCGCTCCAACAGAAAAGCAACTGACAGTTGGACCCTGTGTAGCGAGTTAATGGGAAACTGAGCAGCGAAGATGTGGAGGAGGAGCTAGCCGGTACAAGTTGTTGCAGCGAACTACAGGAGCCGGCCACTGGCCCTACTGCTGCCTCCACTGCTTACTATTATCACTTACTCTTACCACCAAACACCAGAAACCGCCAAGTTGCTAACAAATTGCTGCTAAATCTAACAGAGTTAGATGGTGGGATGCTGGAGGGAAGCCGGAGTAGGCAGACGTCGCGAGGCTACTGCAGCTGAGTCCAGCTCCTACACTAAAAACCGAGTGCCGAAACCACCAATGCCGCTCAATACTCTGAGAAAAGAGTATTGGAGACAAAGGATTGACAGAGATTGAGAGACCGAGAGTCGGTGAGAGAGTGCTACAGGCAAGGTCAGGAGCGGGGGCATGGCGTGGCGGTGTTTGCAGTGGGATTTGTACTCACTGCTCTTGGTAGAGCCTGACCGACCCGACCCAAATAGCATGATGCATTTGTCTTCCTCACATCCCAGCAAGTATCCCAGTGAGACCGTTGCCACTGTGGCTATTGTTTCCTCCAGAGCACCGCAGGAATACCGGGCCGACTGAGGCAGTCATTGAGGAGAGTAGCGCATGCCACTAACAGAGTCTTACAGTGTGTAACCACCAGCGTGCTTGTGCCTGCCCCTGTAATCCACTTGATAACAATACACGGGGTGGTGGAGAGGAGGAGGGCGCCAACCCCTTTCACTACAGTGGGTCGAGCAAGCGAGAAGTGAGGACAACATTTCGCCTTGGATATTCAAATCGCCATGGTAAGAGGCCACAGCACCCAAGGCCAAATGAGACAAGCATTGGCATAGCCAATAGGTCTTGCTTTTGGGACCTTATAAGTATTTAGTTATGCAACATAATATCCTTGGGTGCAACAACCAACTGCTGCATGGCTAAACACTTATAAGGTCCCAAAGGCGAGACCTATTGGCTATGCCAATGCTTCTTGTGATTGCAATCACAACAGTCCTGGGCCTCTAGTTCAAGAATCGTTTTATGTTGGCCCACTGATATATCTAGGATGATGTAGATGATACCTCGGATAATCACCAAAAGCTTTATTTTTACGTTTTCAATGCTGCTGCTTAACCCCTTCCATGCTGCGCAAATTCCGCCGCTGTGCTGACGGAATCTTGCGCGGGCGTGGTCATGACGGAACGGTTCCGTCATGAGCACAGCTCAACCGTGGCTCATGACGGAACCGTTCCGTCATGAGCACCGAAGGGGTTAATATTTCTTCTTCACAATTACTTTTGTCCCCCATTCAACCCCACTTCAGTCTATGTCTGATGGTGGCTGAAGCAACTAAAGGCCCATAGGCTCCACCAACAGAAGAAAGTCCAAAAATGTGCACCTTGGGTAAGTTACGTCTTTTTGGTCATGTACTATTGTTTTTAAATGAAGAGCTGTTGGTTTGAAATAAAACCTTAGTTTGGGCATTGTGATTTCAATGTCTATTGTACTGTAACCAAATGACTGTCTCTTACTGCACCCCAACCACCTTCTGTAGACTTGGTCTTGTCCTTCAACCACCACTACCAAAAGTTGAACCAGGAGGCTCAGGGCGTGTGCAACCCCGGGCCCCAGGAGGCGCCAGTGAAGTCCAGCGACAAGGCAGGCAACTCTTATGATGTCATGGCAATGATCTTGCAGGGTCTCAGGGGAAGGACTTTAAAGGTACCGTAGTAAGAAGTGGAGGGTTGTCGGCATGGCAGAGATCGCTTGGGTGCTATGGCTGGGACCTCCCAGGGAGTCGCAGGAGGTTTCTTGTAGGGTGTCATGGCTAGATTCATGGCTGCGACCTTGCAAATTGTAATAGTAGGGACCTCCTACAGTGTTGCTACTGCTGTTAACAGATAGAAAAGCCCACTGGGTGCTGTAGCAGCGCCCTTGCGAGGTGTCATTGCTATGATTGTTTAGGACTGCGGGCGACCATTGTATTACAGCAAGACCCTTGTGAGGCACCATGGTAGACACCTTGAGTCGCTAGGGGTCATTTCAGAGACCACATGATAACTATGGCTGGGACCTCACAATCTGTCATGGATGGTAGCGTGCAGGCCCAGGACTAGCTTCCGCACTGGGTGTCACGGCGGATCTCGCAGTGTGGCGCGTCTCTGTTAGCACCTCGCCGGGTGTCATGGCAGGGAGCTCACGAGCGCACAGGCTGTGACGCTGTAGAGCGTCGTGGCTGCAAGCGACGGCCACACAGTGCAACAATGGGGACCGCGTAGGAGATCATGGTAGAGATTTCATGGAGGGTCACAGCAGAGCCCTCGTCTTCACTAGGACCTTGCAAGCTGCCATGACAAGGACCCTGCAGGCCCAGCTCCCGCACAAGCTCGCAGTGTGGTGTTTCTGGTAGCACCACGCGGGGCGTCAGAGCTGTGATGCAGCAGTGTGTCGTGATTGTCAGCAACCACGTGGGGAAGGGTGGGGGGCTCACAGCAGGGACCGTTAAGGTTGTTAACGGCAGAGACACCACAATAGCGACTTGCAGGCGTCACAGATGCCAGGGACCCCTAGCGGGCAGCACCGCCCTGTTTCCCACTGCAGGTGCCGAGCTCAATGAAGTAATTACTGCTCAATGACCACAATCTGTCCTCGTTAGCTGCATCCTCTGCGGGCCCTGCAGGCGGTGGTAATACCTCACTGCCAGGAGGGGAGGGCGAGCGCGAGCAGGGGGTGGCGGAGGGGAGGGCGTGGAGGAGGTGAGGGAAGGGTAAAGTGAGGGGAGGGAAAAAAGCAAAGGGGAGGCGGGGAATAGGGAGAGAGAGTGAGCGAGGGAAGGGGTGAAGGTTGGCGAGCTGTGGCACGGCGAGGAGGGATGCTGAGACGGCATGGAAAGAAGCGAAAGAATGGGGGCAGAGAGAGATAATGAGGACAGCGCGAAAACAGGGAAGAATCTGTGAGGACAAAAAGAGTAACAGGGTGCGAGGGGAGAGTGAGGACTGGAAGGGGGGGGCAGAAGAGAACGAGGACAAGGAGAGATCGAGTGCTGAAAACAATAAAGAAGCCTGAAAGCAAGATGAAGAGAGTGGGAGAAAGGTGCTAGATAATGCACGGAGAATGAGATATTGGGGGGAATGGGGGGGGCGACAGAGTGAGGATTATTAGGCAAAGCAATGCGGAGAGTGAAAAAAAACAAGCATCGGCCGTGAAAGTGATGCAGCCGCGAAAGTAAAAGTGATCGCGGGCTGTAAGGGTGCCCGCGAGTGATGCACTTAATGATCCATGACGGAGGAAAGACAGATGGCGGCTGCGCTTGTGCACGCGCGCGTAACCGCAAGCTTGAGGCCAGCAAAAGCGTGTGGTAGTACTTTGAAAACCCACTTACTAAATGTCTCTCAGCCCATGCGCTGGCTCAGGCAAGCCTTAAAAAGTGGCCATATCCGCTTGCACAAACCAACTGAGGCAAAATGCCAAAAAGGAAAGCCTTGCACCGAAAAAAAAAAAAAAAAACGTTCCTGTAGATGTTTGTTACCGCCCTTCAGCAAGGGGCTTACTGTGCCCCCCCCCCCCCCCCCCCCACCCCAAAAACAAATTGCTGGGCGCTAAGGGAGAGGAGATCCAAAGAGGTGGACTCACTGACAAAATACCTGCTTTAAATATGTGTCAAGGGTCAAGCCGCAAATTCCTTCATAAAATTCCTCCCCAACTACCACAATCGTCTACCCCACCGGGGTCGGGTACATTGGGCAATTTTTTCACAATCTCATACATTGAAGGCCAAGGGCATTACCAAGGGGCACAAGTCCTGCAGGTCGTATTCTTGCCCAGGGCTAAGCTGGGAGGATCACTGCAATGAGCAGTCACCTCACCCCTACTCCCTAACCGATCATAAGGAGATGACTGTATTGGGAGCTTCAGAGAAACCAGCATTGACGGGTAACAACCTCTCCATCAGTCTAGCCTCCAATGGAGCCCTGGGAGTTGAAGGAGAAGGTCCGTACAGCAATCAAAGCATGCGGACAGTGGTTGCGCCAATTCATGCGAGGGCAAGCACCCCTTCAATGCACTCACAACTAAAGGAACAGGAGTCTGCAAACAGTGCACCAGTTGGACAACTTACATCACCTCCTCCGATGGAGATCAGGAGGGAAAGTAAAATGGTCCAGAAACTGGGTAATATATCAGATCGTTTCTTGTCTACCACTGCAGCCCAAACTGAAGAATCACGGGCTCAATCATTGGCTAAAACACCTATATATGTGAGAGATCACCTGTGCAGGGCCCCTAGCCACACACAGTCCAACGGATTAGCTTCTCTTTGACCACCATTCACATTACGCAGGACATGATTACCAGGCCACTCCTATGGCAATTCCAAGGAGCTACAGGTGGATTTAATTCAACCCATAGCCAGGAGTTTGGTCGACCTGGGGCTCAGAATTAGGTCACGAGAAAACTTAACTGGATGTTTGGGGGAGAAAAAACCCTGCCAATGCGCCCCCAGAATTGATAAATTAAGCACTGAAATACTTGGAGCTCTCGTGAAAAGTGCCAAGGTCAACATACGCTGTCCTGGATCAAACATAAATGACCCATGTTTAAACAGAGTAGGCCCTGTAAAAACACCTAGCCACCCTATATCAGCCCCTCACAACATTGTAAGGGAGAACAATTCTCACACTGTATCACCTACTGACCTTTTTCACATCCCTGACGGCAAGGCCCTATTGACCTAGAATAATGGAGACGAAGCACCAAAGCATTAGTAAACTTAGCTACGCTCCCTTCCCTAGCAAATATCAATGTTTCTCTCTTGAGAAGGGCGAAAAAGAAATTTAGAAAACAGTCTTAAAAAAACATTGCTTTCTGGAAAGAAGATCTTTGATTTAATGAGCAGCTAACATCCCTGTGACTCACCCAGGGCTTGGGCCCGTGAAGTTCTTTCCTAAATTGGAGCCACTATCTAAATCAAACACGGTGATCCCTGAAAGGCACACCTGCAAAGGGGTGTTGACCAAGAAACAACAATGCACCCCCGCCCCCCCAGTGGTAACCCTGGTCAGACTGTCCTCAGGAGGCACAACCATGGGTCTTCCAACCAGCACTCTAAACAAATCTTCATCAGTCACGGAAGGGGCCAATAGTCATCTGTCATTGGAGTCTAACCCAAAGGGGACCGGCGATGGCCCACGGCTAGAAGGGCCTCTGGGAAATGGATGGCTGAAACAAGTACGAATCTAACCACCCTGCACACTGATTCGACTTAAAGGCCGCTATTTAGTATAGAGCCCAATGTAACAGGTCCTAATTCTGCTACAACAGTGGCCTTAAGTATGGCTAACAGTTTCAAAATGGTTTTCTGCTAAATGGCCTGGCCAGGTGGACGCTCAGTTTTTCTCAACAGATATCTTGCAACCGGGACAAGTGTTAAGCAGGCTAAGATTAAACCTGTTTATAGCAGCACCCCGACCAACAATAGCCGATACCTCCATGAGCAGCCGCTCCACGGCCTTGTTCAGAATGGCATCATTACTAACACCTTCCCTGAACATATGTATACCCCTCCAGCTGCCTCCAGGCCTCCAGATCCCCAAACTCTTAGTGCTCCAGAGCCCTCCTCTCCTAGGTTAGGGAGAGCTTTTCCTGTGATCGCCCCGGAACTGTTCGAGCTAGCTTCATTCCACATTATACCCTAAAGGCTCCCATGACACGCTTGTGGAAGAGGTGTGGCGCAGCGGCCAGGGCGACTGATTGGGTACACCGGGGATCACGGTTCGACCCCGGCACCGGTGGCAGGTTAGCCCAGCACCATCTGACTCTGGGCAATAGCTCCCTTAATCTTCCTGACGGCCCCCAGCGCCTTGACACCCTTAGGGGTAATTGTTTGTGCTTTACAAATACCGGTATTTTGTTTCATTTCAATAGAGGTAACCTTTTACATCTATTTTACCACATCCTGTCATTGAAAGCACTGACCTCTGACAACATAAAATGGGTAACATTTGCCCAAATCACTGAAAGTGGGATCTCGGAAGCCACCATAACAACATGGAAGAGGGAGCTCCATAGAGACATTGTACTGGGAGAATCGAGGATCTTTGAGGAGTGTGGAATTGAGTTGTTAAAGTTATACCTATCTAAATAACCTTATGTGCTGCTACAAGCTGAGCAACCAAGAACAAACAGGAGCATTTTGAAAGACACGTGGGGCGCAACACACGACTGGCTCCCAAGTGTGACAAAATCTGCTAATTCCTTAAAAATATCATACGCTAAATATCAAAGAAGGGTAAGCTGTACTAGAAGATGTAACAAACAAGATGACTGGGGTCAGTCGATCTACCACCGCAGAGGTAGCCAAGAGCAGCATACCTGAACCATTTCTCTTCAGACCGGCATCAGCCTCGGAACACAAAGACAGTGCAAAATCTTACAAAAACATCCTGTAATGTGGCGGGCCTCAAGTCAACTAGGGCAAGCAATACAGTGCGGGCCTATCTGGACAAAAGTGACATCCTTCTGTCATACACGGAATCTACTAAGTCTTCAAGTCAGCAATGTGCTTCAATCTCTTTAGGCACTCATTGCGGGGCATGTCCATTTTTTATCAAACATGTGAAATTGGGGTCGCCCTACTTAAAATCAATTTACCAGCCCTACGAGCAGTAATAATCACAGGTTTAACAACACCTAACAAAAAAAAAAATAATCTATGCTGTTGATAAATTGCTATTATAATGTGCCAAAAACACTGAAATCTTCTGCATTGGAGGACCTCCGTGACAGCCTGGAGGAGCTTATCATGATGTATGCTACATACGAAAGTTTGCTGGTGGGGGATTTTAACATCAGAGGTCTAGGAAGCCCAATTAACTGCGGTCCAAACTCCAAAAAAAACAGGGAAAAAATAAAGACCACCTGACAACTCATAACTTGATCTCAACTCAACACCTACATGAGGCCCAAGCCCCCCAATGTCAGTTTCCTCCAACGTTTAGAGGAATCTCAACTATTGATTGCATCATTCTGACAGAGTCTTTAGTGAATCGCCTTTTTAACTCTGAGATTCCCATTAGGCAAAAAAGTGACCATGGCCCTTTGTCTCTTAACCTAAACCTAGTAGCTCCCACTGCAGACAAATGCATTACAATGGAGAATAGAATCAGGAAAACGTGTAAGGAGAATTTAATGAAAGCATTCATACATCCCAATTGTAAACACTTGGCTAGGAAAGTTGTCCTCTGAGGCTAAAACCTACCCCCCAATTAGATATATCTCATGTCAGGGACTGACTTATAAGTGGGTTAAGAGATTTCCTGCTAGTTGTTTGGGACTGGCAGGTGTACCCAAGGACTGGGGGAGAAGAGAGTCCTTAAACTCAATACAAAAAGGTGATTCCCACCCCAACACAAAGAGCGCTAAGGAGGTATCTGCGTGCCCACAAGCTCAACCCTACCGCAAAAAATGCAGTGGCCATCATCAGTGCGCATAAGCAACATTAAAAACTAACGTGGGAAAAAAAGAAGACCTTGGAACAAAAGGAATGGCTGAAGATCTATCAAATGCTTCAGGAGTCAAACCAAGCCTGCTTCTGAAACTATATTAAATTAAAATCCTCCAATAATACAAAGAAAATGGAGTCTCAGAAGAATCATGGAAGAGATATGTAGAAGTGCTATATAAAGATCAGTCCTCACCGGATAATGTTGACAAGTGGGAGACTGCTGACCCGAACACAGATAACATCCAGGGATTGACCTCCCCGGACCAGATCTGAAAACTTATTAAGGCAATGAAAAACGATGGTGCTCCTGGGCTTAACGGTCTGCTGGCAAGTGCATTTAAATGTGCCTCGGAAGAATGGTCAAAGTTGCTAACTGCCCTCTTCAACCACGACTTTTTGACTGCTCAAGTCTCAGATGCATGGAAAGAGTCTATTTTATGCCCATTATTTATAAAAGGAGACCCGACAAACCCATCAAATTACCTTATAGTACTTTTAGGCCTAGAGACCAAAACTTTTGCCAGAACATTACTTAAGCAGCTTGAGCCCTGGATTGTGGACAATGATGTCTTGCCTTTTAGCCAGACTGGGTTCCGAGCCGCAGCATCAACACTGTAGCAGTACAGAAAGACCAGTTACCACTTTTGCTGCTTCATCCATTATAGTGCTGCGTTTGACAAGATAGTACGTCCCACGCTATGGAGAAAACCAAATGACTGGGGTGTCACCTCGAAACTACTAGGGGCAATTATTGCCCGCTACACCGGCACATGGGTGCAGTGAGAACAGGTCCTCATACTGCCACCTCCAAAATCACCACCTGCCGCAGACTGAAGCAGGGATGCGTTATTGTGCCCCTCCTTTTTAACCTATACACAACAAATCTGGGCAAAGCATTGGAGGTTAGCTCCCTGGTTCCCCCAAGGCTAGGCCAGTACAAATTGCACATCCGGCAATACACAGATGATATAGTGGTAATGGACCATACCAGAGTGGGTTTACAGCGAGCCTTGAGCAACCTCCACATTTACAATGGGAAAAACCACCTTATGATAAACCGGGACAAGACCAAGGTCCTGACCTTTGCTGGCTATAGAAATAAGAAACATCTCATGTGACACATCAGCAGCCACAATCATTAAATCGGCCAGGAAGTACCATTATTTGGGTGTATGGTTCACAGATACTTCCGAACCTGCGCAAATAGTCTCCCTGAAAAAGAAATGTGCTGCTGTCGTATACAGTGTCAACCGACTGAACATTAAATTAAATAGTGCCTCTGCAGCTCCCATACTTAGGATTATGAAGGAGACTCTCCTCCCTGTGCTGCAATATGGCCATCAGGTTTTCCCTGGGGCCTGTGCCCTCAGCCTGGAACAAGCCCTGTGTAAAGATTTCAAGAAAATATACCAACTGCCCCATTACATTTGCAGGCAAGACTCCAACTGGAATTCGGGTTGCCAAAACAATCTCTAGTCTGTGAGTCAGACGCACTGAAATGCTATATTCGGGTCCTGAAAACACCCGGCAGCTCGCTTAAAGCTTGCCTGAAAAGTCTATTTGAGACCCCAGGCTATCCCTGGCCCCAGCAAATACAAAAAGCCATCACATCCTTCCACATTGAGGAATCAACATTAAACTCAGATGACGTCTCCCATATGGCCTGGAAAGAGGTAATTAACAGGCAACTTTAACTAATCTCGAACCATCAGGACAAATCCTCTTTAAAGACCTCCAATACCCTTCCCCCTAAATAACTCATACCTGGTAGGGAAACCACAACCATATTTACTGGAAGCCATAAACAGAGAGAGGCGTAGAGAAATCCTGTCTATGCGCCAACTAGGCTTACTAGTAACCAATGTTTTATTCAGCAGGGCGCAAGAGGGGCGTGTAGGTTATGCAACTACAGGTGTGAATCATGGCTGCATCTCCTGTGCTGTTGTCCCAAGCTGGTTGCCTCCAGGAGGACTCTGCTGAAGCCAATGTAACTGACTCAGGCTGTTCGTACTTGTCTGGAGGCCTCATTGTTATGTTATACCCACAAGCCTAATAGAGGTGCGGGAAATTTGTCAAGGAACTTAGACCCCCATCTTTGACCTCAGAGCCTTGTCATATTCCATCTTTCCAAAAACTGATAACGGACTATCACAAGGGGATAACCTGATTCGTAACAACAGTCCAGTCAAGGGGTTCTTGAAATTAGGTGGGAGATGGAGAAATAACATCATGATGATTATTCGAGTAGCCAGTTTTCTAAAACAATACTTTTGTTAATCTATAATGTTATTGTGCCCTCCACTTTTTTCCAGTCTCCGTAAATCATACTGGCTCGGGCGGTTTATGGTTCTTGTCTGTTTTGAAAACATCTCTCCCTCTCAAACCCCTTTTCTAGGTTATTGTGTTGTACTTACATTTCCTGCTGCTCAACCAGTATGCATGAGTGTGTGTATGGAATGTTGGAATGCCTGATGACTGTGTGGAATGTTGGTGTGCCTGGTGGACTGGAGGAATGACAGTAAGAGAGAGTGGGCTGAGCAGCAAAGATGCAGCTCCTGGTGGGGTCTTGAACTAGCCATGAATTGATCATTACCATCTTATCTACTGTTGTAACTACCATCCTGTAACTTACCAATAAACCTCTACTGTGACTTACCTCGTGATTACAATCTATCTTTTCAACCTATTACCTTTTTAGGTCTCACCTGACCCAGCGCATGTGCTGGTCTGGCGAGACTTTTTGTGAGGGCTCAAAAAAATGCTACCATGGCCAGCCTAGAGCTACAGTGCATGTGCGCGGGCGCGTGCTTACGAGCAGAGGTGCCATATGGCTTTCCTCTCGCTCTCCCGCGCTCGCGCCTCTCTCTGCCTCTCTGTCTTGGTTGCTCGCCCCTCCCCCTCCACAGAGGGCGTCTCGCGGCCGCGCGTCTTGCAAAATCGCGGCCAATGCTTGTTTGGACTTGTGTCCTGGTAATGATAGTAACGCTCGGTCTTACAGCGCTAATGTAGAAATTTCGGAAATGCCATTCGAAGCGTTGTACTGAGGTGGGCACAGTGCTCCCATTAGATGCTCACATCAGACAATTTCGCTTGGATGTGCATCTTTATTAGTCATGTAAATGTCTGAATTCGTACTTAATCTTTCTCACGTGTGTCCATCTTTCTATCGACACACACACGCTGCGCATGCCCCATTATATGCTTTGTGTGATTAGCTCTTTTTGGGCCTACATTCCCCACTTCTGCTTCCAAACTCCTCCCTCAAATGTTTCTCCTAAACTACCAAGCCTTCACCTTAAAGTATTTTAAAGTGCTTGGAGGCCGAGCTTCTATTGCGAAGCACATAACCATAGTATGGCTTCCCCTCCACTCCATTTCAATAGAAGAGATGACATTACGTTTTCTGAGCCAACTACTGTTGCACTTGTAAACGTACTTTTTACTACCTTCTTTTACATTCTCATACACACGGAAATGTACTCTTGATAGATAAAAGATGCTGTAAATATGCGTTATGAGTTCCGTTTGGACATCCATGTGAAGGACTGCAGGTGTAATAGACTTCTGTGCAAATTAATGGGCAAACCTGCTTGTAACATTGAACAACAGCACAATCTTGCGTCACTTTTTTTGCCCATCACCTTGAGCCTACAATATATTTTCTGACAAAACAGGGGAGTGGATGGAAACTAAACCTACATTTTCATAAAAATAAAATATCACAATAATAAATGCGGTGTTTTGGTTTCTTCTCTTTACAAAATGTTATGTTTCGTCTTCACGTCTTTTTTTAACCTATTGTCAAATGTTTTATCTTCTCTGTTTGCAGTGACTGCCATTGCTAAATTGTGTTAACCGTCCGACATTCATTGTTGCGCTCCATTAAATAATGCAATTCAATATACACTTTATGTATTACTTTAAACTGACAAATCTGCGATATTAATTATTCAGTATTTTTTCTGCTTACCTCCCTGTCTGTCTATCTTATGTGACAATTACATATTTTTGATGGATTCATATTAATGACCTTAACTGCCTAAGTATCTTTGCCTCTCTCCCAATATCTGAATGTCCCTCTCCTTTCTATCGTTCGTTCTCCTCCATATTTGTCTGCACATCCCTCTGCTGCCTTCTCTCTGTCCGTCCGCCACTCACTCGCTCATGTATTCTTTGACTCTCGCTCTGTCTTCTTCTTCTCTAGCTTCCTGCCTTGCCTACTTTCTCACACTCCCTCTATTTAGGTCCTAAAGACAGTAAAAATTTGAAGGAAAACTCATAAATTTGCATATATTTCACGAAATAAAAGTAACGCATAGTGAGGATGAAATGACCCATATCATATCTAATGTCTGTGCATTATGTTACTGTATGTATTACTCAATCATTCTGTCCATGTAATAGAAAGATAAGTACCAAAGGTTTTGATGGTCTATTAATAAGTACAAAGGGCCCTTCGGGAGGAACACGAGTAAAGAGACATGTTTTGATTTAATAGTGCCCCAATTTTCTGCCTTGGTTCATCAAAAGTGATAGATTTTATCTGTCCAAATTCAAAAGCAGAAGCTACCAAAATATATCCAGCTCTTTTGGGCACGTTTGAGTATCGTGACCAAATAAGAGGGTTTCAGGTGAGCGTTGTGCCCAGTTCTGGAATACACTGCAGATTATTGTGCCCAGTTCTGAAAGTCACACCTGGAGTGTTGTGTAATGTTTAGACATCACATATAGCATATTATGCCTAGTTCTGAAGGTCATATCTGAGATACTATGTATTCTCGGATGCTACATGTGGTTCATCGTTTCGAGTCCTGAAGGCTACATCTCGAATACAGTGGAAGGTCTGGACAACCATCAGGCATATTGTGTCCACTTCTGGAGGAAAGAAAAAGGTTGAAAATAGTTCTCAGACAGGGATTCAAGAGTACACTCTTTAAACCACACAATCTTTGAAGACAGACTCAAGAGGGTAGCCACATGTACACTGATGGAAATACCAGAGGGTGGATATGCCGCAGATACCAATATTCACATATGGGAATAAATAGAGTTGATGGGGTTGCATCTTTCAGCAGATGAGCAGGGCTGGTGTTTGTGTACAATGTCTTGCTCTCTTGTTGGAACCCATTTAACAAAATCCATTTTGTAGATTCATTTGTTCTTTGTACAGTTAAGTGTTTATTCTGCAGCAGTCCCTTTTGTTCCTTTTTTGGATCTCGCCTACAGAAAGCTACAGACAGATCTATTTTCTCCAATGCATTAACAAATATACATATAGTGAGCTTTCTTGTCAAACCTATGTGCTTGCTTCTTATTCAATAAACTTTTCTTCTCTTCTTTTGTTTGTCCCTCCCCTGGAGCACAGCTTCTTTACCATCCTTTTCATTGAGTGACTTGTATTCTTCCACTGCTTACAATCTGGGCAATATCGAAGCAGTTTTTTCTTATTTAGCGCGTGCGCCGCGCACAGTCGACCCAAAGGTATTGGAGGGCTTAACATGAGCACTCGTTACAATATACACATCATTTTTTTAAACAAGCATTTACAATGCAATGGTCTCGGCATTGGTAAAGTTAGAGCTATTGGCATTGCTCATGACATTATTTTTATTTATGTTTTTGTTTTCAAAACATTTAAAGAAACGGCATTGTCATGAGCAATGCCAATAGCTCTAACTTTAACAATGCCGAGACCGTAGCATTGTAAATGCTTGTTTGAAATGACCATGTGTTTTTTATAGACCCCTTGATTACACAATTCACGGAGCCTGCAGGTCATTTACTTTTAGCATGCACAGTGAATACAAATCGGCACTTGGTGTTTTCATGCAGCATTTTGACTTATTGCACACACTGCAGTGTCATTTTTAAAAGCCAATTCAGTGCGCAAAGTCATTGAATAAAACCACAATTCACCAGATTTGCAGGCATGCACCACATGATAGTCCATATCGTATCTGACTTCATTTGGAATCCGTGAGTTTGAAGGGTATTCCAGCTCACATCCTTGCCTCGTGTTCTTTGGTAATATTATTGGGAAATCCCCTCTTTTTCCAAAGCATAATAAGAGTGAGTAGGGCCTCTTTTGACAAAAAAATCACCTCCCAAAGTTGCTCCGTGAAAGGGGCCTATACTCAAATAAGGCGGCATCAATGTAGCAGACACAGAGCTTCCTGCTGTTAAATCATGGTCATTTCAAAAAAGCAAGTGATTATTTCCCCGTGAACGAGGCTCAAGAACCGAGTTGAAACGCGTTGGGACAGAGAATATTTGCAGGCAACTTATGAACTGTATCTGTTTTAATAAAGCACGTGAACTCCATGGAATAGGTCTCAATGGCTTTTTTCTGCGCAAGAGAAAAGGTTTTGTTGTGTGTGTGTGTCTATATGTCATGTGATCAAGGCAGGCAGCTGCCGAAACGCGTAATGGCGTGGCTGTTTTGAGCGCTAAATAAATCCAAATTGCACATATTTGGGTCCACTCGTTTGTTGGCGAAAAGAAGCAACGAAGCAAAAGCGAGCAACTGATATATATATTGGTTTTTTGAGTTGCCTACTATAAACTTATCATTTTTGTTGTAGAGGCAATGTGTACTAAAGGCATGCATGGTAATGACATACATCAGTCCATGTGTGCACAATCATGATGATACATTGTCTGCTGTCTTGGAATGGGTTTTCTTAAACAAAAAAGTACCTGCAGATAAGTGAGAGTTGACGATTCTAAAAGAGTAGGCTCTGGAAGCAAATTTGTGAAACAACCAAATGCAAGACTTTACATTTATAGCTGCGAGCGCTGTGCGTCGCGTCAGGTTGTAGTTTGCAGACAAAATATTTACAACAGGAGCAGCAACGAGCACGCAGAAAGAACACATGCAGAATCCCTCAAATGTATCAACATCAGCAATCTTCAGGTTTACCACATTTATGTGGGGCCTGGTAATTGCCGGGGGAAAGAAACGCTGCAGCAGGTGCTCAAAAGCATAATAAACTTTCAAACACGGCGCCCCCAGGAAGCCAGCACCCGGTGCGGTGGCACCGGTCGCACCGCCCTAAAGCCGGCCCTGTTTTGGAGCTTGTAGCTTCATTATCAATCGGAAGCTAGCATTTACCAAGCACAATGACACCAGCCAATTAAAAATATGGGCAGAGAGAAGGCAAAGCTTCCACAGCATACTCGACTACAGCATGTGCGCTGCCGCTAGGCTCGACCTAAAAAAGGAGACATACCGTGTAACAACCAAGTAAAGGGGCCAGCTATGGGGGGGGATACAAATGACGACATGGCCACATGGCCATACTAAGGAGAGACTAACAATCCTATTACGGAATCAGATGACAGCAGTTTCGAAGGACAAAAACACAAGCCAATGACAAATGTGGGCAGGTCTTCTCTTCCTTGCAGTACCTACAACAAATCCTCAGGCTCGACCTAAAAATAGGGATGAGCTTGTGAATAGCAAAAACAAATAGTACACAAAACGGGTAATTTTACTTTTCTGAATCAGTCTCATAATTGCACACACTCTAAAGACATGCTGATCATGCAGGCTGCCTTGTATCCACTGCAAACAGAGTGAGAGCCAACCCAGAAAACTCCAAGAACTTTTAAGCTACGTAATAGCCCCCCTCCCCCCTTCCATCGGCTACGGCTAGGCAGTGCGCATGGCAAGCAAGAATGCAGATAAGCAGATACAGTCAGTAGGGTGAGAATCGCTACCCTATATGACGATTTAAGACCGTTTGCTGCTGCAATCAACAAATTGTGCGTTCAACGCTTTACCTGTTTCACACGGTAAGTGCAGTGAAGTTTCACTTCTGTCCTAGGAAAAAGTGACTAGCAATTCTGAGATGAGATGCGGAGGTAGGAAATTCCATATAATCTGCCTCGTGTGTTTCCTGTACGCCCGTGCACGAATGGCGTGTCCTACTACTGGTGATTTGGACTTCTAATACATGGAGATATACTACCGTTTCAAGATGGCTGCTCTATTTACCCGTGCAGCAGTTCCGCACCTCGTGTTGTTTCACTTTTACCTTTACTTTTACTTTACTTTTTGCACGTTTCCCAATTAGTTCAGAAACTAAATACATTTACAGTGACTTGAAAAAAATGCGATACAATACTTTCTGATGTCCGCAGCGCCCTTTAGCAGGACTGAGGTCGGCGCCAGGCACGTGATGCGGCTCAGCACAAGCGAGCGCTCCCAAAATCCATTTACGGGCTTTTAACATTTAAACTTTTACAATAAACGTGTTCATGCATTAGCAATATGATTTCCCTACTATAATACCGACGATCTCCGAGTACGTCATCAATGCACGGACACAGTAAACGATAATACGCGAAGCATTCACCTGAGCAGAGAGAGTCATCGTCATCAGAAATGACAGAGTATAACCACAAACTGACCCAGCTGATGCCTACAAGCCGAGGGCACCGGAAGACACCACCGCCTTTCTCCGAGGCACAGCAAAAATGCCTCGGAGAAAGGGAGACTCATTTTCGGATTTGGGGGCGTGTTTTGCTGTTGTCTCCTCCCTGAGACTTCTCGCAAAAAACACGCCCCCCGATCCGAAAAGGACGGGGCTTCAACGGAGTGACTGGACCTCTTCTCCAGTGGCTGGCCAGCATTTAAGAGGCCAGCCAATGGAGAACAGGAGAGAAGAGGGGCGGGTGCAAGCCCCTCTTCTCAAAGTCACTCAAACTCATTAAATCTCGGAGCGAGACTGCGCAAGCGCAGCCTTTCGCAGCCGAGACCTAAAAACGAAGTGTTTAATTACCCATTAGCAGCCTGTATCACATCCTTGATACTTTCCAGTCCTTGGTCTCAAAATAAAATGGTAATTATATCATTTTATTACCATCTTATTTTGAAAAACTTTCTGTGCCTGCATGAGGGGGGTGGCGATACTCCGCAGGTGCATGTGTTTTCTTGCTTTCTCTATTGTCTTCATCTTTCCTCCTCAAATCCTCCCCTCGCTTAGTGGCAGCTCCTGCGCTAGGGCAGAGGAGCATCACCCCACTGCATTTTTGCAGTGACACAAAGGAAGGAGTGGTAGCATCCTCCTAAAGTGCACAGTCACTGCTTGGCTGGCCCAAAACAGTCTTGCGCACTTCGCTTGCTCTCCATGCAGGCTGCATTGCAGCCTACATGGGGAACATGCCCAGGCCCCCAGTCAGTGCCTGAGCAGCGAAATACGGCACTCAGACCAATCATAATGCAGCGTTGTGATTGGCTGACTGGTCACCTGGGTGTGCTTCCAGTAAAGTCGAGCGAGGGAGGACTATGGAGGTGAAGAAGCGGCGAGAAGGTAATTTTTTTTCCCTATTCCCGCTTCCCCCGTGTCCTACCCTTCCGCCCCTTATCTCCCGCTTCCTCCCGCCTCTGCCCCCTACCTCCGATCAGTGCCGGCCGTCACTGCCCTTGCTGTCTGTGTAGCTCTGCTCTACCTTGAGCTATACCGTAACTTCTTCCGCCCCTTTCCACCTGGGTTTTATTTTTTTATTTTTAACCCGCTGTCAGAAATTGGCTTACTAGCTGGTGGGGTTACAGGTCCACCAGAAGTATTAAAGGCACTATCTTGTGAAATCCAGTTAAAGGTTTCAGTAACGTAAATGTGTTCAACCCCTAGTAGCTATGTCACAGAGCAGATAGGATCAACTTATATGTAAAGCATTTATAAGCTGCAAACCAGCTTAAAGGTCAAAAACACAACACAATAAAAATCCCACCTCAAATTCTAACAAAAAAGAATTATTTAATTCACAAAATGACACTAAAATGACAACAAGCATTGGCATAGCCAATAGGTCTTGCCTTTGGGTCCTTATAAGTGTTTCGCCATGCAACAGTTGATGTTGTTGCACCAAGGATATTGTGCTGCATAACTAAACACTTATAAGGTCCCAAAGGCGAGACCTATTGACTATGCCAATGCTTGTTACTGATTGGGGTGGGGATTCGGGAGAGGCTCTTTAAACCTTGCAGTCCCATTGTTTTCCGTGTCAGTATAGGGTGTAAGTTCCTGAGGGAATACTTTTTTTTTTCCCACTGTATGAAGCACTTTCTTATTTACGCACTTTAGGAGTCTCGCCGTTTCTTGCGGCTTTACCAATCTTTTTCCTCAATACATTTTCACACACTATATTATGCACTCCGTCCTTGCCCCTTTGCCTGTTTATGCACTGTAGCCCAAGAGGCCTACAAAAACTAATTTTAATGTAATATCTAAATATGGTTTCTGATTTTAGCACATGGATAAATGTTTTATTACTCTATGGATACAAATGATTGTGGCTTTTATTAACTAAACAATAGATATTGACAATACTAGTACGACTACAGTGTTGTAAATGTGTGGACAAACGTGATTGTTATTATTTGGGTTTTTTAGCTTTTAAAGTTCCTTGCTTTACTTTCTTCTTATCTATTATTGCTCTTTATATTGCTTCCATCGACAGTTCATTACTTTTCATGTAGCTCTAGGCTGTATGATAAATAATATCTATTTCTTTTCTTTAATGGGTTTTGAGTTATTCTACACTGTATAGACAAGATCAAAAATGGCAACAGCCGAAGACATTTCGGTCGAGACATTGTTTTGAAGTCATACAGGCAATGTACGCACACTTATCTGTGTATCAAATTGTCGACTGCTCCTTTCTATTGTTGTCTTCCTCAAAATGCAATAAAGAATGAGAAGACAAAATGGATGGAAAACAACTATTAATTGGTCACATAACCCATGAGATACACCGAGCCAGTTCTGGCTTTCAAATAAACTAAATTTTATTTTGAAGGACACTGGGCTAGCAGGTAGAATACTGCCTCTCAGAATATAATACCGTCAGCCAGTTATAAATATAAAAAACCGGCAAATAATGAGTGAATATAGACTAAACCATCACAGCCCCATGATAAAGGAAAAAAGATACGACATTGTGGTCTTAAACACAGACTAACAGACATCCTTAACCTTTGCACCCTCAGCACTTTCCATTATAACACCTGCAGTTTAGCTTTGGAGCTCAATGCCTGATTTCGAAAATGTCAGCTTGAGAAATGCTGCTGATTTAAAAGCCGGGACTGACCGATGTTGCCATTCATAGCATGGCGCCATTCAAGACATGGAGTCACTTGGCAAGAAGAACTAGCTTTCGTGGGTATAGTAACAAAGTACATTTGAAATTCGGGACATATGTGGCTTAAAGGCCAGCACTGCCGACTTTGGCACTGGGAAACCAGATTCCAGGCCGGACGTACGGTCAACGTCCTGTGATTCTGGGCAAATCACTATCTCCCCGGGCTCAAAAAATTAATCTGGACTTGTGTCAATCTGGACTTGTGTCATATAATCTGGTGCTCGTGTAAAGCGCTCAACGACCTTGGGACAAGTGCGAGCTAAATAAAACCGCAAAAAACAAGCCGCAAACCTGAGTGCAGAACACATTATTACAAGTAACAGCGTGCGGGGGCATACACCCGATTGTTATTCCATGTCATTTTGAAACCTTCGTGGGCTAAAGGA
Source organism: Triturus cristatus (assembly GCF_964204655.1). Classification (NCBI taxonomy): domain Eukaryota; kingdom Metazoa; phylum Chordata; class Amphibia; order Caudata; family Salamandridae; genus Triturus; species Triturus cristatus. The sequence goes on from NC_140580.1 coordinate 351,765,786, forward strand.
CTGTCCTTACAGCAGACAGGAGTTTATGTGCTGGAGTTTTAAATCCAGTGCTTAAATCCAGCGTTTAGAATGGTTAAAATCTAAACAGCATTACCCAGAACGAAAAGACGGGTAAGTCAAAAGGCCTGAATTTGCTTAATGTTTAACAGAGGACTTATTGGCAACCATGATTTAGGTTACAAAATCAAATAATAACCCTGCAGAATGCGTGGAAATTTACAAATAAACCCAAAGACAATGCTGTAGGTGACTACGGTTGAAGGAACTATCCCTGCCGCATGCACAACACGACGTGACAACGCGTAAGTGGAAATAAAACCTATTTGACAGCAAGTGAGACGCACAATTCATCCAAGCGACCTCTTTCCTGACCCCTCTCTTGCCTGTCAAATCACAGACTTGAACACAGAGAGCAGCAGATCTGCTGGCCAGATTCTGCCCCTCCCACTCACACACCCACCGCAACCGGTTAAGCCTCGCACCCCCTAAATCTCCTCCCCTCCTCCTCACCGCATCCTCCTCCCGGCTCCGGTTCCACTGCACACACAGGAAGCGGAAGCAACACCTGGCAGGAAGTACCGCCTCTAGGCCTTACTGTTGCTTGGCTACGACGCCGCACATCCCTGCTCTCCAATCGCCTCCTTCATGCCCTGCTCCGTCCCCGCCTTGGTTGCACTGACAGATCGGCGCTGTTGCTCCTGGACACATATTTTAACCCGCCCCAACCTCTGGGTTCATCCTGCGGTCACGTGACTCTCCCCTGGCTCTAATTATATCCCTGGGTCACCAAGGAGACCCGAGGAGGCCGAGGGTTAGCGGAGATGGATGAGAAGGGGTATTGGGCTTGGAAAACTGTTAATGGAATTGTGTGAGTGACCACAGGGGTGGATGGGAGATAGTGTGGGATGGTATAATGGATTTCGTAAGACCAGGGTTACTGTGATGAAAAGTAAGAGGTGTAGTGGTGGGGCAGAGGATAGACACTACATTTCGGGGGGAGGGGACAAGGACGCCCTTGGGGACATATATTTGACCCTATAGAAAGTGCAGGCAGGGTGGTAAATTTTTTTAGTTTGCACCGGTGAAACCCACCTGAAAACAAGTGAGGCCACTTCTGCTCAGGCCCCCTGCCCCCACTCAATATGCATACATTAATGGGCCAGCCCAGGAGAGAAAGGGAGTGACACCTCTGCCCGTTGATAAAAGGGACGTAATGGACGCCCATCTGCCTCCAGAAAGACCACTCACGCACCATCTGGGCTACTGGAGGTATCTGAACAACGCAGAAACCTCACAAATCGGCCCCCAGACTGCTAAAAAAAAAAAAGTAGCCCACAGCTGGAACTTGGCACCGGCCCCTCGTTACCAATCCGACCCTGGGTGGGAGAGAAAAAATGAAACATTAGTAAACCTTGAAATGGAACTGGACGACTAATAAGAAACCACTCTTTTTGCTGCAGGCAGTTATAATAAAATCCAGAACTTTTGTTTAAAAAAAACATGTTTTCTTGTGTCGTTCACTGCATGTCAAATGATTCTATCATCTCTTTATATATGATTCAGTCTTTTCTGGGACATAATTGACCTTAACCAAGTTTTCAGTTGTGGCGACCAATTATGTTTCTCTCAGCTTCAAAGAATATACTGGCATCAATAAGACGATCTGTTGTAGCTTCTCAACCTATCTAAAATCAAAAAGCTTGCTCTGTTGAAAGCATTTTTACAAACTATGTCTGTAAGTTCTGGCCCTGAAGAGTACTTAAGCATACTTCATAATAGTTAACTCAGGTGAGGGTAGCAGAGGGTCAATATCTTGGTATTGAGCAATGGTATCTTGTGTGTGTCTCTGTGCCCGTTTATGAGGTTTCAGTTCATGCCGCCATTCTCGTCTCTATCCATCAGTATTTTTGAAAGACAAAGCTGTAATCACTCATTGGATTTTAATGGGTGTCATTAATGTATCGTGCTGTAAGGACGTCACCATCCCTCTATAACCTCGATTGAACCTTGACTGCCCACGGTTGCCACTCTTGGAGAGTTAATTTTATAATGAATTAAGGGATTTCTTAAGCACCCGGCTACAACCGAGGAGCGTCCTGGTGCTGTATGGAAAATAGAAGTCAGAAGGTTAGGAGAGAGCTCATTAAAGAGTGAGAAGCTAAATCTTAAGTTGCTTTCTGAACAATTGTTCATTGTTTGTTTGACGTAATTCAACAGGCAATTTGTTTCAGGCTTTAGGGCCTTAGAAAGAAAAAGATCGGCCTCCAGATCTGATTATGTTTACCCTCGGAACGTTGGCCAAATGAAGAGCGCAAAGATCTAGAGTGAGAGTAAAATTGGATTCTAGAGGACAGATAATCTGGGCCAGAATGGGGCGGCGCCCTATGCATAAGAGTCAAGGTCTTAAAGCAAATCCTAGTTCTGACAGGAAGCCAATGCACATTTTTCATATGAGAAGTGATTGAAGCTTGCTTGGGTAGATGTAAGGTCAAGCAAGCGGCTGCCACCTGAACAGTTATAAATGTAAAATGAACAATTGATGGACAGAATACAGAACAATGTCATACATTCACCCCAGTACAGAGATCTGGGCCTAAATCCATCTTTTTTTGCTCACCATGCCATTCTAGTTTGGACCCAGCCATATGCAAATCAGTCTTGACCCTGCACCCAATGGGAACAGTCCAGCCCGAACTGCCAGGCCAGGTCCTCCCTGGACTGGAAACAAGCATCCTAGGACCGGTTTCAGGCTTTTAGCTCTCATCAGCCAGGATAGCTTGACTCTAGTGGTATGGAGTGCACAGGACCCACATCGGGCATACCCGTCCCACTCTGGGTGATAAATGCAAAATGAACAATTGATGGACAGAATGCAGAACAATGTCAAACATTCACCCCAGTACAGAGATCTGGGCCTAAATCCATCGGTTTTTTGTTCACCATGCCATTCCAGTTTGGACACAGCCATATGAAAATCAGTCTTGACCCTGCGCCCAATAGGAACAGTCCAGCCTGAACTGCCAGGCCAGGTCCTCCCTGGACTGGAAACAAGCATCCTAGGACCGGTTTCGGGCTTTCAGCCCTCATCAGCCAGGATAGCTTGACTCCAGTGGCATGGAGAGCACGGGACCCACGTCTGGGCATACCCATCCCTGATGGGGAAATACTGGCACCCTCCCAGGAGCAAATGAATGAAACTCACCAGACATAGCAGGTTTGCTCAGAAACAGAGTGACATTTATTTATTGGTACCAAAAGCATGCATCATTGCTAATTAGCAAGGAAGAAGTCAGATCTGCCACCTTAGGGGTTCTCAGACTGCTTCTTCCCAGAGTGGCTGGTTTCTGGGTGCTATATATTTCAGTAATGCCATGTCAGCGGAACTAGAATAAGGCACCAAGCCAAATATGGTTAACATGGATGTGCAATGTCTGCACCATGCAAATTATAAACAGCCAGAAATGGGCAGACCAGAAAGGCTGGCTCAGCACTGTGTAAGCAACTTGCACAACCAGATTAAGAAATATCATGTAGTCAGGACAGGCAAAGTGACCTCTAAGGGGGTACAGAATAGTTTGTTGAAGTTTGTTCAGTCAAGGTCAAAGAGGAAGCCCTTTGGAGCTCCAGGCCTCATGTTAATGTGATATTTCTAAGCATAATATCTTTTGAAGTGCAAACACATGAATTTATATGGATATTCATATATATTTTGCAACAATCCTCCCTTTTGGATAGACCTACCTTAGTGTAAGACCAAAATATATATATGTATATATGAAGGAAACGTCAGTTACATATCTTTGGATGGCATTACACAATGTTTGCATAAAATGCATATATTGCCACAATGATACATCCTGATGAGATCATTATTATATCAGCAGGCTGTTGTGATACCGGCAGCATACGCCTAATTAGGTGTCCAACAAATATTGTTTGCTCTATGCAATGCATCAGGCTACATTGCCACTTAATCACTCAGTTCCCAGGCACTTTCTGCAAGTGTCAGAAATTTAAAGGCACGCAATGAGTGGTCATCTGCTTCTACTCCTGGTCCGCAGTCGTCTTGTTCAGGGGCTTTTTCACAGACCTGCCCTGCGTTGTCCTGTTCAGTCTATTTTTCTGCAGGTGCAGACCATCACCTTTCTTCGAGACTGCATTGTGTACTTCACTCAACAGCATCAGTAGATGTCGCGTCCCTCTGACACTTTATGATGGGCCCCCATGGATCGTAGAAATGGTCTAGTCTGTCCTCTTCTTGACTGCTGTGTTGCTCAGGTCCTCTGGTGACAGATGGTCATCAATTTCTTGTACCGTGCTCTCAGGTGTTGGGGTGCTGCCCTGCATCTTGTCTCCTCAATCCATTCATGGCGTTGGTTCACCGTCTGTGGTCCAGTCCACCTAGAACTAAAAGAAACAGCTTTTATTTTTCTCACCATGACCATGTCTCCATAATCGCTTTAGAAGTCTTTGCCACATTGCAGGCAGTACTAAAGTCAGAGCATCAGGCCATTTCAGGCCTGTTCCATCAGTTGCCTTTACTAATAATTATTTTTTATTTTTATTTTGGTGCTCATTTACTCCTCCTGGCCTCAAGTTGGAGGGTGGTATGGGGTATGCATGTTATACTTTATTCCCCAAAACAACCTCTTTAGAATAAATGTAGTCACTAAGTGATCTCCTTCTATCGCTATTTATGCCCTGGTGGGTCCCTGCCTTGGAGAGATGGCTTTCCTGAAGTACTGTGCCCCAGTTGCTGCATTATTCTTCCCTGTTGGATACACCTCCATTCATTTTGAAAACATATCCACCCACACCAGCAAATATTTAAATCCATTCACTGGGAAGCAACATGCATCTGCGCATTCATCCTCCCTTGTGCAATATCAGATGGTCCCTGCTCCAGTCTTGTAAGGGAAAGGTACATACTGCGTGGGGACACAGGCATCTCATCCTGGTAGGCCCACACTCTCTTCATTATTCGGCTCACATCCAACATCAATCCACCCTCTATGTTCATCTGGTGTTGCAGACCATTGTGCTTCCTTTACATTAGCTTGCAACAATTGTCTCTGAATGAGCTGTATTTTTGGGAATGCTTTATTCATTAGTCCCATCTGCACTGGCTGTAACATGCTTTCATTTAATGGTGTGTCAGTGATGGCATCACCTTTGGCTAACTTAGTATTAGCTCCTGTGTAGGCTTCACATTTTATTACCGATATCCTGGTGTAAAATAGTATTGCTTTTAACAAGATCCTTACTAAAGGACAATTTTTAATAAGGCTCCCTGCTTCTGTTATGAATCCGTGATACCTCCACAACTGGCCACAAATAAGAACTGCAAAGCATAATGTGAGTTAGTGTAAATATTAACAGCTTTACCCTTGACTAGCATTCATGCTTTTGTTACAGCATACAGCTCATCTTATTGGGTAGATGTTCCAAGTGGCAGAGCTGCACTTTCAACTTTGTTGTCTGCTATTGCTATGGCATACCCTGCTCTGCAATTAGTGTCTTTCAGTCTGCTGAACAAACCATCAGTGTACCACTTATAGTCTGTCTTTCCTAATAGTGACTAATCTTGGCGTGGTGCCGTTTTCTACAATCTCAACACCAACTTACTTAGGGGTCTCATTTGTCTCTAAGAGAATGGATCTCATCAGAATAACCTATTGCAGGTAATACTTTAGCCAAATTAACAGGTGGGCCTCTCATTATGACATTACAATTAGACAACATGGTGCCATTATAACCTGTGTGCCTGCCAGCAGAAAAATGTTGTGTCGATCCAGGCAACAACAACAACCGTACCAAATGTAGCACCTAGACAATACAAGTATAGTCCAATACAATCAGCGCCGTCCTCTCCACCATCACAGCTGCTGACCACTAATCACTGCAGAAAGCAAAGTCACATAGTTGTGTCCCTCAGGCATTTCTATTCCAGCTGTGCCAGCACACCACTTCATTTGCAATGTTATTTTGCTCTGAAACAGAGATGGAAAGGCAGTTTGTATTCAGGCAGTCTCCATGTTGGTGCAGTACACAATGTCTCTTTCAATTTCTTGAAACAGTTTGCATGTTTATTAGTCATAGTGTTAGATCTGGGAGTCTCTAGTTGGCAGGGTAGGTACCACTGCCCAAGTAGGGACCCTTGCTTCTAGTCAGGGAAAGGGGGATACACTGTTAAGATAAACCCTGCTCACCCTCTAGGTAGTTTGGCCTGAGCAATCTAGGCTATCAAAGGCAATGTGTAGAGTATTTGTACCAACACTCACAGTAACACAGTGAAAACACCACAGATTTACTCCACACCAGTTTTAGAAAAAATAAGGTATCTTTACTAAAAACTTCACAAGACCAAATACTACAGACAAACCAACATATATTTCAAAAAGGTTACTTTAAACATAGTTCAAGAGTTTGCAGAAAGTACTCCAGGATGTAAAAGTCAGTGTCTTGCACAATGCGACTCTCAATGCACAAAATGCGACACTTTCGTGCCCAACAGTACCTGTAGTTGCAATATTGTTCCCAAAAGCTATAACAAGGAAGATGGCAAAGGCGATGCGATACTCCTGAGATCCTGGGGAGGCTTTGCAGCAGCCCTGCTTCACGCAGCAGAGGTGGATGCGCCGGCTCCGATCTGTAGGGGGAGGATGCGATGACTTTGGCTTTCGTTGCGTAGGTTTCTCAGGGGGAAGCTTCACGCACAGGTTCGATGCGACACGCTTCGATGTGGCACGATGCGCGGCGCAGCGTTGACTTCCGGCACCGCAACTCTCGTTGCGCCACAGAACGGGACTCTGCGTCGACGCACACGATGACTGGAGACTTTCACGCACCGGCAGTGGTGCGGCTCGCAAACTGGTTCTGCGACGACCCTCGCAATGTCAGGAATCTTCACGCTTCGGGACGATGCTCGACGCACTCGGCGATGCGGGGACCCTGCGTGTTGCGATGGTGCCGAGAAGAAATTTTCCTCGCACTCTCGTTCTTGCGACACGCAATCGGATGATGCGTTGGAGATCAGAATCAAAAGAAGGGGACACAGCAAAGTCCTTCCCCTCTCCTTGGAAGCAAAGCAAAACAGCAAGCAGGCAGTCTTCTCCTCTTCAGTCCTTTTCAGCTTTCTCCTTGGCAGAGGTTTCTTCTTAGTTCCAAAGTGATCTAAAATGTAGGTGTCTGGGGTCCTCTTCTTATACCCCTCCAAGTCTTTGTCTCTCTGTGTTTCAGTGGGGGGATTCCCCTGCTCAAACCGGTTCCTGGGTGTACTCTGCTCTGGAGCACCTGGTTCCTTTCAGAGTGAGGGGCAGGGTCGTTAGACGCTCAGCAGGAGGTGGAGCCTTCTTTGTGCCAGCAGAGGCAGAGTCCTCAGCCTGGCCAGCAGGGGGTGGAGCCAGCTTTGTGCTGGCAGGGGCAGCCCTATTCAAACCCAGGGACTACTCCTCCCACCCATCTAAAGCAGATCTCCCTATTCACCCTGCTGCTGACTCATCCAGGCTCCTGGAGCCACCTGGCCCATCACATGACACCAGTCAGCCAACCAGCACACAGGAAGGTTAAACAGGAGAATAGCTACTTTCTAAAAAGTGCCATTCTCACACAGTGAATTTAAAAACCATCTTGCTAAAAAGATGTATAATTAAATTCTGAACACAGAGATACCAAACTTGGATTTTCTATCTTGCCCTTATGGGAAGATAGGCATGTAAACAGCCTTCCCCATTCTATCCTATGGGCAAGATAGCCTCTCAGCAGTGAAAAACGAAAATGGCTGTTATTCACTACCAGGGCATGTTACACACCTCAGTACATGCCCTACCTTTCAGATACACTGCACCCAGCCCAGGGGGGTACCTAGGGCCACCATAGGGATGCCTGACATGTACAGAAAGGGAAGGATAAGGCCTGGTCAGCGGGTGCACTGGCCAGGTCGACATGGCAGTCCTGGACTGCACATAGGCACTGCAAGCAGGCCTAAGACATCATTTTAGCGCTACTCCTGTGGGCGGCACAATCAGTGCTGCAGCCCACTAGTAGCATTTGAATCACCAGCCCTGGCACACTCAGTGCACTTTACTAGGGGCTAACAGGTGAAACAAATATACCAATCATGGATAACCAATCAATATAACAATTTATACAGAGCGCATATGCATTTTAGCACTGATCAGCAGTGGTAAAGTGCCCAGAGTCCTATTGCCAACAACCACGGGTCAGAAAAAAATAAAGGAGGAAGAAGCAAAAAGTTTGGGGATACCCCTGCAAAAAGGGCCGTTTCCAACACAACCCCCTTCCAGCCTAAAGCCAGGGTAGACCAAGCGATACCTCGATGGGATTCCCTGCTTAGGGCGATAGAACACGGAAACTGGCCCAAACAGCAGGGCACTATTCCTGTTCTACGCCTTCCTGAACCCGGTTGGATCTCTCCATCCATACTCTCAGGGTCCACCAAGCCAACCCATGTGGAACCCTTCTCTTCACCTGTGGACACCACCTGTGCAGCACCTAGCCTAAATTGCTCACAGGTGTGTCCCAACAGACAGACAGCAAGCCGCAGTGACCAGTGACAGTGGTCAGGGATGAGACCCAGGCCTTATGCCTCTCAGGGCTCTCAAACCCCTGTGGCGTCAGAAGGTGGGGGGCAGTAGCCCCAGGTGCTTGGCACCCTTTGTCCACTTCTTTTCCTGTCAGGTCGGGTCTGACAACCTGGCACTGACCCACCAGCCCCGGGCCTGTATCCGGTGGCGGGACAGGAGGCTGGGGTAGGCTTTTCCATACCCGGTCCTCCTCTACCTTGGGGCTCTGTACCCTCCCACTTGGAGCGGTACCCCCTTCTAGAATAGTCAGGGTACCTGTGGCAAGTGTCCTGCACCATTCACCCACCAGTTCAGGGGTTCTATCCTGCAACTGGGATTCCAGGTCAGGGGGGACACCCCGGACCTGGCCCTCCAACCTAGGGTCTACACCCTCCAGGTGAACCGGGGTCAGAGGCGAGGACTCCCTCCCTCTGCACCCCCTTCCAGAATTCTGCACCCTCCTACTCGGAGCGGTACACCTCAAAGACAAACTGGTAGAGACACTGCTTACAGATGTCCCTCCCTCCAGTTCAGGACCTCTCTCCAGCAACTGGTCTCCCAACCTAGGGTCTAAACCCTCAGGTTGCACCGGGGTCAGAGGCGAGGACTCTCTCCCTCTGCACCCCCTTCCAGAGAGCTGCACCCTTTCCACATGAGGGGTACCCCTGGAAGCCAAACCGGTCAGGACACAGCTTACAGATGTCCTTCCCCCCAGGTCAGGCAGATCCTGAACCTGGCCTCCCAACCCAGGGACTAAACCCTGCGGTTGCACACCTGCCTGGCATGCCAGGACCTCTGGGGACTCACACAGTATCTCCCCGAGGGTGACACATGACTCATGTGTCTCGTGACAGTCTGCCTGGCGCAGATCTCCCGGCCCCTGTCCACCTGACAGTGCGCGAAGATCCCCCAGGACAGAAGTGGTGTCAGCCATGGTCACTCCTAGGGGACTCAGCCCTTCTGGCTGGTCCCTGACCCACTGGTTCTCCCACTGGGGAACACATCTCTCTCTCACCCCTCAGTCTGGACTTCTGCACCCTCCCAACTGGAGCGGTACCACCAGACACCAGAACCATTGGAGCTCTGTTTACAGAGGCTCCAGGTTCTTCTGACACTAGGAGATCCTCCTCAAATGGCCTACTAGCACTGTCTAGGCCCCCAACCAGGTGTTCCCTTAAGGAACCCTCCAGGCCCTGAGACTGGGTTTCGGGCACCTTGGGACCCACAGTCCCACACTCACCCCTTCTCCACTGAGACAGGACGTGAGCCCCTACACCCCTCCCACTACACTGAGACCTAACCGGGCTACACTGAACCTCTTCCACCTCACAGGTCTGGAAGATATCTGGGCCACTCCTTTTGGGATCACTCCCCAATGCCTCTCCAGACCTTTTGGCATCCAACCAAAGGTCTGCTTCCAACGCAAGCTCTCTGGAACCAGAGAACTCACACTCCACCGGGTGTTGGCATAGCTCTGGAAAACAGGGACTTAAAATATGCTCTCCAACAAATGAATCACACAGCCCCCCACAGTTGTTAACCAAGCTACCGTTTGCCTCACCCTCCAGTGCCTCACACAAGTACCCCACACCACTCTCCTGAGATTGGCAAGACAGTACCTGACTGTCTCTGTCACACAACTCACACTCTTCTGGGCGGTCTCCACACTCACACACCAAGGTTTCTACCATGGGGGAACCCCTCTCCCTGTACCTCTCATCTAGGGTCAGTAGAGTGTCCCTCCCACCACTAGGAATATTGTCCCCTGTGCCAGTTCCCCAATCTACTTCAGGGACACTGCACCCCACTGGAACTACATCATAAACCTGAACCCCCTGGTGTTTGTCAACCCCCTCCCTCAAGTTAGGCGCCACATCTCTGGGTGTTTGTACCTCTCCCTCAGCACTGGATGTTACAATCTTGCTGCCACCATCTGAGCTGGACTCCACCTCCAACTCAGCAAAGCTCACTTCTTGAGCTAACCATTCTTCTTCAGCTGAGACACTCATGGCCTCAAGCCTCTCGAGCTCCAAATCAAACTCCCTCATTCTTAATTCATGTGCTAAGGTCAATTTCAATTCTTCCAAGGCATACATCTTCTTGCTCTCTTCTACTTTGTTGTGGGTTTCTATTTCCATCAGCTTCAACTCAAGCCTCATGGCTTCTAACTCATAATCTCTAACCCTTTGATTCTCCTCCAAGTCCTCTGGAGTGAGACTCCTACTGGAATGGGAGCTGCCAGCCCTTGAGACTGGTCCGACCACGGGCAGATCTTGGGGAATAAAACCATTCTCTTCATCTGCATCATCTTCCTCTTGGGCCTCCCAACAGGCCTTCAAGAATCTTTGTAGCACATCCTTTCTAGATCCGCTTTTCACAGGGCAACCAAGGTCTTTGCAGAATTGCTTGAGCTCCTCAACTTCGTACGAATACAGATCCTCAATGGAAAACTCCAATTCTGCCCTCTCACTTGTTGCCACCTGAGACATGATGCTCTTGAAGAGTTACTCAAAAATAGAACCAAAAACACAGTATGTGGTTGTATATTGGTCTGCACTTAAACTAGTGATGTACACCAATTACTGTGAGTCAAGTACAAATACAAGTTCAATCCCACCGCTGACCACCAATGTTAGATCTGGGAGTCTCTAGTTGGCAGGGTAGGTACCACTGTCCAAGTAGGGACCCTTGCTTCTAGTCAGGGAAAGGGGGATACACTGTTAAGATAACCCCTGCTCACCCTCTAGGTAGCTTGGCCTGAGCAGTCTAGGCTATCAAAGGCAATGTGTAGAGTATTTGTACCAACACTCACAGTAACACAGTGAAAACACCACAGATTTACTCCACACCAGTTTTAGAAAAAATAAGGTATCTTTACTAAAAACTTCACAAGACCAAATACTACAGACAAACCAACATATAATTCAAAAAGGTTACCTTAAACATAGTTCAAGAGTTTGCAGAAAGTACTCCAGGATGTAAAAGCAGTGTCTTGCACAATGCGACTCTCAATGCACAAAATGCGACACTTTGGTGCCCAACAGTACCTGTAGTTGCGATATTGTTCCCAAAAGCTATAACAAGGAAGATGGCAAAGGCGATGTGATACTCCTGAGATCCTGGGGAGGCTTTGCAGCAGCCCTGCTTCACGCAGCAGAGGTGGATGCGCCGGCTCCGATCTGTAGGGGGAGGATGCGATGACTTTGGCTTTCGTTGCGTAGGTTTCTTAGGGGGAAGCTTCACGCACAGGTTCGATGCGAGACGCTTCGATGTGGCACGATGCGCGGCGCAGCGTTGACTTCCGGCGCCGCAACTCTCGATGCGCCACGGAACGGGACTCTGCGTCGACGCACACGATGACTGGAGACTTTCACGCACCGGCAGTGGTGCGGCTCGCAAACTGGTTCTGCGACGACCCTCGCAATGTCAGGAATCTTCACGCTTCGGGACGATGCTCGACACACTCGGCGATGCGGGGACCCTGCGTGTTGCGATGGTGCAGAGAAGAAATTTTCCTCGCACTCTCGTTCTTGCAACACGCAATCGGATGATGCGTTGGGTACCAGTTACTCTTTTTCACGCTTCTGCTTCCCAGCTCCCAAACACAGAAAAACGACCTCCTGAGGCCCCAAGACTGGGCAAGCACTCCAAGGCAGGTCAGAACTCCTTCAGCAGAGTTCCAGGGGAGCTGGTGGTGAAGTCCTTTTGTTCCTGGGACTTCTTAACAGGGAGCCAGCTCTTCTCAGGCCCTTGGAGATCAGAATCAAAAGAAGGGGACACAGCAAAGTCCTTCCCCTCTCCTTGGCAGCAAAGCAAAACAGCAAGCAGGCAGTCTTCTCCTCTTCAGTCTTTTTCAGCTTTCTCCTTGGCAGAGGTTTCTTCTTAGTTCCAAAGTGATCTAAAATGTAGGTGTCTGGGGTCCTCTTCTTATACCCCTCCAAGTCTTTGTCTCTCTGTGTTTCAGTGGGGGGATTCCCCTGCTCAAACCGGTGCCTGGGTGTGCTCTGCTCTGGAGCACCTGGTTCCTTTCAGAGTGAGGGGCAGGGTCGTTAGACGCTCAGCAGGAGGTGGAGCCTTCTTTGTGCCAGCAGAGGCAGAGTCCTCAGCCTGGCCAGCAGGGGGTGGAGCCAGCTTTGTGCTGGCAGGGGCAGCCCTATTCAAACCCAGGGACTACTCCTCCCACCCATCTAAAGAAGATCTCCCTATTCACCCTGCTGCTGACTCATCCAGGCTCCTGGAGCCACCTGGCCCATCACATGACACCATACAGCCAACCAGCACACAGGCACACAGGAAGGTTAAACAGGAGAATAGCTACTTTCTAAAAAGTGCCACTCTCACACAGTGAATTTAAAAACCATCTTGCTAAAAAGATGTATAATTAAATTCTGAACACAGAGATACCAAACTTGGATTTTCTATCTTGCCCTTATGGGAAGATAGGCATGTAAACAGCCTTCCCCATTCTATCCTATGGGCAAGATAGCCTCTCAGCAGTGAAAAACGAAAATGGCTGTAATTCACTACCAGGGCATGTTATACACCTCAGTACATGCCCTACCTTTCAGATACACTGCACCCAGCCCAGGGGGGTACCTAGGGCCACCATAGGGATGCCTGACATGTACAGAAAGGGAAGGATAAGGCCTGGTCAGCGGGTGCACTGGCCAGGTCGACATGGCAGTCCTGGACTGCACATAGGCACTGCAAGCAGGCCTAAGACATCATTTTAGCGCTACTCCTGTGGGTGGCACAATCAGTGCTGCAGCCCACTAGTAGCATTTGAATCACCAGCCCTGGCACACTCAGTGCACTTTACTAGGGGCTAACAGGTGAAACAAATATACCAATCATGGATAACCAATCAATATAACAATTTATACAGAGCGCATATGCATTTTAGCACTGATCAGCAGTGGTAAAGTGCCCAGAGTCCTATTGCCAACAACCATGGGTCAGAAAAAAATAAAGGAGGAAGAAGCAAAAAGTTTGGGGATAACCCTGCAAAAAGGGCCGTTTCCAACACATAGCATCTGCATTCACGAACCCATTGGTGGCAGCAGTTCATTATCCCCAGGAAGGACATCATTCCTTTCTTGGTGGGCAGGAGCTGAATGCCCTGAAACAATTTTATTCTGTCAGGTGGTATGTGGCGTGTACCTTGGAATATCACAAAACCCAGGTAAGTCACCTCTTTTTGGCAGCACTGGCATTTTGACAATGAGGCTTCTCTTCTGGAGGTAGTTCAGCAGAGCTATAGTGTCTTTTTCACAAGCCTCAAAGGATGGAGATGTCACAAGGAGGTCATCAGCCTACTGCAAGACAATGCTACCACCTTCCAGACATAGGTGGCCCAAGTCTCTCTTTACTGCCTGCGCATTGACATTGGGACTCACAGTGAACAAAGTGTACTGGGTATCCCAGCACGACGGCAAAGAGGCTTGCACTCTGTAGATGGACTTTAATGCTAAAACCCACTGAGGAGAGAAAAATACTCTGCCTCTACAGGTATAAATTATAATATAGTACTGGTGTCTGGCACAATAGGCTCTAATGAAACCATAAGTTCATAAGGTAATCACTTTATGGGGACAGCATGTTTTCACCACTCTCTCTTTTTTTTTATTTTAAATATCATTTTATGGTGAGGGTATTTTTCCAAACCTCTCCATTCCCTAGATCTATAACCTTATTGTACCTTATTGTTAGTTATGTGTACATCCATCCATTTCCTTTTCATATGTAACAAACTGCAGTCTAACAGCATCATTCATCATCTCTCAACACATCCACACGTGCTCTACAGGGGGTGCGTACAACAGAGAATCCTTACTGAAGCTGCAAGCAGTAAGTGCCTTGTTCTAACCTATCCGTAGATATTTGTGAGTAAATTCCATTTATTCAACAACAACAAAATATATATATATATACTGCTGCAAAAATTATATTTATTTATATTAAAATTGTGAAATGTACCCCTTTATCTCCCACGTTAGTGGAAACATCTTCCACCTTAGTGGAAACATGAGATTCTCCTTGGGCATGTCTGATATCTTCATCCTGAAACACTGTGCAACAATAAAACTGATACCATACTCTTATCTACTCTCTGGTATCAACGCTGCGCCCCATGATAATGTTATTCAGTGGGATAAACCCTACCCTGCATATCTCTTACAAAGGTATTATTTCTCAAGAAAATAGTGATATCCCCATCTGCTCCTAACATAATATGCAATAATTCCTTTAGCTAATGGTACCTAAAACAGATCTGTGGTGTCCAATCTAGTTCCAGGAAGGCTTAATCAAGGCCATAATTTAGTTGAACCAACTATGTACATTTTTCCATTTCTTAAATGTAGTTAAAATACTAATGATGATATCCTGAATAATATTTACATGAATTGAGCATTCATTTGACCCTAATTTTCCTAGGCACATGATAGCCTGAGACATCATCAGAGCTAGGTTTATTTTAACATTCTCATTAGTGAGCAATTTCTTTTAAATGCTATGATCTTATTTGTAAATGACCTGTAGTGTTTTATCCTACAATGTTAGAATCAGGAAATGTAATTAATACAAAGGAATTAAGTTGTTAAACTACTCTTCAACGTTACACACACACAGTCACTAACCTCAGATAAAAAAAAATACTCCAAAAACTCCCTGCATGGACATTTGTCTTTCAGTAGTGGTGGTCAGTTCTAAATACAGAATTTGGCCTCTGACCCTTAAACCTGTTGTCCCTTGTCTGAGCAAGGTTACTCCATGTGGTCATCACATTTGAAAGTATCTCTCGAGAAGCATGACTGAAGGGTTGACTCTTTATTGTGACATTTTAAAGGTAGGATGTACTTTTACTCTTTATTATTTGTTTTATTCTTGTGTACTGTGCTTTTCTAGTAACTAAAAAACTGGCTCAAAATTTCAGTTTTCAGAATGCCATAATGCGCCCACAACTATTGTGCATTAAGGCGCGCAATGTAATTCACATGTCTCCAAAGCTACCCTTTGCATGACTTTTAATAGCCTTTGTATTTGACACTGGAGCCTTTTTGAAAATCTAGGCCTGTGTGCATATTTTACTGCTACTTTGAAAATTCGTTTATTCTTTTTTTTCTTTCTGTGAGGTCTACTCTTTTCCTATTTAGTGCCATTTCCTAGGAAAAGTTAGTTTTAACATTACCATGTTACAATTATTATTATTATTAATTTTATATAGGCCTAGCTATACTCAAAGGTTTCAGAGCGCTTTATTTGTTGTGAGATAACATCTATAATAGGGACATAAAATATGAACCTTCCTTAATCCATCAATTATGTACATAAACAAACACAAAATATCTTCTATGAAACACAGGACAATGCATGCAAAGTCCATTCTCTTTTAATATGGAATGCTAGGCAATTCTGCCTCTATTTGTAATTCTAATTTTTACCATGGCGGAATATATTAATTTAATGTTCACAAATCTATACTTTGTTACTTCTTTTACTCTCTAACGTAGCGTGCAGCTGTGAACATATTTTATATAATTCATTCTTTGAAATTTTAAAGTGCAATTCTTACCTTGAAGCATGTTCCTGGTCCAGGGAGGACCTGGCTTGGCAGTTTGCGCTGGACTGTTCCCACAAGGAACAGGGTCAAGACTGATTTGCATATGGCTGGGTCCAAACTGGGGTGGTGCGGTGAGCAAAAGAATGATGGTTTTAACCCAGATCCTTGTGACTGGGGGTGCATGTTTGCATTGTCCGTCTATCAATTGTTTCTTTTGCATATGAACAGTTATAAAGGCTTATTGAATTGGAATATAGGAGTATCTTAGGCAATGGGACACCAATAATAAAAACAATATCTGCTGGACTTGACCCTCCATACACTGGCACCCCCAAACATTTTACAACAACTTTGGGACACCTTTCTGCCCCTGGCCACTGGCACAGCCGAAACTGCATTTGCAATGTATTTTTTCTCTTATCCATTCTTCAAAACGTTATTTTTTTATTTATTATTATGTTTTTTTTCATAGATAATCCATGTGTTCCCTTTGAAATAATTTAGGTCTTCATGCGGAGAAACTTGTCGCAATACAAGGAGTGCAACTCGTTCAAATATGACCCCCAAACATTTTGCCATCTTCCCTCCTGTTTTCAGAACCCATTTCTATTGGCTTTTAGGCAGTGGTGAAACAAAACTGGAGGGGGCTCCCCTGCAAGGCTCACACAGGAGCTCTCCGGTCTGAGTATTGTGCTGAGGGGGCCCTCTGGAGTTTGGGGACCCCACGCACCGCGGGCGCTGCGAGGGCCTGTGTTACGCCCCTGCTTTAAGGGCTCTGTGCACTTTACCACTGCTAACCAGTGGTAAAGTGCTTGTGCTCTCTCTCCTTTAAACATGTTAAAATTGCCTTACATCCAATTGGCACATTTAATTTACTTATAAGTCCCTAGTAAAGTGGTACTTCATGTCCCCGGGGCCTGTAAATTACAAGCTACTAGTGGGCATGCAGCACCTATTGTGCCACTCACTTACGTATCTCTCTAAAACATGTCTCAGGCCTGCCATTGGAGCCTGTATTGTATTTTTTCACTGCCATTTTGACCTGGCAAAATAAACATTTTGCCAGGCTTAAACCTTCCTTTTTAATTCATTTACATCACCCATAGAGTAGACCCTAAACAGCCCATAAGGCAGGGTGCAGTGGATTTAAGAAGTTGGCTATTTGCTTTTAAGTTTTACATGTCCTGGTGGTGAAAAACTCTTACATTCATTTTTCACTACTGCAAGGCCTACACGTCCCACAGGATAACATTGGGTTCTTCATTACATTTAATAAGTGATAACTTTCAATTTGGAACAGGTAGGAAGGGCAAGTTTGGTGCCCAAAGAATTGTAATTTAAAACCCTCTTCAATAATACAGTTGGATTTTAAGTCACATTTTTGAAAATACCACTTTTAGAAAGTTGCCATTTTTTTGTCCTAACCATTTGGTGCCTGAAACCTGTGTCCTGGGTCACATGACTGGGTGTAGTTGGCAGTTGGCCTTTGTGTATTTCTTCCAGACAGTGAGGCAAAGGGGATTGGGTGTTGGCACAATGAGAGGAGCAGAGCTGTTCCCTAGCCCAATTACATTTCAAAGGGGCTGCCTCAGCACACTTACAAAGAACTTGCCACCAGTCTATTGTCACCTAGACCCCTTGTAGCCTGGGCTGGGGAAGGAGGGAAATTCCAGAACCAGATGTGAGGTAAGTCTAGTAGTTTCTCCACTTCAAAGACTGCCACCCGGAATAAATATTGGACCCTCTGACCAACTCATCAGTAAACTTCTGGACTTGCGGAAGACTACAGAAAGACTGCCTTGTACTCCACAGGACTGCCCTACTGCTTGGGGCCTGCCTCGTTTCCCAGAGGACTGCCCTGCTGCTACAGAGGATGGCCTTGTTAGTTAGAGGACTGCCCTGTTGCTTGAGGCCTGCCTTATTCTTCAGAAGACTTCCCTGCTTCTTGAGGCATGTCTTGTTGCTTGAACGAGAGAGGACCATCTCCTTGAACTCAGGATTACCAGAGTGACTCAAACGGTCAGGTGGCTGACCTCCTATTCTTAGCTCCAGAGACACCATAGGCTCCAGGGGCCTCCCTTCAACTGCCCAGCTAACCTGCTGCAACTGACCCTGCCTGGACATGCAACTGGACCTCCCTGAGCCCTGCTGGAGTGAGTTTTTGATCCACAAGATGTGCCTCTCCAGGTCCTAGACTTTGTAAAATTCTGAAGTTTTAAAGTCTGCACGCATGACTTTGAGAAGGTACCCATATTCAGCAGGACTAAGCTGGTCCCTGTATCCAGCCTGCACTCCATTGTGGTCGGCCTGAGTGTATGACTTTGTCTCAGTCTAGCAACCAGATACCACCAATAGGAGCTTTCTGCTTCTTGGTGCTATTTTCACTTAAACCTTTAAAATTGCATATCTTCAATTCTACTGATTGGGTTTTTGTCATTTCGGGCTCATTTTATTTATCAAATTTGACTCCACGTTCTAAATTAGTGTGAGTTTTTTGTGTTGTGTTTTCACTTTATTGCTGACTTGGGCTTCATAAATAATTAATACACAGTCTCTACATTAAGCATGACTGTTTTTGTGCCAAGCTACCAGAGGGTTAAGCACAGGTTAATTTAGTGACTTTTGGGGTTTACCCTGACAAGGTTTGTGGTTGTTGCTTGAGAAGCATTTTCACCCCACTCAAAAACCCAATTTCTTATCGTATCCATCATTCAGTTACCACCTACCACCCCAGACCTCTAGAATAGGCATGACAATCTGCTTGTCAACGACTAAAAGCACTTAGAAACAATGCTATTAAAACACCCTTTACCAGACCTCAAGTAGGCAATTTACTGGCATTGGCAAATAGCACCACTCCACTAGATGTGGTCCTGTGTGTAAGTTGTAGGCGAAAAACTATCAGATTTCTAATCCCAGCTTCGTCCTAAAATCTTCACAGGGCTCCCAACAGTGCATTTGTCTATGGGGGCAATGTCTGGGCATTTTCATCAGAATCTACTCCACCATAACTGCAGTGCTGTGGTCAGTGTGGAAACAGGAAACATTATTCTCAGCCTCCCCACTGAAAAACTGTGTGCTTATGGGCAATCATATCTCTCTGCTGCCATCTGCTTTAGCATTGCACAGGAGGGGGAGAGGGTGTGAGGATACTACTACAGACAGTTGAATTGTATTGCTTGCTCTCCTGTGGCTGGAAGGTGGATATGGAGCACTGTATGCATTCAACATCGCACAAAATATTAAACACAATAAAAAACCTTCACACTTTTGCTGTCTTCTCTGTTGGAAGAATTAGTGAAGATGGCTGCCATGAATGTAGAGTGGTCACAAAGGGAATAGCTGAAGCTGCAGAGAAACAGGACTTCTATATGAGATGCTCACAAAATGAGATGCACTGTGTGTGTATTGGAGATAGATGCTTTACAAATGTGAAAAACCTGATGTAAAAGAAATGGATACATAAAGCCTAGTATGTGAGGTGCATTCAAAAACAAGAGTGTGTGTGTGTGTGTGTGTGAGAGAGAGAGAGAGACGGGATCATCCAGATGCATAAAGCTTGCTGTGTGAGACACCGAGTATGTCGGAGATGCTTGAAACAATGAGAAATGTGTCACCGGCTTGTGAGATGCTCACAGAAATTAAGAGATATGCAAAACAAGATGTGGGTGATGCTTGGTTATTAAATCAATCTAAGATCTTCTTTGGAGCCATTACAGGCTTTAATTCATACAATCATTTGACGCTTCTTGGTGTCAGAGACTTAGTCTTTTTTGAAAGACACTCCAAGGTTCTTACCAGTCCTATAAAGATTTCCACTAGGTACAGTATGAATGTGCCGTACTGAAAAATATGTTGGCACTGTAAGCATTTAAACATTGAGGTGCATATTTTTTGATTTTGATACAATGTAGCACAGTAAACAAAGTTGCCTTCCTGCATCAATAGGAGAGAGTAGAACAGCACCATATCTGCTAAGATATGACACCGATTTTGTCTCTCTCTGCCCTGGTGATCATGTGGCTGCCTTGCACCACCAATGCAGACAGCCTTGCACTTTAGTGCATGGGTGTGCATGTTTGTATGTGTGTGATGTCAAGCATAGGTTTTTGTAGTGGAAGGGGGGCACTCTTCTATACAAAAACTATACATTAACACACTTTAATAGTTTTACCACTGTATATATGCTGTAAAGAGCTGTACATGTGTAAAGTTTCTAAAGATTAGAGAAAAGAAAGCTTGACTCATTCTCTATATTTGCCTGAAGGAGATATACATTTTTGGCAAAAAGTCCTCTCAACCTGTTATTCAGTAAATACGGGTTTGCACAAAAACCATGGATGGTTGTGTGGGAATTAGAGGAGGGCGAGCCACTGAAAGCTCGAGCCAGGCTCGAGTTTGAATACTGTCTCTGGCTCTGCTCGAGGTCCTTTTGGAATATCAAGCTCATAATGAGTCGAGCTTTCACTACTGCCTCCCACCCTCCCTCTACCCAGGATGTGGCATTATGGTCAGAGCTGCTGACTGTGGAATTGGGAACGAGGTTCAAATCTTTGGCGTAGGCTCAACATCATTTGATTCTGGGCCAATCACTTAATCTCCCCATGCCAATAAACAATACAAACATCTTTTGTAATACATCTGGTGCTCATATAGAGGGCTCCAATGCCTCTGGGTCGAGGTTGCACTATATTTCAAAAACTATAGAAAAAAACACTAATTGGTAAAGCCTTAACTTAAGGAAAGACAAATAGATACCAATTTACTGGCTGATCTGTACAAAATGAGATGAGAAAACCCGAATATACTGCGGTTTCCCTGCTTAAATTCTGTGATCTTGGGAAAATATTTTATTTCACCAAAACCCTTTTTCATTCATTTTCGCCTATGTCAAAGCTTCCACACTTTAAAGAAATACACATTTTTGATATTGTGAAGAAACTTTATCATATTTTACATTATGTTTTTTGTATTATCGACATAGCAAATATTTTCAGGGCTTGTGCATGGGCTCTAAGATCCAAGCCAGACCGTTGGCTCTGCTCTGGTTAGGCTCTCCCTGTTAATTTGTTGGCTCGCCCACATCTAATGGGAATGCCTATATAAACACATGGAATGTACACATGCTGCAAAGTAGCCCTTAGCTCTACATTGCTTTATGTTAGGTAACTTTCCAATGCAAATCAGGATGTGTGTTGAAAATTATATTCAAGCACAACACTTTGTCCCGGGTTTGAATCACTTTTTTGTAACATAAACCTGGTGAAAAAAGTTAGTAAAATCCCTTGAGTCATTGACGGTCAGTAATTTTAGCAGAAAGGGGTCACACATTCACACTCACACCCACGCATACACACACACCCATTCACAACACTCAGTCACTCAAATACACAAATATATATATATATATATATTACAATACAAGAAGGGTTACAGGTAAATTGCCCGGCGCCCCACAGTCTCAGACACTGGTCCCCACCAGTGTTATTTATATATAATCAACACAAACAAATCTGAGAACATCACATCTTCATAGTCTTGGTAATGAAAAAAGATTCATCTTCTTATTCATTCATCTTCTATGTTTTATTCTTATTTTCTTTGAAGTTAAGTTTACAAAGAGATATCACAGTAATGCCAACACGTGTTTCGCGCACACTTCACTTCTTCAGGGCTGTCATATAAACAAACATTGATATACTTTAAAATCATAGAAAAAGTTCAAACAACTTATTGTGATTAGACATATACATACTGCTATTATATTCTTATCTCAATTTACAGCTACATGAGTCTAAACATTTTATTTCTTATTCAACACCAAAAACATCATTCTTAACTTCATTGTGTATAGGTTACTCTGTTTTGTATATAAATTAAAAATATTAATTTAGACAAATTAATCAATCGAATCTCCACACAGAGAGAAGAGAAGAGGGGTTGCATAGTGATGATACATTTAATCTTTGGTTTATGTAGCCTTTCAATAATTCCACATCAGTGGTTCAAAATTGAATTTATAAAATTACAGTTTTAATTAGGACTGGAGCATTTTTTTACCTCAAATCTGTTGTCAGTCCCACTTCTTGATATATTTCTTAAAGAAAATCCTCCGTAAGGATGTTGGTTCTCCTTGATTAACACAGGTTCCTACAGTAACATGTACTATTTTAGACCCAAATTATTTGACTATTTATTCATTACAAGGTTTTCACTATTAATGTTCCTACTAGATTGAATTTTTGTGTCGTCTCACCTTAGTATTACGTATGTTCCACAATGCTAGACTGGTCCTTAAAATAAATATTCGTTCCCGATTAGTCTCCTGGCTAGCGTTCCTTGATAAGATCTGAAAATAGTTCAAGGCCAAAACATTAGTATAATTTTAGTATAATTTTCCCAGATTCAAGATTACCATGAGGATACCTCAGATTGATTCTACACCATGGATTGATTTTTGTTGGTCTTTTAACAATAGAACTCCAGTTTAAGGATCGATTTCATTACCAATATAGTTTCTATATTTAATAATGGTAATTCTCAAATTACTCATAAAACCTTTCTGTATTTTAGAGCAGAACTTCATAAGACGATATCAAATATACTTCTCTTCATTGATACTTCACAAAATCCATCCTCATATAGAGGCAATCCTCTTATTTCTAGGTTAACGGATTTGTAGTCGAAAATATAGTATCAGTCTAAGTTTACAGGTAAGTCTAATATTCAGGAAACTAATATGCAGTTCTGCAAAGGTTCTGATAGGATCAAAATCCTTGTACTAAAGTCTACTTCTTACCGCTAGGCAAACAGCGTCCTTCTATCAGTGTCTCCGTCAAGTATCGCAGGTAACGCAATGTTGTTTGTTTCCGCTTTATATACTCCTCCCCTAATTACCGTGTTGATTTTTTAGGCGGGAAAACGGAGCGTCATCTACATTCTTTGTATTCTATCGAAAATTGCAAAACCATCTTATTATGTATGTTATTTAAAGAAATCATTTATAGAGAACCGGATAGTAAATTCAAATTGTAGTCAAAATTAAGTGTTTCGTGAAAGTTGAACGGTTAAAAGAAATAACACTAAAAAAATTATTTTGGTATTTAATTATTGGTCTCCATGTTGGAACCGAACCCCCAACACCTACTCATTGGTAGTTATCAGTTTTAGTGCGGTGAGCTATCTTATTTGTCGATTGGGTCTGTTTCATCAACACATTTCTATTCCAATAAACTTCACAACACTAATTTATTAGCTTGACAGAAGTTTTTCAGATCCTACTAATAAAATATATTAATGGCTTTATTTTCTGGTTGGAAAGATTTAGTTTAAGTGATTATAGAAAAGAAGATTTTCATATATTTTTTTATACATTTCTATTGGGAATCGAACCCAGATTAGTTTCCTGATAGAGCCTCTTCGTTCTTGTGTCTTGTGCCATCGAAAGCTACATGTTCGATGCTGTATGCGGATAAGTATTGTATTCAATATAATTTGGAAA
Source organism: Triturus cristatus (assembly GCF_964204655.1). Classification (NCBI taxonomy): domain Eukaryota; kingdom Metazoa; phylum Chordata; class Amphibia; order Caudata; family Salamandridae; genus Triturus; species Triturus cristatus. Next base: position 351,789,433 of record NC_140580.1, read on the forward strand.
TATCATTTAAATACATTATTGGTCCAATCTTTAAATCAGATTTCTTAAAGAGCACTACAAGATATATACAGACTTCTTTTAATCACAAATATATTCTAGTGCAGACTTCCATTATGTGTCTAATCCTAATTGCAAATTGTAATAATATTTAAGCCACATCTATTGTTGGCTACTAAATTTTAAGTTATCTTATTAGTTCTTAGGTTATAATTAGAGCGCTGTGCCTAATTGTCTCCATCTTATATTATAATTTAACAAGAGGTCAAGATCGGTAAGAGTTATGTATATGTCTTAACCTGGTTAAATACCAGTAAAGATGAAAGTTTGTTTCATGTTCTATCTATCGCGAGATACATAGAGTCATACTTAACCCAGCAATGTGTATATTTCGCGATCCACATTTAACGCATATTGTACAGCCTGTAGTCTATTGATCCAATAAGTTTCCCTAGATCTTAGTTTCGCTTCTAGGTCTCCACCTCTTCTATCAATATTCACTTGTTCTATGCCCATAAATTGAATATCTCCTAATTCAATCAATTTATGTTTTTCTTTAAAATGTACTGCCATTGGGTACTTAGGATCACAATTATTAATTGCTACAAGATGTTCCATCCACCTAATTTTTAACTTTCTCATAGAAGAACCCACATATATCTTCCCACATTTACAAATCATTATGTATATACAGTGACTTGTGTTGCAGTTGATAAAGGACTTGATTTTATATGTGTTCCTGTTGGTATAGTCATTAAATATTTGAGTTTTGTCAATGACGTATTTACAACAAATACATTGATTGCATCTATAGGATCCTGGTGTTAATGTATTTCTGGTCCTTATCTGTTGTTCATTATCTTTACTCTGCACAATATATGTGCTGGATTCACTGGGACTTAAAATATTCTTAAGTGTTGGTGCTTTTTTGTAAACCATTTTTGGTTTGTTACCTAAGAGTTCTGAAATTTCTTTATCTAAGGTTAATATGTCAAAATGTCACTTTCTGAGCTCTAATTCTAGCTTTGTCAACAATTCTAATCTCATAACCTCTCCTGAGAAACCTTTCTGTTATATCTTGACTTATGCTTTGGTATTCTTTATCCTCACTGCAGTTTCTTTTGGCTCTTAGAAATTCCACATATGGAATATTATCAATCTGCCTTTTTAAATGTCCTGATTTGGCATGTAATATCGAATTCGTCGATGTAAGTTTCTGAAAAAGCCTTGACTCTATGTATCCATGTGCGACATACATTTCGATATCCCAAAAAACTATTTCTTCCATATTATATTCAAGAGTGAGGGTTCTGTTATAGTTATTGGTATTTAGATGATTATGAAAAAGTTTCAGTTTATCTTCACTCCCCTTCCAAATCATAAATACATCGTCTATGTATCTACCCCAGTAGATAATATTTTCATCATAAATTTCACCAAGCTTCCATGCATGTTCTCTTTCATAATGTCCCATAAATAAATTAGCGTATGATGGTGCGAATTTCGCCCCCATAGCTGTTCCTGTTTTCTGATGAAACAAATCGTCTCTATAGTAGAAGAAGTTGTTAGTGAGGACTAGGTTTAAAAGGTCTAGTATCATGTTTGAATGTTGTAGATAACTGACTGACTTAGTGTATAAAAAATATTTAACGGCTTCAATTCCTTTTTCATGCTTGATGCTAGTATAAAGACTATTAACATCCATAGTTACTAGAATCATTCCTTTCTCCCAATTGAAATTTCCCATTTGTCGCAAAAAATCCTTTGTGTCTTTGATGTATGAAACAAGTGTTTTAACAAATGGTGTCAGAAACATATCAATATATTCTGATATGTGTTCTGTCATGCTGCCAATACCTGATATAATTGGCCGTCCCGGTGGTGTTTTCCCACCTTTGTGTATTTTTGGGAGAAAATAAATTATAGGAGTTTTCGCTTTATCCACCAGTAAATAATTATATTCATCCAAGTCTAACAGTTTTTTGTCAAAGTAAGCCTTGAGTGTATTCTTAATAATCTCTTTTGAATTCGTTATCTGGGATGAGTTGGCTTTACCATAGCTCTCACGATCTCTCAGTTGTTTCAATGCTTAATTATGATAATCATTGTGGTTTAAAACCACTACATTCCCCCCTTTATCCGCTTGTCTGATAATAATATTTTTGTCATCACTCAAGTTTTGCAATGCTTGAAATTCATCTTTATTTAGATTAAACTTGCACTTACTTGATATATCTTTATCAAAATCTTTCATGGCAAGATTGGTGAATACAGCAATCACATTCTCTCCTTTCATAGGAGGTACAAACTTTGATTTAGGCTTTAATTTACTTGGTACACTATAGTCAGTTACAATGTCTAAGTCTAATGCAATGTCTTCTATATCACAGTTAGTTTCATCATCTAGATTAATAAGACATCCAATGTCATTGAGTTCTTTTATGGACATTTGACTAATATTTTCCTCTATACAGGAAATGGGGTTGCTAAAGAAAATAAAAAAAGACTTAAAGACCTTTTTAATAAATTAGAAAGACTATAGAAAAAAGAATCTGCTAAATGGTGGGATGCCATGACTCTTAGAAAATACTTAGATGCAGATAGGACACCTAGAGGCCTTAGGATTTGCATCTTTCCGGCTGTTTAAGATCTTGATGAGCAAAAGGCAGAAAAATGGGAAGAAAGATTAAAAACAACACCCAAAGAACTTATGATTATGCTTATAGAATGTGCAGAAGATGAGGGAAAAGTGCTATTAGCTGAAATTGAAGATACTAAGAAAGAAATAGATAATCTCAACTGTCCAGATAATACAGTGAAAAATTATGAGATCAAGTGGAACTAAAAGAAAAAAGAGGGTGAAATTTTCTAGAGATGAAAGAGATTATAAATATGGCAGAGTCTACACGTATGCTAGAAAATTTAATGGCTCTATACGAAATGACGAGAGAGGCAATAGAAACTCTACAAAAGGAACGGTGAGGAATACAATTCCTAGTGATACTTCAAGCACTGGCTTAAGTAGCAGTGAATCAGATCTGGAGCGATCTAATAGAGAAGAATCAGGAGCTGGAGCAAGAACCTCTTCTTTTTTAAGGGAACTCAAAAGGATGCGGAGAGTACAATTTCAAACAGGAGGGAGAGATCGATAGCAGGAAATGAGAGAAGGAGAGGCAGTAAAAGAGGGGGGACTAGGGCCTTCCGTAGCAGACAGAAACAGGGACGGAGTAAGAACCAGGTTGCAATTACAGAGAGAGATAGTAAAGAGGAAGTAGAAAATTTGATAGTCAATCTGTCTAACAAAACTTTGACAGAAGTAGAAAAAAGTGTTCTTAACAAGGGTTTAAGTTTTGCACCTTCTTACAAATGGGATGACTTGAAAGCTAAAGTTGATGTAAATAGATTTGCACGTACGTTGAAACTGAAGACATATTTTCTGAATAGACCAGATTTGAAACAAACTGTATGTATAGAGGAAAATATTAGTCAAATGTCCATAAAAGAACTCAATGACATTGGATGTCTTGTTAATTTAGATGATGAAACTAACTGTGATATAGAAGACATTGCATTAGACTTAGACATTGTAACTGACTATTGTGTACCAAGTAAATTAAAGCCTAAATCAAAGTTTGTACCTCCTATGAAAGGAGAGAATGTGATTGATGTATTCACCAATCTTGTCATGAAAGATTTTGATAAAGATATATCAAGTAAGTGCAAGTTTAATCTAAATAAAGATGAATTTCAAGCATTGCAAAACTTGAGTAATGACAAAAATATTGTTATCAGACAAGGGGATAAAGGGGGGAATGTAGTGGTTTTAAACCACAATGATTATCATAATGAAGCATTGAAACAACTGAGAGATCGTGAGAGCTATGGTAAAGCCAACTCATCTCAGATAACGAATTCAAAAGAGATTATTAAGAATACACTCAAGGCTTACTTTGACAAAAAACTGTTAGACTTGGATGAATATAATTATTTACTGGTGGATAAAGCGAAAACTCCTATAATTTATTTTCTCCCAAAAAATACACAAAGGTGGGAAAACACCACCGGGATGGCCAATTATATCAGGTATTGGCAGCATGACAGAACACATATCAGAATATATTGATATGTTTCTGACACCATTTGTTAAAACACTTGTTTCATACATCAAAGACACAAAGGATTTTTGGCGACAAATGGGAAATATCAATTGGGAGAAAAGAATGATTCTAGTAACTATGGATGTTAATAGTCTTTATACTAGCATCAAGCATGAAAAAGGAATTGAAGCCGTTAAATATTTTTTAAACACTAAGTCAGCCAGTTATCTACAACATTCAAACATGATACTAGACCTTTTAAACCTAGTCCTCACTAACAACTTCTTCTACTATAGAGATGATTTGTTTAATCAGAAAACAGGAACAGCTATGGGGGTGAAATTCGCACCATCATACGCTAATTTATTTATGGGACATTATGAAAGAGAACATGCATGAAAACATGGTGAAATTTATGATGAAAATATTCTCTACTGGGGTAGATACATAGACGATGTATTTATGATTTGGAAGGGGAGTGAAGGTAAACTGAAACTTTTTCATAATCATCTAAATACCAATAACTATAACATAACCCTCACTCTTGAATATAATAGGGAAAAAAATGTTTTTTTGGATGTGGAAATGTATGTCGCACATGGACACATAGAGTCAAGGCTTTTTCGGAAACTTACATCGACGAATTCGATATTACATGCTAAATCAGGACAGGCAGATTGATAATATTCCATATGGGGAATTTCTAAGAGCCAAAAGAAACTGCAGTGAGGATAAAGAATACCAAAGCATAAGTCAAGATATAACAGAAAGATTTCTCAGGAGAGGATATGGGAATAGAATTGTTGACAAAGCTAGAATTAGAGCTCATAAAGTGACAAGAGATGAATTACTGAATGATAGACCTAGACTTAAAGAGGATAAAAAAGAAGTGATCAGATATATCACCACGTATAGTGAAGGGAACAATAGGGTATTCAGATCTCTTTGTAAACATTGGGACATATTAACTTCAGATAAAGACATTTCAGAACTCTTAGGTAACAAACCAAAAATGGTTATCAAAAAAGCACCAACACTTAAGAATATTTTAAGTCCCAGTGATACCAGTGCTGGAGCAGGGTTTTCTACTTAAACCCAAACATCAGTTTATATTTTTGTATGTCATAATTAAAATTACTAATGATTAATTGTTAAGTACTAAGTTTTGTTGAGTTTTATTATTAACCAACCTTACTAATGAAAGAATTATACGTGGGAATGCAATTGCATGGCTAAATTAATAAGTGAACTAAGTTGGTGAGCAAATTAATTAAATAAGTGTGGCTTATGTGATATTTGTTATGTGATTGCGCTTTTAAATAATATGCTTTAATGCTTTTTTATGTCGCAAATGGCTAGATAAATACATACACATAAGGGTATTAGTGGGAATTAACACTGTATAATCAATACAATGTAGAAACGTTGTTTTGTGTTTCCTTTTAATTAAGTTGTCCATTATGGCCTGCTAAGAAAATGGCCGACATCTACAGCCTGCATTTGAGTAGATGAAATATGAAGAGAGGCCTCGCTGATTGTGACCTCGGCCTCTGCCTGAACTAAAAGTTATGAAAAAAGATGACAACTCTGGGATGACCGCCAGTTATCCTTGGTAGAGAACATTTGTCACAAATGAACATTTTGATAAACTTGTGGTGGCTTCACTGCGAGTGATACAATTTCGGAGAAGGGCATCCATGGATGTTACAAATTAGTTTTGGACTTCCTATTTCCTTGTTTTGAATTTCGAGATATCCGAGAGCGGAGATTTTTCTAATGTTGCAAGCTGACATCCTTTCCTGCTTAACGGACGTTTTAGAATTTGTTTGTAACTTTTAGTATGTAAATTTTAGTATAAATATTACTAGACTAGAGAGGGTCTAAGGCCACTTCTTCCTGAACTTATGCTCAAGAGGATCGATGCTGACTGAGAGGACGGTGACTCTACATGACAGCTTGAGAGACTTTAATTCTTTGCTGAGAGACCTGTCCTGACTTAGAGTACGACATTTAGCCAGAATAGGTAAATATGAGAATAATGATTTTGCAATTAAATGGCTTTCATATGAATTAATTTAGATAAAATAATTCCTGTTTGAATTACAGTGTCGGGTGGTTATTTCTTTGTCATATTATTGAGATCTCAGATGTGTTTAATTGTTTATATCGTTTATATCAAGACTCAAGATCATTCAATTTGGTTGCATTGACCTCAAAATAGGTGCAGATTGATTATATTCAGTGTGGATAGAGTAATAGAATGAATGTTGGTGTAATGGGCCCCACCAGCGTATGATGAGTGTATGTGCGCATGACTGTGAAATTACTCTGTCCGTGGAAGTAGGGGGAATTTATAAGCTTTGATCTGCAGCAGTTTCCTGGTAGCAGTATGATGGTTTTGATTATTGTCTTGATCTTATAGATTGCTTGTATATAGGGTTTTGGATTTATTGATTGATGTTGATACATGTACTAACACTAAATGTTGAAGTCATATTGAGTTATATGTAGTGTGTACGGCTTCTGGGACGTAGGGAGTCGGTGACAGTTCCGTAGTAGGGCAAAGGGAAGTGAGTGCTGCTCTTGGGAAAGACGGGATTGTTGGCCCTGTACGAATGCAGGGAAAAGCGTGTGACAATTGAAGTTGCGCGTCGCATTGTCTGGGTTCGATTCAGTGACATCGTCGTGTGTTACTACTAGAGACATATTTTCTGTATAAGAGAAGTGTGTATGGTTGCGAAGGTTATCTGTGAAGTTCTGGTCTTAGGTATCAGGGATCCTTTTGGGATTGCCGTTAACGCTTATCACTGGGAAGGTAATAGGTATTCTCTGAGCTTGTTTGAAGGACTGAGCAGAGGTAAGCGCTGCTTGGTTAACATATGTTATAATTCTGTAGCAGGACAAATTGTTCGCTGTTCTCGGGAAAGACAGGATTCTGTGTAAATGTGCTACATTTTCTGGTGTGAAAGTGCGTGAATGTATGGGCATTTAGTTAATTGTGAAGCTCTTAGGAATATTCCGGGAGGAAACAGTTAATGAATGCATGTTAGAAGGGCAGAGTAGAGGGATGTGCTACTGTGTCAACGAAAGTAACAATTCCGTAGTAGAGCAGAGGTAAGCGCTGTTCTAGGTAAGCGCTGTTAATCTCTTGCCCATGCAACAAGATCTACATCGGCCAGACAACACAGAAGGTGAAATTGCGCATTGGCCAACACAGAAGCAGAGTGCGTTGTAAAACCCCAAATGCCCCCCTTGTTGAACATTTCATTGACATGGGGCACAAAGATGATGACATTAAATGGACAGTGCTCAAATGCATCAAACAGCCGCCAAGAGGTGGCGACATTGCTAAAATCCTGAACAAAGAAGAACTCAAAATGATCATTTGCACTGACAGCATCAGGCAAGGCCTGAATCGCAGCGAGGATTGGACTAACCTCATCTGATACCATGAACTTTCATTTTAATACCATTTCTATTTCACTTTTTATTGTTTGTTGTTTATCGGTTGGTTTTTATCCTTATACCTCCGTGTATCACTTTGCTTTTCTGTTTACTTCCCTTTATAACCCTTAGTGCGCAACTGATTTGTTTTCCTTCACTGGACAATTATGTGCATAATTACATTTACGGTATTTTCCGGTATGTACTGTGGTTAGTTGCTAATTCCTCTCTCACTTCCTTATTGCTGTTTTATTGGCATCATGTTTTTCCCTACTTCTGGTTCTCATATTACCCTGTTATAAAACTACTTCGCTCGTTGCCATTTTTACTCTCATATTCCAATCGAACTGGTCACAACACGTAATTATGCTTGTTTGTAAACTGTACCAAATTATTGCGCGTTGCTCCCTACGTCACTACTTGCCTATTTGTAGCATAAGTAGGTCGGCATTGTCCCTCGTAGATTTGCTTGGTCTGTTCCTTCTCTCTTATCCCCTCCACATACTTTCCCAGTCTATCTTCCCTTTCCATTTTCTCTTCTAAGATGGCGCCGCTCTCCCCCGCTCTAGTCCCCAACACACCTCCTCAGTATTTATTCACGCTCAATGCGCCTCACTCCATCACTCGGTTCACCGTAACCTAAGGACCTGGCTGGATCCCGGTAAGCGCAATTCACTACCTTTTCTTTTCTTGTTCCGCGTTCACACACCAGCACCGTGCTCATACCGTGCCTTTTCCCCTAGTGCATTGTCACGCCGCCTCTACAACTCGAAGCATCGTTTGGACCATTAACTTTTGGATAACCCATACTTCTATCTAGGTAAATATTGCTCCCCCTTATCCTGCTCTGTTCACCACACCTCACTACTCACTTAACGCGCCAATTTCTCCGTTTTAGTGTACCTTCACTTTACCTGGCGAACATTGTTGCCCTTGGCTCCGGCCGGATCATGCATTCGCCTTCTAGCTCACACTAAGTAATTATTTATCCTTCCGCCGATGTTCACCATTACACTCACCATCCACTCTCCTAATACGGCACCTTGTCCTCCCCAGTGAACCTTCACTGCACCTGATTACCGTTGTTGCCCTCGTCACTCGATGGCTCGAGTATTCTCTCGACTCCAGGTGAGACCATTGCTCACTGTAGCTACGCGCTCTTCACATCCACCCCCTAAACATTCCGCTCGTTATCGTTCCACTCCGTGACTGGTTGCTTCACAGCGCCATCACTACCACCGTGTAAGGGTTCCTCCTCCACCGCCTGATGCTGCCCTTCCACCTAGCCTGGTTGCCTCCGTTCATAGTTCCTCATCACGCACCTCGCCTCCTTCTAGTACACGACAACTGCAGACGCATGTCCTCACATCACGCGGTCCCTTTCCGCTCCTACTCTTCATTAGTTAGCAAGCCACCGTGAACGGTTATCTCTCTTGTTACTCACCACTTATACGGCTTTTTTGCGCCCGCCACTTATCCATTAGTACTTGACTCTTGTGCCCAACGCATGCCTACACACCCGCATGCATTCTTGGTACTACACCTGCATCCTCTGCGCGATTTAATCTTGTTCAACATGCCATGAGTGGACCGCCCTAAATCTTCTCTTTCATTTTTTCCTCAAATTTTTTTTCCCCCTCTCTATATCACCCCTGGTTGTTTCCCCACAGGCAATTTCGTTTACAATCAGGCATGTACACATTAATGTCCTGATGATGATCCTGGTACTCCTCTGACAGGATCGAAACGTCGTCGACCCCTTCTAAAATAGCATGCATGTTAATCCATTGTGTTAAAAAAGTGCATTAGCTGTTTTGAAAAAGCTTACAACATTGGATAATGTAAAAAGCTCCTTTTGTCTTGCCTGAAATGCCTTTGTTTGTTTTGTAATGTTATTGTTCCAATCGGATACAGGACTGTGTCCCACAAGTACTTTGTTCCTATATGTGTGCATATATTTTTGTATTGAAAAATTAAATCGGTTGTCCGGCTGGACTTCCAGAATATAGTATCGATTCTGAACTATATTTATCTAATCATTATCCTAACTATATGAGGATCATTGTTGTTTGTACTGGACTCACCATTCATGAACACACAATTACAACTGATCTGTACCACAAGCCTACAGATGCTCATTTGTATCTAAACTGGACTTCATGTCACCCACACCACACTAAACTGAGCATCATCTTCAGCCAAGCATTCAGAATAAGACGCATTTGCAGCAATGAGGTAACCTGTAAAGACCAACTACAGGAGCTTGCTACATTATTTAAAAGGCGAGGCTATCCTCTGCATATCATACAGCAACAAATTGACAAGTCTTTGCAGTTACCTAGAGAAGTACTTATTTGGAATACCAACGGCAGACACAAAAGTGACAGAACTCCATTTGTAGTTGACTATCATCCATCAGCTCCTCACTACAGAAATATAATGCAAAAAACATTTCCCTTACTGTCCACTTGTGAAAAATTGCAAAAGGTTTTTCCAAAACCACCAGTCATTGCTTACCGCAGAGCTCCAAATTTATGATCTCTTATTGTGAGAGCTGAACTCAAGCAAGCTGTAACAAATGCAGGGGTTCATTGCTGTGACTCTGAAAGGTGCATCACGTGTGAATATATTTTACAAACATCATCTGTAACTAGTTCTGTTACAAGAAGGACCTATGCAATAAGGCAGCATCTTACATGTCGCTCAACATGCATTATTTATGTGATTCTGTGCCAACGGCAAAGCTGTAAAAAACAACATGTAGGTCAAGCAGTGAATGACCTCCATACACGATTCAGGAACCACAAATCTGCAATAATTAATAAGAAAATTGACCAGCCTGTAGCCAATCATTTCAACCTTGTGGATCATTCACTATCAGATTTGAAGATTTTCCCTGTGGAACATGTTTCAAAGGAAGAACTACTGGACTCCAGGGAAAACGTCTGGATGTACCGTTTAAAATCACTGCATCCAGATGGACTGAACATTACTGACAACACAACCTGATTACTGCATATCTCAAGAGCTCTCAGGACTGCATTGATTCCACATTCCAAATGGAATCTTCACTCATGATGCTTTTTGAAAATTCAGCTGTCATCTGTGCAGCCACAGAGCAAACCATCTTGTACTACCTGAGGAAGGCGGAAGCTGAAACGTTGTAGTGGAAATATATTTTTGTTCTTTGGTGAATCTATCTGTTTGAGTCACTTCTTTCTTAGACATTTTATTTCTTTGTGTCTCATTGTATCCTTTGGTATCTAGATTTTTGCCCTGGCTGGCTGTTGTTTTCCTGTGATCCTCCATCTTCAAGTATATATATGTGTGTGTATATATATATTGATGATTTCGGTTTTTACAAACCATCATGCAATTTGATATAGATGTTTTTTCACTATACTAACGAAGTCTGTTTTCCTGGTCTATTATCACGTGATCAGGATGTGGGTGTACACTATGCAGCACTTTAAAAATAGTCAGTGTGACTTTACTCCGTATGTGAACAAGGGCTCTCGAGCCCGAAACGCGTCATGTTATGCTGAGAAAAATGGTCGAATAAACACCTTGCCTGAAGAGTCTTGTGGTCCGTCTCTCCTTCTTCGCCGCTCGGAGGTTGTGGGAGCTCTAACATATATATATATATGTATATATATCACGCTCTAAGGTTGCGAAACAATTGGGCCGCACTCGGGCAGCTGCGGAAGGTTCAACCTTGAAACCTTTATTGAGAAGAGGTACGGACAGCACACATCAAGCAGGAAACATCATTGCAGTCAATCATCGTGCCTTACGCGTTTCGAAGTATTTCTTCATCAGAGGCTTTGAGACGAAAGTGGCGGACCGGCACTCCCCCACATCCTTATATGCTCGATGCCACGCCCTTCATGGGCAGCCCAAATGGGACAGTGTTCTGCTGCATTGTGGGAATTGGAGTGCCAACTTTAAAATCCGTAAATGGATGCGCCATCTTACTGCATGAATAAAATGTTTTTAGGCTCTGAATGGGCCCCCACATGTGACTCTGTCCTTAATCCAGATGCAGATGCCCCACAATGAGGTAGGTAAATACCATCCCCGTGGCCCCCAGTGTTAGTGGGGTGGTGCACTCCCTACGGCTGGGCTACCGCAAATACATCACGCTCTAAGGTTGCCACACAATTGGGACGCACTCGGGCAGCTGCGGAAGGTTCAACCTTGAAACCTTTATTGAGAAGAGGTACGGACAGCACACATCAAGCAGGAAACATCATTGCAGTCAATCATCGTGCCTTACGCGTTTCGAAGTATTTCTTCATCAGAGGCTTTGAGACGAAAGTGGCGGACCGGCACTCCCCCACATCCTTATATGCTCGATGCCACGCCCTTCATGGGCAGCCCAAATGGGACAGTGTTCTGCTGCATTGTGGGAATTGGAGTGCCAACTTTAAAATCCGTAAATGGATGCGCCATCTTACTGCATGAATAAAATGTTTTTAGGCTCTGAATGGGCCCCCACATGTGACTCTGTCCTTAATCCAGACGCAGATGCCCCACAATGAGGTAGGTAAATACCATCCCCGTGGCCCCCAATGTTAGTGGGGTGGTGCACTCCCTACGGCTGGGCTGCCGCAAATACATCACGCTCTAAGGTTGCCACACAATTGGGACGCACTCGGGCAGCTGCGGAAGGTTCAACCTTGAAACCTTTATTGAGAAGAGGTACGGACAGCACACATCAAGCAGGAAACATCATTGCAGTCAATCATCGTGCCTTACACGTTTCGAAGTATTTCTTCATCAGAGGCTTTGAGACGAAAGTGGCGGACCGGCATTCCCCCACATCCTTATATGCTCAATGCCACGCCCTTCATGGGCAGTCCAAATGGGACAGTGTTCTGCTGCATTGTGGGAATTGGAGTGCCAACTTTAAAATCCGTAAATGGATGCGCCATCTTACTGCATGAATAAAATGTTTTTAGGCTCTGAATGGGCCCCCACATGTGACTCTGTCCTTAATCCAGATACATATGCCCCACAATGAGGTAGGTAAATACCATCCCCGTGGCCCCCAATGTTAGTGGGGTTGTGCACTCCCTACGGCTGGGCTGCCGCAAATACATCACGCTCTAAGGTTGCCACACAATTGGGACGCACTCGGGCAGCTGCGGAAGGTTCAACCTTGAAACCTTTATTGAGAAGAGGTACGGACAGCACACATCAAGCAGGAAACATCATTGCAGTCAATCATCGTGCCTTATGCGTTTCGAAGTATTTCTTCATCAGAGGCTTTGAGACGCAAGTGGCGGACCGGCACTCCCCCACATGCTTATATGCTCGATGCCACGCCCTTTATGGGCAGCCCAAATGGGACAGTGTTCTGCTGCATTGTGGGAATTGGAGTGCCAACTTTAAAATCCGTAAATGGATGCGCCATCTTACTGCATGAATAAAATGTTTTTAGGCACTGAATGGGCCCCCACATGTGACTCTGTCCTTAATCCAGACGCAGATGCCCCACAATGAGGTAGGTAAATACCATCCCCGTGGCCCCCAATGTAAGTGGGGTGGTGCACTCCCTACGGCTGGGCTGCCGCAAATACATCACGCTCTAAGGTTGCCACACAATTGGGACGCACTCGGGCAGCTGCGGAAGGTTCAACCTTGAAATCTTTATTGAGAAGAGGTACGGACAGCACACATCAAGCAGGAAACATCATTGCAGTCAATCATCGTGCCTTACGCGTTTCGAAGTATTTCTTCATCAGAGGCTTTGAGACGAAAGTGGCGGACCGGCACTCCCCCACATCCTTATATGCTCGATGCCACGCCCTTCATGGGCAGCCCAAATGGGACAGTGTTCTGCTGCATTGTGGAAATTGGAGTGCCAACTTTAAAATCCGTAAATGGATGCGCCATCTTACTGCATGAATAAAATGTTTTTAGGCTCTGAATGGGCCCCCACATGTGACTCTGTCCTTAATCCAGACGCAGATGCCCCACAATGAGGTAGGTAAATACCATCCCCGTGGCCCCCAATGTTAGTGGGGTGGTGCACTCCCTACGACTGGGCTGCCACAAATACATCACGCTCTAAGGTTGCCACACAATTGGGACGCACTCGGGCAGCTGCGGAAGGTTCAACCTTGAAACCTTTATTGAGAAGAGGTACGGACAGCACACATCAAGCAGGAAACATCATTGCAGTCAATCATCGTGCCTTACGCGTTTCGAAGTATTTCTTCATCAGAGGCTTTGAGACGAAAGTGGCGGACCGGCACTCCCCCACATCCTTATATGCTCGATGCCACGCCCTTCATGGGCAGCCCAAATGGGACAGTGTTCTGCTGCATTGTGGGAATTGGAGTGCCAACTTTAAAATCCGTAAATGGATGCGCCATCTTACTGCATGAATAAAATGTTTTTAGGCTCTGAATGGGCCCCCACATGTGACTCTGTCCTTAATCCAGATGCAGATGCCCCACAATGAGGTAGGTAAATACCATCCCCGTGGCCCCCAGTGTTAGTGGGGTGGTGCACTCCCTACGGCTGGGCTACCGCAAATACATCACGCTCTAAGGTTGCCACACAATTGGGACGCACTCGGGCAGCTGCGGAAGGTTCAACCTTGAAACCTTTATTGAGAAGAGGTACGGACAGCACACATCAAGCAGGAAACATCATTGCAGTCAATCATCGTGCCTTACGCGTTTCGAAGTATTTTTTCATCAGAGGCTTTGAGACGAAAGTGGCGGACCGGCACTCCCCCACATCCTTATATGCTCGATGCCACGCCCTTCATGGGCAGCCCAAATGGGACAGTGTTCTGCTGCATTGTGGGAATTGGAGTGCCAACTTTAAAATCCGTAAATGGATGCGCCATCTTACTGCATGAATAAAATGTTTTTAGGCTCTGAATGGGCCCCCACATGTGACTCTGTCCTTAATCCAGACGCAGATGCCCCACAATGAGGTAGGTAAATACCATCCCCGTGGCCCCCAATGTTAGTGGGGTGGTGCACTCCCTACGGCTGGGCTGCCGCAAATACATCACGCTCTAAGGTTGCCACACAATTGGGACGCACTCGGGCAGCTGCGGAAGGTTCAACCTTGAAACCTTTATTGAGAAGAGGTACGGACAGCACACATCAAGCAGGAAACATCATTGCAGTCAATCATCGTGCCTTATGCGTTTCGAAGTATTTCTTCATCAGAGGCTTTGAGACGCAAGTGGCGGACCGGCACTCCCCCACATCCTTATATGCTCGATGCCACGCCCTTTATGGGCAGCCCAAATGGGATAGTGTTCTGCTGCATTGTGGGAATTGGAGTGCCAACTTTAAAATCCGTAAATGGATGCGCCATCTTACTGCATGAATAAAATGTTTTTAGGCACTGAATGGGCCCCCACATGTGACTCTGTCCTTAATCCAGACGCAGATGCCCCACAATGAGGTAGGTAAATACCATCCCCGTGGCCCCCAATGTAAGTGGGGTGGTGCACTCCCTACGGCTGGGCTGCCGCAAATACATCACGCTCTAAGGTTGCCACACAATTGGGACGCACTCGGGCAGCTGCGGAAGGTTCAACCTTGAAATCTTTATTGAGAAGAGGTACGGACAGCACACATCAAGCAGGAAACATCATTGCAGTCAATCATCGTGCCTTACGCGTTTCGAAGTATTTCTTCATCAGAGTCTTTGAGACGAAAGTGGCGGACCGGCACTCCCCCACATCCTTATATGCTCGATGCCACGCCCTTCATGGGCAGCCCAAATGGGACAGTGTTCTGCTGCATTGTGGAAATTGGAGTGCCAACTTTAAAATCCGTAAATGGATGCGCCATCTTACTGCATGAATAAAATGTTTTTAGGCTCTGAATGGGCCCCCACATGTGACTCTGTCCTTAATCCAGACGCAGATGCCCCACAATGAGGTAGGTAAATACCATCCCCGAAGCCCCCAATGTTAGTGGGGTGGTGCACTCCCTACGACTGGGCTGCCACAAATACATCACGCTCTAAGGTTGCCACACAATTGGGACGCACTCGGGCAGCTGCGGAAGGTTCAACCTTGAAACCTTTATTGAAAAGAGGTACGGACAGCACACATCAAGCAGGAAACATCATTGCAGTCAATCATCGTGCCTTACGCGTTTCGAAGTATTTCTTCATCAGAGGCTTTGAGACGAAAGTGGCGGACCGGCACTCCCCCACATCCTTATATGCTCGATGCCACGCCCTTCATGGGCAGCCCAAATGGGACAGTGTTCTGCTGCATTGTGGGAATTGGAGTGCCAACTTTAAAGTCCGTAAATGGATGCGCCATCTTACTGCATGAATAAAATGTTTTTAGGCTCTGAATGGGCCCCCACATGTGACTCTGTCCTTAATCCGGACGCAGATGCCCCACAATGAGGTAGGTAAATACCATCCCCGTGGCCCCCAATGTTAGTGGGGTGGTGCACTGCCTACGGCTGGGCTGCCGCAAATACATCACGCTCTAAGGTTGCCACACAATTGGGACGCACTCGGGCAGCTGCGGAAGGTTCAACCTTGAAACCTTTATTGAGAAGAGGTACGGACAGCACACATCAAGCAGGAAACATCATTGCAGTCAATCATCATGCCTTACGCGTTTCGAAGTATTTCTTCATCAGAGGCTTTGAGACGAAAGTGGCGGACCGGCACTCCCCCACATCCTTATATGCTCGATGCCACGCCCTTCATGGGCAGCCCAAATGGGACAGTGTTCTGCTGCATTGTGGAAATTGGAGTGCCAACTTTAAAATCCGTAAATGGATGCGCCATCTTACTGCATGAATAAAATGTTTTTAGGCTCTGAATGGGCCCCCACATGTGACTCTGTCCTTAATCCAGACGCAGATGCCCCACAATGAGGTAGGTAAATACCATCCCCGTGGCCCCCAATGTTAGTGGGGTGGTGCACTCCCTACGACTGGGCTGCCACAAATACATCACGCTCTAAGGTTGCCACACAATTGGGACGCACTCGGGCAGCTGCGGAAGGTTCAACCTTGAAACCTTTATTGAGAAGAGGTACGGACAGCACACATCAAGCAGGAAACATCATTGCAGTCAATCATCGTGCCTTACGCGTTTCGAAGTATTTCTTCATCAGAGGCTTTGAGACGAAAGTGGCGGACCGGCACTCCCCCACATCCTTATATGCTCGATGCCACGCCCTTCATGGGCAGCCCAAATGGGACAGTGTTCTGCTGCATTGTGGGAATTGGAGTGCCAACTTTAAAATCCGTAAATGGATGCGCCATCTTACTGCATGAATAAAATGTTTTTAGGCTCTGAATGGGCCCCCACATGTGACTCTGTCCTTAATCCAGACGCAGATGCCCCACAATGAGGTAGGTAAATACCATCCCCGAAGCCCCCAATGTTAGTGGGGTGGTGCACTCCCTACGACTGGGCTGCCACAAATACATCACGCTCTAAGGTTGCCACACAATTGGGACGCACTCGGGCAGCTGCGGAAGGTTCAACCTTGAAACCTTTATTGAAAAGAGGTACGGACAGCACACATCAAGCAGGAAACATCATTGCAGTCAATCATCGTGCCTTACGCGTTTCGAAGTATTTCTTCATCAGAGGCTTTGAGACGAAAGTGGCGGACCGGCACTCCCCCACATCCTTATATGCTCGATGCCACGCCCTTCATGGGCAGCCCAAATGGGACAGTGTTCTGCTGCATTGTGGGAATTGGAGTGCCAACTTTAAAATCCGTAAATGGATGCGCCATCTTACTGCATGAATAAAATGTTTTTAGGCTCTGAATGGGCCCCCACATGTGACTCTGTCCTTAATCCGGACGCAGATGCCCCACAATGAGGTAGGTAAATACCATCCCCGTGGCCCCCAATGTTAGTGGGGTGGTGCACTGCCTACGGCTGGGCTGCCGCAAATACATCACGCTCTAAGGTTGCCACACAATTGGGACGCACTCGGGCAGCTGCGGAAGGTTCAACCTTGAAACCTTTATTGAGAAGAGGTACGGACAGCACACATCAAGCAGGAAACATCATTGCAGTCAATCATCATGCCTTACGCGTTTCGAAGTATTTCTTCATCAGAGGCTTTGAGACGAAAGTGGCGGACCGGCACTCCCCCACATCCTTATATGCTCGATGCCACGCCCTTCATGGGCAGCCCAAATGGGACAGTGTTCTGCTGCATTGTGGAAATTGGAGTGCCAACTTTAAAATCCGTAAATGGATGCGCCATCTTACTGCATGAATAAAATGTTTTTAGGCTCTGAATGGGCCCCCACATGTGACTCTGTCCTTAATCCAGACGCAGATGCCCCACAATGAGGTAGGTAAATACCATCCCCGTGGCCCCCAATGTTAGTGGGGTGGTGCACTCCCTACGACTGGGCTGCCACAAATACATCACGCTCTAAGGTTGCCACACAATTGGGACGCACTCGGGCAGCTGCGGAAGGTTCAACCTTGAAACCTTTATTGAGAAGAGGTACGGACAGCACACATCAAGCAGGAAACATCATTGCAGTCAATCATCGTGCCTTACGCGTTTCGAAGTATTTCTTCATCAGAGGCTTTGAGACGAAAGTGGCGGACCGGCACTCCCCCACATCCTTATATGCTCGATGCCACGCCCTTCATGGGCAGCCCAAATGGGACAGTGTTCTGCTGCATTGTGGGAATTGGAGTGCCAACTTTAAAATCCGTAAATGGATGCGCCATCTTACTGCATGAATAAAATGTTTTTAGGCTCTGAATGGGCCCCCACATGTGACTCTGTCCTTAATCCAGATGCAGATGCCCCACAATGAGGTAGGTAAATACCATCCCCGTGGCCCCCAGTGTTAGTGGGGTGGTGCACTCCCTACGGCTGGGCTACCGCAAATACATCACGCTCTAAGGTTGCCACACAATTGGGACGCACTCGGGCAGCTGCGGAAGGTTCAACCTTGAAACCTTTATTGAGAAGAGGTACGGACAGCACACATCAAGCAGGAAACATCATTGCAGTCAATCATCGTGCCTTACGCGTTTCGAAGTATTTCTTCATCAGAGGTTTTGAGACGAAAGTGGCGGACCGGCACTCCCCCACATCCTTATATGCTCGATGCCACGCCCTTCATGGGCAGCCCAAATGGGACAGTGTTCTGCTGCATTGTGGGAATTGGAGTGCCAACTTTAAAATCCGTAAATGGATGCGCCATCTTACTGCATGAATAAAATGTTTTTAGGCTCTGAATGGGCCCCCACATGTGACTCTGTCCTTAATCCAGACGCAGATGCCCCACAATGAGGTAGGTAAATACCATCCCCGTGGCCCCCAATGTTAGTGGGGTGGTGCACTCCCTACGGCTGGGCTGCCGCAAATACATCACGCTCTAAGGTTGCCACACAATTGGGACGCACTCGGGCAGCTGCGGAAGGTTCAACCTTGAAACCTTTATTGAGAAGAGGTACGGACAGCACACATCAAGCAGGAAACATCATTGCAGTCAATCATCGTGCCTTACGCGTTTCGAAGTATTTCTTCATCAGAGGTTTTGAGACGAAAGTGGCGGACCGGCACTCCCCCACATCCTTATATGCTCGATGCCACGCCCTTCATGGGCAGCCCAAATGGGACAGTGTTCTGCTGCATTGTGGGAATTGGAGTGCCAACTTTAAAATCCGTAAATGGATGCGCCATCTTACTGCATGAATAAAATGTTTTTAGGCACTGAATGGGCCGCCACATGTGACTCTGTCCTTAATCCAGACGCAGATGCCCCACAATGAGGTAGGTAGATACCATCCCCGTGGCCCCCAATGTTGGTGGAGTGGTGCACTCCTTACGGCTGGGCTGGTGCAAATACATCACGCTCTAAGGTTGCCACACAATTGGGACGCACTCGGGCAGCTGCGGAAGGTTCAACCTTGAAATCTTTATTGAGAAGAGGTACGGACAGCACACATCAAGCAGGAAACATCATTGCAGTCAATCATCGTGCCTTACGCGTTTCGAAGTATTTCTTCATCGGAGTCTTTGAGACGAGAGTGGCGGACCGGCACTCCCCCACATCCTTATATGCTCGATGCCACGCCCTTCATGGGCAGCCCAAATGGGACAGTGTTCTGCTGCATTGTGGAAATTGGAGTGCCAACTTTAAAATCCGTAAATGGATGTGCCATCTTACTGCATGAATAAAATGTTTTTAGGCTCTGAATGGGCCCCCACATGTGACTCTGTCCTTAATCCAGACGCAGATGCCCCACAATGAGGTAGGTAAATACCATCCCCGAAGCCCCCAATGTTAGTGGGGTGGTGCACTCCCTACGACTGGGCTGCCACAAATACATCACGCTC
Source organism: Triturus cristatus (assembly GCF_964204655.1). Classification (NCBI taxonomy): domain Eukaryota; kingdom Metazoa; phylum Chordata; class Amphibia; order Caudata; family Salamandridae; genus Triturus; species Triturus cristatus. Next base: position 351,809,310 of record NC_140580.1, read on the forward strand.
TAAGGTTGCCACACAATTGGGACGCACTCGGGCAGCTGCGGAAGGTTCAACCTTGAAACCTTTATTGAAAAGAGGTACGGACAGCACACATCAAGCAGGAAACATCATTGCAGTCAATCATCGTGCCTTACGCGTTTCGAAGTATTTCTTCATCAGAGGCTTTGAGACGAAAGTGGCGGACCGGCACTCCCCCACATCCTTATATGCTCGATGCCACGCCCTTCATGGGCAGCCCAAATGGGACAGTGTTCTGCTGCATTGTGGGAATTGGAGTGCCAACTTTAAAATCCGTAAATGGATGCGCCATCTTACTGAATGAATAAAATGTTTTTAGGCTCTGAATGGGCCCCCACATGTGACTCTGTCCTTAATCCGGACGCAGATGCCCCACAATGAGGTAGGTAAATACCATCCCCGTGGCCCCCAATGTTAGTGGGGTGGTGCACTGCCTACGGCTGGGCTGCCGCAAATACATCACGCTCTAAGGTTGCCACACAATTGGGACGCACTCGGGCAGCTGCGGAAGGTTCAACCTTGAAACCTTTATTGAGAAGAGGTACGGACAGCACACATCAAGCAGGAAACATCATTGCAGTCAATCATCATGCCTTACGCGTTTCGAAGTATTTCTTCATCAGAGGCTTTGAGACGAAAGTGGCGGACCGGCACTCCCCCACATCCTTATATGCTCGATGCCACGCCCTTCATGGGCAGCCCAAATGGGACAGTGTTCTGCTGCATTGTGGGAATTGGAGTGCCAACTTTAAAATCCGTAAATGGATGCGCCATCTTACTGCATGAATAAAATGTTTTTAGGCTCTGAATGGGCCCCCACATGTGACTCTGTCCTTAATCCAGACGCAGATGCCCCACAATGAGGTAGGTAAATACCATCCCCGTGGCCCCCAATGTTAGTGGGGTGGTGCACTCCCTACGGCTGGGCTGCCGCAAATACATCACGCTCTAAGGTTACCACACAATTGGGACGCACTCGGGCAGCTGCGGAAGGTTCAACCTTGAAACCTTTATTGAGAAGAGGTACGGACAGCACACATCAAGCAGGAAACATCATTGCAGTCAATCATCGTGCCTTACGCGTTTCGAAGTATTTCTTCATCTGAGGCTTTGAGACGAAAGTGGCGGACCGGCACTCCCCCACATCCTTATATGCTCGATGCGACGCCCTTCATGGGCAGCCCAAATGGGACAGTGTTCTGCTGCATTGTGGGAATTGGAGTGCCAACTTTAAAATCCGTAAATGGATGCGCCATCTTACTGCATGAATAAAATGTTTTTAGGCTCTGAATGGGCCCCCACATGTGACTCTGTCCTTAATCCTGACGCAGATGCCCCACAATGAGGTAGGTAAATACCATCCCCGTGGCCCCCAATGTTAGTGGGGTGGTGCACTCCCTACGGCTGGGCTGCCGCAAATACATCACGCTCTAAGGTTGCCACACAATTGGGACGCACTCGGGCAGCTGCGGAAGGTTCAACCTTGAAACCTTTATTGAGAAGAGGTACGGACAGCACACATCAAGCAGGAAACATCATTGCAGTCAATCATCGTGCCTTACACGTTTCGAAGTATTTCTTCATCAGAGGCTTTGAGACGAAAGTGGCGGACCGGCACTCCCCCACATCCTTATATGCTCAATGCCACGCCCTTCATGGGCAGCCCAAATGGGATATCTGCGTCTGGATTAAGGACAGAGTCACATGTGGGGGCCCATTCAGAGCCTAAAAATATTTTATTCATGCAGTAAGACGGCGCATCCATTTACGGATTTTAAAGTTTGCACTCCAATTCCCACAATGCAGCAGAACACTGTCCCATTTGGGCTGCCCATGAAGGGCGTGGCATCGAGCATATAAGGATGTGGGGGAGTGCCGGTCCGCCACTTTCGTCTTAAAGCCTCTGATGAAGAAATACTTCGAAACGCGTAAGGCACGATGATTGACTGCAATGACGTTTCCTGCTTGATGTGTGCTGTCCGTACCTCTTCTCAATAAAGGTTTCAAGGTTGATCCTTCCGCAGCTGCCCGAGTGCGTCCCAATTGTGTGGCAACCTTAGAGTGTGATGTATTTGCAGCAGCCCAGCCGTAAGGAGTGCACCACTCCACCAACATTGGGGGCCACGGGGATGGTATCTACCTACCTCATTGTGGGGCATCTGCGTCTGGATTAAGGACAGAGTCACATGTGGCGGCCCATTCAGAGCCTAAAAATATTTTATTCATGCAGTAAGACGGCGCATCCATTTACGGATTTTAAAGTTGGCACTCCAATTCCCACAATGCAGCAGAACACTGTCCCATTTGGGCTGCCCATGAAGGGCGTGGCATCGAGCATATAAGGATGTGGGGGAGTGGCGGTCCGCCACTTTCGTCTTAAAGCCTCTGATGAAGAAATACTTCGAAACGCGTAAGGCACGATGATTGACTGCAATGATGTTTCCTGCTTGATGTGTGCTGTCCGTACCTCTTCTCAATAAAGGTTTCAAGGTTGAACCTTCCGCAGCTGCCCGAGTGCGTCCCAATTGTGTGGCAACCTTAGAGCGTGATATATATATATATATATATACGCAAGCACCAACCATTAAAAAACAACTTACTATCACTGCAGCTCTCTGGGAGGGAAGCCTCAGAGGCCCCTGGAGGAATTAGACTGCTGCCTTCCTTCACTGGTAGACCTAAGGTCAGCCAACGAGGGAAGGCAGCAGTCCCTCACTCGTCGAGTGGGATGGGGTCAGTGAGACTGCTGAACCCACGCCACTCTGTGACGAAGTGTCACTGATTGACACTGGGCCCTGGGCACTTCATGGCTGAAAATTGAAGTGTCCAGGTCTGAGGCAATCAGTGATGCTCCCCTTTGTCATGAGGGGGAGGGCCTGAGGCACTTTTACCAGGCTTAAGAGGTCACGCCCACAGGGCTGTGAAGTCCTCAGCCTGGCAAAATTCAGCTCAGGCAGCCATGCGCCTGAACATTTAGTGCCTGTTTAGCTGCTGGTTACCTGGCCTGAACAAGAAGAGTGACCATTGCTCAGCCTGACAGACACTCTTCTTGCAAGGCGAGAGAGGGGTGGGTGCTTTCTCAGCCCATATGGACGGGCCCTTCCTGCCTTGAGTCTTTCTGCACATTTTCCGGCAGTCTGTCTAATACTGTGTGCAGTCTGTAATACATCTTTAATTTGTTCTACATACACAGTGCTTTCACTCCCAGACTTGGGCCGCCTAGGTCTATTAACACACATGTCGCTTGTCCCCAGTGCACCAACTGGTTCTACATACAGGTATCTGAAGTAGTCATATTAACCTAGAGGTAGGTGAACCACTGAAAGCTCAAGCAGCCTTGAGCCTGAAGACGGGCCTCAGCTCAGAATGGCGTCTCATTGGAAGCCAAGCTTTCATGTGGATTCTTCCTGTCACCCTCACTCTGACCTTATGCACAAATATGTAAAAGAAAAACATAAGCATTTGAGTCAAAAAGGAGAGGCACATAAATACCATATTAGGGGCAGATTTGCACAAAGTGAAACCAGAAATCTTGGATTAATCATGGCTTCCCCTCTTAACCAACTTGTGTGATCTTAGGTAAATATTTTATTTTAACCATCTTCCTTTTTCTTCACTATTGCATATGAAAGCACCTTCTAATACCTAAGTTCAGAGTACTAGCTGGACAAAACCTTCTGTGTTTAATTTAATAGCTATAATGTTGCTCTATTTATAAGAATGTGGGCTGCATAAAGGATTCACATGACAATGTCAGGACAGGAATGGTTCTAAGTTCATGTTTAAAAACTATCACTTTTAATACATTCTTCTCAGTGCAGTGCTACAATGTGACATATTAAAGACACAACTTTTCCGTGTTAAAGAAATAAACTGTTCAGAATTTTGAAGAGACTTTATCATATTTTAAGTGACATTTAATGGATGATTTTCATGGCAAACATTTTCAGAGCTCAGCTCGTGTATAGGCTCTACCTTTGGTTTGGCTCTGACTCGGCTCGTCTTGTTAATTGTTGGCTTGCCCACCTCCATATTAACCAACTGAGCTTTACTCTCAGAATAAGGATTTCCCACAGATCAGGGACAACCAGATTATGTGACAGCATTGACTAAATTATGCAGCAGTTAAAAGCAAATTATAGTGCATAATGTGACACTTGTGATGGTATTACTTTATTATATTGACATGTTTACAAATCCTAATGCAGTATGGGCAAAGGTTTCACCTCATTAGTACCTGTTTATGTAATGTATTGTAATGTAAAAAATTCTTATAGAGTGCAACTTACACCGGACGGTTTCTTGGCGCTAAGCACTTACTTGAGAAGAGGCAGAAAAAGAAAGAAGAGTGCTTATGTATAAATAAAGTGAAAGAGATGGGTTTTGAGAAGGGACCTAAAGTGAGGGTGAGAAGGAGAAAGTCTGATATCCAACGGGAGTGAATTCCAGAAGGAGGGAGCTAGAAAGGAGAATCTGAGGCCACCGTGTTTTTTGCGCCTAAACCTAGGCGTCAGGAGGAGCGCGTGATGAGAGGAGCGAAGGTGCCTAGAGGGAACATAGGGATGCAAAAGAGAAGAAATAAAAGAAGGACCAATACCGGCCAAAGATTTATGAATCAGACAGCCAAGTTTAAACTTGCAACGCTCCGATACAGGGAGCCAGTGCAAGGCTTTGAGCAGAGGGTGGACGTGAGAATGTTTGGGGCAGTGATAGATCAGGCGAGCAGCCTGATTCTGTATCAGCTGTAGTCTTTTAATTTGATACTGTGGGATGCCTACATACAGAACATTGGCATAGTCAATTCGGGAAATGACTAATGCCAGTAGTGCCAGGGTGAGGGCCTCGGTGGTCAAAAAATGGGCTATTTTCCGAATCTTCCTAAGCTGGAAGAAGCAAGAAGACACAGTGGCACTGACCTGGTGTTTCTTAGAGAGATCGTGGGAAATGTAGACTCCCAGACTTTTCACCTTGTCAACCGGGCAAGGTGAAATGCCCATAGGTTGTATATATGTTGTATGTGGTGATCAGCATGTGGTTTCGCTGCTCTTCTGCATGAATTTGAGGTGATAAGGAGTGAGAGATGGGTTGCTTTTGATTTGACCCTTTTCCAATGTATGGATGGATAGAAGTGTGCGAGTAGGGAAACTATGTTTACAACGCTATTTCCACAACGCTTGGCCATACAACACGGTCGTTACAACGACTGTGTTGTTACTACACGTGCCATTACATCGCAAGTCGTATCAACGACTTGCTGTAGGGGGCGTGCAACACCAGGGAATGTGTTGGATCTTAAATCCAACACCTTCCCTGCTTATGCACAAACTGGAGTAGGAATAGTAATGAATACTATTCCTAAATCCAGCGCACCCCCTACAGCAAGTCGTTGGTACGACTTGCAATGTAATGGCAAGCATGGTAACAACGCGGTCGTTGTAACAACCGCGTTGTAAAACCATGCGATGTGTATGTATGTGTAGAAACGTCATACATTTGTGTGAGTGCCTTATGGCTTATGTTTGGACTGTTTTGGTATGAGATGAAGGGTATCAACCTTCAGAGGTGCAAACCCAGTGTTTCATGCAGTTAAATGGCCCATAAGTTAACCCAATCACCCCCAAAGCTGTTTCTGTGGAAGAAGAATATGACCCAACAGGGCCTACAGCACCCACAATACACTTTACAGGAGCAGATGTACATGGAGTGCTGGGCCAGTAAATAAAATCATTTATAGAACCTGATGACATAATACAACTTTTTTATTAAAGGTTCTGTTTAAATAGTGTATCATGAATAGCTTCAAGGCACTAAGAACATTTAAAAAGTCATTAACATTTATATTGTGTCATAAATATTTGTCTCAGCTTCTTGGGGCTCACAAGCTCTATAGAAATGCCGATCTAATAATACAATGTAACTGTCTTGCTCATTTATATTCTATGGGAAACTTGCAAAACCTCTCCTTTGTGGTAGTTATGAATGGGACAAGGTACTACTGCAGTGTATTTGTCAATGGGGAGAGACATGCTAATGGAGCCATTTATCTCATTAATGTTTAGCAGTCCCCACCAAGCCTTTGACACCTTTTAAGTCGGATGAAGAGAGCGTGAAACCGCAGGGGGCACAAGAAGCAATTGAAAAACAAAGCTTCCTCTACTTTTAAAAGGCCTTTGAATGGCTTGTGAAGTACTAGAGTCCAGCACACATCAGATAGGAATCCTCAGTGTCCTGGAAGCTTCAGCAGCCCAGGCAGGTGGGGCAGGGAATCTGAAGACCTTTTAGTCCAATGGGCGTTGCATGCCTGAATTTGGGAATAGAGACATGCTGACTTTAAGTATGCAGCCCATTTAAACTTCATTAGTTTTTCAGTTCCCATGCATTTAATATGCTGAAAAAGTAATGAACTTTAAACAGGGACTGCTGCATCGCTGTCTCTTTTTAAACTGCAGGGTCGTTTGTTCCCCTTGCCCCCCTGCCCCCCCCCCCACCAGTGTCCCCTGTGTACCTCCACTTGCAAAATCAGGGGCAATAAATCCCCACATCCCCCACAGTTCCTACGCTCATGAAGGAGTGAGGGTGTTGTTTTCACATATAGGAAAACAGTAGTGCTTTCTGTGTCATTTCGTTATAAACTTAACATTTGGAGGTCAAATAAATTGTCCCCGGGAGCAGCCAGTGCAAAAAGAGAGCCAATGCACAGATAAGCAGAAATTACATGCTTCTTCTGCGCACCCGAAGTCCAAATTGATAATATACCAACAGAAATTTTAATGAGGAGACTGTGCACCATCACCATCGATTAGGTAAAAGAAGCTTGGATTAATGAACACAGTTTTAGATAGAGGCTAAAATAAAAATGTAATTGAGCAGCTGAAAGGCCTTATCATTATCTAGATTTAGGTTGCTATATCAACAGACCAAATCAAAGGATAATATATTTCTGCCATACTTTTAAAGGGGGTACCACTATAAAAATATTTATTGACTATCACCCAGTGATTTTTTAGATGTAACAACTGTATAACTGTATTTGATGTACTTACACATTGGACAAAAACAGTCCTTTTGGGATTCCAAAAGAAGAAAAAAAACAAATAAAAGAATTTTTGAATTGCTATGCCATCTCTTGTGTTTATCTTATTTTCTGATCCTGGGCTAAATTATACATGAATTCCACTAAAAAGGCCTGTGAAGAAGAGATGGTAAGAGCAATTACTAGCATTTAAGGGATTTGACACAAAATATCCCATTATCCCTTGTTGGTACATGTTCAAGAGTCTCAGAGTAAAAATAATATCAAGGCCATCAAATGTATAGGAATTTGTAGCGTTAAATAAAATAGGAGAGGGGGTAACAGAGAGCATTTCAGAGCAAAAAAAAAAAAGGATTTATATGGGCAAATATACGATTCGAGGTTTCAACCTTGATGATGAATTGCAAACCGTTTGGGAAAATATCATGATTGTAACTGTTTATTTTTCAACATATATATCATGGATGAAAACTCACAATGATCAGCATTATTTTTTCATATATTTGTTTTTCTTCTGGTTTTGAATTGTGCTCATACTGCCAAGTCAAGAATATGGTTAATGGAACTATTTATATCACAAAAATTGATGTAGCCCCATTGCTTGGAATCCTTTGAGACATATATTCAAAGTACATGGTTCTACCAGAAAGTAATAATCATTATTTAGTCTTCATTCTCCTTCCTATCCTTTTCATCCAACACTAATCATATCCTAATTTTTCATGACACACACACTCACATACACGCACACGCACACACACACACACACACGCACACACACACCCCAACCACACACTCACACACAGAATATTGCTGCTTGTCTATATTTGGGTCCGATCTTGGGTAGAGTGTCAAGTGTTTATTTGTATTAGAAATGAATAGAGGCCATTTAAGCCTTCACATATAGCAGTGTGTTAGCTTGTGGAAAAAAGTATAATAAAGAATTAGGTGCAACAAACCAAGTGACAGCAGAGTGCTCAAATGATTTATTACCAATTAGATTATCACCTCAGCATCTTTTTAAGGGGTCCCTCTTAGAGTCAATATTAATTCCTTATAGATATCTAGTTATCTGAACAGTAACAGACATTTAACTTATTTCCCATGTTCTGAATATGTGTGGTTCCACTTTAGTCCTATTTATCAAAAGAGGGGGACTCTAGGATCTATTCAAAAGGTCCGGTTACCCGTGCTCCCGAAGTTAAACTGATACCAAAAGGGAGTCACCATTCCTAAGTAGAGAGAGAAAGAAGGGAAGTAAGAGGTACTCTCGTTGTGTGCTACTCTAATTGTGGGGGGCAGTGTGTCCTCATCTTGATGCCCTCACACACCCCAAAGGATGTCATGCTTCATCATTGGGCTTTTGCGCCGCGTCGGGTTGGCGCTGCAATGCCCTACAGGTCCCCCGAAGGGTCTCTTTTTCGGAGATCTTTTGATGAAGACGTATGGGTGCATGGGTGTAAGTGGCAGTGAAATCCTAGAAGGTGAATTAAAAAATGGCTAGAGGGAGAGTGATTCATTTTTATTAAGGTGATCCCTCTGTCATTATTAAAACAAAGTGTATTGTGCTGCTTTAAAGGGTATTATGTCCCTTGGTATCTGAGTAACTATATGTCCCTAGTTGGCATATGTTCTGGTCTTCACTTTAGCACATTTGAATTACTTGAACACTGCCATCACTTGTTGTGCAGCAATTGGGAGCCCTGGATCTCTTAGAACTCTGGAGATGAAAGTTAATGACCAGGAACGGGAATGCTGATATAGAGGATGGGTGATGAGGAAATAAGGTGGTGTGGCAACAGTTAAGTGGTGGGGGTGGTAGAAAAGTTAGGGAAACCCAGAGAAGCTTACCCTTGTGATAAGGAAAAAAAAACAGCCTGGCTTTTCTCACGCTGTTTTAGGATATTGGTGAGACCCAGCAGTGGTGCAGGCTGAACAATAAGCTGGATAGGGAGAGTCCAGGTAAGCTCTTTTGTGACAAAGGAGAGAGCTAGAGTGGCCTGGCCTTGCATCTGTGAAATAGAAAATAGGTCAGGATATGTACCCAGTGTGACAGACAGAACAGACTGTTCAACCAGTATGATAAGGAAGCAGGACTTTTCAATATGTTATCTTCACAGAATAGGAACAGGTATAAGTGACCTAAGTGTAATCTAAAGATGATCTGAGAGAGGGAAATAAATATTTTGGTAAAACACATTATCAAGGAAGTGCAGTTAGCAAGAACTATGCAGAGCAGTAGAATCCCAAACAATTAAATATTCAATGTCTAATGTTGTTCAATGAACGAAGGAAAATTTCCGACAGAGTACATTTGCAATTTATAGAGACTTAAGTTAAAATAAATGCATTGGATCATATGGAAACACATAATAAGAGTGTCTGCACAAAACACGAAGGAGCCAAGAATGGGTAGAGGAGACAGACAGTATAAATAAGTGAATTAGACTCAGTCTGAGTAATTAGAAAGATAAACCCAAGGAAAATATAACCCAAAATATCTAAAACAAAAGAGGTCAATTGGCAGAACAGTGTATGAGTTAAGATTACAAAAGTAAAGGAAATCCAATGTTTAAATTCTCTTGTATAGGAAAAGCTAGGTCGTCCTTTCAAAAGCATTATTTGCATCTAGATAGACACCTGTGATGGCCATGCCAATGTCTGTCGAAGGCTGTTCAATATATCAATGACTTTGTATTGCAATGAACAATGCATCACTTTATAAAACCTGTATGATTATAGTCTGTTGAAATGAGTAAGAGGATCTTCAAATGTAAAGTCTTGTTTTTAAAGTCATTGTTTAGTAGAGAGACAGGAGTATACATGTTTTCTAGTCATTAATATTTACAGGTTTAGGTATCAAAGTAATTATTTAATTGATGGATTCCAATACTAGATTTTGATTTTGTTTCCACAAGCATTTATATATACATATCAACTAACAGCAATGTGAAAACTCAAAAGAAATATTTTTATACAGATCCAAGAAAGTTAATCCAATATGATAGTTCTTTCCTAATTTAAGAATTATAATCACTGATTTCTTATAAGTAGATTAATCCATTTATGATTCAAGATCATTGTGAGTTAATATGGGTACTTCTGCTATTCAAATCTGCAGAGATATGTAGTACTGAAATAAATGTAGTGCACCATCATTGTTATTAGGGAACGAATAATAGTGGAAAATTGATAATTTTTAATTCTGAAAACTAGGAATTTATCTGCTTTTTCACCATCCCAGAATTTCTTTTCTTCCCCGGGACAACACGATTTGCCAACAAATCACAGAACAATATGAGACTTTTGTGAATATATATATATGGTTTGTCTAAGTTGTGGAGGTATCTGATTCTCTAAATCCTGTAACAAATTCCATACCGTAGATTACAACTTTACTGAGCATATATTAAGACTAGTGAGCTAAACTTGTTCTGTATTTATATAAGTCAGTCAACAGCTTTATTTCGATTGTTACATCATAAAAGTGACAGATAAAAAAAAGCACAATCGTTTAAAATTTTGTATCTAAAAACAAGAAAAACAAATACAGGTTTTTATGCAAAAAAGGACAAATGAGTTATCAAACAAATAAACAATTAAAAGTCATCAATTAAACAGTGATTAACAGCCGTTTTGCCCTGATTGACCAAGCCCATGACAGAAATTTCGAGAGGCTAAAAACATACAAGGGCCGGGTATCTGATATTAAAATTCGAAGTGCCACAGATGAATGCCTAGTGCCCAAGGCCCTACACACGGGCTTAAGCCACGTTTGCCTTGGGCGAACATAGGTCGGGCACGCAAAAAGAAAATGTTCAATTGTCTCTTTGGGAGTGCTACAGGAGAGACAAGATGCAACTGTCTGGTAGGGCGGTTTCCAGCAAGATGTTAGGGCACGCACAGGGAGGGACCCTACTCTAAATCTAAAATAAAGGGCCCGATCATATGGCTTCCAGACCAAATCCAGGTAGAGCTCCAAACGGGGTGAGTCCTTATGCACTAAAAATTCTTCTGTGAGCCTACCATGAGAAGGATCTGTGGAAATTCTGCTTCTAACCCAATTCCAATATAAGGTTTTCAAGGCTGCTTTCGGAGGGGAAGACCTGTTTTCCCAAGCTTCACTAAGGCCTAGTTTGCCAAGCATAGACTTGACATCAGTAAGCCATCTGATCCTACACCAGCCTACCATCGACATCACCTCTGTTAGGCCTTTAGCATACTTGGCGAGTTCGGGGATGCGCCATAGCCTAGCCCATAAGAGCAGTGGACGCAGTTTTGCTACGTCACTAATTTGCTGGCAACCAAGGTCCAAAAAGAGGGGTAGCCTGGGTGTACTCTGCGGGAGAGACATAATACATTTTAAAAACTTATTCTCAGATCTAGTTAGGACGCTGATGTTAGAGGTACCCCAAAGTTCAGCGCCATACAAAGCGGAACTAACTCCCTTTGCCCTGTAGATATCCAGAACAGGGGCAATGGGCTTGGTTGAAAAGATCTCTGCTCTCTAACAAGTGCCCCTATAACCCTTTTATGATTAAGAGACATTTTTAATAAATGAGGGGTCCACTGCATGGAATCTGTAATACGGATCCCTAGATAGTCAAAAACAGTGACCCTTTCCAGAGGGGTTTCACTAAGAACAAGGGGTCGGCCTAATTTTTTTGGGGGGTTTAATACCAGGTACTTAGTTTTATTTGTATTTATTACTAGGCCCCGTTGGTCACAGAAGGTCTGAAAGTTATTTAAAAGTTTCTGTAGACCCGCAGAGCTTTTTGAGATTAGAAGCGTATCATCGGCAAAGAGAAGGGTGGGAATTCTCTCCCCTGCCAATGATGGTGCGTCCGAAGGTTGTTTGTGTAGATGGTCCACAACCCCATTCACATAAAGTGAAAAAAGGGTTGGAGCCAGGACACAGCCCTGACGCACCCCTTTTTCCACTGGGATCCTGCTAGTATTCTGGCCATCGGTACCCCAGCGTACCTGCGCATAATTGCCATCATGCAGGCGCACTAAAATGGAGAGGATGTTTAGTGGAATCCCCATTTCAGCTAACACGCCCCATAACTGTTCTCTGGGCACAAGGTCGAAGGCAGTCTTCAGGTCGATGAATGCCAAATAAAGACTGCCTCCGCCTATCACTACCACCTTCCAATATAGTAGTAAGAGCCTGAAGGCCTGCTCTATCGTGCCCGTTCCAGCCCTGAAACCAGCCTGATAGTCCGACAGAATCTCTTCGTCCTTAATCCATTGGAGGATTCTTTCTAGGAGCACCTTTCCCACAACCTTCTGGGTTGAATCCAATAGACTTATTGGTCGGTAGTTGGCAGGGTCGTCCCTCCGGCCTTTCTTAAAGATAGGGACAACCTCTGCCCCCTTCCAAGAGTCGGGAATGGCTGCTCCTTTGTCGATTGCACTAATCAGAAGGTGAATAAGCTTCCCCCACCTCTGCAGGCTTGAACGCAGCAGATCCCCCGGAACTCCGTCGGGTCCCGCTGCTTTCTGTGGCACAATACACCTAATTGCGTGTTCTACTTCTTTAATTGTAAATGGGGAGACCATTTCATTTCTCATGGGTACTAGGGGTCCGTGGGATGCGGGGGGGCAAATGCCTCTTGAGGATTCGAATACAAGTTACTAAAATGTTCGAACCAGGCCTGACCAGTTATGTTGCACGTTATAAAGTTACTATCAGGTCTGTTCCTTTCCCTGATAGTATTCCAAAAACGGGCTGCATCCCGCCCAGTGCTTGCTTCTCTTAGAGTTTGCCAATATTCGTCTTCCCATTCCTTTTTTGCAATCCCAATCACTCGTTTGTATTCTGCTCTAGCCTGCAGCACAAGGGGCTGCGATTTTGTCCTAACAGCTTGAATAAGGCACGCCTTCAATTCTCTGCATTTTGACGTATACCACCCCTGCTTATCTTTTGACCTGGGGTGGCCATCCGGCCTGCCTACACGTACTTGCGCCTTGAAAAAATTACCAATCGAATTGATGGTCTCCTGGAACATCAGCGTGATCCTGGGTATAGCAGAATGATCTAAGGAGATTGTTGCCATCTCACTTAGTGTAGCTTCCAAAAATTGATCTATGGCCTGTAATTTTGGTGCGTCAGAGGCTACTTTCCGCCATTTGAGACGCCTACCGCAATTAGACAGGGTGACATCCGATGTTGATCTTTTGGCTGGTGATAAGGTTGGGGTACTATGATTTAACCATAGGTGCCTTAGGGAAAGCGAAAGGAAATTATGATCGCTATCTATGGTAGGTACTACAGCCATATCCACAACAGACTGCCAAAGGTCAAAATCAAGCAAGATGTAGTCGATCCGGGAAGAATGGTTAGCCCTGTTGTATGTATGACTGCCCAATGGGTCAGAGGTGGTTCTTCCATTAACGGCTCGCAGGCCGTGCTCCAGGGTCATAGAATTTAACTGGATCGCCCTCTCTGTCCATCTCTTTATCGGCTCAACAGATAATGCTGGGATACCCCTCCTCACATCATCCTCTACCACACCCAGAATATCTTCTGCGGCGAGTGGTTCGAACGTGCAATTCAAGTCTCCTGCAATCATAACTTGGGCATCCTCACCACACTCATCTAAGACTTTCTCCAGTAATACTATAGTGGGGGAAAGAGAGCTACCTCTAGTACCTCTGGCATACACATTCAGAATCTCTAGGTGCCCCCTAAATCCTGGGCCTTTCAGTGAGATTCTAAGGATGTCCATTGAGCCACTATACTTCTGAGTAATACTACACCCCAAAGAGATATCCACCCAGATGAGGAGTCCCCCCGAAGGCCGGCCCCTCCCAGATGGTGACTGAAGGGCAGGCAGGTAATATGTGGAATATCCAACTTTGTATACAGGTTCAAGGCTCCAAGTTTCCTGGAAGATGCAGATACAGTGCTGTTCTACCTGTGAGTGCCATTTGGGGAGGTCCAAATTCCTACAAATGCCCGCTATATTCCAACACATAACCCCCATCATCGGTCCATTGCCATCGGACCCTCCCTGTACGTGTGCAGTATTCTTTATACAAGAAGCACTAGTGTCGTCTGAATTCACAACCTCCGCTACCACTATTGGATTGCTTAGTGTGGATCGATTAGGAGAATGGATGGCCACTGGAGAGTACAATCCCTGGTTGGGTATCAGCGTCTTAGGGGTGTTACCACGGTCAGCCAATCCCTCCACTTCCATGGAGGCAGGTATAGAATACCCTAAGGGCCCTGATTGTCAATCACAGTCGCTCATACCCGAGAGGGCATTAAATCTATTTGACACATCCAGGGGGGTCAGTGGAGTCAGTGGGCCTGTTATACCTCTCCATCTAGGACCACAATGACTCTGTGGAATATTATGCCACCCAACAGATCTGTTAGGAGCCAAGGGGTACAATACATGGGGCACAGGCCAGTTACTTCGGGGTGCGGGATGATGACTAGGTCTATCACAAGCTAAGATCCCAGGATTTACTGGGGGACCTACCAGGGGTCTTGGATAGAAATACGTTAGGTCGTAGGGAGTGATAAGATTACTTCCACTCCCCGGGAACCAGTTTAATATATGCCTAACAACTCCCTGCTCTCTGAAGTTGACAATAATAATATCCCCCTGTAGGTCCTTAACCCTGCGACCTAGCCACGGGAGGCGCCGAACATGCCATCGATATTACAGGGGAGAGGTCTATTCAGGGCCAACCAATGCATAACTTTGTGCTTTAGCTGGAAGAAACCCTCTCTTGTACCTTCTGCTAGCGCGGGAACTCCAGTAAGGACTACCACATATGGTACTGATTCAGGGGGTAGCTCAACTGTACGCCCATTATACTCTGTGGTCACTGCTTGCGCATTACATACCCCTCTATTGCTATCAGGTCTTGGGTGGAGAATACTGTGCCCCCCCACAGCTACTCTATCGTCATTCTGTGCAGGCTGCTCAATAGTTTTAGGCGGAGCCTTCTGCTTAACACTAATGGTGGATTTAGTGGTTTTATTTGCCTCTTTGCTGCGAGTAGTACTAATAGCAGCAAGTGCTGCGGGAGCTGGAGAGGGCAGTACCGATTTCTCAAAAGTTTTTAACAACCCAGTATTAGCAGCAATGGTTTGCTCTAGGGTCCCCAACCTTTGTTCCAACCTGTCTAGTGTTTGTTTGATAGGGAACATGAGGGATTTGATTAACTGTTCTATGCCACCTAGGAGAGCAGGAGATACTACCTCATTCCCCGTAGGTTGTGCCTGTAGGGATGTGGTTGCTGGCTTATCTAAGGACAATACAAGAGATTTAGACGGTTTACCAAAGTCTGAGTGACTAATTTTGGCTTTAGGTTGCTCACCCCCCCTCTTTCTCCTTTTACTAAGAGGGGGCCCCTGCACCTTAGAAGTCGCTTTTTTCCTAGCTCTATTCACATGTGGAGTCCCTACAACTATAGGACATGGCTCATGATGAATCTCCACCACTGTAGTTGAGCCTCTAACAGGGAGTACAGGAATAAGAGACAAAGGAGCAGTTATGTCAGGTACAGGAGATTTTTCGCGGAAGAGTACGGGAGTGCTGTCTAATTGAGACGCATCAGGGCCTTCGGATAAGCTAAGGATACTCAGAGGAGGTGAAACAATCAATTGTGGGGGGTCTAAAGATGGGCGTCTACCCTTCATGGATTCAATCGAGCGACGACGCTCGATTCGTCGCTCAACCAGTGCTTGCTCCCTATCAGCTTCTAGTAAAGTCCTAGTAAAATAACCATCTAGGGTCCCTTGGTTCAGTCCCCCTGCTAACAGCGATATACCAACAGTGGGACTTGAAGCCATGATACTCCCTGGCAGCTGTAATGACCACCAACAAACAATCCTGCTCGGGCGAAAGAGACGCGGCCCAGCCCAGCCTCTTTCAGCCTCTGACGGCCTCAGACGGCCCGCCCTTTGCCCGGGCTTCGCCCCGGGCGCTCCCGCGCAGCGGGAACAGAGGCCAGTAATAAAGTAAGTGGTGAGGAAGGGGCGGGGCAGGCAGGGAGAGCGACCCAGGTGATGCGGGTCTCGACCTCACGCAGGGACTCCTGGTACTTTGAGTCCCTGCGGGTCAGCTCGCAGCCCTGGTAATCCCCACACACACACCAACAACAGCAATAATGCCCCAGAGGTCCTTACAGCACGCAGAGTCACCGCGAGAGGGTAGAACGAAACGGGACCCGCGCAGCGGGTCCGGCGAGGAGCAGCGTTGGAAGCAGGTAAAATCCCAGTTCTGATTGTCCAAGACAGCAGCGAGGACAGTTCTCTGGTCCCAGGCGAAACAAACGGTCCCAATGGTGCTACACAGCTGCAGGAACTTATTTGCTGAGGAGGGGGCGGGGCAGGCAGGGAGAGCGACCCAGGTGATGCGGGTCTCGACCTCACGCAGGGACTCCTGGTACTTTGAGTCCCTGCGGGTCAGCTCGCAGCCCTGGTAATCCCCACACACACACCAACAACAGCAATAATGCCCCGGAGGTCCTTACAGCACGCAGAGTCACCGCGAGAGGGAAGAACGAAGCGGGACCCGCGCAGCGGGTCCGGCGAGGAGCAGCGTTGGAAGCAGGTAAAATCCCAGTTCTGATTGTCCAAGACAGCAGCGAGGACAGTTCTCTGGTCCCAGGCGAAACAAACGGTATTTATATAAATGAATCTGCATATAGGTTTATTTATTTAGACTCTAATGTTTCTGAGACCTGTCTGTAATGTGTTTATTTAAATATGTTTCAATTGCAGTTTACACCAAAACTCTAACAATAAGTAGTGAAATTGTACAATACTATAACATGATTACAAATACAGAATGGATAGACTAGCATGAAAATAGAAAACAAAGGAGAAACCAAGGTGACAAGAAGATAGAAAAATGACAATAGAAGTCTATGTAATGATGTTCTTAAAAGAGGAAAGTCACTCTACCTGCCTTCAAAATTAGACACTTTGATAGTTGTATACTAGGGAAGATGCAGCCCCAAAAATCGAAAATACACGAGTGGCATTCATGATATACCGTGAGTTTAAGTGGAAGGGTTAGACACGGTGATAGTCACTATTGATAGAGTTGAATAATTTAGATATCAAGAAGAGGATTACTAGTTGGACACAAGATTAACTCTATAAAAGTTTCAGCAATATAGAGTGATTTTAGCAACTACCTCTAACTGTTTTGTACTTCATTTAAGCAATTAATGTGTTCACAGAAAATGATGGTATGTAACTATGCTAAAAGTACACCAGTAACCCTGATAATGTTTGTTTTATCGTTCTGTTCATGTAAAAGTTAAAATCACTCAAATGCAATTTAAATAAATGAGGACATTTCGAGAGATGGTTATCAAAACTGGAACTGTCAACATCAGTGTCAAGGCAAAGAAGAACCATCCACAGCCCAAAGCACAAAGTAGCGGATGGAATTCCCAGTCCGGCTTCCCAGTGTCTAGAAATACAACCAATGAACAACCAATGTGACTAGGATTTTTTGCTCCAACGTTACTCAGTGACCTTAAAACCACTTTTGTAGATTACTCATAGTGGCCCCAATATAGTAATACCACTTTGCAAACTAGTATGTGCAAAGAATACACTGACTAGTTGTGCCATTTGCAATGCACCATTGTATAAGAGGTTAAATCGCAAATTGTCCCTTCACAGGACATTGCAAATGTACTTGCTTAATGAATGTTACTTAGGGATGTCAGTGTTTGTGACCCCTTACAATTGATCTCAAATACAGGAATCGTAACTTTTCAATGGACTGCAACTACCATTGCGGTCACAAACTATTGATACATTTCATTACAAGTCACAACAAGGAGGGGATACCCCTTCCATGCCTCTCTCCTAACTGCAAATCAGAATACGTCAAACAAAGCATTTTGCAAGTCAGAAAGACTGCAGTTGCAGAGACTTTGATTTTGTCACTCACAGACTTTATGACCACAAAATGCAGTCATATATGGGACATTAATTCCTTTGTGTCTGGGGAGTACTGGGGAGTACTGCGGAGTACTGCTTACATTTCACAGATCATCTGCTCTTTCTAGAATGTACTGCTATGGGCACACACACTACCTCTAACATTCTCTCAATATCTACAAAACACAATATGCTAAAAAACAAACAAGGTTACAGCCAATTTGTGATCTTTGGCACATTTACCTACTGGGGTAATTGTTCTCTAGGAAGTATACACCTCATGACTACAAACGAATATTCATGCCCACCTATTATGCTTAATGTTAAAGCTTTCATGGAATAACATGGCTGTTACTAGTAGAGGACAAAACATATTTTATCTGATGTTGCATCTTGAAATTGCATACTCATTTGTTATTCCCCGTTTTAAAGGAAAATGCTGTCAATTTAACTTCATGCTTAATTTATTACTCCCTTATTTAGTTCAAGGCAGCTAACAATTCAAGTAAATTTAGTGAATGTGTGACATGGAGACGGATTCTTGGCCTCAGACAATCAATTCCACTGCAGCTATAAGGATAGAATTAGCTTTAAAATCTAGATGGTAGTTGTGTTTCTAAGCAGCTTTAAACTAGTATCACCCATTTCTTCATGCTACCTGCTCATTCAATAACATTTTGCGTTCGACCTGAGCTTGGGAAACAGGAAGATGGCTTATATTCAGGGTATGTTCCCTTTTGTCAGTCTTGGTTCTTGCTATTGTGAGTAAGACAATATTCGCATGACTTTACTATTTTTACTATTTTGACAATTAGATGGAGGCAGAAAAACAACATATACATTGCTAGAAGACACAATAACATCAAGAATCTCCACAAAAGAACAATCATAATTAAAACTTCTGTAGTAGGTTTTTTCCATGGATTTTAGTGATGTCTAACTTTACTTACACGTGAAGCCACCACCTGAATCATAATGATAATACTCATGCTTAGTGTCTGTATTCGTGTTTTAGCAAAGTTGTAAATAATTTTAACATATAAAACTGTAGGCACAATATTGGTTAAGTGAATTTCCTATAACCAATTTGATTCCTCCTTCTTTTCATCCTCTTAAATGGGTCTTAATTGTGAATCAGTTCTAACCTCAGGATAAAAGGTTAGAACCAATCCACAAATTAAAACCTGGATGAGAAATCCACTAAGGGCCTTATTATGATGTCGGGTGGACTTGCGTCCACCTGACACCATCGCGGAAACGGGACCGATCGACCTCCAGTTGGCGGTCCTGACCGCCTAATTACAATGCGACCACAAATGGTGCGGTTGCATTCTCCCATTTCTTGTGTTGCGGCTGTAACCTGCACATAACATAAGCTCCCATTGAGAAATGGGAGTCTATGTTCATCCCTGCACCCTGTGGCAGGCACCTCAAGGTGCAACCGGAGGCTAAATACAGGGGGCACGCTTTCCAACAGGGTTTCCATGACAGAAAGGCTGGCATGGAAACCCTGCCAGAAAACGTGCATCATAATCCAGAAGGTGGAAATGCCTTCCATTTAGATAAGGCCCTGTCTCCGACTGGCAGATGGGCTCCTCGAGTCCATCGGAAGCCAGCCGAAATGACCTTCCGGTTTCAATTCTGACCGGCTGTATCATAATCAGCCGGTTGGAATTGAAACGGACAATGTTGGACTTAAGGTCTATGACGACATCGTAATAAGCCATTAGGTCTGTCTTTCATTTGCAACTCATGCAGGTTTCCAAAACGCTTGGTTAACTGCTCTATACAGCCGTTATAGCTGACTAAGGTGAGCTATAAAGCTATTAGAACATTCTGCTCCATGAGAACGGAAGGTGTCCTCGTCCCACCCTATGCCTCTCTCTTTCCCTTGCACAATCCACATTACCTGTGGAGAAGCAGGGAAAAGCTATAGATTAGGATATTGGAAAGGCGATAGTAGTGGCTTATACAACTTTTTATAGCATGGTGCTACTCCGTTGTCTTCAATGGAGCTCTCAAAATTCCAATGTTCTAATCACAGTTGAAGACTGACTGCCTGCTTCAAGAAAATGTCTCGATGGAAGTGACATATACCTTTTGGTCAGCTATTCCCTTTCAAAGTTTCTTACTTTTTTTCAGGTGTATTTAGGGCTTGAGAGAAGTATGTCTTAAGGCATGTCTCTTGGGAATCAGATGTTTTCTGCAAAAGAACAGCTTTTCGCAATTGAGGACCTTAGGAACAGACTAGTAGGAAACAATTTACTCTTGGGGGCAGGCAATGTGTAACAACAACAGTGTTAAAAAGAGACACCTCAGATGGGTTCTCCATTCAAATCCTTTAGGAAAAATGGCTAAAATATGTGTTTTTTAAGTACGCAACACATTTTGTTGTTTTTGATTATTGTTTTTCCACATTAAGGAACAGTTGGGAAATTGCTTTCAGATGGCATAAGCCAGGCTCTTAGTATGCAATAATGTAGGATTTAGATACAACTTATCAGGAAATTCAAAGAGTATTCTTTGTGATATTTAGAAAGTTTGTGTTTCAGCACGTCAGGACCCCGATCACAAGTAGGGTGGAGCTGTTTCCCATGATAGGCTACAGCTCTGATCAATTACAACTGACCAGGTGTTCACGCATCTGGATTTCCCAGGTGTAGGAGCACCGGGCCCAATTCTACAGACTGGGAAACAGCAGATTGGGCCTCAAATACAGCCTAACCCCCTTCTACATTATGGGGAGCACATAACCCTCCTCCCGCCATACAGACAATCTCTGTTACTACCTAAAGCCCTTCTCACCTTGCACACATACCCCCTATTCCTGTTTCCCACCAGCTGAAAGCAAGTGGTTAATGGGAACAGATTTGAACCTGGAAACAGTCCACATGCGGTCTGAGCCCAGTAATTCCATGTCTGCATGTTATTCCCTAACGTGGGGACAAAAAATCAGATTAGTAGAATTTAAGTTCAGGGATACTGGCCAGAATCATGATTTCCGTCCGCGTGGTAACTTCAGGCCTAAATCAAGCAACACTGGTAATGAGGATCCAATTCTGTTTCATCATTTACATCTGAAACAAGCATTTACAATGCAATGGTCTCGGCATTGTTAAAGTTAGAGCTATTGGCATTGCTCATGACATTATTTTTGTTTATGTTTTTGTTTTTAAAACATTTAAAGAAACTGCATTGTTATTTACAATGTCAATAGCTCAATCTCTCTCAAATGCGAGACCTATTGCATTTGCACCCACACACAGAGCCACACATACAAAGCCACCCACACAGAGCCATTAAATAAAGCATGTGAAATGTAAGCAGGAACAACTTAACGCTTTTACATTTATGCAGAAATCAACAAGTATTTTTGCCTGAAAACTACAAGGCCCAGAAAGGACCCATTTCAATGTCCACTGCTTATATGCTTACAAAACGTAAGCAGTATGGCTTAAAAACACCTTGGAACATATTATCAAGGAACGGCGATAATGTTATCGCTGTTACTTGATAATATGGCCCCACATTCGTGAACACAAAGCCGCCCTACACATTTTGTATTGCAATACCTCCAGGTTTGGCGCACTTCCCCAGGGGGGCGGGGGAACAGCGCTTCACTGGCAAACTCTGTAAAATGACGCTAATGTTTTGGGGGTTTGAATAAAACCAATCTGCCCACTTTAAGAACACTCCGTCTTGCTTTATTTAGTTATTGTTAGGCTGATTTGTTGATTTATTTATGTCAATAAATAAAAGCATGTGTGTGCCTCCTGACTAACGTGTGATGTTATTGTGTGTGTGCCGAGAGAGAAGTCCTCTGTTTGGTCCTTGGGTAGAAGGAATAAAGGAAGGAATGAGAGAAGGAAAGAGTGACAGAAGTGGTAAAACGAAGGAATGAGTTAAGGAAGGGATAAAGGAAGGAAGGACAGAAGGAAGGGATAAAGGAAGAAAGGAGAGAAGGAAAGTAGAAAGAAGGGAAAATGATAGAAGGTATGAGAAAGAAACTGTAAAATGAAGGGAGGAAGGACAGGCGGGAAGAGAAAGGAACTAAGGGAGATGCTGATTTATTCTAAAGGCAGCTTCCATAAATACCAGTAAAGTCCCAAACAAACTCCGAGAACTTCAGGGCAGGGATGAACTGTGGAGGCAGAGATGAACTGTGGAGGCAGATACCTATGTAACTCCCACCCCTCAGAAATCCTTGCTTAGGAAACATAGTAAGGGTACAGAGTACCTTCAACTGAGCCCCGCCTTGCTTCTGCACCAGGCTTCACCCGGTACCCCGTCTCGGGACCGGGACTTCAGGATGGGGCCCGTGAGGCCCCAGGCTGCCTCCTTCGTTGTGGGTGCTGTCCAGTGCGGGGTGGGCTCCCGCCTGGACTTTCTCCAGCGCGCACCGGGGCTCCCAACAGCGCACGGGAGCCCCATTTGAGCAGACACTTCCTGCTACACCGCAGGCTCCGCCCAAGTCCCAGGCAAGGATGCCTGGCTTCCTGTGGGCCGCGGCGGTGATTCTGTTGCTTCGGCAGTAAGAGGGGTAGGCTCCCTCGTAATTTGAATATAAAATAAGCGGGGTGGGCACCCGCCATCATCAAGAAAGCAAACACCAGCGGGGTGGGCACCCGCAAACGAAACAGCGAATCGTCTAGTTTTTCATCAGATAAAATAGCGAGGCCACCTAAATTGTACTTGGAGTTCTCCATTTAAGAACAGATTTCACTGAAAGTTACAGATTGTCATGAACATTACTCGTTCGTGAACATTCTGATTTGCATAGAGCACAGTCTTACCGCGTGAAGGCACAGAACAGACATTGTGTTTGGCCAAGGTTTGGCAAATAATGACGCGCGCACTTTTTTTTTTTTTTACTTTTACAAAACCCGCCCTGCTAGTTGCAGACGGACAAAAATAGAACATGGCTATTCTGTGTGTGGAGTGATCACTGCGAGCGAAGGACTGTTGCTGCTCCGTTCCCAGTCCCGCCGCGCACGAAATGGCCGAACCTTCGGGTGCAAAAAAAAAACAAACAAACACGCCCACCAGCGAAAAAAGGGCCGGGCTGCGAAAATTAGAAAAGTAGCAAAAAAAACGCCCCCGAATCCGAAAAGGACGGGGCCTGTTCGGAGAGACAAACCTCTTCTCCAATGGCTGGCCAGCATTCAAGAGGCCAGCCAATGGAGAAGAGGGGAGAAGAGGGGCGGGTTCAAGCCCCTCTTCTCCAAGTCATTAAATCTCGCGAGCGAGACTGCGCAAGCGCAGCCTTCGCTAGCCGAGACCTAAAAAAAATGAAGAGTCTTTGCGATTCACTCTAAGAACACTATTGAAATTGTTTGGCAGATGTTTTGTCTCAATTTAGGTAGACGTAATCACAATACATGTTTGATGCGGAAGGAGGAATTTTGAGGTTGCCAAAATGGGTTTAAAGTAAAGATTTGACAACTGCTGTATGGTAAACCTCTGTGATGCTACACATCTGACAAAGCTGAATAGGTTTTGAAAGCACCCCCCACAGTTAGAGACAAGCACGTGTGCTGGGGCATTCAGGAATTAAACCCTTCCCAGATAGTAAGCAGTAAGACAGACAGTCATTCTGGAAGTTAGGTAAGTGTGCAAGCCGTTGATGGGTTTAGCTGGAGCCAGGCAAGAGGCATTAGGTCGATCTCCAGTCACTGGACAGCAGTGCTTAGGCAACAGCCCTGTCACTCAATGAGTTTGAGTGCAAGGTGATTTCACAAATTCGTTCTCCTTTTTCCCAGATATCTGCATGGTACGTCTCATTTTGCTGCTACAATGGGACCAACTGTCATGATAAAATACAAATCATGCTCTCAACCATATGCATGAGGCTTATTGCAATCCTAAAAGTGGGGTCCTCTAAGCGGATGTTTTTATTGTGCATTGGTCAGGCCTGATTCCACCTACTTGCCAGGGCTGCGATTGTAGAAACAAAGTGTACCTCTAATGCAAATTATTTACTTGGAGGGGGAGTAGTTAGGTCAATAAGGGTGGGGCAGAATCCAAGGGTGCAAACTGCGGTGGAATTCTACCCCAGTGATCATCAGTGGCTGTGATTAATTGATGCATTCTTGAAATCTTTTTGTTTGGTGCAGTAGATGCCCTAAGTGTGACAAGTATGCCCAGGTGTGGGTCCCATGACCAATGTGCCACAGACCTAAAGCTATACCTCACTGATAAGGCCTTAGTACGACACAACTGTACTAGCTTTGCTTGTGTTCCCATTTGGGGCCTGATTATGACTTTGGCAGTGCAGTGCCGAGTCCCCCCACCGCCGCACTGCCTAAGTTGTAAATGTAAATGTAAATGTATGTGTCTTGTAAAGCGCACTGCTGCCCTGAGGCGTCCTGGCGCTGTAGACCGCTGGGGAACCCGTCCTGGCTATCCCTGTGAGATGGTACCTCCAGGGTATCTCCAAGGTGAAACCAGGCATCCCCGGCGAATGTGGGGGGCCGTTGTGGAGATGAGGCAAGCTAATGCCCAGAGTTGCCGAGTGTGTTCCTGGTTAGAGTAGGTACCGAGGCGAGAATTATCAAGTCTGTTTTAACCCTGGTCCACGACCCTGCCGCGTCGGGAATTGAACCCTGGTCCCTGGCCGATTCTCTGCTTGCGGATCTGCCGCCTCTAACCAGTGAGCCACACCTCTCCAAGTTGTGGCCAGGCCACCTGCCAGATTAGGAGTTTCCTCCTGTCTGGCGGGCTTTGTTTTTGATCTTCCCATATCCCTGAAAATGGGCACCGCAATGGGAACGCCAAAAATAGTTCCTGCACAGCAAGGACTAATAAGTCCATGCCATGCAGGAACTGGGGTAAATGCATACAGGGGGCACACATGTTGTGCCTCCCTGCATGCACCCCAGGGCGCAGAGACACAAAAACAAGACCTGTAACATGAAGGCTTTCACCCATCAAAAAGTTAATGAAATGAAAGTGTGACTGTGCATTTGAAAGCACACTGGGCATGGACAGTTACATAAAGGCCATTTAAAAGCCTCGATCTTCTTTTTAGCCAGCCTCTCACTTTCTCACTTCTATAGTTTATGCACTCCCTTCCTCCTCTGCCTCTCTCTCGATCTTTGTCTTCTCACCATTTACCCCTTTACTCTTCATTCTCCTTCTTCTCATCTTTACTATTCTCTCTCCCCTTTTCCATTTTCTCTGTTCTTTCTCTCCATTGCTTCTCTCTTCTCTTTTCCCCATCCCCGTTACCCTTTGTCTTTCTTGTTCCCTCTCTCTCTCTCTGCTATTCTCCTTCACTGTCACTCTCTTCTAAACCCTCATCTTTCTACTTCCCTTAGCTTTATACACTTTCTTTTCCCCCTTCACTGTTCCTATTTTTTTCCTTTTTTATTTCTGTTACAAGTTCCATTTCTCTATCTTCCTCTTCCCCTCTTTATAGATCTTTACTTTGTTTTGCTCTTTTACTTTCTAACTCTCCCTCTCTTTTCTGCTCTTGTTCCTGCTCTCTCTCTTTAGCTTTCTACTCCTATTTAGGTCCCCTGCCTGTTTCTTATACCTATGTCTAACTTCCTGTCATCTCTTTCTCTCTCCTCCTTCACTTTTTGATCTCGCTCTCTCTCCTTAATGTCTCCTTCTCACTTTACCAATATCCGCTGATTGCTTTCTACAGTGTACTTCTTGTGAACATCCTTTTAAACCTACCTAAAGCAGGCCTTAGCTCTAGGAAGCCAGGTTGCTTGCTTAGAGTAAAATAAAAGGGTAATGTTGTGCAAGACGATTGCATTTTCTCCTCCCAGAATGCAAATGATACCCAGTTGTATTTAAAGGTTAACTCTCCGTATTGCACCCCAAATCTAAAACCACAGCTCGCCTGTGTTCAGCAATGCACTGAGAAAGACATCTCAAGTTCAACCTCACAAACATAGAATTTTAATTAATGACCCTTTTCGAAAAAAATAATCCTGCACAGGCTTAGACCAAAGCACTGAAGGATGCAAATATTACGCCCAAAATGGTTACCTCAGCAACATCTTACTCTATGGAACCCTTCATCTCTAAAACAACATAGAATCCATGCCAAACTTGGTGACATTCCACCTTCAACATTTTTGAAAACCTCAAGCACATCCTCTTTTATCCTTGATCATCTTACTACTAGGTTAGGATGAAACATACAAAAGATGATGGGAGGATGATTGCAATAACTATAATGACTGGCAATCGCTCAGGTAGCGTTCCAGCTCATTGTTCTTTTGCCCACCATGACACTCAGTTTGGAAATATGCAAATCAGCCTTGACCCCGCTCCAACTGAACCACCAGGCCAGGTTCTCCTGAACCGGAACACAAACAACCCAAGACCGATTTTGCATGATCCAAGATGCATCTGACTGACAAGCAGTCTTAGATTGCTTGTGTTCCAGTTATGGGAAGACCTGGGCAGGCAGTATGGCAAAATAAAAATGGACTGGAATGCTACCCCGAGTGTTAGCCAGTGATTAGACTTACTGCAAACATTTCTCCCATAAATTTTTGTGCATTTGTTGTACCACGCCAAGCAGAAAGAGTATTCCCAGACAAGGTTCCCACTATGCCACTGGAACACAGCTACAAGCGACTGACGAGCTCCTGCTCCAATCAGGGTGTAACCGATCTTGGGTTACTTCTATTCTGTTTCAGGGAAAATCTGGCTTGGCAGTGTGGCTAGATTGTCCCAACTGGAGCAGTGTCAAGACTGATTTCCATATGGCTGGGGGTTCAAACCAAGATCGCATTTGTTGGGATGCTACCCTGAGCGAATATCAGTGTTAAAATGTATAGCAAGCATTCCTCCCATCACCTTTTGTGTGTTTGATGTATTGCCTTAGGTGGCAAGGGTATTCTCAGGTGTGGGTCCCATGCTCACTGTGCCACTAGAACCAAATGTCACTTGACTGAAAAGCCCCAATAAGGGCGAAACCAGCCTTGGGTTACCTGTGTTTCGGTTCATTAGGACCTGGTCTGGCAGTTTGAGCTTCACTGTTCCCGTTGGTCACAGGGTCAAAACAGATTTGCATATGGCAGGGTCCAAACTGGGGTGGCATGGTGGGCAAAAGAACAATGGTTTGGAATGCTTTCCTGAGTGATTGCCAATGTTTGGACTTATTGTAAGCATTCCTCCTATTGCCATTTGTGTGTTTGATTTACTACTTTAAGAAGTAAGAGTATTCAAGATGTGGGTCTTGTGCTCACTACGCAACTGGAACCATTCTGCACTGAACTGATGAGCCCCACTCAGGGTGAAACCAGTCTTGGGTTGCTTGTGTTCTGGTTCAGGGAGGACTTGGCCTGGCAGTTTGGACTGGACTGTTTCTTAAGGAGCTG
Source organism: Triturus cristatus (assembly GCF_964204655.1). Lineage (NCBI taxonomy): Eukaryota > Metazoa > Chordata > Amphibia > Caudata > Salamandridae > Triturus > Triturus cristatus. The sequence continues at coordinate 351,836,626 of NC_140580.1, forward strand.
GGTCAAGAATGATTTGCTTATGGTGCGGTCCAAACTGAGGTGACATGGAGAGCAAAGGAACAGTGGGTTGGAATGCTACAGCAAGCAATTGCCAGCGGTTAGATTTATTGCAAGCATTCCTCCCATCACCTTTTGTGTGTTTGATAAACTAGGATGATCCATCCATACTGGTCTTCTGAAGAAAATGCCTAGCCATACGAAAAACTGTTCTAAATGGAGCAACCCACTGTAGCAAGCTGCAGTAACCCCCCCCCCAACATTTTGCCAGATTTCTGATGCACTTTGACTTGATGTGCCCTGGGTCCCTCCAATCAGCTTCACAGGGCCTGTGTTCTTTCCCAAAACTGTACCTTTGTGCCCCCAATTGGCACCGCTATGGCCATATGTAAGTCCCTTGTAAAAGATACCATGGGTACCAAGGGCACTGTGACCAGGGAAGGCCTCTAAGGGCTGAAGCACATATTGTGCCACCCTTAGAGGTCCTGTACCTTAACACACACACTGCCATTGCAGGCTGCGTGTTTTGGTGCAGAGAAAGAAGAAGAGTCAAAATGGTGCACATTCCTGTGTGCCATGCCTGCAACCCACTGCCTATGGTATAGGTAAGACACCCCTCTAGTTGGGTGCACTATGCCACTGGTCAGGGTACAGTTGCATGAGCACTGTACCCCTACAGTGTCTAAGTCCATTCTTAGAAACTGTAAGTGCAGTAAAGCCATAAAGAGTATGAGTATGTGGTCTGGGAGTTTGTCATTACAAACTACACGGCACCATAATGGCTTTACTGAATTCTAGGAGGTTTGGTAGCAAACGTCTCAGCATAATAAACCCACACTGATGCCAGTGAGGAATGTATTATACAATGCACTTGGAGTTCATCTCAGAGATGCCCCCTGAAAAACTACCACCCTCTGGTGGATTCCCTGACTCGTACACACCAGCCTGCAACCACGAGACATCTTTCTGGAATCCTGGGGTGATAGCCTTCACTCCCTGAGCCCAGCAACAAAGCTTTTCCTGGGCGGAGGTGGTCACACCTCACCCAGGCCAGGATGAGCAATCGGTGGCAGCGGAGCTTTAATGGCCTTGCCGCCTTTGTAACGCGCCCCCCAGCCTCTCCTGTTATCAGGAGAAGGCCCCCTTCCTGTCTCCCCTCCTTTTTAGCAGGAAGACAGGCGGGAAAAATTAGCACAGTCCAGAAGGTGTGCCCACATCTGCCAACCCCCCCTCAGGTGGGGGAGGCGAGGTGAAGCCAACTCTTCAGTGCCCGCCATCTTGCAGATGGCAGGCACTCTCTAATCAGGATTTTAGATTGTGCCTACTCCCCCATGTTGAGTGAGCACACCCAAGTTGTAGTCACCCGAAGGTCAGCAGCTCATTGGCTACTGACCTCGAGACCCGTAAAGCGCCCCCTAAATACAGAATTTAGGAGTCAGCCCTGAACCAAGAAAGAAGATTGCCGCATCCTAAGAAGAAGAAGGATGAAAGAAGACGCCCAGCAGTGGAGACTGCAGAGAAGAACTGACTTGGCCCTAGCCCTACTGGCCCATCTGAAGTTTCCAGAGAACTGATCATCTAAAATGTTTCAAAGAGCATCATCTGAGATCACAAAGCGGTATGTTACTGTTGATTTATAGCCATTACATCTCACCACAGCTACCTTGATGTTCTTACATTGAGGTAACCTATATCTCAGCAGGCATTACAATGCATTATTTTACATCGGGATTCGCTACATCAAGATGGTAATGTTGCAGCGCAGAAACCTGGTTCACAGGAAAACAGGACAAGACCCGTACCAAATATCCTCCCTTCGTCACAGACCAGATATCACATTAACACTTTCACACATGCAGTCATTGGTGGGGACCATAACACCAACATTCACACGTCACTTCACACTGGAGAGATGAGTGGTTCTAGTGCTGACATGAAAGGAATACCTTATGACCTATAGGAAGAAAAATGATATTACATATCTATACATTCATATCCTGACATCTACAGATCTCAATCCTAATCATCAAGGAACTCCTCCCACGTGATCAATGGATCATGTAGTTGGATTAGTTGATGGTGATTTAGAACCAGCTAAAACACATTTAGGATTTTGATCTTCCCTCCATCAATAAATCACAAACGCATTTGCTTGTTAATCAATATTTGTTTATCTATTTAATCCCGATGGGTAAATCTTCATTCTAGAAAGTTTTATCAATTTTATGTAAATCACCATATTTACCTAATCTGGCTATCGGGCGTCCTCTAAGTCATCAAATTAGTCATCAATCAGTCAGAATTTAGAAGTTCTTCATGCAGCACGCTACAGTCCCAAAGAAAGGCAAGTACCAGAGACGTGCAAACATCTATCAGTGCCCCAAAATCTTATAAAGTTCGTAGTTCATCAGGAAAAATGGGCAGCATTCGAACTGTCAAAGATTCAGGAGCGCAGAAGCGCGTAGCGTCACCGTCGTCTTCGTCAGCATAAGGGAAAGGGAAAATATATGCACAATCTCTCTATTCTACCATCATTTTTATAATAAAGTAAAGTCAATATGTAACAATTTTACAAAGTTTGGGCTTTCTTGATTGGTCGGTTTAGATCGTCCGGTGAGTTTTAGCACAGTTCAAGAGGTTATGTCATGGTTTTGGATTTTTCCGGTTTCTTGTAAAAGTTCATTGTGTGGCTACTTGGCTGATTTCCCACCGTGGCCTTGTTCGGGTACAGTATGACAAGGGTCATGACGAGGCCACAGGAACAAACTGATGCGCAGTCGCACTTCGCCCGAAACCTCGTGGAATGGTGGCCATCACGTCGTGTCACGTTGGCGGCCATTTTGTTTTTAGGCCCAAAGGACAGCTTAAGCAAAAAGTAATTGATACATAGAAATAATGAATAAAATGTTAACCCCTTACTAATCCCTCTATGTGCTTGTAATTATCTAGCGTATAGCGACATTTAAAGCGTTTATATTCACCCATTTGATGTCATCTTGGGCAACATAACGAAAACGTCACAAAAGCCACATATATCATGCAGTATTCTATTTACTACATATACTACTGTTAGTATGCGTACGTATTTTAGTTATAAAAGTTAATTAGCCATGCAAAATGCAAATCCCATGTATATTTCGTATATTAATAAGGTTGATTAATACTCATGCAAACTCATTTAGTAATATTATAATTAATAGATTATTCGACTAGTATATTCATGCAGAATAGGGGGGTATACAAAATGTTGTACTACCCGCTCCATCAGTAACTATAGCTACATGGGTTGTATTTAGGGGTACTGAGGGTTTTTTAGGGTTCAGGAATGGGTAGTGTTTAGAGGCATTGAAGAGCTCTTTTTGTTCAGGGCTGGACGGTGTTTAAGGGTAGTGAGGGTTCTTTAGGATTTTGGGATGGGTCACGTAGAGTTCAAGGTGGGTTCTTTTTGGGGGCGTTGGGTATTTTTGTCTCTTAATTTATTGTATGTGTGCTCAGTTTTAGGGATTTGTTGCAAGGGTGGTAGGGGCTATTGATGGGTAGTGTAATATTTCTATGTTATTTAATGTGAAAGGATTAACATTTATGTATTGGGATTATTTATTTTTAGGGTTTGTGGAGTGGATATTTATTTGTGGAGTGGATATTTATTTTTAGGGTGCAAGTATTTATTTTTGTTAATTCATGTTTAGTTGTTCGGTTTTAGAAATGGGGTGTAAGGCTGATAGAGGCACAGGGTGGGTATGGCATTATTTTCTGTACATTTGTTTAAGGGGAGAGGATTAACGTTCAAACATTGGGCTTATTTATGTTTGGGCTTAAGGTGGGCATGTATTTCTTTTTTTTAGTGTTCCAATATTGTTTTCCATGATTTGTTTGTGTTTTCAGTTTTAGGGAAAGTTTGCAAGGGTGAGGTGGTAGTGGAATATTTGTGTGTTGTCATTTAAGGGTAAAAGATTAACATTTAGGTATTGGGGTTATTTGTTTTAGGTGGTTAGGGTGGGTATTTGATTTTTGGGGTGTGGGTTTTTTATTTATGTTCTGTGTGTTAAGTTTTAGGGATAGGTTGTGTTGATAGGGCACTGGGTGGACAGTGCGCTATTTTTGTGAATTTATTTAAGGGGAAAGGATTAACATGTAAGTATTGGAGTTATTTGCTTATAGGGCTCCAGCTGGGTATTTATTTATGGGTTGTGGGTATTTATTTATTAAATGTATGTGTCATGTGTTACTGACATATTGCACGGGTGATGAGGCACTGCATGGATAGCATATTATATTTGATTACTCATTCAAGTGGCAAGATTTACCTGTTAGTCATTCAGGTTATTTATTTGTAGTCTTTAAGTTTGATATTCATTTTTTTGGTGCGGGTATTTATTTTATTTGAATGTAGGTTTTAGGGACCATTTGGCAGGGCGATGGGGCACCAGCTGGGAAGTGAATTATTTTGTGTATTTATTTAAGGGGAGAAGATTAACATTTAAGAAATTGAATTATTTATTTCTAGGGTTAATGGTAGGTATTCATTTTTTGGTATGGGGAATTTATTTTTTATAAATGTATGTTTAGTGCGTTACATTTTAGGTATGGTTGCAAGTGTGATATGGGACATGAGTGGGTAATAAATATATTTCATTTCTTATTTAAGTGCTGAGTTAAATGTTTATGTATGGGGTATTTACATTTAGGGTTCAGAGTGGGTGTTTATTTTTGGGGGTGTCTGCATCTTAAGTTTTTAATGTTTAGGTTGTGTTTTAAAATGACATGTACTTTATGTGCATTAAGGTAAGTGTCCGGATTTCTTTAGTATACAATACACCTACCACATACATTTTATAGTGTATATTTGTATGTAGTATATTTTTTATGAACTGCAAAAAACACACACACCATTTTAATTTTCCATACATATACCTATTAGCGGTAATAATAAAAAAATACTTAAGAAAAATATATAATAATGTATTATTAAGTGTTTATTTAAAAAAATGCAAACTGTGCTTAAACAGTTGTAAAAATTGTTTTCAAAATATGCATTTTAAAAAACAGTTGTACTAGTGGTTTCCATTCAGTTTTTTGCTGGTTTTTCTGTTATTTCTGCTGCCATTTTGTTGTTGTTTTCCTGTTGATATATCTGTTTCTTCATTCAAGTGAGCATCGCGGTCAAATACAGAGGTGTGAGGCTGTCACGGGCAGGTAAGAAACTTATTTTCATTAATAGGGGTAACTTTAATCTAGAGTATGGATAAGAAAGGTTAGAATTATTAGCAAAAGAAAATTCATTGTTTGGTGTCACTTTTTTACCTGCAAGGTTGCCAAAGTTGCAGCTTGCCTGGAAACAATCTATTCAGAAGTGTTTTTCTAAAAAGTAAGGGTTAGCAGTGGAGAGTAGGATCGTTTTAACTTACAATACTACTATAATTTTTACATTTTTCGTTTTTTTAATGGATTGTTTGTACTTCAGTTTTAGGGATGTTTAACTCAGCTTTGGAACCTCTTTATGCCACTTTGGTTTCAATTGTGTCAGATGCTGGGTGTGAAACCTGAGTTAACTTCTCTCTACTGTCTTTTCTCCATTTGTAATGGATCTTTTATTGTCATACTTTTAGGCGTATCGACTATGGTTTATATTTGAAGGAGTGACGTTGTTTATGGTTTCTTTAAACTATGGCTTCCTTACTATTTAAACTTGGTTAGTTGTTGGGCTTTCCACTAACATTAGTTTTTATTTTTAAAAAGAAACATTTTTAACAGGGTATAAATGGTTAATATTTTGTTTATGGCTTTCAAACTTGGATTCATATAGAGTGGAGGTGGAAGGAGAAAATAAAAAACAACTTAATTAGAAGAAAGAAGACATTCAACTGGTTTGGATTTGGTTTCAGATGTATTTTCTGTAAGATGTGTTTGTATATGAACAGTGTATGGGGTCTATGGGGGCCTATTAGTTTTTAAAGTTGGGTGGGTAGAAGACGTTAAGGTATGAATATAGCCAATTTGTATTTTTTAAAGTAAAAGCAGACAAATAGTGTAATTTTTCGAAAGGAATTGGTAAGGTAGTACATTAGGAATGTTTCTCCCAAACTGTTGAACAAAGTCAGGCGCGCAAGTCCCATTGGCTGTACAAACTTCAACGCCTTCTGTCAGGTTTTGTGGGCTGGACTGAAGCTGTTGGTCTTGCTACTCTGTCCCGTTTGAAGTATTCCACTGGGCCTCCCAAGGCCATTATCAACTTTTCAAGTCTCATTTTCATTATACAATTCCTCCCGTTTCCCCTGCAATGCTCTAACTCATATAAATGTCATGGGTGGGGGTGAAGTCCATCTCTGTTAATGAAAGGCAATATCAGCACCCATCAGCCTATAATTAAGAAATTTAATCTGGCTGAAAAAAACATGGCACTGGCTTTTGCTTCCCAACTTGTGGTTTCTGTCAGGTCTTTTACTACAATACCATGTAATGCTATTTAAATGTAACCTGTATAAAAAGAAATTTAGCATTATAAATTTGAAAACCAAATGTTTATTGTAGTGTTTTTGTATAGTGCCTCATAAGATATTTGTGCCATTTCTAAGCACTATGGATAACATATTTTACTATTAACAAATGTAATAGTAATGGTACTCTTAAAAAGATGGAAGGCAGACTCTATCTTGCTGGCCTACAAGCTTATGATGAGGGATGTGCGGAATTTGTGTAATTTGCTTTTGCGTATTAACACAAAGGGCCTTATTTACAATGAATTGGAAGGGGCAGCGCCACAAAAATGTTGGTAGTGCTGCCCAATTAGAAAGGGCAGGAATGCACCATAATGCATTCCTGCCTATCTCCCTGTGCACTCGGTGGGCCACATAAAAAGTAACACACCAGCAGCGCAAGGGGCTTGTAAATGAGCCCCAAAGTTTCTCAAATGTTACAGAAAATTCAAAAACGACACTTAGCATTTTTTCCTAGTGTGACATGTGTCCTTGAGTCCATTGTGAATGTGAGGACGTATTTTGAGCTTTAAAAAATCATGGAAACCAGTAGCTTTATTATATTTCCATTATGTTGCGTCCTCTCTAACAGACACCTTGTGAAGGCGAGAGGGAGCAATGGCGTAGCAAGAGGGGGGTGGGGTGGTCCGCCCCGGGCGGCATGAGTTTTGTGGGTGGCAGCCTCCCCCCTTGCTCTTACCTGCTACCGCACAGGTGACAAAGGCTGGAATCAATCACAAGTACCCACCCCCCCGAATGTCCTATGTAGGAACCAATATTTTTGGGGGGATAAAGAGGGAGTGAGATTGTTAGAGACTACTGATTTCCAAATCAAGCTCCATTTGTCTGGAGAGACAGACCAATCAGTATTCCATTTCTTCAATATTTTTGAGGTTCGGCATGTAGTTTTAGGTTTTAAGAGATAATAAAATTCTTGCTTTTTGACAGTAGCTCTGTTTCTCACTTCTGGGACTGTATATTTTATTTTATATGTTCCCTCTTTTGGATCCACCTGGAGCGGGACTTGCTCTCCCTAACTGATCGCTTCCTTGGCCCACAACTCATGTAGCTTTCTGGTGGACATATTACTTTCTGCGGCCTGTAAATTCGATCTCGCTAACTGGGAAAATACCGCCGTCACCTCTTTCAAGTCCTGGTAAACTGGTTCTCTCACTGAAGGGGGTTTGTAGTATTGTGCATTACTTCCTGGAGCACCTCTATGGTAGGTATAGAGGTATTTGTAGAACTCTATCTTGTACTCTAGAATGATAGAATGGTAGGGATGTATTAGAGTTCTGTACAATGCTTAACTTCTGGGCGAATAAAAGAACGTATACTTTACTAAACTTTGTGTATGAGACCGTTCTTTGGAGAATACTACATCGTTTTGGCGACAATTGATGTTGTTTCAACCCCTGCTCGCACTTCTAGTGGCTACCTGTCAACGCTTCAATGCTCCTATCTACTGTGTGTGTTTAGGAGTCCTCCCAGAACAAACTTCGAATATTTCACCGAGGAAGACTACAGCGAGGGAACTCCGCCTGCTGTGTGTGAGTTTAAAACCCCTCTTTTTCTTTGAATTTTCAGCATAGCACTTACAGCGTTACGTTGAAGTTGATGTTTACTTTCAAACTGCTGTGCCGTTGCGACCTGAACCGTTCTCCCTGGAACGTGTAGACATTGCAGTGCTGCGAGTGTCTTGCGCGAGTTGTACGCATGATAACTTGCGCGTCCGACATCTAACTACCCGTCAAACATAACGTTGAGCAGAGCTGACGAGGTCACATTGCGTGACCCTATGTGCGGCCATCTTTGATTATTCATGAACCGTGATTTTCATTCCTATGCATCTACGGTCTTGTCAGCTGTTTAAAAAAAAAACAATACGGAGTACAGCGCCGTAAAACAAAGAACACTGGACATTATAGTGAGAAGAACTGTTTTATTCCTGCTCATTTTTCTTTGTTTTTGTTTATGTGTTTTCCTATCATTGACTGTGTTTTCTCTACAAAACTCGTGATGGAGGGAAATTCTGCAAGCACATCATCAGTCCCACAGCTGCAATAAATGTCAGCATAAATCTCAATACTCCTAAGAAATTCTTAACTAATCCTGGTGAACCTACAGTGAAGTGGCAGGAGTGGAAAGAATATTTTATCAATTATATTGCTACTCCGGTTGCGTCATGTCACCAGAAAGAAAAAAACGCATACTAATGCATTGTTTAGTGCCTGAGGGTCTCAGGGTGTTTACTCAAATGCAAAAAGTTGAAAGGAGTGGTGATTTTTACTATGTAAATGTGCTATTGCAGACCTAGATGATCATTATTCACCTATTGTGTGTGTGTAGCAGTATTGAGGCATGCGTTTTACAAACGTAAACAAGATTCTAGTGAGTCCATTGAAGACTAAGTTTCAGCACTTAAGAATTTGGCCATTAAATGCCAAATTGGATCTTTACACGATGATATGATCAGAGATCAGATTGTTATGTGCACAAAGAATAAGAACATTCAAGACAGGTTATGGGTTGAAGGTGAGGCAAGTCTCAAGGATATCATAACTTTAGTCAAGAAAGCAGAACTTTCTGAAAGATGCGCTAAAGCAGTAACTCAATCAAATGACTCTACGTCTGTCAACAAAATTAGTGATGGGAGAAGAGAAAAAATGACTACACCCAAGAATTAAACAACGTACCAAAAATCCAATTCTAAGAAAGAAGGGAACACTTTAGTGAACAATTCTGGTTTTATGTGTTTTAGATGTGGTAGTACCTCACACACTACCAGGTTTGAAAGATGTCCTGCAAAATCATCTAAGTGTTTAGAATGTGCGATTGTAGGACATTTTGCGAGGCTATGTAGGAAAACAGGTACTAGGAAACATCGAGTAGCGTGTTTAATAGAAAGTGGTTCAGACTTGTCAGAAAATGACTCAGACAAGTCTCCTGGGAATTCTGGTACCATTTCTACCTGAGTGAAGAAAAATGTTGTTCTGAATTTAAACAGGGACAATAGCAACAGACCTATGTGCATGGTTTCCTTTGGAGGTATAGTTTTACAAGTAGCAGCAGACTCTGGTTCACCATTCACCATCATTGTTCGCTCCATTTGGGAGGACAGGTTTGTTCATACTCTAGGCCCTTATTTACAACCTACTGATGTAAATCCTGAAAGTTTCACTGGGGAGAAAATTGATATGTTGTGGTACAGAACTCTTGTATTTGAGTTCAAAGGCAGAAAGGACTCATGTAAGTTATATGTGGCTGCTGACGGACCCTCTGTTTTAGGATGTAAGGATCAATGTGCATTGAATATTATTGTTGATCCAAATAGTTAAGAGCAAGTACTAGTTATTTGTGATGCTGAGGAAACAAAAAAATGTGTCTTAAAAGAATTTCAAAGTGTTTTTAGTGGTAATATTGGAAGGGTTTACACATAAGATCCGTGTCAAGTCCAATGCTGTTCCCCAAATTCATAAAGTACGTCACATTCCTCTTATAATGCGAGATGAAGTTAAGAAAGAACTTTAAAAATTACAGGAAGCGCATACCATTGAACCTATAGAAACCTCCGAATGGGTTTCACCCATTGTTATTGCTAGACGTTCCGATGGCAACATTTGGATGTGTATTGATTTGATGTATTTGAAGGACAATATCATTGTTGACCAATTTCCCTTACTCAGAATTGATGAGATGCTTTCTCCAACAAAAGGTGCGAAATGGTTTTCGACCATCGATCTCTCCTCTGCATATCACCAGATTTCTCTATACCCATCTAGCAGAGACTATACTGCTTTTTGTACACCCGTCGGTTGCTTCCAATTTAGTCGTATGCCTTTTGGCTTGGCATCTGCAGCAGCAGTATTCCAAAGATTGATGTCTGAGTTACTTGGTGATATGCAGGGAGTGGTGTTCTTCCAAGATGACATATTGATAATGGGAGCTAATAAAGAAGTCCACGATGAGCGATTAAGAAAGGTAATGAACATCCTGCAAACTAAAAGTGTGACAGCGGAAATTTCTAAATGTAAATTCGCAAAGAAGAAAGTTACCTATTTAGGTCATCAAATTAGTGCTTTAGGTATAAGTCCAAAAACTAGCTTAGTGAGAGCTATCATTGATGCTCCCGCACCGAAGTCTAAGGAAGATCTTAGATCTTTCTTAGGTCATGCGGAATTTTATGCAAAATTTGTGGAAACATTTTCTGAAAAAACCCATGCCATGAGATCTTTGCTTAAAAACAATGTACACTTTTTCTGGGGTGACATTTGTCAACGATCTTTCCAGGAAAATAAAAAAGCTTTGGACATGCACCTAATTTACAAGGTTTTGATCCTCTTGCTGGTACCATTGTCACTACCGATGCTAGCAGCAAAGGATTAGGTAGTGTCCTCACTCAACTGAATAGTAATAACAAAGAAGTAGTGATTGCTTTTACATCTCGTTCGCTTACCCCCACTGAGGAAAAATACTCAGTGATCGAACGAGAAACCTTGGCATGTATTTGGGCACTAGAACATTTCAGGTAGTTTTTATTGAGCAGAAAATGTATTCTATAATGTTATCACAAAAAACTTACTACTTTATTGACTACTGAAGGATTGATTAATGCTACTGTGAGAATTACTAGACTCTCCATGAGATTGCAAGATTCCAGGTGTTAAAAACTTCACCGCTGATTTTTTGAGCTGAATGTCCTTACATTTGACAGAGTAGACAAAAGTTCTTGGAATGAATTTTTTGTTGTTAATGTGTCATTGGATAGACCTCAGAACAGTTTTAGCAAAGAAGAATGGATTGAAGCTGAGAGTTCTAACCACATAATACTTGAAGTTAAAGAATTGATTGTGAATGGATGGAGTGGCTTAGAAAAGAAATCATTGAAAGATGAGCATAGAGGTTTCTGGGAGGTACGTAATGAGCTTAGTATGTGTGATTCATTAGTCTTACTTGGAGATAAGGTTGTTCCTCCAAAAAAGTTACTAGAAAAAATCATTAATTTCTGTCATGAAGGCCATTCAGGCATCACTCGTACCAAGGACCGGCTCAAGGAGCTATATTGGTGGCCCAAAGTGGATGTAGACATTGAAAGATGTGTCAGATAATGTGTCAAGTGTGAGATATCTGACAAAACTTCGAAAAATTTTAACCCACCTTTAGGCTCCTCATGTTGTCCAAAGCTTCCTTGGGAAGTAATTGGGTTGGATATTATGGGACACGTCTCATAGCAAGATGGTTCACAGAAATACATCCTAGTTCTGGCGGATACCTTTTCTAGGTGGTTGGAAGTTCGTGTTGTGCAAGTAGTCAACACAAGAACGATAATTACATTTTTGGATGAGATATTTTTAAGGGAGGGGGACCCAGCTGTAATCCTTTCTGATAATGGGGTGCAGTTCAAATCTTCTGAAATGAAAAATTATCTATCAGCTTCTCGGATTCAAGAACGGTTCACTGCCTTATATCATCCTAGCGGAAATGGTATTGTTGAGAGGGTCAACCGCAGCATTAAAGCTGTTCTGCAGCTTGCTAATAAAGTGGTGTATCATGGGATGATGAATTGAAGAAAATGATTTGGGCCTATAGGAGCGCAAGTCATTGATCAGTCGGTAAAAGTCAGTTTTCGTTAATGAGAGGCAGAATACCTCATTTCAAAGTTAATCCTGGTTGGATGAAAAGAAGCGAAATGGTTGGTTGTGACATGAGCGAGGTCAGGAAGAGTATTGATGAGTTTCAAAAGAAAAACAAATTGTATTATGATCATAAACATGGCACTAGACAAGTTTATTTGTGTGAAGAGCAATGGGTACGGGTTAAAAGTGCAAAGAGAGTCGCTAAAGGTGAAAGCAAATTCAGTGAACCCAAGAGAGTGGTTAAAGTTATGAACAGTACAGCCCTGTTACAAAATGGTGAGGTTTGGCATTTTAGCTGAGTAGCTTCGGTTAGAAGTATGAATGGAAAAGTAGAATCAGGTGAAAGTAATACCAGAAATTGTTGTTGGTTAAATGTTTCAGATGTGCCACAAGATAATTGTTTAAGTCAAAACACCAATGCAAATGAATTGGGTGGGTGCAAAACAAATCTTGAGTGTATTGAAGAGCGTGGCACTCAAAATACTTACTACACGTCTAAGGGAACACCTGGCCAGGATTCACAGTGTACAACCAGTACAGAGGTACCTGTTTGTGATAATTGTGACACCAATGTTATAAAAAACGTCAAAAGGAAGAATTGTAAGAAAACCAAAGAGCTTAGAAATGTTTGATTGTAGTTAAATCATTTTTGTGTTTTATTATTTATTTTATTATTTTTTATTTTTTTATTTTAAGGGGGGAATTGTGTAGTATTGTGCATTACTTCCCGGGGCACCTCTATGGTAGGTATAGAGTTACTTGTAGAACTCTATCTTGTGCTCTAGAATGATAGAATGGTAGAAATGTAATAGAGTTCTGTATGATGCTTATCTGCTGGGAGACCGTTCGTGTTGGATGCTGTCTTTCCAGCAGGGGTTGGAATAAAATAACTTATACTTTACTAAACTTCGTGTATGCAACCGTTCTTTGGAGGATACTACAGGGATCAATAACATTACTCTACAAAACTTCCCCTGTAGGCCACAGTCCAGAACTATGTGGAAGACACTAGATCACTATTTCGCCAGTACCACACCACCATGAATTCCTACACACTATGTAGTGGTCTCATAGTTATTACGTTCTGCAAAACATTCTCTTGCCCGTCGCCAGACTGCTGCCTCTCTGAAAATGGGTATGCTGCGACTTTCAGTTCCTGGATTGTCATGCCTACTATTGTAATATCTTGACTTGCTTTTTTTCTTATGCTTTATATGATCTTCAGGATTTGTTTTATTTTATGCTTGTTTTCTCCTTCTTTTCCTTATACAATGTTAAGCATTTTTGTGCAAGAGGTTGGTGTTCCATTGGAGGATCTTGCATAATTTGTGGTTGCAATGGAATTATGCATTAATAAAGTTACTGTTGTATGTTGTATATAACGTTATGTTGTGCTACTACAGGCCTGTCCTAATAAAGTCACAAGTGGCCTTTCTGCGACAACAGGCTTGTGTGTGTGTGTGGTTCTTTATTGCATGATGTTTCACTTTTATACTGTTCCTCACACTCACTGTGTGAAAAGTTCAACTCATAACTAAAACATTCATAGAAATAATGGATTGAACCTATGTGGAGAGTGGTATTTGATTTGTATATGATGTGTACCTTTAAATGGTTAAAAGAATTTAGTGTTTTCTGTATTCTGTAATCTAGAATGTTCATTGTGCATTTTTCTTTCTGCACCTGCTTCTCAACTGGTTATGTCGTGGGTCTCTTCAATGGAAATAAAGCTTTCAGCTTTTATCTACTAACTTGAAGTGTCACCTTCATCTTTCCTGAAAAGAACATTCTACATTTATTGGCGACGATTTGACTGAAGACCCACCGACCTAGAGGATTTATGGCAATTCCAGATTTGAATTCACAAGCATTTTACTAATGATTAATTTTTGCACTTTAAAAAGGTATTTTTTTTCTTTTCTTCTGTTTTAAAATATCATACTGCCAAGGAGTTACGATCATCTGAATTGAATTTGCTGCAAATGAATTCCTGATTACGATCTCTCTGGATAGCTGTTCATCTTTGAAGCCGATATTGGATTTCAACTTAAAGGTACTTTCTAATTGTGCAGATTCTTTAAGCTTTATTCAGTGACTGAAAGTGTGTTTGATACATTCTGATGCATGCCCGCTGTTCGTTACTCAGTGCGTGCTAGAGTGTTGTCATACTTTCCATCGGTTACTAAGCTTAAAAGTTTGTGTTTACCTTTGATTCAGCTTTTCACCGTTGCTCGATTGCTTCTGTACAAAAGTGCCTTCGTTCCTGGACTCGTGGACTCCGGCGTCAAGCGCTCATTCTGACGTCTTGATGGTTACTTCAAGATAGATTTCTATGTAAGTGGATCATCACGTTGAAGACGCTCTTCACGTCAGTGTATCATCACGTGATTCATGTTGTGGTGGCCATCTTTGCTTCACATTTCCTGTATAAACACACGGATTGGAAACTTTTTATCACAAGGATTTCTCGGAATGTTTTGTTGACAAGGATTTCACTGGTGCTTTTCTTTCGTGACAAGCACACGTTTTTCAGAGTTGCTGTTGGTTATTCTTTATTTATTGGTGACATTTTCTTCTATTTCTTCTACTGTACAGTTTGCGCTTTACTTATTTTACTGGCAGTTTATTTATCACAATATAATATAACTTATAAGTGATTTTGCAGTGTGCATAATGGCCTCCTCATCTAACAGTGTTATGCAACCTCCACCATTTTTACAAAACCCAGGTAAACCCCTTATGCCTTGGCATAAATGGTATAGAATCTTTGATAATTATTTAGAAGCAATCAATGCTACTAAATATTCTGCATCAAGGAAAAGAGCACTTTTATTCAACCACTTAGGTAGTGCAGGTCAAGATGTTTTTGATAATTTACCTGTCATTCCAGCTCCATCTAATTACGAAACATGGAATGACTTTTCTGAGCTTTAGCTAGATTAGGAAAACATTATGTTGATGAACCATCTGTTATGGTCGAGCGTCATCTGTTCTTTAACCCTTTCTGTGCTCATGATGAGCTGGACTCGTCATGGCACACAGTAGCTATGTGCTCATGATGAGTCCAGCTCGTCATGACACCCACCCACGGGGGAAGCGTGGGCGGTCGATCTCGGTCTTTTAACCAGGGAAGGCAGGGGAAGACCTTCCCCTGCCTCCCACACCCCCCCCCCCGCTTCGCGTCATCAATGACCTCCGCGCGTGAGTCACGCTGACGTCATTGGAGGTTTCCATTTGTTCACCGACGCGCAGGAAGCCATTTGCTTCCTGCGCGTCGGAGAACAAGCAGGTAAGTTTTGGGGCTGGGGAGGGGGGGGGATTTTCTCAAAAGAGACATCGAGGGAAAGGAAAGGGTTTTCCTTTCCCTCGATGCCTCTTTTGTGCATTCCTGCTGCACGATCGTGCGATCGTGCAGCAGGAATGCCCACTAGCCCCAGGGATTTTTTTTGGTATTCGTTGTGTTGTGATGTTTGGGGGAACGGACCCTTAGGCAAGGGTCACTCCCCCTCTTGGGGGCAATAATTTGTTGATTTATCTGCTCCCCTGGGGGGTGCAGATTTTATTTTTATTTTTTTAAATCGGCCCACTGGGCAATTATATGAAATGTAGTGGGTCACTCCCCTATGGGGCCATTTGTATTGAGGCCATATATGTTTGTTTTGTTTGGGGGAGCGGCCCCTTAGGCAAGGGTCGCTCCCCTTATGGGGGGTATATTTTAGGCTTTGTCTGCCCCCTGGGGGGGCAGATTTTCTATATAAAAAAAAAATGCCCACTGGACCACCAGGGAGTGTTTAGTGGGGAGTGGCCCCTTGGGCAAGGGCCACTCCCCTTTGGGGGCTATGATTTTGGCTGTCTGCCCCATGGGAGGGCAGATTTCGCCATTTTTAGGTCGAGCATTCGAGACATCTTGTATATACTTTAGTATATACTTATATGTTTATATGGTTTGTGGGCTCTGGAGATCAGCCCTAGGACTTGTCTGCTTTCGCTTAGGGACTTTTTTTTCTGTTCAACTGACTCTATTTAACTGTCGATAGAAAATGACCAGCAGAGGTCAGTATAATACGAGAATTGTTTTCTGCTGATGGACTTTCATTTTTTTTAATTTTCTGACAACTGCCTCTATTTAACTTTCTTGATAGAAAACGACCAGCAGAGGTCAGTAAAATACCAGAATCACTTCAGCATTCTCTAGATTTCAGTCCATAGAAATTGTCTTCCACGGGCACCCATAGACAATAATATTTTTTTTAAATCTTGTATTTTCAGTGATATGACCACCGAAGGCCCAGATTTTATATTTAAAAAAGTGCTTTGAACTATACCATTTCCCGCTGAAAGGCAATATTTCTCCCCGTGTGTTCCAATACTTGGCATGTCACGCAGTGTGGTGCTTACTTTCCCTCCATGTCAAAGAACAGCAGATGTTTCAGGGCGCAGGCTAATGTGCTGCATAGCTAAATACATATAAGGTCCCAAAGGCGAGACCGCTTGCATTGCAAATGCTTGTTTAATGTAGGGCCCACTAGGCCACCAGGGAGTTATTTGTGGAGAGTGACTCTCCTTTGGGGTCAATATTTGTTGCTGTGTCTGCCCCCCAGGGGGCCAGATCGCCATGTTTTTTAAAAATTGGACCTACTAGACCACCAGGGATTTTTTTGTGGGGCGTGGCCCCTTGGGCAAGGGTTGCTCCCATTTGGTGAGCATTAATTTGGCCGTTTCTGCCACCCTGAGGGGCATATCGGCTGATTTGTTTTTTTGTAGGGCCATTAGGCCACCCGGGGTTTTTTTTTTATGTTGGGGAGCGGCCCCTTGGACAAGGGTCGCTCCCCTTTATGGGAGGATGATTGTGGTCATTTCTGCACTCTTTGGGTGGCAGAATAGCAGTATGTTTTTAGGCTCATCTGCCCTCAAGGGGGGCAGAAGCCACTAGACACCAGGTTTTTTTTTTTGTGTTTGGGAGTGGCCTCAAGGGCAAGGGTTGCTCCCCTTTTACGGGGGTGAATATTTTATTTATACTCTTAGGCCCACCTACCCCTTAGCTTGGCTGGTGGATTGTGTGTGGACTGGTGCATTATTTGCATATGTGATTGTAATGTTTCTTTCTCCTTTTTATTCTAGTGTAACGCTTTTGATTCCTGTTTGCAATTTCGACAGTGGTGTTCTGCAGTTTTGAGTAGTTGCATTTTATTGGTAAGAAAAATTTTTTTGTTGTATTTACTCCAAATTAGTATTTTTGTCATGTATGAATGCATTTTTTTGTAAGTGGTGTCATAATGGCAGCTTATTTAGTTAGTGTTTTGTGCATGGAATTCTTTGCAATGTGTTTTGCATTGTCTTATGTGTAATTTTCTTTTCTCTTTCTTTTTTAGTGGGATATTGTTGATCCATACTGTGTCTGTGCAGAGTAGATGGTGGTGAATTTAGCTGCTTCTGGCAAGTGAGTGGTATCGTTTTGGAGTATATAGGTATTTCTGATAAAGGTGCGTTTTGTTTATTACTTATTTTACAAAGTGTTTGTTGTTGTTGACTTGTTTGACAAGTTACTTTTATTAGTAAGCAGTAGTCTAGCCGTAGAATGACTGCTCAGCTGGTGGGTGGTATGCTTCTTGAATCTTCCTCTGAGCAGGACTATGAGACTGACAGTGCGTCTGAGGGAGAGGAGGGAGGGGAAGATTCAGGCAGTGAGTTTTCTCTCCACGTGGAATCATCGGATGATGAAGGTACTCACAGTGCAGATGAAGCTACTCTCAGTGCAGATGAAGTGCCTGTTTTACAGGAGGATACTGCTGTGCCGATAGTGCAAGAGGCATCTGGATTGCAGCCTGAGGCTGCTAGGCTTCCTACTGGAAGTGCTGGACTCTGGGTTGATCCAAACATGGCGTAGCCAGTTTTGCTTGCCTTTAGTGGTGATGCAGGGTGTAGAGTGGATTGAGAACATTTTTTGCCTATACAGTTTTTTCAGTTGTTTATGGATGATGTATTTTGGGTGAGATTGTTGAGCAGACTAATTTGTATGCTGAACAGATTTTGAGGGACAACAGTGACAAACTTAGGCCCCACTCTAGAGCTACCCGGTGGACTCCCACAAATCTGGAAGAGATGAAGAAGTTTTTGGGTTTGACTTTATTGATGGGTTTGATAAGGAAGCCGTCCATGGCTTCATATTGGTCTACCAATCCCTTGACGGCAATGGCCATATTTCCTGCAGTTATGACTCGTGATCGGTATTTACTTTTGCTACGGACGCTGCATTTTGTTGATAATTCTTTGGCGTTGCCACGAGATCACCCTGACTATGACCGTCTTTTTAAGATTCGGCCTGTTCTTGATCACTTTGTAGATCGATTTGATCACTTTGTAGATTGATTTTCAGAGATCTATACTCCAGGGAAAGAAATATCTATTGATGAGACTTTGGTCTTGTTCAAGGACCGTTTGGTTTTTAGGCAGTACATCCCTAGCAAGAGGGCACGCCATGGAATTAATGCTGTATATGTTGTCAGAGAGTAGGACAGGCTGTGTTTTTAATTTCCGTGTGTACAATGGTAGGGATTCTACTATTGACCCCCCAGGTTGTCCGTCCACTTTTGGAGTTTCAGAGAAAATTGTGTGCGATCTTGCTAGAGGACTGTTTAACAGAGGCCACCATTTGTACCTTGATAACTTCTACACTGCTGTGCAATTGTTTAAGGAATTGTTCAAAGTGGACACTTTTGCTTGTGGCACAATCTGCTCTAACTGTAAAGGTTATCCAAAAGAATTTGTTTGCAGAAAACTTCAGAGGGGACAGTGCAGTTCCTTGCGTAGTGATGAACTACTAGCTGTGAAGTTTGTGGACAGGAGGGATGTGTACATGCTGACTACCATCCATGAAGTGCGCATACCAGTGTGCATTTTAGACTGCAATAAGCACATGGGTGGTGTTGATAGAGTAGATCAGAGGTTGGAACCTTACACTGCTATTCGTAAGGCTTACGTTTGGTATAAGAAGTTGGCCATCCATCTCTTTAATTTAGCAACTTTCAATGCTTTTGTTGTGTTCAAGGAGTGTTCTCCTGCATCAAAGTTGACTTTTGTTCAGTTTCAGCAGTCTGTGATAGGCAGCCTTATTGTTGTGGAACAGGCAAGTGTTCCTAGAGTTGGAGTGATAGATGATGTGGCTCGATTGAAAGATCGCCACTTTCCTGATTACATTCCTCCCACATCCTCAAAAGACTTTCCCACTAGGAGATGTACGCGGAAGGAGACTCGTATGTACTGCCCGAGTGTCCTTCTAACCCTGGGCTGTGTGTCACTGCATGTTTTAGAGTGTACCACACGCAAAATAATTTTTGGGAGCATCCATGAGTGGTAAAGTGAACTGCCTGGTCTGTATTCTTTAAAAAATGTGATTCTGTTTCAAGGTTGGCATTAGTGCAATGTACTTAGTTTCAGATTTTGTGTTAGTAGATTTGTATCTATTTGCAATTCGTTTGTGTTTTTATTTTGTCTAAAAAAAATCCTAAATGTGATGGCGGTGTGTGTAGGCTTGCGCTTGGCTGGTGGTGTGCGTGGACTGGCGCTTGCATGGCGGCGTGCATGGATTGGTGCTTGGCTGGCGGTGTGCATGGACTGGTGCTTGGCTGGTGGTGTGCCTGGACTGGAGCTTGACTGGTGGTGTGTGTGGACTGGCACTTGGCTGGTGGTGTGTGTGGACTGGTGCTTGGCTGGCGGTGTGCATGAATTGGCGATTGGCTGACGGTGTGCCTGGACTGGCGCTTGACTGGTGGTGTGTGTGGACCGGCACTTGACTGGTGGTGTGCGTGGACTGGCGCTTGGCTGGCGGTGTGCGTGGACTGGCGCTTGGCTGGCGGTGTGCGTAGACTGGTGCTTGGCTGGTGGTGTGCCTGGACTGGCGCTTGACTGGTGGTGTGTGTCGACTGGCACTTGGCTGGTGGTGTGTGTGGACTGGCGCTTGGCTGGCGGTGTGCGTGGACTGGTGCTTGGCTGGCGGTGTGCATGGATTGGTGATTGGCTGGCGGTGTGCCTGGACTGGCGCTTGATTGGTGGTGTGTGTGGACTGGCACTTGGCTGGTGGTGTGCGTGGACTGGCGCTTGGCTGGCAGTGTGCGTGGGTTGGCGCTTGGCTGGCAGTGTGCGTGGATTAGTGCTTGGCTGGCGGTGTGCGTGGATTGGCGCCTGGCTGGCGGTGTGCGTGGACTGGTATTTGGCTAGCGGTGTGCATGGACTGGCGCTCGGCTGGTGGTGTGTGAGTAGTGACTTGCTGCTGGTCACTACACACACTGCTAGCTGAGTGCCACTCCACGCAATCCATCAGTTTGTGTGGTTGCTGTGTCAGGAATGTGGGCATTTGAAAGTGATGGGCCCTTGAATGGCGCTGTCTGCTGGTGTGAGTGTTGTAATGTGATGGGCCCGCGGCTGGCGGTGTGAATGGTTTTGTATGTGTCACACGTATGAAAGGTGTATGAATGGCCTGTAAAGAGGCTGGTGCCTTGTCGTGGCTTTACAGCTCACGAGCTGTGAGTCAATGGTTCAGTTTCTCGCCCTTTCAATTATTAACAGTGCATTTCATTTTTGTGAAATCACTTGCTAATACAATTGTATATACTGAACCATCACTCACCCTCGTGCCAAATCCAACCAGTATGTGTGTGTGCTTGAGGATTAGATGGCTGTGCCGTAATATTTGTCTTTCTGAAGCAGGGTGTAGCTTGTCCCTTTTTGTGAATGTTGTAATGTGTTGTTTTTGTGCCTGGTGGTGTGAATGGTCTTGTGTGTATCACGTATGAAAGGTGTGTGAATGGCCTGTAAAGCGGTTGGTACCTTGCCGTGGCTTTACAGCTCACAAGCTGCGAGTCACTGGTTTGTTTTTTTGTCCATTTAATTATTGACAGTGCATTTCATTTTTGTGAAATCTCTTGTTAATAAAATTTTATATACTAAACTATCATTCCCCCTCGTGCCAAATCCAACCAGTATGTGTGTGTGTTTGAGGAATAGATGGCTGTGCAGGAATCTTTGTCTTTTTAGTCTCTCTGCCAAGGTGTACATTCCATCCAAGAATAACCTACCAACTGTAGATATTGTCGTAAACCCATGGGAGTTCATGGTGATGTCTCTCTTGTGAACAAGTTATTTAATCCTGAAGGTCCTGCAAACCTCAAAATGTCTGTCACATTTTCCTTGCAATATTGTGCCGAAATTCTCACGCTGTAGAAATAAACAACTACATATGTCAAAACGATCTGGTTTTGCAAGGGGGGTCACCTGTGTTCTGGCCCGTGCTCGGCGGCCATCTAGGGAAACCTACCAAACCCACACATTGTTGAAAAGTAGACATCGGGGGATTCCAGGGAGGTATGGCTTGCGTGGATCCCCCAACGATTCCTTACCCAGAATTCCCTGCAAACCTAAATTTTGTGCTTAAAAATCACTTTTTTTCACACATTTGTGTGAGGGAAAGTGTGGCATCACCGGGCTCACACAAATTTCCTACTACCGAGCGTTCCCTCAGGTCTCCCGATAAAAATACTGCCTCACTTGTGTGGGAGGCCCAAGTACCCGCGACAGGCAAGAGCCCAAAACGTAGTGAGGCGACATCAAAATTGCGTATCTCAAAACCATCTGGTTTTGCAAGGGGGGTCACCTTGGTTTTTGGCACCGTGCTCAGCGGCCATCTGGGGAAACCTACCAAACCCACACATTTCTGATAATTAGACACCCGGGGGCTTCCAGGGAGGTATGGCTTGCATGCATCCCCAACGTTTCCTTACCCAGAATCCCCTGCAAATCTAAATTTTAGCTGAAAAAGTCACTTTTTTCACACATTTTTGTGTGGGAAAGTGTGGCATCACCGGCCTCACACAAATTTCCGACCACCCAGCTTTCCCCCAGGTCTCCCAATAAAAATGGTGCCTCACTTGTGTGGGAGGCCCAAGTACCCGCAAAACATTTTTTGATAGGCAATTTTGATGTCGCCTCACTACTTTTTGGGCCCTTGTCTGTCGCGGGTACTTGGGCCTCCCACACAAGTGAGGCACCATTTTTATCGGGAGACCTGGGGGAACGCTGGGTGGTAGGAAATTTGTGTGAGACATACCTCCCTGGAAGCCCCCTGCTGTCTAGTTTTCAGAAATGTGTGGGTTTGGTAGAGTTTCAAAACCTACAGCTAGGCACTTTGCCAAAAAAGGGTCATTTTTCACAGCGAAATTGAGATGTGACCACGTTGCGTTTTGCGCTTTTTCCTGTCACGGGCACTAGGCTGACCCACACAAGTGAGGTACCATTTTTCTCAGAAGACTTTAGGGAAAGCGGGGTAGGTAGAAAATTGTGGATCCACGCAGATTCCAGAAGTTTCCACCACAGAAATGTGTGGAAAATGTGGGATTTTACACTTTTTTAGGTTTGTGAGGGATTCTGGGTAACAGAACCTGGTGGGAGGCAGTCAAGTCACCCCATCCTGGATTCCCCTGGGTGTCTACTTTTCAAAAATGTATAGGTTTGCTAGGTTTCCCTAGGTGCCGGCAGAGCTAGGGTTCAAAACCTACAGCTAGGCACTTTGCCAAAAAAGGGTCATTTTTCACTGCGAAATTCAGGTGTGACCACGTTGCGTTTTGCGCCGTTTCCTGTCACGTCACTAGGTCGACCCACACAAGTGAGGTACCATTTTTATCGGAAGACTTTGGGGAACACGGGGTGGGTGGAAATTTGTGGATCCATGCAGATTCCAGAACTTTCCACCACAGAAATGTGGGGAAAATGTGTTTTTTTTGGCAATTGTTTAGGTTTGCAAGGGATTCTGGGTAGCAGAACCTGGTGGGAGGCAGTCAAGTCACCCCATCCTGGATTCCCCTGGGTGTCTAGTTTTCAAAAATGTATAGGTTTGCTAGGTTTCCCTAGGTGCAGGCAGAGCTAGGGTTCAAAACCTACAGCTAGGCACTTTGCCAAAAAAGGGTCATTTTTCACTGCGAAATTCACGTGTGACCACGTTGTGTTTTGCGCCGTTTCCTGTCACGTCACTAGGCCGACCCACACAAGTGAGGTACCATTTTTCTCGGAAGACTTTAGGGAAAGCGGGGTGTGTGGAAAATTGTGGATCCACGCAGATTCCAGAACTTTCCACCACAGATATGTGTGGAAAATGTGTTTTTTTGACAATTTTTTAGGTTTGTGAGGGATTCTGGGTAACAGGATCTGGTGGGAGGCAGTCAAGTCACACCATCCTGGATTCCCCTGGGTGTCTTCTTTTAAAAAATGTATAGGTTTGCTAGGTTTCCCTAGGTGCCGGCAGAGCTAGGGTTCAAAACCTACATCTAGGCACTTTGCCAAAAAAAGGGTCATTTTTCCCTGCGAAATTGAGGTGTGACCACGTTGTGTTTTGCGCCATTTCCTGTTGCGGGCACTAGGCCGACCCACACAAGTGAGGTACCATTTTTCTTGGAAGACTTTAGGGAAAGCGGGGTGGGTGGAAAATTTTGGATCCACGCAGATTCCAGAACTTTCCGCCACAGAAATATGGGGGAAATTTGTTTTTTTTGACAATTTTTTATTTAGGTTTGCGAGGGATTCTGGGTAACAGAATCTGGTGGGAGGCTGTCAAGTCACCCCATCCTGGATTCCCCTGGGTGTCTACTTTTCAAAAATGTGTAGGTTTGCTAGGTTTCCCTTGGAGGCGGCAGAGCTAGGGTTCAAAAACTACAGTTAGGCACTTTGCCAAAAAAGGGTCATTTTTCACTGCGAAATTGAGGTGTGACCACGTTGCGTTTTGCGCCGTTTTCTGTCGTGGACACTAGACCGACCCACACAAGTGAGGTACCATTTTTCTCGGAAGACTTTAGGGAAAGTGGGGTGGGTGGAAAATTGTGGATTCACGCAGATTCCAGAACTTTCCACCACAGAAATGTGTGGAAAATGTGGTTTTTTTGACACTCTTTTAGGATTGTGAGGGATTCTGGGTAAAAGAATCTGGTGGGAGGCAGTCAAGTCACCCCATCCTGGATTCCCCTGGGTGTCTACTTTTCAAAAATGTATAGGTTTGCTAGGTTTCCCTAGGTGCCGGCAGCGCTAGGGTTCAAAAACTACATCTAGGCACTTTGCCAAAAAAGGGTCATTTTTCACTGCGAAATTGAGGTATGACCTCGTTGCGTTTTGCGCCGTTTCCTGTCGCGGGCACTAGACCGACCCACAAAAGTGAGGTACCAATTTTCTCAGAAGACTTTGGGGAACGCAGGGTTGGTGGAAAATTGTAGATCCACGCAGATTCCAGAACTTTCCGCCACAGAAATATGGGGAAAATTTGTTTTTTTTGACAATTTTTTATTTAGGTTTGCGAGGGATTCTGGGTAACAGAATCTGGTGGGAGGCAGTCAAGTCACCCCATCCTGGATTCCCCTGGGTGTCTACTTTTCAAAAATGTATAGGTTTGCTAGGTTTCCCTTGGTGCCGGCAGAGCTAGGGTTAAAAAACTACAGCTAGGCACTTTGCCAAAAAAGGGTCATTTTTCACTGCGAAATTGAGGTGTGACCACGTTGCGTTTTGCACCGTTTTCTGTCGTGGGCACTAGGCCGACCCACACAAGTGAGGTACCATTTGTCTTGGAAGACTTTAGGGAAAGCGGGGTGGGTGGAAAATTGTGGATCCACGCAGATTCCAGAACTTTCCACCACAGAAATGTGGGGGAAATGTTTTTTTTTTTACAATATTTTAGGTTTGCGAGGGATTCTGGGTAACAGAACCTGGTGGGAGGCAGTCAAGTCACCCCATCCTGGATTCCCCAAGGTGTGTAGTTTAAAAAAATGTATAGGTTTGCTAGGTTTCCCTAGGTGCCGGCAGAGCTAGTGTTCAAAAACTACAGCTAGACACTTCGCAAAAAAAGGGTAAATTTTCATTGTGAAAATGTGGTGTGTGAACATTGGGTTTTGAGCCATTTACTGTCGTGGGCACTATGCCTACTCACACAAGTGAGAAACCATTTTTATCGGGTGACTTAGGGTAATTCAGATTTGTAAAGAAATTGTTATTACCTATTGATTTTTATGCATTTCTGCCTTCCAAATGAAAATCATTGTGTAAAAAAGAAGTCATTTTGAAAAATGACCGATAATTCTCATGCGAGTATGGGTATTCCCGATTTCGAAAATGTGCAAATATGTACTGTTTCTAAACTCTATAATTTGTTCCCATTTCAGAAATACATAGGTGTCTTTAATACCGATTTTTCCATGTATACATTTTCCCACAATAATTGCTATATACCTGGAACATAATAAAAAACCATTGCAAATTGCTGCTCAGTTTTTTACTCTGGGGGTGTCGGGTTCTTGGTGAACCTCCAAGTCCTATATATCCCCACAACCAGGAATGTCCAGCGGATGTAGCAGTATATTGCTTTCAAAGAGCTGTTATAATTAGAAGAAGTTACAGGTGAAAACGTTGACACAAAAGGCTTTTTTTCCAACTAATTTTCAATTTTTCCTATATTTAACTGTTTCTATAAAGAAACCTTGATGGATCTACACAAATGACCCCTTGCAGAATTTAGAATTTTGTCTACTTTACTGAAATGTATAGCTTTCCAGGATCCATTATTACTTTCACACCCATTTCTACCATTAACTGGAAGGAGCACAAAAAATAGCAAAAATAGGCTACGTCCCAGAAAAATGCCAAAACTGTGTAAAAAATTTTGGTTTTATGACAAAGGTCTGTGATTCCCTAAAAGCTGGGGAAATTGTCATTTCAGCCCCACAAACCCTTTTTTGATAACGTTTGCAGGGAAAAATCCAGATGCTTTCATTTGTAGCCCGTTTTTCCAATTTTTCCCCAAAAAAACAAAATTATGCTGTATTTTGGCTAATTTCTGGGACCCCTCCAGGGGAATCCACAAACCCAAGGTACCTTTAGAATCCCCATGATGTTGGAAGAAAAGGACGCAAATTTGGTGGGGACACCTTATGTGGTCAAAAAGTTACAGGGGCCTAAGCGTGCACTACCCCAATTAGCCAAAAAAAGGCTTAGCACAGGGGGGGAAAGGCCTAGCAGCGAAGGGGTTAAGCGTAAACAAACACAAGATGAATCAATTGAGGACTATTTGGCAGTTTTGCGTGTTTTGGCAGCTAAATGTCAATTTGGTTCATATTTAGACACATCCTTGCGTGACTAATTAGTTTTCAATTGTTATAACAAAAAGATACAAGAACGTTTCTTAACATGCAAAAATCCTTTCCTTGAAGAAGTAATGGACCTTGCAAGAAGCATTTAATGATCGGTAGCCTCATCAAAAATTTTAACCCAAGATTCTGCCTGCAAACCTTCTAATAATTCAGAAGTTATGCATGTTGCTTCCAATACGAACCTATGGTAAATGTTGTATCCACAAAAGTTAAACCGAATATCAATGTTGAAAAAAAGGTTCTTGCTATAGATGTGGTTCTAAGTATCATATGGGCAATAATGTGAATTGTCCTGCACAAGGTAAGAGATGCAACACATGTAAAAAAAATTGGCCATTTTTAGACAGTTTGCAAATCAGCTAAACATAAGAGCAAAGTTAATTGTGTCAATGTTGAAGAAGATGAACTTTGTTATGCCATGAGTAATACGTTGTCCACAATTGAAATTAATACCTTACGTAGGGACACCAAAAGATGCAAAGGTCCTTTATGCAGTGTATTCATTGGACCTATTGACATTAACGTCATGGCCGATTCAGGGTCTCCAATCACGACTTTATATGAAAATACTTAAAAAAAATTCTGGTCTAAAGTTCTTCTCAAATCTACTGATGTCAACCCTAAGGTGTTTGGGGAATTTGATATCATCATGTGTGGATATTTTTCAGATTCCATCAAATTTAAAGGTAGAGAAATTTATACCAAAATCTACGTTGCTCTGAATGGTCGTGATATTTTAGGCTGGCAAGATCAAGCGAATTTAGGAATCATTTTAAGACCGGGACATTCAGAACCTGTTGTCTTAGGTGATCTGCCAATTTTATCTGTTGCACATGATACTGAAAATATTCTCCAAACCTACGAGGATTCTGCTTTAGCGAACTTATTATCCAAATACTCTAGTATGTTTACTGACAAAGTAGGTTTGGTTAAAGATTTCCAACACACCATTAAACTTAAAAACAATGCTATCCCAGTGGTTAAAAAATGTAGACCTGTCCCTTTGTCTGCCAGAGAGGATTTGAGGAAAATGCTTAATGATTTATGTTTACAAGACATTATAACACCTGTAGAGTCCTCTGAATGGGTTTCTGTGGCCGTTGTCGCTCGCAAACTTTCTGGTGAGATTTGTTTATGTGCGGATTTAAGAGTTCTTAACCGAAATATGGTGGTGGACTGCCAACACCTACCCAGAATTCAAGAAATGTTAGCTAATCTGGGTGGTAGCAGGTATTTCACCACAATTGACTTAAGATCAGCGCATCATCAGAATTCGCTCTCTAAAGAGTCTCAGGCGTTAACCACATTTGTTACTCCTTTCGGAGTCTATATGTACAAAAGCAGGCCTTTCGGATTTGCATCCGCTGCTAGTGTTTTTCAACGTTTAATGGACAAATTGTTTACACATATAAATGGGATCCAAGCCTTCCAGGACGATATCTTAATTCATACAGCTACGTTAGAATCACATTATACCCTACTGGATAAAGTTTTACAAAAACTAGAGGCTGTCGGTATGACTGTTAATAAGAACAAATGCAAGTTTGTTACTCAGAATGTTGACTATTTAGGGCATAATATTTCTGTTAATGGCATAAAACCTAAGTTATCTTTAATTAATTGCTATCAAGGATGCTCCCAGACCTCAGGATAAAGATTCTTTAAGATAATGTTTAGGGCTTAGCGAATATTATGCTCGTTTTGTACAGAGTTATGCTATTATTGTGCAACCTCTCAGAGATTTGTTAAAAAAAAATGCAAAATACATTTGATCTGAAGAAACTCAACAGTCATTTGATTCCGTTAAAAAATTTATTTTGGAAGCACCAGCTATTAGAGCTTTCACTCATGGTCAAACCTGTATCGTGACCGTAGATGCCAGCTCTAAAGGATTAGGTGCTGTATTAAGTCAGATAATTGATGGTAAAGAGTATACTGTAGCATTCGTCCTCCAGAACATTAAGTAGTGCAGAAGCTAATTATAGCACAATACAGAAGGAGGCTTTGACGCGCTCTTGGGCCGTGGAAAAATTTAAGATGTATATTTGGGGTTCTGGATTCCAACTTTTTACGGATCACAAACCTTTAATGTACATGCTTGGTGACAGTAGCTCTATATAAATATACTTCCTCTAAAGCTTCCTCTAGATTGATCAGACTACTAGCTAGACTACAAGAATTTAACTTTGAGATTAAATACATTCCTGGGGGTAAAAACGTCAGGGCAGACTGTTTGTCGCGTATTCCTTTGGAAGGTGGAGTAATGGATGATCCTATTAAGGACACTGATTGTGATGTTGTCTTCACCATTAATTATTTGACACAGATTAGTAAATTATCTGAGGATGAATGGATTGAATGTGATAGAAAAGATCACAAAATTAAGGAGGTGTACTGGTGGCCAGGTGTTGATGGTCAAGTTAAGTCTTTGTGGATAAAAGTCCTGAATGTTTATGTTCTGATAAACATTGGCGCACATCTACCACTCCTTTGTGTCCAATTGAATGGCCTAAAGGTCCTTGGCAGAAATTAGGATTGGATTTTTCTGGACCTTTTAACCTGCTTGGAAGTGATAGTAAGTTTTTGATTGTAATCATTGATTACTTTTCAAAGTGGCTGTATTTTTCTTTTGTGAGAAATTCCGATTCGAAATCAGTCATCTCGTTTTTACAACGTCTATTTTTGATAGGTCTCCCTTCCGAAATTGTGACTGATAATGGCACTCATTTTAGATCCAGTGAATTTAAAAGTTTCATGAGTGAATTTTCTATTAAGCATATTTTAGTACCTTTGTATAGTCCTGCTTCAAATGGTCTTGTAGAGAGAGCAAACAAGATGTTGAAAGAAGGGGTGCAAACAGCTATGGCGAACAGTCTGGATGTGTTCAAATATGTAAGTGAAAAAGTTTGGAGTTACAACACAACACCCCATTCGACCACTGATGTTTCTCCTTATGTGTTATTGAGAGGTAGGAAACCAATGTCTCTACTTAGTCCATCGTGGTTGAAGGATAAATTAGGAAATACTAACTCTCACAAAATTGATTTGCATAAAGTCAGAGAACATGTGAAAGAAAAGCAAAGATTGTATAAAGAGAATTATGACACGGGAAAACATGTTAAAGTAACTTCTTTGGCTCCAGGTGATTGGGTTCTAATAAAGAAACCCATTAAGGTTTGCAAAGGACAATCTAGATTCTCTGAGGCTGCCAGAATAGTTAAGTTTTCCAAAATGGCTGTTATGTTACAGTATCGTGGTTGGTGGAATCGTAATGCTGTAATAAAACTCACAGAGGAACAGGCAAAGATAATCTGTAAAAGAGTCAAAACTCAAAATGATTCTAATTGGTTTGATCTTGGTGAACACAATCATAAGCATGACAATTTTGATGACACAACTCGTTCTCCTCATTCTTTAGAGAATAGGGGGGAAGGTGATGCTGATAATATTTCTGTGCCTCCTGTTCCCAGTTGTTTGGATGATAATGATATTCCAGATAATATTAGAGGATCTGGAGATAGTAGACATGTAAGGTGCAGTTCTCGAATTAGAGCTTCTCCTTTTCGTTCTGATGATTTTATTTATTGTTAATGTTGTTTTATTTATTGGATCTTATTTTATTATGTTTTGTCTGTTTTGCCATAGGAAGGGGGGACGTAGAGAGTGGTATTTGATTTGTATATGATGTGTACCTTTAAATGGTTAAAATAATTTAGTGTTTTCTGTATTCTGTAATCTAGAATGTTCATAGTGCATTTTTCTTTCTGCACCTGCTTCTCAACTGGTTATGTTGTGGGTCTCTACAATGCAAATAAAGCTTTCAGCTTTTATCTACTAACTTGAAGTGTCACTGTGGTGTGTTCACACTATAAAGTTTTAATAAAGTTTCTTGTAGGCATTGTTATTTAGAATATTTTGATGTCATGGAGAATGTTGTTATGTCATGTGTTGGAACGGGAGGGGAGGTCAGAGATGCGGTTGGAGTTGGATGTTGCAGGACGTGATATTGCTATGCACCAGTGGGTCTTTTCATGGTTTATTGAATAAACCTTTTCTTATAAGCTTTACTGACTCCTTTGCCTCTTTACAATGGCGACGAGTTACTAATGCGACCGACCGTGCATTATTTTTCCACATTTTTGTTGAATTTCGTTTTTCTTCGTCCGTCCTATTTCTAAAGAAACTACGGATCTCTATTTCCTGCTGAATCACTTGAGGATACTTGAATATTTTCAGCATTTCATCATTTTAACGTTTTACTCGACTTAAGGTACTGTTTTCTTTCAAATGCTTACTGAGTGGCAGTTGAGAATTCTTTCAACGTGCATCGTTCTGCAAGCGAGGTGTCTCGAGCCCTTTCCTTCCCTCGAGCGAAGCCTTGCTGTGACTGCTTCTTGTGACGCCTGCAGCTTATACGTTGTACGTACTTCGTCTTCTGCACGTCTGTCACGTTACGCACGTCACGCAGTGGCCATATTGAATCTCCTTGAAGTTGTTGCATGAAGCTTGGAACTGCTTTACTTATCTGTAACTTTCTTCAATCACAAGGAAGTTCCTGTCCACTTTTATTCTAATTCTTGTGCATTTCAGTGATGTGCACACTAACTGTGGTGTACATTACAGCCTTTTTGCGCATATTTCAGTGATGCGCACACTTTTTCCTCTTCATTTATGATGGTGCATATATTTATTCAGTGATGTGCACACTTACCAGCTGTTTGAAATCTGATGTTTATTATCCGTTTACAATACTTGTGTGTATTTCAGCGATGCGCACACTTTTAAAAAATATATATATATAATAATATACATTTTTCTTATTTTTTTGACTCATATCATTATTCGTTTTTTTTGTTGGGAATTTTTTTTATCTGCTCCATTGTTCTTTTCTGGACTAATCTAGAGCTTAATTTACAATGGCTAATTCTCAATATTGCAATCAACCATCTATTTTTTACAGCTCCCAGGCAAACCTATGCTCATATGGGAAAAATGGATTGACACATTTGAAAATTATTTATTAGGTATTGATGGAGTCAAATTTTCTCCTGAAAGGAAGAAAGCAATTTTATTGAGTTTTTTGGTTACAGCTGCCATTGATATATTTAAGAACTTACCTCCCATAGTTGGCCAAGGTGAAGGATGGGACGTCTACAAAGAAGCGATTGCAAGACTACAAAAACAATTCACCGATGAACCCAATGTAATGATTGAGCGACATGCATTTCATAAAGGGAAACAAAATACTGATGAGTCTATTGAAGACTATGTTGCAGCTCTTAGAGTGCTGGCAGCAAACTGCGAATTCGGCGCTAATGTTGATTATTGTATAAGTGACCAGTTTGTTTTTAATTGAGAATCCAAGAAGGTCCAAGAAAGGTTACTTGCTTGTCGTAATCCTACATTAGCTGAAGTTTTAGATCTAGCTAAGGGTATCGAGAGGTCCATTCAATCTGCTAAAGTTATTTCAAATGAGGAAAGTAGAGTTCCTTCTCATGTGTGTGCTATTCAACCCAGTCAAATTTCTGTTATATCAGGAATTAGTAAAAATAGTAAACTTAGTTGCTATAGATGCGGTTCCAAGTCGCATCTTGCTACTTTTTCTGAATGTCCTGCTTTTAAAAAAAGTGTTTTAAGTGTAATAAGTTTGGACACTTTCAAAGTTTATGCAAATCCGTGAGAAATTATCAAAATATTTCAGTCAATTCACTTTCTAATGTTCAAGAGGACTTGGATAATTTAGTATTAACATTGTATGCTCCTATATCAGAATGTTCTACTAATAATGTATTTTTACCTTTTAAAGCACCTTTAGGGGTTGTGCACATAGGGAAAGTAAGTCTCAATGTTATGGCAGATTCTAGATCTCCCATAACTATTGTATCTGATATATTTTTTAAGGAAAACTGGACTGATGTAAATCTACAGCATACTGATATTAATCCAAAAGCCTTTGGTAATTTTGATATTAAAATGTTAGGATTTTTTGATGACAGTTTAGAATTTGAAGAACGTAAAATTTCAACTAAGATTTATGTAGCTATTGATGGTAAAAGCATTGTTGGATGGTATGACCTGGGTAAATTAGGTATTATACTATGTCCTGGTACAGATTGTCCTATTAGATTGAGGGACCCTCTCTGTTAATTTAGTTAATGCAGAGGACTCCAATGTAGAATCTATTCTAGCTAGACATAGTTCTGTGTTTCTTAACGAAGTGGGCCAAGTTAAAGGTTTCACTCACAAGATTAAGCTCAAGGAAGGTGCAATTCCTGTACAACACAAAGTGCGTATGGTTCATTTAAGTGTACATCAAAATTTGAAAATCCATTTAGATACTTTGTGTAAAGAGGGCATCATTGAGCCTACTGATAGTTCGCAATGGATTTCAACAATTGTGATCTCGCTTAAAAAAAATAACGAGTTGAGCTTGTGTGTGGACCTCAGGTCTTTAAATAAGAACATTGTTACTGATACATATCCTTTGCCCAAGATTCAAGAGTTATTGGCTGCTGTTAATGGAGCCAAATACTTTTCTACTATTGACTTAAAGTCTGCGTACCATCAGGTTGCCCTTGATGATTCCTCCAAAGACCTCACAGCTTTTGTTACGCCGTTTGGGGTTTATAGATTTTTAAGAATGCCATTTGGTCTTGCATCGGCGGCCAGTGTCTTTCAAAAACTTATTGAAGCACTATTCCAAGACATCAAAGGTGTGCAATTATTTCAAGATGACATTTTGATTTTTGCTAAAACTTGTGATGAACATAATAACATTTTGGAGTCTAAGGGTATGACAGTGAGTAAGAACAAATGTAAATTTTTGGTGAAAAGAATTGACTATTTGGGACATAAAATTTCCAGTCATGGTATTTTTCCGAAAGCAGACTTGGTCAGTGCTTTGGATAAAGCAAGTAAACCTTATGATAAAGATTCCCTATGTTCCTTTTTAGGGTTAGGGGAGTATTACGCCAGATTTGTAAAGGGATATGCTCTGGTTGTAGAACCATTAAGGCAGCTGCTCAAAAAAGGGTCAAGTTTTGTATGGACAAGTATGCATAATGAAGCTTTTGACCAAGTTAAGAAACTAATTGCACAAGCACCAGGTCTCAATGCTTTTGATCCCAATGGCAAGTCATTTGTCACGGTTGATGCCAGTGTAATTGGATTGGGTGCTGTTTTTACGCAGCTAGTGAATGGCAAGGAAAAAGTTATCTCTTACATTTCTAGAGGTATTAGAGGTGCTGAAAAACACTACAGCACCATCGAGAAAGAGGCCTTAGCATGTGTGTGGGCTGTTGAAAAATTTAAAAACTTTTTGTGGGGACGTCCTTTTGTGCTTGTGACTGATCATAAACCTCTGGTATTCATGATGGATGGAGTGAGATCTGGAAATGCTTCTTCTAGATTAGTTAGACTTATAGCACGTCTACAAGAATTTAACTTTGAAATAAGGCATATTCCGGGTGGAAAAAATATTACAGCTGATTGCTTGTCAAGACTTCCTCTGTTAGGATTACAGGGCTCCTCAGGGTCCAGTCGACGTAACAGGGGTCCACCTCCTGATATCCCCGGACTCCAACCAGGAGGTTACAGAGCCCAGAGGCGATCAGGTGAGGGAAACAGGAAGGGAGGGAAAGGGACAGCAGGGAATAGAACCTGAAAGACAAAAGGAACAACATTCATACATAAGCTACAGGTGATAACTACTCTCAGTTATGTCTCACTAGAGAAAACAATTACCAGGTGTATTGGGAATCCTTCCCCGCGATCTCTGAGATGCCTCTCTCAGGACCACCAAAACATATCACTCCAGTACCCAGACCTATTCCAGGCTTTTGGGCCACCAATACTCAGTCACGGCCCCACAACGTCAAGGCCTTGCCTTAGTCTTTCTTCAGACTAAGGAAACTTAATCCGCCCTCCAATACACCTTGTACTCCCAGAATTCCCAGGTGGCTTCCACGGTGTATAACCGCCGCCGGCGTTCTTTCAGAGTTAGCGCTCCTTCACAACCGTGAGGATCAACACGCTAGGAGTCTCTTCTCTGAACACACCACCGGTACTCGTGGTTTTGTCCTCACCAATAGTACTGTCGGTGTGTGAATGCCTTTCTGCCTGTATACAATGTTGGGTGTTTGTGCACCCTGTGTCTCTTTGCTCTTCCGAGCACCCAAGTAACGTATCTCTTCTCCTCCAGGTAGGGAGGGGTGCAGCGCACCCTCGAACCGTGAACACTGGAAAAGATGCACCTCCTATGGTGCCATGAAATGTCGTCCGCGTCAATGCGGCAAGGGTTTGGTTCTCTCGTCAACCCACGGGGTCACGAGTGCTAGGTAGCGGGAAAGGGAGCCAGGTAAAAGGTTTCCTACCTGCTCCGGAATAGGCCCTGTCGTATGTTCTTACGCTTCATGCGGGCGTCGGCCTGCCGGGTGCTATTGAAACGGGATCCGCTCCTTTCAAAACACGCAGCTCCGCTCCTCTGCTGCGTACTCTGATCTTCCTCCGGTACTTTGAATAACGCACGCCTCCTGCCGGGTGGAACGTTGTTTTAAGGACGTCGACTTCCGGGCCCCCGGGGCGGCTGGGAACTGTAGTTTATACTCTAGGTAGGCGCATCAGCCTACGATCCCTGACAGAGGGTCCTCCTCCCAAGCGCCTCCTAGCACCCGGCTTACCTGGATGTCTGTCATAGAATCGTCTCACAGCGATTGGCGCGTGCACCGCCTCTGCAGGTTCCCAAGAATCGTACTCCGCTGTGTACCCTTTCCACGCTATTAAGAACCACAACTTTCCTCCGCGATACTTTTCGTCAAGGATGCTCCTGACTTCGTATTCCAATCCTTGTTCTCCGCAAACAGGTGGCGGGGCTCTCCTCTTGGCGGTTACCGCTGGCTTCAACAGACTACAATGAAAGACGGGGTGAATCCTGAGAGAGCCTGGTAGTCTGAGTCGATACGCCACAGGATTGACTTGTCTCACCACGGCATAAGGCCCGATGTATCTTGGGTGAAAAATGCTGCGAAGTTTGAACCTGATGTTCTTGGTGGACAGCCAGACCCTGTCCCCTACAGCATACTGAGGTCCATCTATCCTTTTCTTATCTTCCCACCTCTTATAGGATTGCTTGGCTGCCTGTAGCGCTTGTTGCGTCTTCCTATGTAGCCGTCTTAGAGCGCGGACATGCGCATGCACAGAAGGATGATCATACACCTCTGTTGGTATTTCCACTGGGAGCGTCTTTGCGTTGAACCCGAAGTTCGCCATAAACGGGGACATACCTGTCGAACTGTGCAGAGCGTTGTTGTACGATAGCTCTGCCAACCAAAGCCAGGATACCCAGGAACCTTGTGCCTCCGATACATAGCACCTCAGGAACTGTTTTAAAGTCTGATTTAGGCGCTCCGTCTGTCCGTCAGTCTGCGGATGAAAGCTGGTAGAGG
The DNA here is from genome assembly GCF_964204655.1 of Triturus cristatus. NCBI lineage: Eukaryota > Metazoa > Chordata > Amphibia > Caudata > Salamandridae > Triturus > Triturus cristatus. The sequence continues at coordinate 351,872,352 of NC_140580.1, forward strand.
TGGCTGACTCCACGTGCAGCGCCTTACACCATGTCTTCCAGAAACTGGCTATAAACTGAGGGTCTCGGTCTGTAACGATCACTGCCGGAAGACCGTGGAATCTCACTACATGAGTCAACACCAGCTGGGCAGTCTGTCCGGCCGTAGGGAGGTTTTTACAAGGGACAAAGTGACCCATCTTGGTCAAACTATCCACCACCACCAGGATAGCCGAGCACCCTTGATCCATAGGAAGACCGGTGATAAAATCGAGACTGATGTTCCTCCACGGCCGTTGGGGAGTAGGCAGAGGGAGCAGTTTCCCTTTCTTTCAGCTTCTGTCTCCTTTGGTTCTGGCGCATACTTCGCAGTGCATTACCCACTGGTGTATGTCTTGGGACATGTTTTCCCACCAAAAATGTCTTGTCATGGCTTCCAGCGTTTTCCTGATTCCTGGATGACCTGCCACGGACGACACGTGACACCATTGGAACGCCTGTTGTTGCAGTTTGCGCGTTGGCAAGAACAACCTGTTTCGATGAAAGGGAAGTCCTTTCTTCAGGATGCGCACGGCGTCCCCCTGAGCCCATGTCTTCCATTCCTCCACGGAACGGCTGATTCTCACCTCCTCCATGAAGCGGTCTGCCCTTAACACGCAGATGACTTTAGATGGACTAATGATAGCCACAGGCGCTGGGGCGAGATGTTCCCCCACCATGGATTGTCGAGATAGAGCATCGGCCTTCCGATTCTCGGAGCCTGGCCTGAAGGTGATTTGGAAGTCATACTCCTCAAAAAAGAGAGTCCACCGCATTTGCCTGGGTGTCAAATGCCTGGCCGTCTTCATGAACTGAAGGTTTCGGTGGTCTGAATAAACCGTTACTGTATGTTGCGCCCCCACAAGTAGTGTCGCCATTCTTGAAAGGCCTTCTTAATTGACAGCAGTTCCTTTTCTGCAATGGTATAGTTTAATTCGGCCTTGTCAAGTTTCTTTGAAAGAAAGGCTACAGGGTGTAGCCTCCCCGTGATCTTGTCTCGTTGGGACAGCACGGCCCCTATGGCCTCTTCTGAAGCATCGGCTTCCACTATGAACGGAACGTCCGTCTGCGGGTGTCGGAGTATGGGAGCCGAGGTGAAAGCCTTCTTGAGTTGCTCGAAAGCCTGGGTGGCTTCATTCGTCCACACAAACGGCACTCCTTTACGTAGCAGACGAGTAATGGGCACTGCGATCTGTGAGAACTCATGTATGAATCGGCGATAATAGTTCGCGAATCCCAAAAAACTCTGAACGTCTCGAACTGTTCCTGGAACTGGCCATTCGCTGATCGCCTTCACCTTTCTTTCTGACATATTCAACCCATTCGGACTCAGAATCACTCCCAGGAACTCTACGGTGTTCACCCCAAACTCGCACTTGCTGAGCTTACAATACAACCTATGCTCCCTTCGTTTCTCCAAAATCAACTCTACGTGTCTGGTGTGTTCCTTTACTGTGGTGGAGTAGATCAAAATGTCATCAATGTAGACGACTACAAAGATGTCCATATACTCTCGCATGACTTCGTTAAAAAAAAACTGGAATGCCGCCGGGGCATTGCAGAGCCCGAACGGCATTACCAGATATTCATAGAGCTCAAACCGGGTCTTGAACGCCGTCTTCCATTCATCCCCCTGTCTGACCCTTACTAAATGATAGGCCCCTCGTAGGTCTAGCCTGGTGTATATGACTGCCTCACGCACTTGATCCAACAGGACGCTGATAAGTGGCAGCGGGTACCTATTCCTGATGGTGTTCTTGTTCAGACTCCTGTAGTCACAACACGCTCTCAGCTCTCCGTTGGCCTTAGCTATGAAAAATAGGGGTGATGCTGCGGGGGATCGGGATGGTCTGATAAATCCTAGTGCCAGGTAGTGGTCTAAGTACTCCCTCAAATGGCGTGTTTCAGGCTCAGACAGGGCATACACCCTACACGTGGGGATGACCGCTCCCTCCACCAGGTCTATCCGACAATCATATGTCCGATGTGGTGGAAGACGTTCCGCCTGTATTTTATTGAACACGTCCTCGTAACGAGAATACTCCTCCGGTAATTCCACCTCTTTTTCTGCCGCGGTAGCGACACAAAAGGGATAAGTCAAGGCTAGTGCTAGCGTTTGATGTTCTTGTAGACATCGTTCTGTACACCCTGGTGAAAGAAACCGGACCTTCCGTGTCTTCCAATCCACCGTCGGGTTGTGGCTACAGAACCACGGCATTCCTAGGATAACTTCATATTGAGGGGCCTCTATGATGTTTAATTCTATGACTTCTATATGGTGTTTGGTCCCATCCCTTAGAGACATCTTAAGACTTTCGGTGTGGAGCGTAATGCGACCAGATTTCAAAGACTTACCGTCTACGGCCAGCACTTCTTCCGGGGATCCCCTGGGGACTACACCTATGGCTAAAGTCCTGACCAACCCCTGATCTATAAAGTTGCCCGTGGCCCCTGAGTCCAACATTACTAGGACCTGATGTACCTGCTGTCCTACTTCCAGTTCTGCTTGCAGCACTATATGGGCTTCAGTGTCTGTGGAACGAGTCGTGGTTAACGACGGTATTCTCCACTCCGTGTCCCCCAACGGGCCTCTCTCCTGACTGCTTGTTTCTTTACTCATGGTAGACACCGCTGCCCTCTTTCCCCTGTATGTCATTTGGGTGGTCTTGGGTTTCGCCGGACATTCGCGCACGTAATGTCCGCGTTTCCCACAATACGTACAAAGACCGAGGGTGCGGCGGCTCTCCCTTTCTGTTTTGGACAAAGGGGCTCTCAATGCTCCAACCTCCATGGGTTCGCTGTCGGTGGCCACAGGAGCCTGTTCTCTCCTGGCCGATCTGTATGTGGACCCTACCCCTCTGTATCTATCTCCCCCTCTTTCCGCCATGCGCCCATCCAGGCGCAATACGAGATTCATCATGGCGGCGCAATTGGTAGGCTGTGGGTCTATTTGTGCCACTATGTCTTTGAGATCGTCGCTTAATCCCTGATAAAACAGGGACATCCGTTTTTCTTCGGGCCATGCCGTTTCCGCCACCAACCGGTTAAAGGAGGTGAGGTAGGTAACCAGGTCGCCCTTTCCTTGCCTCAAGGCTAGCAATTCTCTGTCGGTACTGAACGTGGTGGTTCGTCTATCGAACACTGCTTCAAAAGCTGTTCTGAACGCGTCCCAGTCGGACAGAACAGCATCATTGTTTCTGACCAACGGGACCGCCCAAGATGCAGCGTCCCCCACCAAATACGAAATGGCAAAAGCTACCCGTGAGTGATTGTTGGGAAAAGACGATGGTTTACATGAGAAATGGAGCATAATTTGAGTCAAAAAGACTTGTATCTTTTGTGGATCTCCGGAGTACCTGTCAGGACTGGCTAAGGGAATGGGCGGTGGCACCGTCACCTGAATCTGCGGGCCGCCCGAGGGTGACGCATCAAAGGGGTTGCGTGTCAACCTATCTACCCTGTCCCTCAAGGCTGCCGTCTCTGTACGTGATGCTACTAGTTCCTGTTGGACCAAGGCTAGTGCATGCACTACGTCCTCCAAGGTGGCCATGACGTACCACCTGGACCGGGAGGAGCACGTATCGTGGGTGCGTTATTCTGTTAGGATTACAGGGCTCCTCAGGGTCCAGGCGACGTAACAGGGGTCCACCTCCTGATATCCCCGGACTCCAACCAGGAGGTTACAGAGCCCAGAGGCGATCAGGTGAGGGAAAACAGGAAGGGGGGGAAAGGGACAGCAGGGAATAGAACCTGAAAGACAAAAGGAACAACATTCATACATAAGCTACAGGTGATAACTACTCTCAGTTATGTCTCACTAGAGAAAACAATTACCAGGTGTATTGGGAATCCTTCCCCGCGATCTCTGAGATGCCTCTCTCAGGACCACCAAAACATATCACTCCAGTACCCAGACCTATTCCAGGCTTTTGGGCCACCATTACTCAGTCACGGCCCCACAACGTCAAGACCTTGCCTTAGTCTTTCTTCAGACTAAGGAAACTTAATCCGCCCTCCAATACACCTTGTACTCCCAGAATTCCCAGGTGGCTTCCACGGTGTATAACCGCCGCCGGCGTTCTTTCAGGGTTAGCGCTCCTTCACAACCGTGAGGATCAACATGCTAGGAGTCTCTCCTCTGAACACACCACCGGTACTCGTGGTTTTGTCCTCACCAATAGTACTGTCGGTGTGTGAATGCCTTTCTCCCTGTATACAATGTTGGGTGTTTGTGCACCCTGTGTCTCTTTGCTCTTCCGAGCACCCAAGTAACGTATCTCTTCTCCTCCAGGTAGGGAGGGGTGCAGCGCACCCTCGAACCGTGAACACTGGAAAAGATGCACCTCCTATGGTGCCATGAAATGTCGTCCGCGTCAATGCGGCAAGGGTTTGGTTCTCTCGTCAACCCACGGGGTCACGAGTGCTAGGTAGCGGGAAAGGGAGCCAGGTAAAAGGTTTCCTACCTGCTCCGGAATAGGCCCTGTCGTATGTTCTTACGCTTCATGCGGGCGTCGGCCTGCCGGGTGCTATTGAAACGGGATCCGCTCCTTTCAAAACGCGCAGCTCCGCTCCTCTGCTGCGTACTCTGATCTTCCTCCGGTACTTTGAATAACGCACGCCTCCTGCTGGGTGGAACGTTGTTTTAAGGACGTCGACTTCCAGGCCCCCGGGGCGGCTGGGAACTGTAGTTTATACTCTAGGTAGGCGCATCAGCCTACGATCCCTGACATCCTCCTTCTGATGTATCTGAAGAAGATATAATTGATCATCACGAATGTGTGGTAGCTGTTGTGGATGCTCTTGTGTCTTGTGACATGGAGATCTCAGAGAAAGAATGGTTTGAATTTCTTGATCAGGATCAAGTGTTAACTAAGGTTAAACAATTTGTGGCCAATGGTTGGCCTCCTATTAAAAGTTTAGATTCTTGTTTTCAGTGCTTTGCTCAGGTGGCCAATGAACTCTCCATTGAGAATAACATGCTATTAAGACAGGATTTATTTGTTCCTCCTGTTGGTATTAGAAATAAATTGGTCAAGGTGGCTCATTCTGGACATCCTGGAGTTTCAGCCACCAAAAGATTACTCAAACCCATTATTAGTGGCCTGGAATGGATGCTGTTGTTCAAGGTCTTGTAGATAATTGCAAAGTGTGTATTCTTTCAGATAAGCATTGGAAGGTATCCACTGAACCTTTAAGCACTCAGGAAATTCCCCTGCAACCATGGGAGAGAACTTCAATTGACTTTTCTGGTCCTTATGATTGTTTAGGTAGGGAGCATAGGTTTTTAATTGTTGTAATTGATAATTTTTCCAAATGGCTATACTATAAATTTGTTTAGCAGCCTAATACTGACGAAGTTGTATATTTTTTGGATACTATTTTTCATGTCTGATAATGGGTTGCAATTTGATTCAGCTAAAATGCAGAGCTTTTTAAAAAAGTTTGGGGTCTGTTCTGAGAGGGCACCTTTGTATTGGCCAAAGGCCAATAGTCAAGTAGAACTAGCCAATAGGTATTTTAAAGAAGGCATTCAAACTGCTCTCGAAAATGATATGGATGTTTTTGAATTTCTTAAGAAAAAAAAATTCTCATATTACTCCTCATTCAAGCACAGGTGTATCTCCTTATTTATTGATGAGGGGTAGACAATGCAGAACTCCTATCATGCCAGAGTTTGTAAAAGAGGGGACCAGTATGTCTTTTGAGGATAGTATTGCTAAAGCGAGGGATAATTTGTGTGTGTCTCGTGCATCGTGCATCTTGCAAGGCATACCATGATGATTATCTGAAGGTCAAGTGTAAGGTGGTTGATGTTGGTGATTGGGTACGTGTTGTTAAACCTCCTTTTCAACTTGTTAAAGGTTCTTCCTAAATTTTCATTACACTTTCTAGTGGAAAGGGTTACTGATTCTGCAGTATTATTGAAAAACAAAGGTTGGTGAAACAAGAGCGCTATTGTTGTTCTTAAGCCTGGACAGGAGTGTTGTTTTAGAAAAGAAAAAGAGGAGAATGATGGTACCTTGTTTTGTGAGAATGTTGGAAAGAGTGATTCTGTGATGAGTCCTGACATTAGGTGTGATACCAGGGGTACTGCTGGGAGTTTTATGGATTCAGTGACTAGTGAACAGTTTGGAGAACATTTGGTTGTGGGTACCAAAGAAGTTAACACCACTGAAGAGAATCAGAAGAGGATTGTCAAAGTTCCTAAGAGATTTGAAGATTATGTTTTGGAATAGATTTTTTATGTTATCTTTATTTTGTTTTGTTAAAAAAAAGGGCATGTGGTGTGTTCACACTATAGCGTTTTAATAAAGTTTCTTGCAGACATTGTTATTTAGAATGTTTTGATGTCATGGAGAATGTTGTTAAGTCATGTGTTGGAACGGGAGGGGAGGTCAGAGAAGCGGTTGGAGTTGGATGTTACAGGACGTGCTATTGCTATGCACCAGTGGGTCTTTTCATGGTTTATTGAATAAACTTTTCTTAAAAGCTTTGCCGACTCCTTCGCCTCTTTACAGTCACCTTCATCTTTCTTGAAAAGAACATTCTACAACCTACTTCTTGACTAGACCTCCCTGAGCCGTTCAAAAAGGCACATCTGTTACGTTGCTGCAATACAGCTTTATTAGTTATCAAGAGCAGGGGCGTAAGGTGGTGATGGGGACATCATTTTCAGCAACGTCACTGATCTTTTGATTGATACATGCACAATTGCCACCATTGCCTCATGTAATGTAACATTTGTTCTTGTGTTTTGAGTTTCTGCCATTTATTGCAGTATTATACCTCTACTTGTACTTTATACGCATTTGTAACATGCCCACATGTCACTTTTTCCTCTTGTAACGTATCGTTTGCTACCTCTTGTATTTTGTTTGCTCTTGATACATGCACAATTGTCACTATTGCCTCATGAAACGTAACGTAAAGCCCCACCAGGAGCAGCCTCCCTGCTGCTCAGCCCATCTCCTCCAACTGCCAACTCCTCCAGTCCCCCACACTCAACATTCCAAGTGACATCACTCATGGCTGAGCAGCAAGGAACAGGACAGCAATGAGGAAGATGTACAAATAACTACAATAGATTATAGCAGTTTGCTTTTGTAACATGCTCACTTGTAATTTTCTCCTCATTAATCATTACTGTTCCTATTGTGAAGCGCTCTGACACCTTCAAGTAAAGTCCACGCTATATAAAAACGCATAAAATAAAAATAAATAAAATAAAGATCTCGAGTGTCTTATCCCTGCATCACGCTGATACTATCTGGCTCTATGATAACAAGGAAGCGAATCTGCTGCAGCACCACACAGAGACCGGCGAAGAGTAAGAATTGTTTTAAATTTTTCACACGTAACGTTTGTAATCATATCACGTTTTTACATGTTCTTTCATATATTATTATGATGACAAAATGTATACGCTACTGTTGGGACCGAGGCTTTGAGTGTACAGGATCCCTGAACAGTTTAAAGGTGTTGTGGCAGTTTTGGGTAGAATAATTTTCATTGTATTTCCACATTTTGTCATTTTATACAGTCATAAATACCCATTTTTACTGTACAAAAATTCTAGAAATGCCAAGGCAAAACGACGCGTTGCGGCACCAATAGTCCGTCCCTGTTCTGCACTTTTGTTTATGTTGTGGGGGTATCCTAATACACTTCCGGGTAACTCGTAAAAACATTCCGGTTCGTGGATTATTGGGGGGCGTTGACTTCCGGTAAACACAGCTTTCTTCCGCGTTCTGATTTCACCATGGTAGTGGTACACTTTCGGTTTCTGCATTCAAACTTCCGGGGACTCCTGGGTGCGGACAGTTTCTAATTTTTGGGAAATGGAAGAACTCCAGCGGGGCCTACTGCAGCGGAACAGGCTGCCTTTGGTCACTCAGCTGCAGGTGGCCGATCTTTGGGACCTGCTGTTGCAGAAAGGGCTGTTCACTCAGGACATGATCGAAGATATTCGGGTACGGGTGGGCATTGCTGCTACGTTTTTGCTTGCTTTGTTTGGGACATTTCCATATTCTCAGTGTGTTTAGTATGTGTGATGTTTCAGTAAATTATGTGTAACCCCTCGAGTGACACATTAGCGCTATTATGTGACTCTACTAATGGGCACTCTAATGTCCATATTACTGCACACAACTAACCAGACAATACAAAAATTGCCAACCCTTCAAACTGTGCACATTATGCGACTAATGTGGCAAATAAGAAATCGAACAACCTCTTTGCTCCACCACCAGGCTCCAAATATCACTCTGCCGCTAACACGTAGGATATATTTCAGAATATCCCATAAGAGCATATTTCAGCCCCTGTTCTGCCACTAACCGACATGGTATCCTGTCAGGACCAGTACATTGCATCTCACCCCAGGCATAACTCTTGCTCAATGGCAACAGACCTATCATTTTCCAGGTCCGTTCACAGCAGTCGGCACATTCCAGAAACAAGCGAAAAGACATATGTCGAAAGGTAATGGGATATCTTGCTATGCGGAGTGAACTACTACAGAGGGTAGCACCCTGCCTGTGGCAGGAATACCAGCTGCTGCATAAAGATCATTCTGAACATCCTAAACATGCAAGTCTTGGAGAAATTACAAGTGACGCAGATTACGAATAAAGCAAGCACATAAGAAGTGCACATAAGAAGTGCGACTATCATAGTATTTGCATTACTACTGATATGGTTTACAAAGGTAAGGGCCAAACTGTGTCTCTATAGATTAATAAACAAGAAAAATACATAAAGTACAAGGGCCATTACGCCCCAGGAGCAGCTGGCTGTCCCTTCACGACTCTTCTGCATGAAACAACCTCAGTACACTTTTTCTCATTGTTAACCCCAAAATATAAAATTATCAGTTGCAGTTCTGAATGGGGAAGGTAACCCTGTGACTGGTGGGTAGAGGTGGACATGTCAGCAGATTAACAGGGAGAACTGAGCCCATGGGTGACCTGAGCCATGAAAATGTTGTCATTCAAGAAACCTCTTGTAAATACAGGATAAATCTTCCCGGAACATTACACTTTAGTACATGACATTATATCTCTGCTTAGAGTGGCAATTATTGCAATACAATCAGTCTCGCTTTTGGGATCTTATATGTAATTAGCTATGCAGCACATTAGCCTGGGTGTTGAAACATCTACTGTTCTTTACCATGGAGGGAAAGTAAGCACCAAACTGCATGACATGCCAGGTATGGGAACACATGGAGAGAAATATTGCCTTTCAGCAGGAAATGGTATAGTCCAAAGCTCTGTTTTTAATATAAAATCAGGGCCTTCATTGGTCATATTACAGAAAAAACAAGATTTAATTTTTTTAAATTGTCTATGAGTGCTTGAACAAGCAGAAAGCAATTCTGGTATTTTACTGATTCTGCTGATCATTTTCTATCAAGCCAGTTAAATAGAGGCAGTTGAAGAGAAAAAAAGTCCCTAAGCGGAAGCAGACAAGTCCTAGGGCTGATCTCCAGAGCCCACAAAGGACATACACATATAAGTATATTCAAAAGTATATACAAGAGGTCTTGAATACTCGACCTAATTACCTGGAAACAAATCTCTTCTACTTTGACGTCCGTGTCCTTAACAGACTGTGAGAGGCAATGCAGGTGCTGTGTGTGCCCCCGTATTTGACTTGGGGTGTTATTACTGGAGGAGCAGCATTTTGGTCTATAAACCCACATAAGTAGAATATTTTTAAACGGTACGGACCCTGAACCGATGTATTTCAAGTAAATTATTTGATCAAACAAAGAAGCTAGGATTGATCACAGTTTTCCCAGTTCCAATTGTCAATTCATCTACTAGATAGGTTACCACTTCCCCATTTTACTTATTTTACTTGGAAGGGCAATACTTTCTGTTTAATTCCATGAGGAGCTAAATCAATACAATTTTAAATATATGTATAATATTGCATGTCGACGGGTAAAACCTTTCTGGATAATGCTAGTTTTGCAAGGAAAGGCTGATTACTCCGAATGATGTCCGCAGCTTCTCCTGACAAAGGAGACAAACTTTAGTTGTGGCCCAACACTCCAGCAAAGGCAATTACTTAATTAGAAAAAATGTAAAGATGGGGCATATCCAACACAATTACACCTCTTCACATCAATAAAATTGAAACGTGGTGGCAGAAGTCCCACTTCCTAAGTTTTTTTGTGTTTTATTTGTCATCCTGTGGGTTGTGGCTGTGTGCAGGTGGGCTATACTGCTCTTAATTTCCTCCACGTTTCGGTATTGGCTGCCATGGGCAGCACCTCTGCTGTTAGGGGGCACAGGCTAGAAGAGCAGTGGATTGCACAATGAGATGAGTGCAGGGGCAGCAGGCAGAACCACATTAAGGCACACCTCGTTTTGTGATCAAGAGTCCAATAGGACCACAAGTTGAGCCAGAGTTATGCGTGTGGCTTGTGCTCTACCGGTGGCCATTGTGAGCAGGGAACTGCGGCCAGGGAGACAAAACCCACCTAACCCTATTTGGATGTCTCGTCCTGAGAGCCAGTCTTTCCATAGTGACGCAGACTCAGTCTCGGTGATAATCTGATGTTAGATATATGCTGGGCCACCACTTGCTGCAGCACCATCATTCAGCAGAAGGTTACAATGAGGGGGCCTAAGCATTAAGTATAGCTGCAAAATTACCTCACCATACTTTTAGCCAATGCAGGCACTTAGCATTTCTTTTGATTTGATTTGATTTTATAATTTTATATCGTGCTGAATCACCCCTGGGGGTATCTCTGCGCTAGCAACAGCAAACTAGTCAATAAGCTAGAAAAGATGTGTCTTCAAAAGTTTTCTAAAACGAGAGAGGGGCATTTCCATGCGAAGGAAAAGGGGAAGACTGTTCCAGAATGTAGGAGCTAAATATGAGAATGCCTTACCACCCGAGCGGGCTTTCTTTACTCTAGGAACACAGAGCAGTTTCTTTGAACCAGATCTAAGAGAGGATATAGGGTGATACATTTCCAATTTCTTAGTAAGATAGTGAGGACTAAGTTCATTTATGGCCTTAAAAATCACACAGCCAGTTTTGAAGTATACTCTTTTCCTGATTGATAACCAGTGTAGTTCACGCAGTAGGGGCTGTGAAGGAGTCCTAGCTGGAGAATCGGTTACTAGGCCAGCGGCCATGTTCTGAACAACCTGCAATTTGTCCAATGAGGTGGCATGAGCAGAGAGAAGAAGGGCATTGCAATAATCAATCTTGCTCATGAGCAATGCTTGAATTAGAGTCTTCCTGGTGGAAAGTGGAAGCAATGGAAAAACTCTTCTAAGTTAACTTAGAACATGATAGATAGCAAGTCCCAACAATGGTGTTAACGTGGGTTTGCATCGTGAGTTTTTTATCAAGCTTAATGCCTAAGTTTTTGACTACCTCTTTAGGAACAGGGGCTTTACCTAGCTCCTCAGGCCACCATCTTGGTGTCCAACAGATGTCTGCACCTCCGAACAACAGGATCTCCGACTTCTCAGAGTTTAACTGGAGATAGTTGGTTTTCATCCAGGCTGCAATTGCCATCATGCCCTGAGAGAAGATAGTATGTATGTCGGATCTCGTTTTATCGAAGGTGAGGAGGAGCTGGGTATCATCTGCACAGGAAATGGGGTTAAACCCCAGATCCCTCATCAGTTTAGCCAGAGGCGTCACATAGATGTTGAATAAAGTAGGGCTCAAGCATGAGCCCTGCGGGATGCCTCTGGTAACCTGAGTGGGAGGTGATGTAAAAGGCCCCATCGCCACTGCCTGGGTACGGTTAGATAAAAAATTAGACAACCAGCTAAGTGCAGATCCCTCCACACCAATCTCCCGAAGTCTATGTAGGAGGATTTGATGGGAGATGGTGTCGAAAGCTGCTGATAGGTCAAGCAGCACCAAGAGTGCCGCTTGACCTTGGTCCAGACCCATTCTGATATTATCCACTACCTCCACCAAAGCCGTTTCGGTGCTATGTTTAGCACGAAAGCCTGACTGAGACACGTCCAGAGCCTTGCAAGACTCGAGAAATACAGATAGATGTTTATTAATGTATTTCTCTGTGATCTTGCTCTGTAGAGGAAGCAACGAAATTGGACGATAATTTGACACTTCCTCAGGGGAGATGTTAGAGTTCTTGCGAATAGGGATAATCTGAGCGTGTTTCCATTTTTGAGGGAGAGTCGCAGTTTTTAGAGAGGCATTAACTATCGAACAGACTGGGGATGCCAGCTGGGCCGCCAATCGGGAGGAGATTTTTGCAGGTAAAATGTCCAGAGGGGATCCAGATCTAGTGCGTTCCATAAGTGTTTGCACTTCGGTGACAGTAATAGGAGGGAATGTAGTCAAACGGGGTCCATCGGTAATAAGGTGGGGCATGTTTTCCACAGGACTAGAAACAGAAGTATTGGATAGAATGATATTATGATAGATCTTCTCAATCTTTTGCACAAAAAAGGAAGAAATATTGTCACATAGTGTCTGAGAAAAACTATCCTTAGTCTGGCAAGATTTGGGGTTTGTGAAATCATGTGCTATTTGAAAGAGTAACCTTGCATTGTTTCCGGCCTGCTCTAAGGTTGCTGCAATATAAGATTTGCGAGCTAATTTAACATTTTTATGGTAAATTGTCATAGCTGCTTTGTACATGGTTTTGGCACGTTCATCATGTGAGCGACGCCAAGACCGCTCCAGTTTTTTACAGACACTCTTCTCAGCACGCAGGTCCGACGTATACCATCCAGTTGCGGTGCTTTTAGGTGAGTATCTGAGACGTTTAAGAGGAATTACTTTATCTAGTAGATTGCTAACTCTCAGATCAAAGAGATCGAGCTGTTGATCCACATTCTCTTGTGTACTGTTCCAATCCCACTCTGAGAATAGTAGGGAAAGATGATTGGCAGTTAATTTATGCCAGGATCGGTACTGACGAGTGTCAGAGGTGTTATTTGACGCCGGGACCGAGTCCGTGAATCCCAACACTTGAAAATTTATCATTGAGTGATCAGACTAAGTAAGCGGTAACGTTTCACCACATTTAATATCCAAGGAGTTGGAGAGAATGAGGTCAAGAGTATGCCCAGCGATGTGTGTAGGGGCGGTATTAATAATCTCTAGACCCCCTGCAGCTAGATCTTGTAGACATAGGGTGGCTTCTTGGTTAGAGGCATCTTCACTATGGATGTTGAAGTCCCCGAGTAGAATAAATTTACGTGTGGTAATTAAATGGGGAGAGATAAATTCAAGTAGCTGATTGGTGAAATTTGCTATAGACCCAGGCCGTCTGTAAACTAATGCGCCTTTCCAAATACAGCGTGTGGAGAGGTCTAATCTAAAAACAATGCATTCAAATGCTTCCGTCCCCAACTGATCAAGGATGGTAACAACCAGTGCTTCTTTATAAATTATGGCTATGCCCCCACCCATTTTGCCTATTCTGTCTCGCCTAAGGATCCGATAACCTTCGGGTAAGGCTAGAGCAATGGCCGGGGTGGAAGAAGGTTTAAGCCAGGTCTCAGTTATGAAACATATATCGGGCTTCTGATCGATGAGAATATCCCATATATTTGCAGAATGTCTAACCAAAGATCTGACATTGGCTAGGATGCAATTCCATACTTGGGGCTGCCCACTAGGAGACGAATGACTAGAGGGCTCTGACCTCAAGGAGTTGGGTAAACAAATGCAGTCAAGTAAAGGTGATGAAGGTGTAGTAGAACAATGACAATGCATGCATTGGAACTTACATAGCAAACATGAGAAAGGGCCCTCAAAAAGATTGTGGCATAGACCCTTACAGCTCACCCTATTTAAGGATAACAACTGCTCACGTGTGCATATCCGCGTGAGATTCAGCGCTGGTCTAGATAACTGCAAACAATCAGGGTGGCTGGCGGCATCCTGGCGCGGACGGGCACAGACGGGCTTGCCTCTGGCGCGCCCGCTGCGCGCTGGCATGGGCGTGTTTTTAAAGCCCCCACAGTGCGAACGCTAGAGCGCCAACAAAGATGGCGCCGTTAAATGTACTTGTCCCTCAGAGACCCCCAAAGACACGCAAAATAGCGTGGAGTGAAACCAAGTTTTATTGTGCGAGTAAGAGGAATGAGCAAAGATATGGAGATAAAATTAAACAGTACTCTTCATCTGAAATCTCAGGAATACAAGCAAATACAGTTACAAAATCCGACCCTCCTCGTTACACGAGGGAGGAAGGTTAAGAGACTTTAAGACAAAATACTGCCAAATATAAAACAACTACGAACGTTTCTGTCTAGCAAGCACAGTTTCTTTCAAACAAGTCAGCTGTTGCGCTGCGCGCTGGCATGGCCGTGTTTTTAGAGCCCCCACAGTGCGAACGCTAGAGCGCCAACAAAGATGGCGCCGTTAAATGTACTTGTCCCTCAGAGACCCCCAAAGACACGCAAAATAGCGTGGAGTGAAACCAAGTTTTATTGTGCGAGTAAGAGGAATGAGCACAGATATGGAGATAAAATTAAACAGTACTCTTCATCTGAAATCTCAGGAATACAAGCAAATACAGTTATAAAATCCGACCCTCCTCGTTACACGAGGGAGGAAGGTTAAGAGACTTTAAGACAAAATACTGCCAAATATAAAACAACTACGAACGTTTCTGTCTAGCAAGCACAGTTTCTTTCAAACAAGTCAGCTGGTTTGGTTTCACTTTCACCATTATCCGTTATGTCATAAACATGAGTGTAGCCAGAGGTTTCCATTTTGTACTGTGGAACGTTCTGAAACATCCCTCACCTGTCTGTTTCACATCCCTCTCTTTACCCACCTATGCAGTGATGCCACTCATTCCACAATATAATATGGTATATAGTATGTGTATTTGTAAAGTGTATATTCATCCCTATGAGGACATCTTGATACCGAATAACATGTGTTTTTGTTTTCTCAACTCAGTGGTATTCATTTTATTCAACTTTGGAGGATGATAGATGTATTGGATATGCTCAGATTTGTACCTGTGTTCATGGTGTCACACACAGGTTGCTATGCTGGATGATTTAGTCCACTAAGCCTACCAACCCAGTTTTTTTTAAGGGTTCTCAATGAGGTTCTGACTTCATTGTGACTCATTCCAACTTCTGCAAAAGGTAGATCTAGGCATATGGACTGGAAAGACGTTTTAATTCCAAACTGTGAGTGTAAAGTGTAATATTTGACTTCCTCGTTATCACAGTGGGGTTGCAATATCCCACATGCATGGTGGTATTGATTAAAATGAATAAACAAAGTGGACAAGTCCTTTTATGAGGTTGTTTGTGGTCAAAAGGTCCTGGCCACAACCTTCAAAAGAAAGGAGTGCAAACAACTGTAGGTAGTTTTAGGAAACCCCGCACCCACCTACCTAATAGGGGCATGCTTCATCATCGGGGCCCAGCTGGATCACCTAATGCAATCCAGCTGTGCTTCAACACCTGAGTTACAGCGGAGCAGGTTGTTTGTGTAGGAAAGTGAAGTGATATGTGAAGTGCAGTTATGAGTTAAAAATGTCTCTAGGAATAACCCTTTTAAAAGTTTTAATAAAAGGGTCCTAGGACATAAGTAAAAACATCATTGGGATCAGCATGAGGTATATGTACCTCGGTATCCCTTTAAGATCTAGGTCTACTAGTTTCAGCCTTTGGGTTAGATCATGAGGCTTTCGTCAGAACCAAATTAGAGTGAGTGACCAAAAAGCAAAAAAGTGGTCACGTAGGTGAAGATATCAGCACACACCCTAAAGTGTGCTGTGAGTGTAGTGGATTGTAGTTACTTACAAATCCTCTGTTTGGAGTACCTGTAAAGGAAAAGGTTAGTAAATGCAGGTACACAGCGTTTAGTTGTTTGACATGCATCTTTATAATTCATGCACGCTCCTGTATACGAAGATGATGGCATCATGCATGTGACTGGGTGAGGGCATGCATGATGGCTATCGACAAAATAACCATGCATGGCTACAATGTGCCCCGGTGGTTCTAAGTTTGTAAAGGGTCCATGGGTAAATGGATGATTCTGATTATAATGTTTTTACCAGTGGGTATGATATCCTCTTAATTAGTATCGCTTTCTGGCACATTGCGTGAAAAATAACATTTTAAATTATGTATCTAGTGATAGCGTGTGGGTTTTGCTAGATGAGAACACATTTAACATAGAATGACACAAAATTGTGACTGACCTCATAAAGGACTGACAATGGCGGCCTCCCTTAAACTCTGAGTATGTTATGCCTCATGGATCCGATCAGCCTCAGCTGTTCCCCATGCTGACCCTGTTGAAGGTTTAGGGGCAGTCATGGGCACAGTTTGCGATTAACAAGGAAGATCAAAGGTTTTGTCAAGTTGGGCGGCTCCCGC
The DNA here is from genome assembly GCF_964204655.1 of Triturus cristatus. Classification (NCBI taxonomy): domain Eukaryota; kingdom Metazoa; phylum Chordata; class Amphibia; order Caudata; family Salamandridae; genus Triturus; species Triturus cristatus. The sequence goes on from NC_140580.1 coordinate 351,888,739, forward strand.
TATAGACTCACGGGTGCCGGTACTCACGGTTGTCAGGGGAATAACAGGCAGTTTGACCTACGCAGAGGATCGGGTCCCGCTGGTGTGCCGTGAGTGGTTGACTATTCTGTCTTCAGTAGGGAGTGGGCGGAAGTGCTCGGGAGGTCATGTGGGTGTGACCGAGCAGGTCGCTTGCAACACCGTCTAGAGGGCTAACCCTGAAAGTAAAGCGCGCATGCGTGTAAGCACGTGTGTGCGCTTAACCCTGACTGGAATGAGCATGCGCATTTCAAGCGTATGTTCCTGTGATACTGAAAGTAGTAAAGTTTACCGGGATCATTGAAAAAAGAAGTGATCACTCGCGCTGTTTGTGCACCAAAATTAATGCCATTAATGCTACATTGTTACCGGAGGAGGTGTACTCTTTTATCTCTGCTTGGTGGCATGCATATGTCAGCATAGTAATGCTGCATATCGATATGTGGGCTATACGTGTTGGTAACGTGTAGATCCCTGGCTATGTGGAGGTTAGATTTTGAATTAGTTCCTTGAGCAAGAGTGCATAGATGTTACGACCTACTTAAAAGCCGGGGTATATCTGATTAGTTAGTGGATAACGGTCATCTAGTGTACCCCGGGTGGGTTTGGATGCTATATCGATCATCACAAATTGCAGAGTCTGTTCAGAGTTTTGAATATTCTGTTCTTGTTGGATGCTTTGGAAATGACATGGATACTAGTGTGTTATCCTATGGTTAGCATCCCTAGGAGAGGGGTTCGTCTGTGTAGCGCTGTAGTTGGGACTCATAAGGAAGGTGTATTTATTTACGCCGTATACTGTTCCATGGCACGTTATCATTTAAACCATGTGTTTGTGTGGATAGTCTATACACCCAACGTTGTTCTTTTTCGAACAGTTGGTCTTGGATGTTTCTTGTGTTTGCCTCGAGTTGTTCTATTACTACCCAGGTCATATCATTGGTAGTATGTCCCATCGTTAAGTAGTGGTCTGTCAGTTGCGTTGTGTTCCGTTTACAGCGGATGTTGCTCCGGTGTTCACATATTCTGGTTTTTATTTTTCGGCTGGTCATGCCAACATATCGCAGTTGGCATGGGTATGTGATTAGATAGACCACGTTGGCCGAGTTACAATTCGTGTGTCTTTTGATGTTCCATACTTTGCCTTGTTCTAGGTTTAGAGTTTTTGTGATTTGTGTCAAATGGCAGACACTACAATTGCCACATGGAAAGTGGCCAGTGACATTAGGCAGTCCCCATGCATTGAGCACAGTGCTCTGGGTTATTGTTGGTTTGTTTGGACGAGTAGATACAAGAAAGTCTCTGAGGTTTTGTGATCTTTTCTAAGAGAACAATGGTTTTTCCCATTGGAGTATGCCTGAAGTCACGATTTTCCAATTGGTCTGGATCATTTTAGCGACTTTGTTTGAAATTGAGTTGTATGTTGTTACACAGGTTAGTGGTGTGGTAGGTGTCGTGTTTTCTTTAGGTTCTAGTAGATGTTCCAGTTTCTGGTTTCTTGCTCTTTTTTTTGTGCTTTTTGGACAATTTTGTTAGGGTAACCCCTGTTCTTCAGTTTCACTGTCAGTTGTTCTGCTTGGGATTTGAACTCCTTGATTTCACTGCAATTGCGGCCCAACCTGAGATATTGGCCATAGGGTACATTTTCCTTGAGTGGTCTGCGGTGAAAGCATTCAAAGTGCAAAAGAGACTTTTTTTGCAGTAGGTTTAAAATGCGTCTTTGTCGTAAGGACACCTTTCTGTGCCTCTATTTCTAGGTCCAAGAACATAATGCTCTTCCGGCTTGTGGTGTGCGTGAATCCTAAGTTGGGATCCAAAGTGTTGATCCAGTTCAAGAATTCACATAGTCTTTTTTCACTGTTTGTCCATATCAAGAAGACATCGTCTATGTATCTCTTATAGAATGTAATATCCTTATTATACGGGGATTGTGGGTTCAGAATGTGTAGTCTTTCAAAGTTGGACACGTACAGTCTGGCCACGCTCGGTGCGAACGTACTACCCATTGAAGTTCCGTATTGTTGTAAAAAGAGGATGCTTTCATATTCGAAGAAGGTATCCTTTAGGGCTAATTCAGCGCATTCTAGGATGAAGGATTTGAGTGTTCTGTAGTTCCAATAGATGTTGTCAAGTGATGTACGGATAACATCTAGTGTGTCATCTTGAGGCAGGCTGGTGTACAAGATTTCAATATCCATACTGACTAGGACGGATATTGTGGGATTGAACTGAAGATTGTTTATCTGGCTCAATAGGTCTTTTGTGTCCTTCAGGTATGCAGGAGTTGACTGTACCACTGGTTGTAAAAAGAAATCGCAAAAGCGAGACAGTGGTTCTAGAAGTGAGCCTATTCCGGACACAATAGGTCTACCAGGTGTGGGTGTTTTGTTTTTATGAATCTTTGGGATTGTGTAAAAATAGGGTATTGTGATACCGCCAGAAGTCAGGAACGATGCTTCTTGTTTACTGATGTACCCATTTGATTCTGCCTCATGTACCAGTATTTTAATTTTGTTTTTGAGGGTGTCACTCGGATCTCGTTCCAGTTTTTTGGGTCATCCAGGAGGTGTAAGCATTCAGTGTGGTATGCATTTCGGTTTTGAATGACTATTCCTCCTCCTTTGTCCGCCGGTTTTATGATGATAGCTTCATTATTTTTCAGACTTTTGATGGCGGCAAAGTTTTTTGCGCTGGTGTTTTTGAAAACATCTTCCTCAGGGGTGTTTTCTATCCCTTTGTAGATTGCTTGTTCAATGGCGATAAGTTCAACAGGTGTTTTATGTGGAGGAGGAATAAAGGTGGATTTGAGTTTCAAGGTGGTGTCGCCCTTGTCCTCATTCTGTGTTTCTATTGGTGATAGACTCTCAAAAAAGGCTTTAAGTCTCAGCTTGCAAAATAATCCAGAGAGCTCGCAATGGAGTTTAAATTTGTCAAGTTTCGCTGTGGGTGAGAAACCTAATCCTTTGTTAAGTACCTCTTCCTCTTCATCTGTGAGGATGTGGTCGGACAAGTTTGTGACTAGAGTCTGTTTGAACTTGTTCCTGGTTGTGGTTCCTTTGTCTTGCTGCGTGTGTTGGCGCTTAGGTTCTTGTTGTCCTCCCAATGTACTTGTCCTTTCCGCGGTCGTCTCCCTCATCCTCTCTGGCCAGATCCTAAAAAAGGAAACCGTTGATTGTGGTGGTGGTTGTGTGAATTGTGGGTTCCAACCATAAAGCATTGGTGGGTCCATATGGTGTGGCATAGTTGGGAAAGGTCCTTGGTAATTCATCTGTCCTCCTTGAAATGTGTTAGGCCAGGGTTGTTGCCAGTAGGTGTTGTGTCCTCTGCCTCTACCTCCTTTGTCTGTTTGACCTATAGCTTTCATTGCTAGATCCGCTGCTGATGGCGGACCCATCGTCTGATGATATAGATTGCGTTGATCTCATTGGTGCTTTGTAGTCCACATCTGAGTATGGGTACGTTTTCACAAACGAGAATTTTTTAAAATCCTTTTGGAACTGGTGAATTTTGGACTGGGTTAGTTCATCTTTGTAGTCAGCCATTTCTTTGTTCACCTCATCCAGTCTTTTTAGGTCGAGGACCGTCCGGTCTGCCGAAGGCAGAACCGGAAGTCGGAGATTTAATGTTTCTGAGAGTGGCTCTTTAGCCCGCCTCTCTTTTTGCCTCACCTCCATTGGCTGGCTTCCTAAACGGAGGCCAGCCATTGGAGGAGAGAGCCGTCCCTCCAAATAGGCTCCGTCTTTTTCAGATTCGGGGGCGTGTTCCGTGCTGTTCTTTCCACTTTTTAGCCACGCCCTTTTTCGAACAGCAGGAACACGCCACCGAATCCGAAAATAATGCTGCCTTTCTCCGAGGCATTTCTGCAGCGGAGGAGACCGCTCTGCTGGACCTGGTATGTCGTCAGCAGTGGGGATGCCTCCTGCCCTTGAACCCCTGCTGAATGTAGAGGCGAGGCCCTCCCTCCCCTGGGCCTTCTTCATTCGATCTGTCCCCGCAGTGGAAGCTCCCGCCCCGGCTCCGCCTCTCATCCTCTCCTCAAGCTGTGCTCGGCTCCACGTACTCTGGGCCACGGTTTCATCATCGCTACCAGGCCTGCTCTTAAAGGGGCCGCCTCTGCATCAGAGCCGGCCTAGGTCCCCGTGCCTGCAAAGAGCTTACCTTGCCGTCGTGCTGAACGGGAGATGCAAAACTAGCACCGATCCCTTCTGTTTCCGTAGCTGCCAAGCGGACCCATGTAGTCGCATTCAGCCAGCGTCCCGTTACATTCTGGGACTTTAATTTTACTTTCAACATTGCAGTTATGATCGTAAACATCCCAGCATGCACATTTTTCTTGACTGGAAATTCGGAAATGTAACTATAAACGCGCACAGTGCCTTTCTACACCCGTTAACCCCTCGCCTTCTGGATTCGTCTAGAGAAACTACTCCGCTTTCTTCACCTACCACCCCTTATAAATACCCAACTATCGATAGCCACGTATGTTACAACGGGAGCCTGTGATAACCTGTCCCACACCGGGCACGTTCATCCAGGCATGCCTCTTTCGTATCTGCCCTGGGCGTTCTACTCTCTGCTTCCGGATGGTGAAAGCAGAATTGCAGATTATGGACCACAGGTGTGTAGGTGGGGGAGGACGTCACACGTGCACGGAGCTGATCAGTGGATGCACCCGCTGCCAGGTCTTTAAGTGGGCCGGGTTTTGAACCCGGTAACTTAAATGGGCATTGAGGGGTCCTATGTTCATATCAAACTTACTGGCAATAACTGACAATTCGGCAATTGATGTTAAAAACATTGAGTAATCCATGTCATTGAACTAGTGTCTGGGTATAGTTCACATCTTTAACACTATTAGGCAAGATTAAGCTACTTCCAGGGTGTTGTAGTTTATTGCTCTTAGAGTGTGTTATTTGAAATAGATCGCCTCTAGCTGTATATAAAGGCCGCGGTTGCTCTGGAGTGAAGCAGAAGGCAGGGTTTCCCACGCTGCCGGTCAGTGGCTCAAATGTGTTTAGAATACATGGCCATCCAATTCCTGGCCTCTCAGCAGAGTGCAGAGCAGTGGCCACATTCCTGTGTGATTCTGTCCCAACGTGTGCAGTAGGTACACATATGTCGAAATATTGACTTGGAGAATGTGAATGAAAATACAGGGCTTGCAGGTGAGTACGCGCATCGGATGCGTTTGACGGAGTAGATGCGACGAGGCAGATTCAGGAGAGAGTGAAGAGTGCTGATAAAAGGTTTGTGTATAGATGGACGGAATGTGGATAGGAAACAGGAGTACATCAGTGAACATCTCCGGAAAGATTGAGACATCAAGGCCACTGTCCCTTATATAGGCCACCGTAACTTTTAATCCAGTCTCATGTGGAAAAACTGAAGCATTTTCAATATTGCCAACAATTATGTTCACTCGTTTATCTTAAATAGCTGACAACCACTGACCAAGTCAAATAGGCCTGTCTGGTTTTAGGTGTATGTTAGTTGTTATATTTCTCTGGATGCAATAACCAAGCTCAGAGGCAACCACATACCGGTTGAGTGGTACAGTATGCCTTTCTCCGAGGCATTTCTGCTTCGCCTCGGAGAAAGGCGGTGGTTTTCATGGCGACTCCCTCCCCCTGCTGCCTCCTTTGTTGTTGAGAGCTGAGAGCCCCTGCAGGCTCTGGGAGCCGAACTTGCGCAGCGCCTGTCACCTGTGTCGGGCTGCTGCTCTCTTCATCCTCCTGGGTGGGGTCGGGGCTAAGCCGTTCCTGCCCATACGCTCTCCTGCTTGTACGGCGACCCAGAGTTGTCAAGATCACCCCGCCAACTACTCACTTTCTCGGAGGTGCCCTGTGTCCAGCTCCGTGGGTTAAAAGGTCATTAGCTCTTCAGGGTGTGTTATTTGTACAGTCAGAGCAGGAGAGGGGGGCGGCTGAAACTGGTAGCATCCACGTTCTGAGCTCCTCTCTCCCTCCACTCTGTTCCCCTTCCCTCACACGCTAACCCCCCCCCTTTACTTCCATCCCATCGCGGCCACGCGCCCTCTCTGTTCATCTCTCGAGCTCCCTCCTTGGCGCCACATTTCTTCTTTTCTCATTTCCTTTGCTCTCCTTATCAATTCCTCTCTGCCCCTCCAGTCCTGCTGTGTCACTTCCTCCCTCTGTGTCACTCCCTCCCTCCTTCCTTGTGACCCCTCACTTCCTCCTGCTTCCCTTCACCTCACACGTTTCTCTTCCACCACCCAGCTATCTCCTCTCTCTTCCTTTGGGTCACTCTTTCCCTCAAACTCCCTCCTATCTTTCACGTGCGCTTCCTCTTCTTTCGTGCCTGCCCCCCCCTCCCGCCCCCAGCAGTTAACTTCCCTCACCAATCTCTCTCTCTTCATCTTACTTTCTCTTATCTTCTCTCTTCTCATACCCTTTCCTCGCACCCCGCCCCCGTCTCCCTTTCTGCGTCTCGTTCTCTCCCTGCTCGTATCTCGTTTTACCACCCTCTGCCCCCTCCACTACCGCTCCTCTTTCTCTCTCGGGACCCACTCTTTTAACTTCCAGCGGTGTCGGCTCTCCCCCCCGCCTTCCCCACCCCCACAGAGAAGGTATGTATCACTACCTCACAACATCCCTCTCCCTCACTCTCTCTATCTCACTACCTCACTCTCTATCACACTACCTCACTCTCTCTCACTACCTCACTCTCTATTTCAATACCTCACTCTCTCTCTGTATCTCACTACCTCACTCTCTCTCTGCTAATGCAATAGGTATCACATATGCAAAAAAAAAGCTAGTGCCAATAGAAATGACAATGCCATTTATTTACGGATACAAAAATAATAAAAAAAAAAAATGAGCAATACCAATAGCTCTACCTATAATATTGCCGAGACCATTGCATTGTAAATGCTTGTTCTGTATGAGGTCAAGGTGGTCTTAAAGTGATTTTCCGTAGCTCGGATGTCGATCAGGATGGCATCTGAAACTCTTTTGGGCGTTTGGATTATTAAAATAATCCAATCTCTTGTGCAATGCCATGCGATTTGGGCCCAGTCTCTTCGGAGGCTGCGTCATCTAGAAATATGCGTGGGGCATTTGTCACAATCAATCCCTTTGGAGCTGTGTTGGATCGTAAATATTCTGTCAGTATAACGCCATTTAATATTGTTCTGATGCGAGTTTTCTTTTTTTTTTGGACTAATTCTCCCAATCAGCACTTTGTGAGATGGTTTGTGCCACGTTAAAGTCTGCCAACAGTGGTGATGCTGCTAAGATGTTGCCAACATCCTCATCCGTAAAAGTGAGTCCCGCATTCTTCGCCATGTTGTCAATATGTTCTCAGAAAAGTGTTCACAAAAAACAGGTATCAAAGCTAGATACAATAGAAGTTTGTTGGAAGAGAGGTATAACTCTCACAGCTGTGCGCTGTCAGAATATGTAGAAACAACTAGAGAGTAAGAAAAAAGTTAACTTGTCCTTTTCCCTGCGTAGCATATGAGTAAACAAAGTGGACAAGTCCTTTTATGAGGTTGTTTGTGGTCAAAAGGTCCTGGCCACAACCTTCAAAAGAAAGGAGTACAAACAACTGTAGGTAGTTTCAGGAAACCCCTCACCCACCTACCTAGTAGGTGGCATGCTTCATCATCGGGGCCCAGGTGGATCACCTAATGCAATCCAGCTGTGCTTTGACGCCTGAGTTACAGCGGAGCAGGTTGTTTGTGTAGGAAAGTGAAGTGATATGTGAAGTGCAGTTATGAGTTAAAAATGTCTCTAGGAATAACCCTTGTAAAAGTTTTAATAAAAGGGTCCTAGGACGTAAGTAAAAACATCATCGGGATCAGCATGAGGTATTGTATGTACCTCGGTATCCCTTTAAGATTTAGGTCTACTAGTTTCAGCCTTTGGGTTAGATCATGAGGCTTTCGTCAGGACCAAATTAGAGTGAGTGACCAAAAAGGAAAAAAGTGGTCACGTAGGTGAAGATATCAGCACACACCCTAAAGTGTGCTGTGAGTGTAGTGGATTGTAGTTACTTAGAAATCCTCCGTTCGGAGTACCTGTAAAGGAAAAGGTTAGTAAATACAGGTACACAGCGTTTAGTTGTTTGACATGCATCTTTATAATTCATGCGTGCTCCTGTATATGAAGATGATGGCATCATGCATGTGACTGTGTGAGGGCATGCATGATTGCTATCTACAAAATAACCATGCGTGGCTACAATGTGCCCCGGTGTTTCTAAGTTTGTAAAGGGTCCATGGGTAAATGGATGATTACTGTATTTCTTTGTATGTTATAGAAATAAACACAAGACTACAATGAAGGCTCCTTGTGTCGTCCTATTATTGTTCTTCATAGAAACGAATACGGGTTTCTTGCCTTCATTACATTCCTCTTTTTGTTTCTGTGTGAAATCAAGGGTCAGATGGCATGTAGCTCTTCTTTATATTCTTTCGTTTTTTTTCTATGTCACCGAAATAACACTATAAGTTGTTTTTAGAATCTGACCTTCATTTCACTTAGAAACCAAAGGTGGGTTTTAATAAAGGCACAGATGCTTTCAATATAGTCCGGCTTTTGTTTCTTATATTTATCTGACCATAATGTTCTAACGCATTATTTGCAGGATTTAGCACATTAAAACCAGATGTATTGGCTATGGCAATGCTTGTCCTTCTATTGTACACATCAACAGCAGGAAATAATCAATCTTGCTTTGCCCAAAAACCACATACATTTGGTTTGAAAAGAGACTAAAAGGGGAAGGAGGCTGAAAGGAATCGTTTCAACATCATTTCTGAGGTTTGGCTTAATGCATGCATGCTGCATTCCTTCATGCCAAGCCTTTTGGAGATAAGATAACAAGAAGTGACAAGGGAGTACCTTGGCATCACAATGACATAGTGCCTAACGTTTTATAAGTGGTCGAGCTAGAATGAAAACACCTCGGCACCAAAAAATTCAAGCAGTTTCCTTTGATTTTTGTAACTATGTAACATGTATCACGTGCAACCCAGTGCCAGCTGTGAAATATCAATAACGATTGGTTGCTGAAAATCTGTAATAACCTAACCGACTTAAAGAATTGAAAAGTTAATTTACTTTGTTGCATAAGGCAGGTAACCATAGAAAACAGAAATACGACATGTCACCAAAACCAAACGTAGGTTTTACTTTTACGCCCACGTCTATATTTTATATGGGTTTAGCCAGTTCTGCCTTCATAGCGAACATCATTTTCATTCTGGGATGTACAGGATGCTGTTGCTTGTACACAACACCTATACTAGCATGCCTGTCTTTCTTCTTTGTCGATGCAGGGGGGGCACCCTAAGTTGTGTGTTTGCATGGGTATCTTTTTTTTTTTGTCTAAGCATGGGTGTTTTTATGTTTGTGGTCTAAAAACCTGTTTAAATTGGTGCTTTCATAGTTGTTGTTTGGGTGCCTAAATGTATGTTAGCCATGTGCAAACAAGGTATCTGGCTGTAAGTTTCTACGTGTATGGAATCCTGCAACTGTCTTGTCTGCATGTATCCATTTTTCATGTGTTTCGCGAGCATGCATTAAACAGAATACAAACCATGCTTATCAGTGCTTGCTTAATTTTTTCTTACTTTATGCACCACTAGCTGGGCTTCGTTCACAAGTTATAGGTTTAGGTTTGGAAATTAAGTGGAATGATGGAGCCTTGCACTGTAAAGAGGCAAATGCATGTGCACTGAATATTTTAAGGTGTACGATTCCTTCAAGAAAGGTCTTCATGGACTTAAAATCAAGACACTCGAGTTGTGTTTATTGATACTCAAGACCAGCAAACATTGGGGCAGGAAAAAAGGCATTTTGTCAGCTGTAAGGGCATTTAGCTAATAAACGTTGATTTCTCATTAAAGTTTCATTGCATTCCAAGAGCCCTTGATGGGCTTGTTCTAGGTTCCATAGGGATGTAGTGTCTCCACTAATATTGTGTCACTCTACTATTACGGAGCAACCTTCTCTTGATGTTCCTCATTCAACCCATAGGAAAACAGCTTCTCCATTAATGACTCGTCGCTCAAGCAGGAGGAAGATAACGACTTTATTGATGTTGTGCCATTCGAAAGTGAACGGGGGTAGAGATAAAGAGGGGGTGCTAGAAGGGAGGGGAGAAGGAAAGAGGTCAAGGGAAGGAGAGTGGGAGTGAGGGTGGACTGGTAGGGGAGGTGGAGGAGTGGACATGAGAGAGAAGAAAATAGAAGTGGGGATGCTGAGGACGAGAGCGCAAGGAGTGGGAAAGCGATGTAATGGAAAGAAAAGTATGGTGCAAGTAACGCTATAATATGAGCGAAGCCAGAAATTGCAAGGGAACGGGGCACCGTGACTTTGAGAAGTCTTGTTAATGCCGTAAGCATACCTGGACAGGTCGGAGGGTCAGGACGAGTCACTGCGGTCAGCAGAGATGTAAGCACAGAGTGTAGGAAGGCAATCTGGGGAGGCTGTAACGGAACGCAGGAGTTTGGTGTTAAAATAACTCTAAAGAGAGCGAAAACAGAAAAATGCAAGGGAGCTAGGTGGCGTGGCATAGGTAAGCCAAGTATATGTCGAGAAAGTACCTGAAAAGTTGAAGCCGGTCGAAAGCCTGAGCGAGTCACTGCAGTCATCAAGGCTCTGTTTGGTGTGTGACAGGAAAAAATACTAGCGAACCAGAAGTAAGAAGGAAGCCGGGAAGTATAGCACATTTGTTAGGACGAGGAGAGCATTTAGGCATTTAGTTAGGCATTTCCTAACTATAACAAGACAAGCCCGGCTTCGAAAGTGGTGCGCGCGAGTGAAAGGGAAAGCAGCGCGTTTGCACATATGTTTCCAATTAACGCGAGACGCGGCGGGGGAGAGGCGGAGGAGCGTTCAGAGAGCAATCGAGAGGAAAGCCAGTTGCCGCCTGATTGGGCGCTGAAAGTTGGCGGCTGCACGCGTGCACACGCGCGTAACTGCAAGCGCCAGGACAGCAAAAGCGTGTGGTAACACTTTTAAAAGCCCACTACTAAATGTCTCGCAGAGCAGCGCATGCTCTGGCTCAGGCAAGATCTTAAAAATCGCACGAGGAAACAGTATTGGTTGGGGCTGAGTGGCAGAGATCCTAATCAAAGCGACTCCAAAAGTTTCATTTTGGGTGACAGCGGGGGGAGGACTTCCCACAAAAGAGGCCACAGAGAATCGTGCCAACGATCTGTATGATTCCTACAGTGAAAAAGCTGATTTGTTGACATTTGGGTTCAAGAAATTATAAGACATCCATCCCTGGTCTTTTGCAAACAATTCATGGAAAGAGTGGCTCGGAGCAATCAAGGTGAATAATCAACTGAGTATTATTGGCATGTGAAATGGCCATACACTAAGCTGCTATGATTTTAAAAAGATCAAAGGTTAAATGTATATGTTAAAAAGCATAGGGAAAAGAGTTGAACTTTGTGCGACCTGACACGTAATGGGTTATGTTGATAATTGAAATGGGTGATCCCTAACTGATTGAATATAGTGTGTAGAATATTGTGTAAGAACGTGTGAGAACCAGGTAGCTACTGAGCCTTTTACAGAAAGTTGATTTAAGAGAAGGAAGTGATCGACCATATCAAAGGCTGCTGAGAGATCAAGCAACATAGGGCTTGGAAATGTAGGATCGATGAGAGGTCATTGGAGAAATGGTAACTTTGTTAAATAATTTAATTTTTTCCAGAAGCGCAAGGAAATCTACTGTAGTCACCTGTATTGGGGCATAATGCAGCTTCCTGCGAGAACGCTGTGCTGCTACCTGTTGTTGTGTTCCTGGTACCTGTACCCAAAACCCATTCCACATGTCACTGGTTCAGAATCGTGAATAAGAGAGACTGGAAGAGCACTGCATGTCTTCATTGTACCAAATTAAGGAACAGTTGGTGGAATCACTAGAATTGCTCAGACAGTCAAAACCCAGTGCGTGTCTGAAAAGAACGCAGAGTCCAGAACACCCCTCTCCACTGACCAATGGGGGCACACTCAGCTACACTGCAGTCGCACCCTAAATGATGACTTGGACTGTAAAAATAGTAAGCTACAATCTGTGGTGATTTCTGTAGAGCTATGGTTCTTACTTGAGGTTCGCGGACACCTGGGGGTCCATGGCACCTACTCAGGGGATCGGGGACTATTTAGCAAATGATATTATATTGGCAGAATAATTAAGTATATGTTCATAAGGAAGGAAAATTTAAAACTGGAAATGTATAAAACCCCTTTCCTATCATCTGGTCTGATCATTTTATGATCCTGATACTTGTGTCTGGTCAGAAGGAGAGCTGTCCTGTGTCAACGTTTTCAAGATTAGACTGCTGATGGATTAAACTAGATCTGATTAAACTTGAAAATCCTCTTCTGGGTGCTAAACCTGAGGTAGAGGACAATATTTTAGATGCAGCACAGAAATTTACTGAGTGGATCACAGCAGTATTAGATACTAACATTCCAGCTAAGAATCATAAAGTTGCTCAACAAGCAAAACAGGCCCCATGGTTCAGCTCTCATTTGCAAGAATTGAACAAATCATGTAAAAGATTGTAGAGGCATTGGAGAAACGGTTATGACTCTAATGGTAAAGGGGAATGCAGGAAGACAGTATAAAACAAACACTGGCATAGCCAATAGGTCTCGCCTTTGGGACCTTTATAAGTGTTTAGCCATGCAAAAGTTGATGTTGTTCCACCAAGAATATTGTGCCGGATAACTAAACACTTATAAGGTCCCAAAGGCGAGACCTATTGGCTATGGCAATGCTTGTTTGTAAAATGTTATCTTTAATAAAAAAATTGTTTTTCTAATAGCAAGTGTGTTTAATTGATTATGGGTACCTTTTCATGATTTCTTTAACCTTGTAAGTTTTTCTGTGGCTTATAAATATATTGTTTCTTTATTTTCCTTCTAGTTATGTATAATGGTAACAGTTTGTTCTTTTTTTGTAATTATCCCTTCGAACCATTGTAGCTGTTACAACACACACTGAATCAAGTACAGGGTAACAATGGCTATTGGGGAATTTCAATAATTACATCACTGGATTTTTGGGAACTATTTGAAAGCACTGAAGTGGCTCAGTGGTGTATGCTCGTGGTATGTATTATCTTGTTCTTTAATGTTTGATTTCTATTGATTTAAGGGAAGTTCTAAGGGGGACTGTTGGGAGGCTACAGAGCTGTGAGGACGGTATTGCTGTGGCTCTGTACTTTGAAAATAAAGTGTTACCTAAGTATCCTGTGTGAATTGCATCTCTACAATTTGTGACGATGAGCTATTCAAAGTACAGTGGTGGACCAGTTCGTGTTAAAGAACCGTTCTAGTGAACGAGAACACAGGAGTGCTAGAGCCACAGAAGAAATAGTCTATACAGCATCCTGTTGGAAAGGATTGGATCCTGTTGTGGCATTCGTCGAAGGAAGAAATCTCATCAGTTACACTGCAAATTTTGAAGGTGGAGGCAAGTTATGGTACGCGCCGCTTTAATTAATTGGCCCACTGTTACCGTGATTATAGCGTTACCGTTACAGCAGCGCAAGCCTATGATGAAGCTGCTTAGTTGCGAGCTGACCCCGCATACCTGCTGACCAGCACATTCTGATATCTTCATGGCCACGACCTGATGCCTCAAGCTTCTACAACCCGCAAGTACCAGTTGCCACGTCCTCGTGCTGTTAAAAGGTCACGGTGCGTGACCCCATGTGGTCACCATGTAGTTTTGGCATTTTTATCGCCTTTACAATGTCGCACAAATTACTTGTGAATGACGGATGTCGGGCGATTGTATAGGTGAAGAACTTACGGCCACAGCACATGGATTTAAGTAAACTTGCGCAGAAGTAAATCTTGTTTTATGAAGTTCGGTCACAGCATTTAATAGTGAACAATGGACAGTGTAACTTACACTGAACTAGCCCATTTTATTAACAAGCGGGAGCGGGAGGTGCGCCCGTGAGTGGTGCATGCGCGCGCTGGGAAGAGCAGTCTGCTGTTTTTCGAAGCACACACTTGTGCTTGTGGCGCACCTTGCGCACTCCAGCAAGGCGTATGCTGCCACAAGCACGAGTATGTACTTTGTAAAAAGAGCTGCACGACGGCTAAAGGTCTCCTATGCAGTGCATGCACACTGCGTAGGTGAGACCTAAAAACCACAATGCGATTTGAAGATCTTGGGCAGATTACTGAGTTCTAAAAATAGATATGGAAACAAGTTCTACCAAAGACTTATTTATGGTGGTTAAATCACTTACTAATCCAGAAAGTAAGCGTACTGATATGATACCATCGAGGCACACTATTATGATTGACATATATGCCTCATTCACTGATAAAGAAGCACAAAGTAAGATCTCCTCTGCAGAGAACCAAACAAAAATGTGAAACGATCCTTTTCCCTTCATTCAAGAGATTAAGGAAGAAGAGTTAATGGCCTTAATGCATGTGGTAAATTCAGGTTCTCCTTTAGAGCCTGCGGCTCCTCATATTCTTTGGCAGGGGAGAAATCCATCTATCCTCTTTTTCAAGAGTTACTTAATTTCTCCTTACAGTCTGGTACAGTACCACGTATTCGCAGCTAACACCAGGCGAGACCTAAAAATTGTAATCACAGTTAAGACATTCTTTGTTTGCTTATTTGTAATATTAGGACCAAGTAAAAATATCGTTCATCTCACCATTTGAAGCATTGATGGAAATGTTTTTGATTATATTGCTCTCTGAAAAATGTTCTGTGCATTTGAAATATATGAATAAATGAACTAATTGACCCAGTCCAACACAACTAATATCAGATACATGTGAGACGTGCTTCGATATTCCTTGTTTTGCTATAGGTATATAAAGGTGTGATTGCCAAATTCAATGTAAAATATGCTTCCATGATCCCTCCTTCCAAAATAGTACATATGTCGAGCATTACGTGACATAAAACTGATGTTTGCAGCAGCGGGGCTCCTGCTCACTTGGATTTCTGACCATGAGCTTATTTTATATACGGAACGAATACCACATAATCAACTGAGATTTACTCAGATAAAGCGTGATCCTGGAGGCTTCTCCGTCAAGCTCTGTCCTTCCCTAGGTGGTGCTGCTGCTTCTTTTAAGCGCATGCAGACAGGTGCAAAGGATCCACTGAGCTTTGTTCAGGCGTAGGCAGAGACTGAGAGAGAGTGCAGTCAATGTTTAGAAATATTTATTTCAGTGTTGTACATGGGATCTTATAGAAAACAATGATATTGCCTTGTCCATTATGTTTTTCAGTTTTCACAAATCAAAGAGAAAGGACCTGAGCTTGAAATTTTGTTGCTCGATATATAGTGATCAAAGCGAAAATGCTCAAAAACAGTGACATGTGACCCACCCGTTTGTTGTTCAAATATGAAGATAGCAGTTGCCGGTTTACAGCGGATTCAAATTAATGTGTCTTGTGCGTTTTCTTTTTTTTGGGAGGTGGGGGGAATTTGAGAGCAAAGAGTTTTCCTAAAGGACAAAAAAGTGCAGCGGGAGTAACAGAATTAAAAAAGACACGTGCTGAGCCCTGTGAAAACCAGGTCTGTAATGATCATTGTCCAACTGCTGGAGAGAGGATGTGGCGTAACACCCAGAGCTGTCAAATTTGGAACTGCGGAACCAGGTTCGAATCTCATCGTCGGCTCACCATCCTGTGATTCTGGGCAAATCACTTAATCTCCCTGGGCCTACCAAGAAATTAATGTAACCTTGTGTAATGTAATTGGTGCTCATGTAAAGCACTTCAATCCCTTTGGGTTGAGTTAGCGCTATAAAACACTGCAAGAAAAAAAAACACTAGCGAGAGACAGGATGCAACAACAAACAGTGAAAGAACAGGAAGTGAGGAAGACAAAGAGAAATAAGGAAATAACGAGGCCGCACAAGCAGGAAACATATAACGGTGCAAGTAAAAACAGTAGCACTATTGAAAAGCACTCTTAAAGTAATAATGAAAAGTAGTCATGAAACAATGCCTTAAAATGGCCTCTTCGTATGTTTAGCAGTAATTGGTCGCTGCTCCCGGGGAGGGCTAAAGACGGAAAGAGGAATATGAAATGCATGCCATAGGCAAATGGAAAGAACCAATAATGGAGCGATGATGGAGCCAGCAAATGGTAAGCCTATGGGCAGGCGAAGCCCACAAAGTACATACAACAGATCAATTTTGGAGACAGCGCATGTGCGCCGTCTAGAGCTGAGACCTAAAAAAGTACTGTTCCATCTATGCCCGGATGTTTCCAGTGCCATAGGGCCCCACAGACCTGAGCAGGCATAGAGTGGTGGCAATGAAATGTCAATTTTTCAATAGTGAATTCAGTTTAAACTCCACACTATTGG
This sequence comes from Triturus cristatus, assembly GCF_964204655.1. Taxonomy (NCBI): domain Eukaryota; kingdom Metazoa; phylum Chordata; class Amphibia; order Caudata; family Salamandridae; genus Triturus; species Triturus cristatus. The sequence continues at coordinate 351,905,109 of NC_140580.1, forward strand.
CATTATATTAAGAGGATAGAGATCTACACATCATTTTAAAGAAACAAGACATTGTATGAAGACAGAACAACCACAAAGTAGATAAGCATCTCACCTTTTCATGCTCAATGCCATTAAGGGCAGAAAGGCAGTGTTAAACATTAAGAAAATTGTAATGATTGCAGCTTGCCGAAATGTAGTGCTTAAAATTCGTACCGTGACCCTACAGTCATTCCAATCAGAAGAATGGAAGCTCTATAAAAATGCCAAATGCAGAAAAGAAAATGCAAAAAGAGCTGTCACTGTGTTATAAATGATGAAAATTAAAAAGAAATAGGCTTCAGTAGCTCAAGATACAGAAAAGTATATATTATTTTTGTTTGTGATCATGAACTTTCAGTGATCAGAATCCCCAAATTGTCAGTAACGCAGCAGAGTTCACTGCCCAAAGTGTCAATTAAAAGATATCGGATTTGCAGAAATCAAAAGCGAAATTTGAGGAGGTTATAAAGCAGTCCAATTTCCCGAGTCCCTCTCAAAATTAGTACCTGTAGGAAATTAGGAACTGCTTCTTATGGTTACCCCCACTTTTTGCTTGATCTGATGCTGATTTTGACAATTCTGACTGGGTTCCTGCTAACAGGACCCCAGTCTATCTGCTTTCTCCCTAAATTGTTGTATTCAATACTTGGGTACATCTCAGATTGGATACTGGGGTACCCTTGTCAGTCCCTAGTATACGGTACACATGTACCCAGAGCATAGGTACCACAGAGGTCTCCCATAGGCTGAAGCATACATTTTGCCACCCATGAGAGACCATTCAAATTTGTACTACATGCCTGCAATTGCAGCCTGTGTATGTTAGTGTATGCACCACTTACTAAAGATATAGGTCTACTATATATAAGGGTCACTGCACTTAAAACCTATAAATCACCCCTATAGCAGCCCTTTACAATCCTGAGGGCAGGGTGCTTTGTTCTAAGTGAGAGGGTGCCCCTGCATGAACAGGACACCCTGCAGCCTACGGAGTCCATTCTCCCGAGTTGTCAGTGAAGCAGCCATATGCTATATAGAGGGGCACTGCGTAATCGCGCAATGACCATCTCGAAAACGGCTGCAACAAATCCTATCATGTTTGGTATCAAACATGTTGGAATCATACCCACACACCATAAACTGTGAGGGAGGTATGATTCCAAGCACTGGAAGAGCCCTCCATTAGGCTCTGTGTTCCCGGTACCAGCCTTCTAGTCCCGGACAGCACAAAATAGTTGCTGCCGACCGGAGACACATTTCTGCCCTCCTGCTGCTGAGCCAAGTTCGAGCAGGAGAAGGCTGGACAATAGGCATCCTGTCACAGGGAGGTGTGACCACCTCTCAGACAGGATTTAGTGTATTAGGGCTGGGTGGGTGCGCTTGCCAGCGCCTGAAAGAGTGCATGAGGGGCACATTTGGTGTCCCTGTGCATAGTCCAGTTCAAACCAGTCCTGGGAGCTGTCGGCTCACACTCTGGTGCCAAACTGGACAAAGGACATGGGAGTAACCTCTGCCCTGTCCAGGCCCTCCCCTGGGGGGGATCCCCTGAATCTTCCCAACCCTTTCCCTCTGGTACTTAAGGGCTTACCTGGGTGTAGGTCCCTAGACTCGTCGTGGGATAAGATTCAGAATTGAAACCACTGCACTTCTACCATCCGGGCACTCTGGACTTCACTGGACTTTGTTTGGGCCTGACTTCATCTCCCTTCCAGTCTGCCTCAGCGTCTGTGCCTGTGTATCATACAGGAACCTTCCAAGGCCTGTGAAGCATCTAGGACAACCAAAGTAATCTCCCCTGGAGTAAAGGAGTCCCTCCCCTGCATTCGCAGGCACCGCAACGAAGTCGACCGGTCTGCAGATCGCGAGCTCCTCCGAACTCCGTGGGCTTTGCAACACAGGTGGTGGTTTTCCTCAGCTCCTGAGGCCTGCTCTTCCGTCTTACCAAGTTTGAGGCCAGTAGTCCTTGTGGGGTTTGCAATAACCGAAGCCCCGGGTACCGCATCCCCTTTGCAATTACAAAGGCTTGTTAAGATCTTCGGGCTCCAAGTAGCCCCAACCTCGAGCACCTCCAGTGACTAGAATCTCCTTCCACATCCCAGCGTGTGCATCGTGGCATCCATCTTTTGGTGAGCTGCTTGAGGTCCTCTTGTGACTCCTGTGGCTTGGCCTGTGGGTCCATTTGAGGGTCACCTTTGTTTTCCTTGGGCTCCCCTGATTGCTCAGGGCTTGCCCTGACTCCCCTGGTTGTGGTGAGTCTCCTGGACCTTGCTGGTCCCAACCGTGCACTTTCTTGACTTCCTGCGTGGGTGGCATTTTGCCATGGCTTGTTGGTGCTCCTGCCGGACACTGACCACTCAGCACTCGACATCCTTCATGCTACAGCTCGTATCTGGGTCCTAGTCATCCTCAGCGTCACGTGGTCCTTACAGCTTCAGAGTCAAGGTCACCTTCATCTTACCTGAAGTACCCGACATTGGAGGGCATCCATCTTCCAAGTCTCCTGGTCACCCCTGAGTGATTCAGACACTGTCCCCTCTGCTTTCAGGTACCTCTCCTCAAGAATTCACGTTTGGATTCCTCCGGACACTTCCTCCCTTCCAGCAGCTGCACTTTCCTGAAGTCCTCCATTGAGTTTGACTGCAGTTTCCGACGCCACTTCACACCTATGCACCCGGCTTCCCTGAGATAGGTAACTTGGGTACCACGGTATTAACCAGTGGGGTGGCTCTCCAACCTTCTGTTTTCCACGGGGTTTCTTCAGAGTCCACTGGGAAGAGTCCCTAATCTTTAAAACTCCAACCGCGACTTGCACATAGACTTCCACGGGGGGACGCGGTCGTGTTCACACACTGCACACGCTCCCCGTGGGGTCCCAATGTACTTACCATGAGTGGTTCTGTGGGTTCCCAGCAATTCTACGTTCTCTTGACATTGTCCTGACTCGAGTTGTGGTTCTTATACCACTTTCTTAGAATATGGTTTGGTCCCTCCCTGGGGCCCACTGTGTATTAGTGCTATTTACTGTGATTTCTTTGCTTAAGTATTGTGTGCTTTGTGTCTATCTCGGTGTAGGGGATACTGTAACATACTATATAGTATTCTATAATAAATACATATTTTTATAAATACTTTGTGTGGTTCTTTTTTATTTAATCTATACTATAAGATTGCACTCTGGTAAAACGAGCTGCTTGAAACTCCTTCAAGACTAAGCCTGAAGGCTGTTCTCCACAGCTACCACTTACATAGCTTCCTAAGGTTGTCTAAGACCTTTTAAATCACCATAAGGGTTGTCTGGATTTGTGCAAGGTGCCCACTTACATTAGTGGACATCATATACCAGGCCAGCTTCTCACAGTACCCCACCAATATTTCCCAAAAAGTACAAAGAAGAACCTGAAACCAGGCTGCATCTTCACCCAAATTTTTTTTTACATAGGTTGCCAAGTAAAGAAATAATCAGTTCACAAGATGTCTCCCTCCATCACTGAATGTCCGTTTTACAGGTGGCACACATGAAAATGAGAGGAAAACCACTATCAATGCAGGGGAGTGCAGTGCATACAACTATCCTCTTGCTAAATAAAGCTTCTGTTGATGTTGAGCTGATATCCAACTACTGCCTATGTAAACAATCCAAGTAAAACCCTATAACGGTAAATTGCCAGACTATGTCAATAACAACGTTGAATACAACTGGCTCCACCACCAAACATCAAGTTTCAGATCCATCTTGGGCATAGAAAATAACTTTGCAAACCTCCGAGCATATCGCCGTATTTTCTCAGATGGAGGTTGACATGCAACGCTTATAACTCTCAATAGCTAGCCAGTTGATAACCCTGTAGACCACACAACTGCGATTAAACGGCTAAATGAGTGGATAGGAATCTCAAATGTTGTCATAGGTACACGAAGGAATTTTTCAAATATTGCAGCCAAAAATGAGAATGCTACATGTCAAGGGTTTTATGCAGCATGTCTGTTTTCATCTCTTTCACCCTTTTTATTATCATCTATATGGTGCCATTCTTGAATTATGGAACCATGATGCATGCATTGTACAATGTACATCAAGGACACCAAAGTACACCGTATTGGGAGAAAAAAACCGAAGAGGCAGAACGATGTTACAATTTGCGTGGACCAGGTTTCTACTTAAAGAAACAAAACAACCCTGCCTTAATAACGCTAAATAGAGATTATGGTACTGGGTGGCACAGATAACAAGGTGATTTCAGTCGCAGCTCCAGTACAATTCTATGAAAAAACAGACAGTGACGTCTTTCTGAGGCCTATCACTTTCCCTATAAATAAAGGCAGTGGTGTTGGGCAGCGACTTCCCTTCAAGCCGCACTGGACTATACCATTCCCACACTAAACACAGAGTGCAACTTTTCATAATCCTGATGATCACATCTGCGCCACTGAAGTGTAGTAAAAAATCCTCTCCCAATACTGATCAGTGGTATGCAACAGGAATGGAATCAAGCAGCAAGAATAGCCCTCCTGAGAAAGCAAGAAACTAGAAAATCTGGCTTAATTATACTCGGCTGGCCACAAATTGATTTCAGAATTTAAAAATAAAGCCTTCTACATCTTGGATATGACCCCTTGAAACAAGCTGACCAAAGCATAGAAGTGCCCGCTTCATAGCCTATACTAGTTAGGAACCTACATTCAAGTAACATTCAGAGTTCCAACTAAAGTTAAATTCAGAAGATGGTAGGAAAACCTGAGACTTCCAAGGGATCCAAAGTCAAGTGGGGCCCTTTCAACAATCTTTTAGTCAAGGTTTTTATCTTTAATTATAAAGTGATAGTGCTAAAATAACTGGGAATTTAAGTTGTTCTTGATAAGGAGTACTTGACTACAATGCCTCAATTACTATGAACATCATGCCTGGTCTTTTAATCTTTACCTATAAGTCTTTAATTATTTTAGTTTTTTTTAAATTTAACACGCTTCAAAGAATTTGATCTGTCGTGTATACAAAAAAAAAGAAATCTAGAATCCAATATCAGAAATGAATAAATAATGTTAAAATTAAAAACAATTTGGCTTTGTGCACAGCATTTAATATATTCATTGCCACAAAATGCATATTTGGTTGGAAGTGGCGGTGTAAGGGGGACGAGAAGGAATGATTCAAAGGATGGATAGAAGCTGAATCTTACGAGCTATAAATAGCTGTCTAATTGGGAACTACGATGGCTTAAACGTTGGGACACCAAACCAATGGCGTAACGAAACTCTTGGGGTCCCCCTGCAAAGTACATTGAGGCCCCCCCTTTTGCTTCACTCAGGAGCTCTCAGGCCAGCATACTTTGCTGAGGGGCCCTCTGGAGCGGGGTGTGTGGGGGCTTTTGTTACACCCCTGACCAAGTACTAATCACAGTTCATACTTCTGATGACTAGTTCTGTTTCAAGTTAAAAATGGATACGTGAGGGAGGCAAAAGTCAGAATAAACTAAAAGTTAAAGAGTAAATCCGATAACTATGTTCAACTTGGAATGCTTTCTCCTTAGTGCTATTTCCTGCATGGCGCTTGTGGTGAAAATGAGACAATGGCTGACTGGGCTCAAAGTTTTGCACTTGTGGCTGCAGCTACAACTGCAGAATGGGTTCTTTGGATTTCTAAGTTTGTCAAGGTTCCTTGATCCAGAACATTACCCTACCTGACCCTTATTGACAATTCAGAGGTTTGAAGCAGTCCGCTTTTTTCCTTCCTTCTCTCTCCCAGATGTCCTGGTTGCCACACAAATGGACTTCGCTTACCCTGTCACGGCACCTTTGAGTGACTGTCCTCTTCACAAGAAAGACTGTTGTTCTAAGCACAGCGAGCTACTATTCACTTCTTCGCAAGCCTACTCGCTGGACAAGGTTTCCAATCCCAGACGAAGCAGTGGACATGCCCACAGCCATCCACACCCACATGCAGCATATAACTCCACTCTAGTGCATTCCAGTGGTACCAAAGTGAATTGCAATCGTCCCTAGTCCAGCTACAGGCCCCATATGCTTCTCAGATCTTTGCTGTGTCATCCTTCACCTCACAACTGTTGGCACCCTCTGGCACCCCCAAAAACCACAAGGAGAATCTTAAGTAACTAGCCAGAGAAATTTTAATTTTAATTATAAGGTTGGAAATATCTTAATCATGATTTTCAAGAGCTTAGTAGAATTTGTGGAAAATCGTTCCAAATTTAATATGCCAATCTTAATTCATCCTGTCATTGCCAGATGCCTATTAAAAAAATAGATTTTTCCAGCGAAGTGGATTATTACTAAACATTTGTCTATAATTTCTTGAAACAATATGCTCTCTGTGCCAAAGGACAGTTTAAATGTGCTCAGTTTCAAGAGTGTACAAAGGAAGAGTCATTTTAATCAAGAGGTTTGTCATGGCTTGTCTCAGACACTTGTGACATTTACTCTGTTCATATCGGATTTTGAAGATTAAATTCAAGAGTGTTCGCCAGAGATTGGTTCATGCACCATTCTCTCTTCTTTCCAGCTAACGCTGCGAATGAATATGAAGCTCCTTTTGGGCTTCAACGGATATTGTAAAGGACTGCAAGCAGTGCAAGCTTCAGCATAGCTACAAGGGTGGACCTGAAGATTACAAAAGCAAAAGTGCATCACTTAGGAAAAGCAGAACCAAAATTCCAAGGGCTCAGAAACAAAATAGTAATAAAAAATTGAGAAGACCAATGATTTAAAAAAAAAAATGCTGCTGAAATTCTCATGCACACATGAAGATTGGAGAGGGGGAAGCAGTATGTAGCATAGAGAAGGCAGCATGTAGTACCTGATGCGGCTCATTTTGGTTTTTAGCTGCACTTGTGGTAAAAGAAAGCAACTTACAAGACCTGATTTGCTAAAGACACAATATTAGGATAGAACAACTCTCCTAGAATTCCTGCTAACATCTATGAAAGAAGCAAATTTGTACAACATTTGTCACATATGCACTGACAATTCCTGCTTTATGAGACAGATGTTGAAAATAGTTTACAGCTGTTATTTTTCTCTGCAGAAATACTTGTAACAATTTTAATGACTCAAGGATAACCAATTCCGTTCAAATGCCTTAGAAATTAATTGAATCTCTTAGATAATTGCTCTGAACAAATTGAAGAAATCCAACTAACATTTTTCTTGTGTTACTTATAAGGTCAAGTGCAACACCATGACAAGTGAGCTTTCCCCCTCGTAACAGTCAACCAAGCGCTCTCTCATAGACACCCCATCGTGTTATAGGGGCTTTCTTGCCATGTAGGGAATTTCATAGTTCGGCACTCTGGAGCACCAAAGGATTCCAGCATCCCTTAGAAGCATAAGAAATTAAAATTTCCTGGCCTTCAATATGCAAGGAGAAAATGGTGTCTCATTGACTCACGTGACCAAATGTGATTTCACCATATTCTTCCCCAGAATGATACTGGGGGTATTCTTCTACAAGTCCTGTGAGAGTCTGGCCTTACCTTCCTCCCCCTGTCTCTAGATACAGCTTTCCATCATGATACCGCTGCGCACACACTAGGCACTTACTCCACTGACAGACGTCATACAGCAGAGGGGAAGCACAAGATCAAAACCATTGGAAGGATGTTGGATGGAAGGTTTGCAACTAGGGAATAACAATCAGCAATGGCCTCATAGGAGGAATCGAAAAAGTAACATTGGTGCCCTTAATTGGACAAAGTTGACAGCTTGACAGAGGAAGACCACTCTAATTCTCAGAAAACAGGAGGACCATAAACTGAAATAGGAAAGAACCTCCTGAATTAAAGCCCGAAATTGACCGAAGACGAAGAGTCCAGAGACTGCAGAATGGCGACTCACCAGAAAAAGAGCAGAATAGGAAGCCTTTCAGACACAACCCAACTGACCTAAAATTCACATACACACACAGCTGTGGGCAAGGGCTGAAATCTGAGGCTAGCATGCAGTTTTAGGCAGTTGATCCTGAAGTTGTGATAACAGGGCGGAAAATAGTGGCAGGCTTTAATATAAGCTGTGGGGCATTAAGACTGTATGCGTTGCTTGTTTATTATCTCGCCTCACTCCCATTCCTGCACAAAAAGGAGTATTTCACAGTAGGATGTCCGCACTGGCTGGATTGTGGGCCAGAGAAACGACACACAAGTTGAACGTCTTTTGGTATCCGGTGATTGTGGCGACTTATAGGTTTGGTAACACCAGTGCTTTAAATGGAAATATGGGAGTGCAGTTACTCACTATTTAGAGTACCTGTATGCTCCTTAGAAGTGCAGGTACTCTCCCAATAAATGCATTGCAGCAGTGCTAAGAAGTGCAGGTACTCGCCCAATAAATGCATTGCAGCAGTGCTAAGGAGTACAGGTACTCTCCTTTTCAAATGGAAAAAAAGCAGGTACTTAGTGCCGAACAGTACCTGCCCATTTAAACCACTTGTTAACATTTACCTTTATTAATAGAGAAACCTAACTTACAATTCACTGCTTTTCTTGAGGAAACCCGCAACCGCCTTCACATGACTTGTGTTTACAGATAAAGATAAAATAGGACTTCACTCATTGGGCACCATTCATGTGTTTCCCATTAAGGGCAATTGCGCACATTCCAGCATCCCATGTTATTTCCTTTCATATTTATTTACAAGCTCATCAAAACTTGATAAAATGCTGGTCTATACTTCTTGACCCATCTACAGTTTCCCATACATATCTGCTTTAAATTTGCTCCGTGTTTGCAGGCAGGGAGCTGTCTTTTTATCCGATTATGTGTGGTGAAAGGGTCTGTTTGTAAAAGTTGCAGAGTTTCACTTTGCTCGTGTATCTGTAATCCCCTTAATGGCTTGGTTTGGGTTTCTCATTGGCTACCTATATTCTTTTATATTTTACTTTCTGTGTTGTGATGTTTAGGGCTAGCACTGCTCAAAGGTAGAAACGGATCACCTTTCTTATGAGTGTGCTAACGTTGCCTCCTGCAAAGGGCAAAATGTCTAAAACACTTTTCTGCCTCATGGGTGACTTTCACTCGACCTAGACTCTTATTTTTCATCCTAGACTAGAACGATTAGCATTAGCTAAATTAAAAAGTAAATTTGTACCATGGACTCCTATGGGATATTTATAATCTTTGTTTAGCTCAACATACACATGTATAAACTTAAACCTATAAACAATACACAGCACTTGGAAGAGAACTTAAAATGCATTTTTTGCATTCTGTCTTTTAAACTATGGCTATTAAGACTTGCAAAATTGTGAATGAGGTGTAGGGGTATGCCTTTTGTTCGCTATATTCCAAACAACATTGTTGTATTTTTTGGTCAAAATAGCTGACATATAGGCATACAACTTTTTATAAATATATTCCCCTCAACCCCTGATCAGACTGATTTTTTTCAGTGTGTATTCTATCTATCTACTTCATTGTGAGTGACAGCATTCGTCTCTTTCACAAGGAGCATATCGGCACACAATGTAGTTTTGTTCAGTGCCAGGAACTACTGTGGCAATGTGTGCTTTTTGAGACCAAAAAATATTTTTGCTTTTTACCAATGTTTGGTATAATGGTGAGAGCCCGGCAGCTCCCACAACAATAGCGTTTTACAAACACCATGTCAAACCAGAACACCCATTAACAAAACCAAAAGGCTGACCACCATTGTCAGACTTCTTGGCTTTGCTTGTGCTTGTTTATTTTCATGTTTCACATAATCTTGTTGAAACTAGTGACATAGCCCGTATGACGCACACTGAACCTAAATTCACACACACTTGTCAGCCGCTAGGAGACTACTTTTCTAGGTTGAAACACACATGCTTGATCCCGCCTAGAACGCTACACTAGCCCGAGAATCTGAGACTTCACTGGAGACCATTCAGAATAACAATGTAGGTAGCCCGATGCCCACCCCTTAACCCCAGGCAGGGAACCCAGTGGCCTTCTACTTGGAACGACCCTCTACCCCCTCTTCATCCTTGTCGATCTCCTTTTCTTCTTTTCTATCTTTAACTTAGTTTTTTTTTGTACTTATTCTTCGTTGCAGCTAATGGTTTTTAGCAAGACACAACTATGCTCATATTTGTTATGATTACAGAACTATGACACACAGCGATCAGGCTAATGCCAAAATTGCGTGAATCTATGCAGTCAACTGAGTATTTAATGGAAACTTGTCAATGTAACTATGCGGTGTTAGAAGATTGCATTTTGTTTTTCAATAAAGAGATTTGAAAGAAACTAGTGACACTGATTTTCCATTATGAGCATTTTTGGGAAATACTAGCATGCATTTTACTAAATGATGCTTCAAGGAAATGGTACCTAGAATGTATAGTAGTTTAGCAAAACATTTTTCCTAGTACATTTTTTGACACTTTATTTAGAAAGCAAAGAATCATCAGTCTTGGTTACAAGTTTTGCAGATATTTGCATTAAATCAGAGAGCATTCTGAGAGCATTATACATAGACTCGTATTGTTAACCATTGTAAACGTATGCACACATTTGTGTACTGACACGATCAGTAGTGAGTCTGAGTTTACAACATTTCCCTAGAGTGCTCACCCTAATAATAAAAGCTTTGCATTAGTGAACTATAACTACAAGTTCAAACAGCATTAACAAATGGACACAAATATTACCTTAGCAGCCGACAATGCCCTTCCCTGATCCATAATGGCGTACTGTAAACTGTCAGTCAAAGGATTTGTGCTGCAGGGAGTTGGGCCAACTTTTTACCAAGGACAAAATAAGCATGAAATCTTGTGTCCTTGACCACAAACAATATGCCCTGGGCGTCTGGCGATAGGAATTCCACACTCCTACAATAATAGAATGATTTTTCATTATTAGAATTACATTTCTGCCATTGGCAAAAATGTTTGTCCTCAATAACACATTAGTTGTCCTGTTCCCTGTTTGTTTTTACCATTCTGTATAGATGTAATCATGCTTTGAGTTTACTAGGGAGTCCAATGTGATATGGTTCATGTGCCTGTAAATGTATAGGTTAGTGCGCCTGGGGTGGAGAGGTACTCCTCTAGTATGTATCAGTCTGATTTCTCTTTCTTACTCAGATATCAGTAAAGTAGACCTAATTGTACAGGAAAAGGTTCTACCTAGGCTGCTAATTCACACCACCACCAACAAGTAGTCGACCATAGTCCACCAGAGTGATTACTTCCTGGACATAGCAGGAAGAGTACTTGGAGGTCTCATTGACCAAATACACTCTAACTCTGTAGAACTCAACTTGATGACACCTTGGTAGTGTCTGGGATTCTAAGGACATGAGACAAAAACATTCAAAAACAGGAAAACCTTTGAACAGGGAAGTACAAAATTACAAGATTGGTGACTGAAACAGGAATTTCCAGACTTTAATCCTTACACAACAACAGATGCTAGCTCAATGAAACATCTATTGGCACGCCAGCAGACATGATCTTCCGTTTTCTGAGACCTGAACCTTTGGACGGTTGTCTGGGCCAAACTAGAAACTGTATTCAATGTCCTTTTTTAGCACACTGCTAATTTCAATAGTAAGTGTAAACGTTTTCATGGTTAAGAGCGCATTAATAGTGTCTAGCACATTGTGGAGGAACTGTGCATGCTGTGTGCCGAGTTGCATTGAAATTACATTTTTAATTCAACCACAGACAAAGAATATGGATCAGAGCTCCTCACCTGCCACTACCGTTAGAACAGAAGCACCAGTCAAATTCCTTACCTATCACCACTGTCTCTATCTATATTGGATATCAGAGCACGCACACACAGACACACACACGGACACCCTTGCTGTTTCAGGCACAATATGGTCCTTACCACACCAACTATTCCTCACCAGAACCTGGTTTAACTATAATAATACTAGCTTTTACAGTTCAAGAGAAATTGATCTAAAGCAACTGTAGTAATTTACAACAAAATGTTAAGTGTTAATATTTTATTTCATTACACGTCCTCAGACAGATCCACAAAGCATAAAATATTAAGAAAAGTGGCAATAAGAGTGCACGAGGGGATGACATGCATGTTCAATTGTGCCAAATGTGTATGTTTGCAACAACATCTTATTTGCACCGCCATTACAGCTCTGTTACACTGATAGAATCTTATGGTCATATTGTTTAGTGGTATTGTATCATTTAGATTTTTCCTTATGCAAACACAGTAAAAATGTTTTAACCTTAAAAGCAATTATTAACTTGGAGTCGTTACCTTTAAGCCTTAAACGTAAATACAGATTCCCTTTTTAGCTTGTGTTTTTTATGCAGTGGTTTTTAATGTAGACTTTTATGCCATTGACAGAACAGAGTAAAATTTATAACCAATGATGTACAAGCCTGTAGCTGAGAAATAATCATGTGTTTGTCCTGCTGGACAAAAACTTCCTAACTGAACTATCAAATGACATTATCAGTCTGAAGCACAATTTTTATTTGTATCCTGTGTATCCTTCATCCACAGAGGGCTGGGACCCGTAGAGACCAAGCCAGGCAGCTGGTCATAGATCTACAAACACGCGGGAGTCGCGCTTTTCAATTGTTTGTGGAGTGTTTGGAAGAAACTGGGCAGACTGAACTTGCAGAATTACTGCGCGAAGGATGCAGGAAGCAGAAATTGGATCCAATTCACATAAGACCAGTTGAAGTACCGAAGCCTGCCTCAAAGCGTATGTTTGGTCTCCTCACCCTCTCACTAAAACTATGATTTTAATGTGCATTTTCTGTTTGTGGCTGTGTGTGGGTGAGGTGAGTAATACTCTGGCTTTCAACCTTTAAAACATGGATATCCTGATGTAGTGGGGAAGGGAAATGCCATGGAAAGGTAAGCTTAATGTACTCTCCTCTGAAGATGTAAATTAGTTTAATCAACTATTCACTAGCATGATCAAATTTATATATAGTAAACAGTTACTCATGAACTCTATGCAGTCTGCCCTATGCCTGCTTTATGACGGGGTTCCTCCACCAACTATGACTGAAGCAAGGACGGGGCTCCTAAGCAAAAAAATCTAGTATAATTCACGAAGAAAAAATCGCATATTGCAGCTCAAGTGTGAAGTGCCCTCACTGGAGATGATGTCAAAAAGCTAACCGTTCTCGTAGCCATTCACACTGTTAAATAGCACTTACACAGCACTTAAGTTAGTGTGAAATTGCAAATATAAAACTGTTAGAAATATCTCAACTCCCATTTAAATATACACGCCCAATCATCGATGCCATGAACTTGAGCGCAGTAGCACCCACATATATACTAGACATCTAGCTCTTGTAAATTGCTTTATGATATGAATAGAAGCAATCAAAATGGTATTCGTTTTTACATGTTTTAATTTATTTCAGGGATAACCTCCCTGTCCCAGCCTATGGAAATGTTGACTTTAAGCCTCTTAAATTTAGAGATGAAATAGAGCCTATTGTTAGCCTTCATATCAAATTTTTATTTTAAAGGGTATTGTACAGAGATACTATTTATTTCAAGCAATTGTCCCACATACAATTTTCATTTATAATGAAGATATAACTTGTGACTAATTTTCCTACAAATAAATGTTACTTTAAAAAAAAAAAAAAAGAATTGTTGCTATTGTTGGGCTGGAACTATCCCCTGCATAGTCCAGGGACGAGTTCCCCTGTCCTGAGTGCTCAACTTTATGCATATCGGGTATCCTGACTTTTTTTGGCCAGGCAGCATACTTTAACTGCGTTGACAGAGGCATAGGCCTGTTTGTGACCGTGGGAAGTCCTGGAGTGATGTGGAAGTGTAGACCAAGTTCCAATTATGTCAGCCAACATCTACCTCCCCTTTCCTTGGTATAGCACATGAAGAAGTGGTGGCGGTGTTCCATGTTTTGGAATGTTAATAGTGTGCCCAGAACTTTTTACTTGTATTACTGAGAGTGATACCTACCGGCTACTCTTGTATAATGCTCTGGTATGCCCATACCTACTGGCTACTTTTATATAATGCTCTGTTATGCATATGCCTAGATCCTTGCTCTGACATTCATGCATATGTTTTGTGCATGCATACGTGTACTGTGTATAGTGGCAGGGCTATGTGTATGAGTGAGCTTGAATACTGAAGCCCATGGGATCCATTTTGAATACCCCTGACCAGGCATTTCACAAGATGGAGGATGAGAACAGCTGCTCTAGACAGTGGAAGTGTATTGCCAGCATTCTTTTTTTCGGATCGTGTATATCCAGTCACTGAAGTGAGGAGGATAGAGAAAAAAATTCCATGAAGATTATCAAGGGGCTACTGATGCATTTCTTCCTGCTCACCTCCATTTGGAATATGGTTGAAGAGAAGGGTGGCACTACAGTTCAGTTGTGTAAGCTGAGGAAGTTTGTAGGTCAGGCCTGCCTTGTTGTCTATCTTTAATTACTACTATAGTTGGGCCAATGACAGTCAGGTGCAGAAACCTCACAACTCAAAGTGCCTGTGATGTGGGTGCATCAGTTTGGAGACATCCCCAGTGCTGGCTACTATGACAAGTATCGCTGTACACAAAGGCTGTGTCTGTAGGGCAGCCTAAGGGAACACTTGAAAGGAAGAAGAACTCTCGTGTTCGATGCAGTGGATCCACATCCCCTGTCTAGAAAATGTGTATAAAAGCCGAACCAACCTTCCACTTTGTTCAACATGCAAATCCTTCAAGACCAAGGAAAGCACTGCTCTGCCGAGTACCGGAAGGAATGCTGTCTGAAAGGTGTTTAGCAATCTCCCAGTGGTGAGGTGACATCATCGGAAGTCTGGACTTTCTGTTGGAGGAGCTGAGGGTCTGTCTTAGTGCCTAGATAGCTTAGCAGGAGAGATGGCCCTGGAGGAGCAGCACTGCATGTCCCCAGACTTGTGGAACATCCAAAGGAAGTGGAGTGCTGAGAGTGAACCAGGAGCAATCCATACCAAGGAGGGTGTCCCGATCTCATACCCAGTTCCTGGCAGGAACCATCACTTTTTCTAGCCAGTCAGGCCGTAACTGCCTATTTGTCCCTCTGTGGGCTACACCTGTTGTGAGACAACACAGGCCCGTCTAGTACAGTCTCTGCACACCATACTCTTGGGCTACTGCACCACAAAGTCTGGGAAGGGTACCTGCATTCTCAAAGATACAGCGGTGCCTTGCTCACACTGCGGCCTCCCAGGTTGCTCTCACTTATTAGTGCCAGCTTCTCTCTAGAGAGTACCAGAAACTGTTTCATACCGACTAGACCTTCAGGGGTAAGAAACTTGAAAACAGTGAACTGAGTTTGTGTATGTCTTGTGGGGACATTAGAGACTGCAGCTACGCCTGTTTAATTCCTTTGCCTTTACTACTTGGGGGGGGGGGGGGGGGAGGGGGGGAGGTAGGTGGAGAACCAGCCATTAGAGGGGTCACCCAGTATGTGTTAGTGCAGAAGGAGGAATCGGCGGGTGTGGTGCCACAACGGTCATCGACTTGGACTTTAAATTTAAGTTGTGTTGTACTTAGTACTACTGTGTGATTTAGGGTTTCTTTTCTTTGCAACAATAGCACTGGGATGGACATCGAAGCAATTGTGTCCGTTTGTTGATTTCTTGAGTTTTGATCTCATGCACCTCCAATTCACCCGTGAGAAGCCTGATTCTTCTTGCCCTCGCTACTCTGAGAGTTAAGTGCAGAAGAGGTTGTATTTAGTCCAGGTTGCAGAACCATAATGGGGCAAACCCCAGGAAACCATTGGAAACCTCCTCCACCACCGTCTGGGCCCAGTAACCACATTTTTACCTGTGGCTCAGAGAACTAAGTTTGACCAAAGTGCAATTATTAATGTCTCACGTAAATGGCACTGTGTATGGATATAACTTACCTTGTAACCATTTGCTTTAATCAGCCTGCAGCGATCCATTTGGGTGTTTGCCTGACAATACTGCCTGCTTTACATATAACTCATTTGTGATTCACTTATGCATTTGGATGAGCAGGCACAGGACGTAGGATTGCTTGGGTCTTTATGAATGACTGTTGTTTGAATTTCTGCGTATTATGTTACAGATGAGATGATGTCTAAAAGGGAGTTATCCTACCAGAGGCCTTCTACACAACATCGTGAGACCCAGCGTATTAAGGAAGCTAAAGGTAAACTTTAAAGCTCGGAAATTTGAGAGTGTCGGTTGATGTACACTGATCACTGAGGCTTGGGAATTTCAACTAGCACATCATTCAAGTTAAAGACTGCGTAGCCTCTAAACTTTAATAGTGTCATGTCTTTCAGATGGGTTTTTCCAATCTTAAATGCATTTCTTAAATTAAGATATAATATTATTGGTGATGCTGCCTGAATCTAAATGAAAAGCAACTACAGTAAGGCTAGAATTTGTAATAAATGTTGCTCTCAGTATAAGATTTTCTGCAGGTTTGCATGTTTAATTTTCCCCACGTCACAGGGTTAATCCTTGACCACACTTGGCAGAACCTTTGTATAACATTTGTAGCATTGGGTGTTTGGGGCCCAAACAATGCTGTAACCTATCTGGGGTGGCTTCTGTCCCATTCAGAGGGGATCTGTCCTGGTTGTTTGAGCTAAACTGTTCTTATTGGAGCAGGATCAAGTCTGATTTGCATAGAGCAGCTCTCTGGCGTGTTGGTGGAAGGTCAGGCGGTGGCTGATGTAGGCTGGTCCAAGGTTGTGAAGGGCTTTGTAGGCGAGGGGGAGCAGCTTTAACTGGTATCTCTTCTGGACGAGGAGCCAGTGTAGTCTTCTGAGGTGAGGGTGATGCTGGTCTGCTTGATGAGGTTGAGGATGAGTCTGGCTGGTGTGTTCTGTATAGTCTGGTGTCGCTTGAGGAGTTGCGTGGTGGTTCCAGCATAGAGTGTATTTCCGTAGTCCAGTCGGCTGGTGACAAAAGCTTTGTGTGACTGTTTTCCTGGTGTCAATAGGGATCCAACTGTAGATCTTTTGAAGCATGTGGGGGGAGGGGTGGAAGCAGGCAGAGCCATGTAGGCGTCGAACAAGGTGGGGCTGAGGGAGGAGCATTGTAGGATGTCAGTGGGTTGTGGATCGAAGTTACAGTTGATGTTGGATATTCTTTTGAGAAATAGTCCGCCAGGGCATTGCAGAGGGCTTGAGGAGACCAATGGTGTTCTTGGTGGCGGAAGGGCAGGAGAAGTCTCTGATGATGCTGAAGAGTTCCTTGGTGTGATTGGCACTTGCTTTGATGCGGTTTGTTAGGGCATTCTTGACTTCTTTGAGGTGATGGTGGTAGTCGCTGAGGGCCGATTTGAAGGTGGTGAGGTCTGTGGGATTCCTGCTGGAGTGCCAGTGTCTCTTTAAGTTGCTTGCCCTTGCGCGATTGCCCAGAGTTCAGGGGGGAACCAGCTAGCGTGCTCGTTGGATTTTTTGGTGCTCGATGATTTCGTGGAGACTATTTGTGTCGGCGCTGTTGGATATCCAGTCGGAGAAGTTCTGGCTAGCTCTAGGTTGCTGGTGTGCCTGGTGGTGGTGAGGGTGCTTGTCAACTGGGTGTCTGTGATGTTGTTCCATCGGCAGTGCGAGGGGTTGAGGGTCTTGGTGATCGGTCCTGGTGAGCCTGGTGGTGGGTCCTGGTGACCCTGTGATGGTGAAGTGGACGATACTGTGGTCTGACCAGGTTAGCTCAGTGACATGGCTGAGCTTGACTCTGTCGCTGGCTGTGAAGATGGGGTCCAGTGTGTGTCCTGTTCAGTATGTGGGACTGGTGACCAGTTGAGTGAGAAAGATTTTGCTCATGATTTCTAGGAGGTTGACGGAGTTGGTGTCATTCGGATTGTCGAGGTGGAAGTTAAGTTCGCTGAGGAAGATGTAGTGCTTGAGTGGCAGTGCTAGGAGGGAGATGAATTCAGAGATGGCATTGCAGAAACAGGTTGCGGGGCCCCCGGGGTCTGTAAGCGAGGGTTCCTCTGATCCTCGTCTTAGCGTTGGTTCACATTTGGAAGTTGAGGTGCTCCATGATTATTGTGGAAAATACTTCGGTGGTGGTGCATTAGAGGGTATTCTTGTGGATGAGAACAATGCCTCCTCTGTGCTTCTTAGTACGGTCTTTGTGTATCATCTTGTACCAGTGCAGCATTGTGGTCGTGGTTAGAAGATGTTGTCAGCCAGGTCTTGGTGATGAATAGCATGTCAGGGGTGAGGGTGATGATTGTGTCCCAGATTTCTGTGGCATGTGTGCAGAGGGATCGGGCGTCTAGCAGTATGCACTGGAGCTGTTCCAAGGAGTCAGAGGTTGGCAGGTTGGGAGTAGCAAGGGTTTCTCTGTTTCTGGTGAAGTGGCAGTGGTGGCAGGCGGAAGATCCTTCTGTTGTTCGTGGAGATGATAGGCAGCAATTGTTGTTGCATCGTCTGAGGGTCAGGGCCAGGAGCTCGGTGGTGGTGTCGTGATGGACGGCAGGAGGGCCACGGTTCCTGGCACTGGGTGCGAATCGGCGCAGAGGTGTTTGCTTCTGTCGGCTGCACTACGGCATCCATTAAGTAGGTCCTAGGGGAAGGAGGGGCGCTGAGAAGTGGGGGGTGGACTTGGCAGAACGGCAGGAAAGCGGCGAGGCGGGCTGACCAAAAAAGGAAAAAAAGACGCTAATCTGCCACAAAAAAACAGACGATACAGAAAATGAAAAAATTACAGGAGATACAGGAAATGAAAAGGTTAGGATTGCACAACAGAAAACGGGCGATACATACAATTATGCTAACCGTGCACACAGAGAGGGAGTTGAGTGCAAACCAGACAGTGGTAAATGGAGGCGTCAGCAAGGGAGACCTGTCCGAGGCAGTGGGGCGAGCAGGTGCATTGGCCTGCTCATTGGGGTCGTGCTGTGGCCTCCATTAAGTAGGTTCTGGGGAGAGGAGAGGCTCTCTGAGGCGGGGGTGGGCATGTCAGAACAACAGGAAATCGGTGAGGCGGACTGACGGTCTAATACAGGAAATACAGAAGCTAATCTGTCACAAACCAAAAAATGAGCAATGCAAAAACTAAAAGTTAGGTTTGGCACACAGAAAACGGGCGATACTGGAAATAAAAAAGTTACAGGAGATACAAGAAATGAAAAAAGTTAGGATGGCACAACAGAAAACGGGCGATTCATATAATTATGCTATCTCTCTCTCTTACCTGTTACACATCTCTCCACTCCGTGTTACCATCTGAGCTTTTATTCTTGCTGTATTTCTCTCTTTCCATGTGCCTATACATTCATCTTCCTGTTTCTTTCTATACCCTTCCCTTCTTGCTATAGTCTGTCTCCGCATTTTTACTTAGTCTTTCCCTCTCTGTTTGATGTTTATTCCTTCTTTTACTGTCACCCTCTTCTTTCCTCTGCTCTCAGTCTTCATTTTTACTTGCTGTATGTTTCCCTTTCCTTAGGTTTGCCTATGATGCTCTCACCCCCCCCTCTCTAAATATCCTACCCTTTTGCTGAATCTCCTCCACTTTTTTGTCTGTTTATCTCTCCTCTCACACTGTATCGCTCAATTTCCCAGTCTTCATCTGCTCTACTTCCCTCCACTGTTTGTCTCTCATCCCCCATGTTAGTTTCTCTGAGTTTTGCTGTTTGGCTTTCCCTCCCACCTTTCTTTTTGTCTTTCTACTTTGTGTTGGTGTGTATTCCTCAAATCTTTCTGTATCTCCCCCGCTTCGTGCCTCTTTTGTCCCTTCATTTTGCTGATTCCACAATCTCATGCCCTTTCTTTCCATCATTTTATGTTTGATTGCTGTATCTTTCTCTCCTATCTTTCTTTGTCTGTCATTCCACCGTTCTGTCTGTCTGTTGCTCTTTTTGAGGTTTCACCAATTCCTACTATATTTCCCTTCTCTTTGTCTTCTTACTACATCACCGGTTGCCGTCTCACTCTCCTCCTTTGCTCTCTCGTTATTTGTCTTCCCCTGGTCCTCTTTCCCTCTCTCGCCCTCTCTCTACTCTTGATGACTCTTTCCATTCACTCCAATTTTCTCTCTTTCGTTCCACTGTTTTCCCTTCCCTCTCTGTCTCAGTATTTACCTTTCATTATTTCTGCCCTCTTCTCCTGTATCTAACTCTGCCTCCTTCCTCCCCCTGCCTTCTACTGTATTTCTCTTCTCCTTGGTCGGTCTCACCATCGTCTCTTGCAGCTTCTGTTCCTCATCTTTTTCACACCTCCTTTTATTGTGTTTGCATGTTTGTCCCCACTCATTCTATTTCTCTCCAACCATGCTTTCTATCTCTCCCTGTTCCTCCTCCAGTGCCCCTTACATTTTGCTCTTTGCTGCCCTACCACTCCCCTCTCACTTTGTGCTTTCAGTTTCGTCCTTCGGTGTCTTCCTTCCTATCCTCTGCGATATTTAGCTTTTTTCTCTCTTTTTCTAAACTCTCCCTTTCAGTGTATTTTTCTCTACTCGTTCTTGCGTCCTTTTTTCTAAAGTCTTCTCCTCTCCTTTATTAGTTCTCTTGCTTTCAGATCTATCTATACTCTTCATTGTTTTACTACCTCATTTATCATTGTTTCTCCAGTCTCTGTATGCAATTTGTTACATTCCTATCTCTTTTGGTAGCTCATCATGGCACTCAGTCAATTCTCGCAACCAATTTCTGTCTCCATTCCCTCTTCCTGTTCCTCTCTTTCCCCCATCCCTTATCACTCTCTTATTCCATCTTACTGTGTCTTCCCTTCCATTTTGTTTTACTTCATTTTGTTATATATCACTCACTTTGGTGTTCCTACTTCCTCTAATACACCCCTCATTGTCTATCCTTTTTTGAGTACTTTATGCCTTTTATTTCTCTTACCGACCTCCTCCACTTGTACCCTAGTGCTTAACTGCCACCAGTGTTTTTTCCCAAATTCCCTTGTCTATTCTATCCTCAGTCCTGTATCACAGGCATTCCTTTATGCAGTCACTTAGTGATGAGCTGTGCAGGAACACATTAAAACACTGATATCCTGTATTTACCCTGCAGGTGCTGGAGATGTTATTGAAGGGAATAACAGAAAGAATAGTGACAAGGTATATCTTTACCTTTTTTTAAAATTATGTTTATATTTTGGTGTTTACATTTATTTTATCAACCGGTAATCTTCAAAAGTACAAGTTAGTGACTTTAGTAATTCTTGTAATCTTATTTTACCCCTCGCCTACAGAATCTAGGGAACTCTGTAGCAGCAGTCTTTAGGTTGAAGCAAAAAAATCTGTAAAGTTAAAGCCTGGGTGCATGTGAGGCCACACTTCTCACAAACGTTATTCCTACACCCATCATCATGCCTGTCAGATTTATAAAAATCGAATATGAGAGAAGGCACAAAAGAGACGTTGTTGGGTTGTAGTCACCCATCTTGTCATATGAAGGTATTCTGCAGTCTCTTATGAGTGATGCTTAAACAGAACTTAAGACTACTATATTTTCCCTCCTAAATCATTTTCAGTTACATGCAGTTTTTTCTTTTGCATAGATTTCACATTAATGATATTAATGTTGTAAAGAAACGGATAGAAAATGCCCACTAATCACTTTTGCTACAGGTGTGTTATTACAGAGCTCTTAACATCCTAAAAATGTTACTAGACCTGCAGGTCTAATAACTTGAATAATCTACTCAACCTAATGTACTTGAACACTGAACTGGTATCAAATTGTGTGATCCTAGGCAAATATTTTGTCTTATGGAGCCGCCTTTTTCTTTATTATCCCTTAAAAGAGCACCTTCAAATATGCAAGTTCACTATTTATGCTGTACAAAAAACTCATTTTATTTACTAGACTAAATGTTTGCTACATGTATAACAAGAATCGAGCCCACATATAGGGTACTCATGATCCTTGGCTTGCCTCTTAGTTTAATTATAGCATTGTCATCTGGGCATGAGCAGTGATAATTCCCAGTTCATGTTTAAAAACTCACTTTTCATAAATATATGTTCGAGGCATATGAGCTGCAGATTATACACTGTGCATAGATCGCCATCTGGTGTTGGGCCCGGATGTTTGCAGTTTGTTTTTCTTCCTGGACAATGTTTGGAAGTCACGAGTTCGGTGACTCCTCCTTCGGTCCGTACTGCGCATGGGCTTCGGCTCCATCCTCAGATTGTTTTTTTTCCGCCATCGGGCTCGGATGTAATACTTCGTGCTCCGTCTTAGAACCTTTCCAGTTCGACCTTCGACGAAAAATCCTCGTCCATCGAGATTCTTCAGACAAAATCATCTTCTTTATCTCTCTCTTCGGCACTTCCTCGATTCCAGGCATCGGCAGCGGCCTTCGGGCCTATCTCGACTCCGGTCTCGGCCGATGGAAAGGACTCCCCTTAAGAAGTGCCCAAAATGTGGGTCTAAATATCCCCACACCGATCTACATCAGGTGTGCAACCTCTGCCTCTCTCCCGAACACGAGGCCCGAGACTGTCCCGCCTGCAAGTCTTTTCGATCGAAAAAGACTATTCGGGATCGACGTGCTCGACGCACCATGGCACACTCATCGACCTCGGCTCCACCTGACATCTTCGGAGAAGACATCGGAGCTTCGGGACAGCAGCACACCGAACAGGAAGACGACATCGTCAGCGCTTCCGAGGCCGACGACTCCGACGTGGAGGAGATCACACCGGCGCAGAGGGTCGTGAGTAGTCTACCCCCTCCCACTCCCGCGCCCATACCGAAAGAGACTCCGGTTACACCTTCGCCTCCGGGCCTAGGCAAAACCAAACATACCGCTTCCATCACCCCACCTTCGGGCCCGGTGAAGAGGCATCATAAGTCTCCCGGCGGCTCGGGCTCGAGTCAGCCTCCTAGCAGCGCCGAAAAACACCTTTCGGCACCGAAGAAATCCACACCAAGCTCCGTTCCGAAGCCATCGGTGTCGAAACCTGGCCTCTCGGTGCCGACCAAACATAAATCTCTCGGCACCGACGCTCCCGTGCCGAAGCCTGCCTTGGCACCGAACAAAAAATCGGAGGCCCCGAAAAAGCATGGCACGGATAAACCAAAGAAGCCGTCGGCGCCGAAAACATCGGCACCGACAGATGAATCGGTGCCGGAGGAGCTATTCACGCCAGATCCTCTACAAAAGACTTTAACAAAGGATCCAAAGACTGGACATTTGACTTTGTCTTCAAAGAAAAGACATTTAGACAAGCCAGCTCCTCCTCCACCGCCAAAACGGAAGGACTCTGCCACATCTCCTTTCAAAGTACCCTCCCCACCGCCTCCTCCACCTCCTCCACCTCCCCCATCTCCGCCCCCACCTTCTCCACCCTTGCCTCATCGCTTTCCAACCCCGTCTCCAGACCCTGATGACCAAGGGGATCCATACTATGATCCAACAGATGCCCCACAGGACCCTACTCCTCCGGGAACACCAGACCCATGGGAGGATTATCATAATCCAGATGTCCCAGATGTACCTCAGGATGATCTTTATCCATCCAGGCCATCTCCACCAGAGGACTCCCTGGGGTTCCACCACTTGTTGCAACGGGCGGCACTTTATCATGGGGTGGAGTTACACAGTGATCCAGTTGAGGAAGACATCCTACTTGACACTTTTGACATCGCAGATAAATCTACTGCCATATTTCCCATGCTTAAAGGGGTGACCAAACATGCGGCAGAGGTTTTCAAAGACCCAGTCAGGGCTAGGGTCTTAAACCCCAGAATAGAGAAAAAATATAAGGCAGCCCCCACAGATCCTGCCTATATTAAAGGACCTGCGCCCTTAGACTCATTAGTGGTATCCACAGCTAGGAAGCGATCCAATTCTTAGTCATCGGGTGAGGCTCCACCACCCGATAAGGAGTCCAAGCTCTTAGATGCGTCAGGCAAACGCACCGCCTCTCAAGCTGCCAATATGTGGCGCATCGCCAACACACAAGCGCTGCTGGCACGGTACGACAGAGCGCACTATGATGAGCTGGAGGCTATCATGCAACATCTCCCAGAAAAATATAAAAATAAGGCTCATGAACTGATACAGGAGGGAAAGATCATTACCAACACCTCTATTAAATGTGCACTTGACGCAGCAGACACGGCTTCCAGGGCTATAAACACCAGTGTTCTGCTTCGCCGCCACGCCTGGCTCAGAATCTCAGGCTTTAAGCCGGAGGTCCAAGCATCTATATTAAACCACCCTTTTGACCAATAACACTTATTTGGCCCAAAAGTAGACGAAGCCCTGGAAAAAATGAAGAAGGATACAGATACGGCGAAGTCTATGGGAGCATTACAATCCCACACGCCTAGACGCTCCTTTCGCCGTTCCTCCTTTCGAGGCACTGGCAGGGGTTACTCTGCCGATAACGCCTCTACGTCCTACAAGTCCCCTCCTCAGACTACCTTCACAAAGGGCTATCAAAGAGGTGGATATAGAGGGAACAATAATAAAGGCAGGGGCAAAACCAACACCGTCCGTTCTGCCACACCGCCCACACAATGACTTTCCCCCGCTCCCCCAGACCATTCCACTCCAGTCGGGAGCAGACTACAAGACTTTGTTCAAACCTGGGAGACCATAACATCAGACAAATGGGTGACCCAAATTATTCGGTCAGGGTACTGTCTCGAACTAACATCTACCCCCCCAAATATTCCACCCAGGCACCGTACAATGTCACAAGAACATACCACACTGCTGAAACAAGAGGTAATCTCCCTCCTGCAAAAACAAGCTATAAAGCAGGTCCCCATCAATCAACAAAATTTAGGGGTCTACTCTCTGTACTTTCTGATACCAAAGAGAGACGAGACCCTACGGCCCATTCTAGACCTCTGGCCTCTGAATGCATACATACATTCAGACCATTTTCACATGGTCACTCTCCAACAAGTTCTCCCACTCCTCTGCCAGGACGACTTTCTCACTACCCTGGACTTGAAAGATGCATACTTTCATATTCCAATACACCCTTCTCACAGAAAGTACCTCAGATTTGTAGTGGACGGCCAACATTATCAGTTCAAGGTTCTCCCCTTCGGGGTCACGACCGCACCAAGAGTGTTTACCAAATGCCTAGCAGTAGTGGCGGCACACCTCAGAAGACAACACATCCACGTCTTTCCTTACTTGGACGACTGGCTAATAAAAGCCGCGCCCTACAACCAGTGTGTGCAACATACAAACACTACCATCCAACTACTCCACCAGCTAGGTTTCACGGTGAACCACCAAAAGTCCCAGCTGATACCGTCTCACACAAAGCAATACCTCGGTGCCACTATAGACACCTCAAAAGCTATAGCCTATCCCAATTCAGCCAGAATCGCACACATACAAGCCTTGCGCCAACAATTCATTCTTCAACACTCTCTCCCAGCAAGAGTGTTTATGAAACTAATAGGGATTATGGCATCTTGCATCTTCATAGTGCCTCATGCAAGACTCCACATGCGCCCACTCCAAGAGTGCCTAGCACGCCAGTGGAACCAGGCCCAGGGACAGCTGATGGATCTGGTGTTGGTGGACGGTCGCACCCATCGCTCTCTGCAGTGGTGGAACACCACAAACCTTTCCAAAGGGCGACCGTTCCTGGACCCGGTTCCTCAGATAATTCTAACAACGGACGCATCGCTCTCCGGCTGGGGAGCGCACCTATTACACCTCACAGTGCAAGGTTTATGGACGCCACAACAAAAGTCACTCCACATCAACCATCTGGAGTTATTGGCGATCTTTCTAGCCCTGAAATCGTTTCAGAAACAAATCTCAGCCAAAGCAGTCCTCATTCGCACAGACAATATGACTGCAATGTACTACATTCAAAAACAGGGGGGGACACACTCTCCACAGCTATCTCGGTTAGCACAGAGCATATGGAGATGGGCAATCCCATCAAAAATCTTTCTCCTGGCACAACACATCCCAGGGATACAAAACACCATGGCAGATCTGCTCAGCAGACAAACGCAGCAAATGCACGAATGGGAACTGCATCCACAAGTTCTTCACCCATTCTTTCACAAGTGGGGGCATCCTCAGATAGACCTCTTCGCCACCCACGAAAACAAAAAATGCCCAAGCTTCGCCGCCAGATACCCACACCCATTGTCCAAAGGCAATGCGATATGGATGAACTGGTCAGGCAAAGTTGCATATGCCTTTCCACCTCTCCCGCTAATTCCATTAGTGGTAAGGAAGCTACAACAGCACTCCCTAACACTCATTCTGGTAGCTCCAACATGGGCCAGGCAGCCGTGGTACACCACACTACTACAGCTCTCAGTGGTACCACATCAACAACTGCACCTGTCCCCATGCCTCCTAACCCAGAACCATGGAGAAATCAGGCACCCGGACCCAGCTCAGCTCAACCTTGCGATCTGGCTCCTGAAATCTTAGAATTTGGATACCTTAACCTTCCCCCTGATTGCATGAACATTATCAGGGAAGCCAGACGTCCTACCACTCGAGCATGCTATGCCGCTAAGTGGAAGAGATTTGTTGTTTACTGCCGTAACAATACAATCAACCCTTCAGATGTATCCATACAGCACATCATATGCTACCTGCTCCAAATACAAAGGTGTAACCTGGCATACTCATCCATCCGTTTACACCTAGCAGCAATTGCTGCTTACCTTCAAAACAGACAGCATTTATCACTTTTCAGAGTGCCTGCTAATAAAGCTTTCATGGAAGGCCTTAAAAGAGTAATTCCGCCCAGGGCACCACCCTCACCTGTGTGGAATCTAAACGTAGTTCTTACAAGGCTGATGGGTCCGCCTTTCGAACCAATGCATAAATGTGATCTGCAGTTCCTTACTTGGAAAACAGCTTTTCTCGTAGCTATCACTTCCCTTAGAAGGGTTAGTGAAATACAAGCGTTCACTATACAAGAACCCTTTCTACAGATACATCACAGCAAGGTGATACTTCGCACAAATCCAAAATTTCTGCCCAAGGTCATTTCCCCCTTCCATCTCAATCAATCGGTGGAATTACCGTTTTTTTTCTCGCAACCTCAATCTGTTGCAGAAAGGGCTCTACAAACACTTGATGTTAAAAGGGCTTTACTTTACTACATACAAAGAACGCAATCTTTCAGAAAGACTAAACAGTTGTTTGTCTCGTTCTCTCCACCGCATAAAGGCAACCCCATCTAAAAATGAGGGATAGCTAGGTGGATTGTAAAGTGCATACAAATTTGCTATCACAAAGCAAAAAGAACATTATCTGTTCCACCTAAAGCCCACTCTACAAGAAAGATAGGGGCTTCTATGGCTTTTCTAGGGAACATACCCTTAGATGACATCTGCAAAGCAGCCACATTGTCAACACCGCACACCTTCACAAAACATTACTGTGTAGACGTGCACTCCAAACAACAAGCTAGTGTGGGCCAGGCTGTACTAAAGACACTGTTTCAAACCACTGCAACGGATACCGGTGGTCGCCGCTAGGGTTGGGTACTGCTATATAATCTATGCACAGTGTATAATCTGCAGCTCATATGCCTCGAACGGAATATGCTACTTACCAGTATGCATCTGTTCTTGGCATGTAGAGCTGCAGATCTATACACGCCCACCCGCCTCCCCGGCTACCTGTATCCGTTCCAGTCTATCTTATTTAGATACAACACACATGGGTTTCGTTACTATTATCACTACGCTCCATCTTTTCCCTGCTGGCGAAAAACAATCTGAGGATGGAGCCAAAGCCCATGCGCAGTACGGACCAAAGGAGGAGTCACCGAATTCGTAACTTCCAAACATTGTCCAAGAAGAAAAACAAACTGCAAACATCCGGGCCCAACACCAGATGGCGATCTATGCACAGTGTATAGATCTGCAGCTCTACATGCCAAGAACAGATGCATACTGGTAAGTAGCATATTCCTACTAGAGCATGATGTGGTAGTGCACTGTCATTTACAGATAGCATATTTTCCATTGAAATGGCTGCAAAACTTTCCCACTAACTTGTAGTTTTACTGATAATAGCGCATGACCGTTTGGAAATTGGGTTTCAGCAAAAATATTTACTATTTGCACATCACCAAGTATCGTGTTCTAATTTGCTTTGATCCTATAAAAATATTTTTTTCACCAAAGAATTACATAAATGTGTCTTCATAAATAGTGAAATATATTTGAAATGTTTGAGCAGTTCACTTAGGCTTTTTTTTAACACAACACTGAAATAGCTGACATCTTACAGCCTTTCATTTCACATGCCTTGCACAGTTCATTTGTCACACAGTTCTCTTTACAAAATCCTCTAACTTCAGTCACATAAAGAAAAATAAATGTAGGAAGACAAACTGACTTTTGACCTTTGTCTCTGAAAGCCAGCAAATGTGACAAGATTACAAGTTTTAAAGGCATCTTTATTGCTCTTTCACTTTGTGAGCAATAAAGATGCCT
The DNA here is from genome assembly GCF_964204655.1 of Triturus cristatus. NCBI lineage: Eukaryota > Metazoa > Chordata > Amphibia > Caudata > Salamandridae > Triturus > Triturus cristatus. The sequence goes on from NC_140580.1 coordinate 351,933,466, forward strand.
TTAAATCTTATCTTGTCACATTTGATCCACTTACAGAGTCAGAGATGAAAAGTCAGTTTCTTTTCCTGCATTTAGTTTTTGTTTCGTGACTGAAGTTAGAGGATTTTCAGCTCGCCAGAAAGGGCGAGTAGTCCCTAAAAATAGCTCGTCGTGATGAAATCTTCCTTGACAATGCGAGTGGATTTTTCGAGCCCTATTGTAAATACTCATTGTATCAATGGCACAGTAGCTTTATCTTGTTACAGTGAAGGAAATCAAACGACTGGTCTTCTCTCGTGTTGAGAGAGGATTTTTAAATAACTATGCAAAGGCACAAGAGACAGTTGTTACTGAACAACTTAGAAGGAGAGGCAGAATTCCAGTATGTAGGTGCTAAGGGTGGTTCAAAAATTAACTGCAGTTTCACAATCCAAACAAATCTTAATATCCCTAGCTAATCTCTAACCTGAGGCCTCCGAAGATGGTGCTATAAGAGGCAAAATAAGAGTTTGACAGATTCAGTAAAATTCTTTGAAGGGATGATGCAGGAAATATTCCAAGATGTGCCAAAAGCTGAAAGTTCTTGAGAAGATGAATCGGCATCTGACTTGAAGATTATCTCAGCTGGAAAACCAGGGCCTGAGGTGAAGAGCAGAAGCCAAGTAGAGGCTTCCCCTCTTCAACAGAAAGGAAAGACGAGCACCTGGCCCTGGGTGTGGATGATTTTATAGACTTCTGGATCCTCAAACCTACAGTGGACCCAAACATATTGGGATCCTCAAATCTTGCAGTAGATCATCAATCATGGACCCTCATCTCCTGCAGTAGATCCTTGAATCCTGCTGTAACCTGCCTCTCATATGGGACATGCTGTCATGGCTTTTGGGGCGCCCTCAGGGGCACAGGATTGACTACGCAGGCGGCTCACAGCTAGGCAGCACATGTGGCAGCCACAATTCTGGGCTGCATCACAACTGTCACACCAGCGCAGACAACATCTTAAGTTCTTAAGTGGCAGAGCTCTGAATATGTGGTGGAAAGGCTAGCCAATAATGCCCAGGACCAGAGGTGAATGAGAGAGGGGTGAGCTCCACTGGCAAGCCTTGACAATAACTTGGCCCTTCTCCCTTGGATCATGTACATCAGTGAACATTGAGCACTGCATGCTGGTGGGTCATCAGGTGGAAGACGGACAACAAGAGATATAAGACTATTGTGAGGAACTTGTGTTGCTCCTACATTTATTACACCCTTCTCCAAATTTGGATTGAATTTTAAAGCATCCTAACATAGTGTGAGAAAGTAGAATAACCCAGAGGTTTAGCTGAATGTAAGTTTTAGAAAGGCTTGGCTTAGACACCTGCCTATTTGGAGATGACCTAGAGTTTGTGAATGGATGCCAATGTTACTTCCTAATGGCCTTCTTACTAACCAAATAATGATTGAGAACCCCTCAGATTTCCAAACTGATGATTTCTCCTGGCATGAGAAGCTGCATCTGAAAAGCACAGGATCCTATTTCTCCTGCTTAGTATGAAAACCCTATAAATAAATAAAGATGAGTACTGTTGGGCCAGAAATGTGCCTTGCTTAGTTTACAGATGTCTTCCCTTGTCTTGAGTGCCCAACTGCATGTATCTGGTATCCTGATTTTTGGCCCCAGCTGCACTCTAATCTAGTGTATGTGCAGAAACCTAGGCCTCTCCCTTGTCAAGAGTAAGGTCGTACATCTGTCCTGTGACCAGAAGAGGCAGACCAAGCATGCTGTCATTATACAAACAGTGGATACCTGTCCCTGTTGTGGGTTTAGTACATGGAGTGACTGGTGCTGGCAGCATACCACATTTTTGTGAGTCCTTAGTTGCGGCCAGATCTTTTTTTTTAATGTGTCATTGGAGTGGAAGCCTTTTGGCTTAGTCATGCAATGTTCAGCTTCTACACACTCATTGTTTGTACCTGCTTTAATTTGGCATTTCATGCAGTTATAGACTGATCAGCTCTGCACAATGTTTGATAGCTATGCTTGGCATAAAATCCTGTAGATGTTTGAAGAGTTCCTGCCCTTAATGCTCAGTTTGCACACATTAGCACTGCAGTACAGTGCTTGCGGTGGTTTTCTTGAAAAAATTATTTTGCGTGCAAAATTTGATTGACGCTACCATCTGCCCTCTGCAGTGGCCTAGGAAAGATTTGAGTTAATATGGATCCTAGTGTTGTCTTCACCATTGTTTTCTGACCATTCATTTGCTCTAGCAATTAAGACTTCATCATGGTACATACAAAGATTCAAGCAACAGGTTATTTAATTACAAACCTGATATTTGCATATACCTTTCTGACTGTTGTCAATTTTTCTCCACACCACAGATTATTTCCGTATTTTAAAAAAATGTACTATTGTTAAGTGAGTGATGGCTAGAAAATAACGTCAACCTCCTTCCCCAATCCTCATCCCGCATGACCACCTTATTCTTGATGTAGTAAAATCCGGCATGGAGTGCCAAAATTCCAACTATATATATATTCCCACAGCCTTCTTTGAAAGACTCCAGAGAAAGCCACGCAGGCTACACTATCTTTCCCTAGCCTAGAAATGCACAGTTTGCTTGCCATCTATTTCTTTCACTGGCTCCCCATTAAAGAAGGAATCCCATTCCACACCTGCAACAGTGTCGACAAAGAACTGCATGGACTCATCGGTGCCTGCCTCTGCACATTTCTTTGCATTTGGTCAATCTCCATCAAACGTATTCGCCCTCTGCCTGACAAAGGATGAACAGTTTGGAGGTTGATTCTCTCCACATACCTACCTTTTCATACTAGAGCTGGCTCTCATTCTCTTCAGACTTGAAGACACAGTCTTACGCTTCTGTGAAGGACTGAAAGCAACATGTTTTAGCCTTGAGTGTCATGGCTGCTTACTGGTTTCAACACACCAATTAGACATCTGTACCCTCCAATATTTCTGCTTATTAAGAGCGCTGAAGGGCGCGACAAGCTGTGTGAAAACTGTACAAAACCTAAAATACAGAAAATACTTTTTTGCAGTGTACATTCTAGCAACCCATCTCCTTTTCCGGTATATTGTTTTAAGCTGTAAAGGACTGACTGCTGCCTATTTACGTGAATTACTGTAATTGGCTGACTAAGGTCATTTGAAAATGGGTCAGAATGTAGCCAATGCAGGTTGTGGGCTGTGTGTTCCCCAACAGAATTTTCTTTTCTATTGAAACAGTATGTAAACATTTTAATTTGTATTTTTTCAGTAGCCTTAGGTCACCTGCGTCCAAGGGCCTTCTATTTTGCTGAATTAGAAAGCAATTTAAGTGCTGAAAGACCATGCGAAACATGAAGCTCACAGGGCTTCAGTTCTATGGTAAAAAGATGTTGAGTGGTGCTGCAAATCAATTTCTACCACGGGTAGGGTGGCTGCTGCAAGTAAATGAGTAGAGAAGGTTTTTGTTTCAGTCTGGTCTAGTCCTATTCGTGTGTGGGATGATCTTTTTGGAAAGGGTTGGCTAACATGTGAAACGTGATTGAGGAATCGTTTTGTCTCTGTCCTGTCTGGTTGTGTTTTTTTAATCTTGGGCAGTCGACAAAGATGACTGTGTGATTGTATCAATCTGTTGTGCTTTTCTTCCTGTGTTAGTCTAAGCAGAGTCTGATTTGTGTCTGCCAATTTCTTCTTTGGCCATTCAGTAAACTGAACGTGTTTTGGGACAGTGGAGTGGAGGAGGGTGCCTGTCTTTGTCTGCCTTTGGAAGCCTTCTTGTGTTTAACTGTCCTATTTTCTCTTTTCTTGTAGGTTTATATCCTTGAGGCGGATCCCTGTGGGTTCTGCTTGATAATAAATAATGTAACATTTCAAGAACAATCCAATCTCACACCGCGAAATGGGTCTAACATAGACTGTGAGAAATTACAAAATCGGTTTAGATCCTTTCATTTTGAAGTTCTAATTCGTGAAAATCTGACTGGAAAGGTAGAGATCTAAAAATCTTTCTTACCTTTGCGGTATCCATGTTTCATTTTTGTTTGTTTTACAATCAGATTTTGATATTTTCTTGTTTAGGAAATCCACAAGGAGCTTCAGACTTTGGCCGCAATAGACCACAGTCAACTGGACTGCTGTGTGGTTGTGATTCTTTCTCATGGCAGTGAGGTAAGAAGTTTGAGCGAGATGGACAGCCCTCACTGTTCATCATTCGTGTGTACACACACGCACACACTCACACTCTCCCCAAACAACTGTGTATTTGAATTGTATATACAAGACAGTCTGCTCATCACTGCTTCATTATGTGAAGATACAATAAAGGAATACCATAGATTGCACAAACTAATATAAAATAAATAATCAATACATATAACCAAAGAAAATGTCCCTAAAATAATTGTAAGGTACTCTTTTTGGGGGAAAATAAAAAATGTGTTAAGTCTCCACCTTAAATTACTTAGTTTTTTGTAGCATTGTTTCAGGTACATTACTGTGATTTTAGTGAGTGATTGTTACTCGTTTTAAAAACCAATTCTAAAAACACTGTTGTGCTCTCACTCACAAGCTTGATATAGCTTACGAACGAGAGCTCATGGGTGATCGTGTTACCTGCAGTAAAGTGATGACAGGAAGTTGTCAGTAAATATCATAGCTGTTTGCAGGAGAATCCTGTCCTGCAGATCTGTTGCATTTCCACTTTCCTGTGGTCCTATGAATTGGACGTTGCTTACACTACTGATGTTTCCAAACATCTTCACTCTGTGTTTGACATTTGATATGGCGATGATGATGATGCAACGCCAACATTCGGTGTCCGAATACTTAGTTTCTCTTGCACAGCAGTCAAGGACCTCAAGCGATTGTTCCTCTCTTAGAGTGCATTTGCTCTTGCATCCCTTGCTGAATTCACTTAAAGTGCGCCATCAACTGTTGAACAGCTTCACCTTGAAGCCTCCCATCCCCAACTATAAAGCATCAGATGCAGTCTCGATCTAATGCTCTGATGATGGAGGAAGACAACAACTACCAGACTTAGGTCACCTCCTCCACATCCAACTTGATCTCTCAAGCAATCCAGGAACCTGTAAACCTTCGTCTCATGATCCCTCCCTTCTATAAGACTGTCCACATTCACACTTAATGACATTGAACTAAATCTCTTCACCAAGTTGTCTTCCACAATATATTCCCTTCCTTCTCTTCTTTTATCCCTCCCTTGACATGTTTTTTTTCTGATTTCCATTTCCGACATTTCAATCATAACTTGTAACCTGCCTGTCCTCAATCACTTCTTCCCTCAGAGAAGTCAGACACTGATCCTCCACGCCTACTGCTTTGTGTTTCTGCGTGTGGGCGGAAAGAGGCGTGTGGGAGAGCGGAGGGCCTGCTTCTGACACTGCCCCAGCCCAGTAAACATGAGGCTCGGAGAAACGAGTGGCGATCAGACTGTATTCGTCAATACCATTGGCAGTGGAATTGGTGGTGTTAACCATCGAAGACTTTATCCCCCCGGTGGTTGCGTCCGCCTCCCCTGGACCGTAAGCACTTCAGGCTGGCCTTTGCTGCAACCACAGGTCACTGACATGTTACTTTACGTCATGACAGGGCCCCTCGCGGAAAGGCATAGGTGTCTTTAATTTTTAGTGTTTCTTTTTTTCATCTTGTGTTCAGAGGCCAGAACTTAGCACTATGTAGAGTAATCTTACTGAGCATCAAACTGCCCGTAGCAAGAAAAAATTTAGGCGGACTTAAGCTTGTGCTCTGAAATTCGCGCCAGACTCACTTTCTTCTTTTTACGAAAAAAAATGTATAATTGGAATTAGCGTGTGCAGGAAAGGCAATGTGCTGGCTATTGAGCACGTTGCTTATAGAAAGCACTACTCTGCAAGCGGCGGGCGGGTTGGTTCCAATCCGCAGCACTGGTAACAAGAGCCCCATTTTCTGTTTGTGGGACTACCAGACCCTCCTTCTCCATCGGCCTGTTGTTTGCCTGCATGTTTGCCGCAACGTTTTCACTGTGTGTCTTTGTCTGTCTTGCCAAGGGGGCAGCAGAGAGCGAATCCGAAAGGCACCTCCATGGCTCCGTAAAGCTGCCCCCCTCCCCAGTGGCATATTGCATTGCAGTCCCATGGCCAAGCCAACAAGCATTGGCATACCCAATAGGTCTCGCCTTTGGGACCTTATAAGTGTTTAGCCATGCAACAGTTGATGTCGCTGCACCGATGATATTGTGCTGCATAACTACATACTTATAAGGTCCCAAAAGCGAGCCCTATTGGCTATGCCAATGCTTGTTTTTTTAAGCAATAAACTCTGGTATGGCTCTCTCCCATGTTGGCTAATGTTGGACACTGTTGGCTAGGCTGATACCTGCTACACATTGTAGAATTAGTGGAGTATACTGGAAATTTATGTTCGAGGCATGTGAGCTGTACATCACGTGCTGTGCATAGCCCACCATCTCGTGTTGGGTCCGGATGTTTGCACTTTGTTTTTGTTCGAAGAAGTCTTTTCCAGTCACGAGGTAGGAGACTCCTCCTTTCAGTGATAGTGTGCATGGGCATTGACTCCATTGTTAGTGTTTTTTTGTGCCATCAGGTTCGGACATGAATTACTGCGCTCCGGTTCGACACCGTTCCTTTGGTTTCCCTCAGTGCACAAGATACTCAGCCTCGACGGTATTGTTTCCGATCGCGTCTCTCTTTCTATCTCGTATCGTATTTACTTAATTAAACTATCTTTCGATTGGAAAGCTCGTTGAAGGCTGTTGGGCCTACCCGCGACGGGCCAAGACGCAGTCGATGGAACGAACTCCTTTCAAATTCTGCACTCGGTGTCACGCGAAATACCTGCGCACCGATTCACACGAAGTGTTTGTCTCCCGAACACCGAGAAGAGGAGTGTGACCGCGTGGCAGGCTTTCCACTCCAAGAAAACACTTTGCGACTGTCGGGGTTGATGTCGTGACATGCAGAGCAGCACACAAGCTCCATTCCAGACGTCTTCGAATCGGACGAAGAGGCCAGGGAGGCCATGGGAACCGAGGAGGAGCAGGAGCCGATCCCCATCTCAGAGCTCGACTCCAAGAGAGAGACATCCCACATTGACAATGTACTGTGAGTACAGATCCCCGTTGTCCCAAGATCCAACTCCACCTAACAAGAAGGCTCCGGTCCACCCCGTGCCCTCGGTCCCCGGTCGGCACTGAGACCATGCTTCCGACGCCCCGCCTTCTGGTTCGGCACCAAAGCCTACTAAAAAGCCTTCCGGCTCCCGAAAAGACTCACCTCAAATCAAGCTTCGAGCCCAAACCTTTGGGGTCGAAACACAAGTCTGGCTCCGACCCACACCATTCAGCACCGAAATCCGCTTCGGATCCGAAGACACCAACGCTCAAGACTCCGGCACCAAAACAGTTAGATGTACCGAAATCACTTAAAAGGACATTTTCGACTCTCCGGTCGACAAACCGGTAGCGAAACAGAAAGTGTTGTATATTCACCCACAGACGGGACACATCACCACTAAAGTGACTTTAAAAAGAAGGACTGATACAGAAGAGGAATATCACATTCCTTTGAAGAAGAGAACTGTTGGAACTAACCCTTCCCCTCCTCCTCTTCCTCTTCCATCACCTCCTTCCCCTCATTTTCAACCAATTTCACCTGAGCATTTACCACCACATACACCTGACAACCAGGATGATGGGGATGATGATTGGCCCCTACAAGACCCATGGGATGACTACAACGCCAATTCACCCACAGGCAATGATCCTGACTTGTACCCTAACAAGCCCTCTTCACCGGATGACAGTGTAGGCTACATTGAATTACTGGGTAGAGCTGTCAACTACGAATGGGTGCAGCCACATAAAGAATCCCTAGAAGAGGATTTCCTTTTTGAAACCCTTAGTAGCACGCAAACGTCATCAGATACACTACCCATGCTCAAAAGGATGATAAGGCATGTAGATGACATCTTCAACTACTCTGTCAGGGCTCGTATTCTTACCCAGAGCAGAAACAGAATACAAGCCAACACCATCGGACCTAGTGTATATAAGGGGACAATTACCATTAGATTCCATGCTTGTGTCCAATGCAAGGAAAAGAGCTAACTCCCAAACTACAGGAGATGCTCCACTCCTGGATAAAAATCCAAACGTATTGATGCTTCGGGGAAAAGGGTGGCCTCTCAGGCAGCAAACTTCTGGCATATCGCTAACACTCAGGCATTACTAGCACAATACGACCGTGCGCACTGGGACAAGATGGAGCAATTAATCCAATTTTTGCCCCAAGAACATAGATCTAAAGCACAAGAACTGGTACATGAAGGACAACTTAATCCTAACAACGCAATCAGGTGCTCCCTAGATGCTGCAGACACAGCTGCTAGAGCTGCAAACACCAGCGTCCTTTTAAGAAGACACGCCTGGCTCCACATATCTGGGTTCAAACTACACTCTTTGATAAGGAACACCTATTTGGACCAGTGGTCGATTCTTCACTAGAAAAGATGAAGAAGGACACTGAAGTGGCCAAATCCATGAGATCACTTCAGTCAACATAAAGCCGTGGTTCCTTTCGGCACTCTTTCTACCACGGAGGCTCCAAAAAAACTTCCTCAGAGACTGCCTCCACTTACATGGGCAATAACCAATCCTCTCCCTCTAGGTGTTACTTCAGTGGGGGTTACAGAGGTAACAAAGGCTAGGGGTTTAAACACACGCGCCTCCCCCTCCAAATCAAAACGGTGACTTGGCTACACTTCCCCTCCGAACACTTAACACCTGTCGGGGGAAGACTTTCAGATTTTCTACCGATCTGGCAGTCAATAACAGACAATTGGGTACTACAAATGATCCGTTCTGGTTACTGCCTGGAGTTCATCAGCACTCCTCCAAACATTCCACCAAGGTCGCACAAACTTTTACCAGCTCACCTACACCTCCTCAAACAAGAGGTGCAGTCTCTCCTTCTAAAAGAGGCTATTGAGCCCGTACCACCACAACATCACGGGTGGGGCTTGTACTCTTTTTACTTCCTAATACCCAAAAAGATGGTTCTCTTAGACCAATATTAGATCTCAGAGAACTCAATCTTTACATTCAGTCAGATCATTTCCACATGGTAACACTTCAACAAGTACTACCTTTTCTGCAGAAAGGCGACTTTCTATCTACTTCAGATTTAAAAGACGCCTATTTTCATATTCCAATCCACTCCGCTCATTTCAAATTCCTCAGGTTTGTGATAGCGGGTCAACACTTCCAGTTCAAGGTACTTCTGTTCGGGGTAACCACTGCCCCCAGAGTCTTCACAAAGTGTCTGGCGGTAGTAGCTGCTCACCTGAGAAGGCAGAGCATCCATGTCTTCCCATACTTGGATGACTGGCTCATCAAAGCCAGTACGTATCAGCAATGTCTTCGGCACACTTTCAGAGCAATTCAGTTACTACATCAACTAGGGTTCACAATCAATTTGATAAAATCAAATTTTCAACCGGCCAATACTCAGGACTACCTAGGAGCCACGACAGGTACTCAAAAAGCTCTTGCGTTTCCCAGCACAGCCAGGATTCGCAATATTCAGGCTTTAGTTCTCCAGTTTCAACCCAATCATTGGCTTTCAGTTCGGGTTTATATGCATCTGCTGGGAATGATGGCATCTTGCATCATAATCGTCCCCCATGCCAGGCTGCACATGCGTCCACTTCAAGAATGCTTAGCCAGTCAGTGGAACCAGTCACCGTGTCTTTATATGTGTAAATTTATTGATCTAGTGTTGGTGAGAGGCCGTACTCATCACTCTCTGCAGTGGTGGAACACACAAAATTTGTCAAAAGGACGGCCTTTCATAGACCCGGTTCCACAGATAGTACTGACAGAGGACGCGTCTCTCACTGGCTGGGGAGCTCAACTACAACAACACACAGTGCAAGGCTTGTGGAGCCAACAACAGAAGTTGCTCCACATCAAGGGCAATAACCAATCCTCTCCCTCTAGGTGTTACTTCAGTGGGGGTTACAGAGGTAACAAAGGCTAGGGGTTTAAACACACGCGCCTCCCCCTCCAAATCAAAACGGTGACTTGGCTACACTTCCCCCCCCGAACACTTAACACCTGTCGGGGGAAGACTTTCAGATTTTCTACCGATCTGGCAGTCAATAACAGACAATTGGGTACTACAAATTATCCGTTCTGGTTACTGCCTGGAGTTCATCAGCACTCCTCCAAACATTCCACCAAGGTCGCACAAACTTTTACCAGCTCACCTACACCTCCTCAAACAAGAGGTGCAGTCTCTCCTTCTAAAAGAGGCTATAGAGCCCGTACCACCACAACATCACGGGTGGGGCGTGTACTCTTTTTACTTCCTAATACCCAAAAAGATGGTTCTCTTAGACCAATATTAGATCTCAGAGAACTCAATCTTTACATTCAGTCAGATCATTTCCACATGGTAACACTTCAACAAGTACTACCTTTTCTGCAGAAAGGCGACTTTCTATCTACTTCAGATTTAAAAGACACCTATTTTCATATTCCAATCCACTCCGCTCATTTCAAATTCCTCAGGTTTGTGATAGCGGGTCAACACTTCCAGTTCAAGGTACTTCTGTTCGGGGTAACCACTGCCCCCAGAGTCTTCACAAAGTGTCTGGCGGTAGTAGCTGCTCACCTGAGAAGGCAGAGCATCCATGTCTTCCCATACTTGGATGACTGGCTCATCAAAGCCAGTACGTATCAGCAATGTCTTCGGCACACTTTCAGAGCAATTCAGTTACTACATCAACTAGGGTTCACAATCAATTTGATAAAATCAAATTTTCAACCGGCCAATACTCAGGACTACCTAGGAGCCACAACAGGTACTCAAAAAGCTCTTGCGTTTCCCAGCACAGCCAGGATTCGCAATATTCAGGCTTTAGTTCTCCAGTTTCAACCCAATCATTGGCTTCCAGTTCGGGTTTATATGCAACTGCTGGGAATGATGGCATCTTGCATCATAATCGTCCCCCATGCCAGGCTGCACATGCGTCCACTTCAAGAATGCTTAGCCAGTCAGTGGAACCAGTCACCGTGTCTTTATATGTGTAAATTTATTGATCTAGTGTTGGTGAGAGGCCGTACTCATCACTCTCTGCAGTGGTGGAACACACAAAATTTGTCAAAAGGACGGCCTTTCATAGACCCGGTTCCACAGATAGTACTGACAGAGGACGCGTCTCTCACTGGCTGGGGAGCTCAACTACAACAACACACAGTGCAAGGCTTGTGGAGCCAACAACAGAAGTTGCTCCACATCAATCATTTAGAGTTGCTTGCAATCTTTCTAGCTCTTAAGGTCTTTCAGACTCACTTGGAGGGCAAAGCTGTCTTGGTTCGTACAGACAACATGACAGCTATGTATCACACACAAAAACAGGGGGGACACACTCTGTCCAACTGTCCCACTTAGCCCAAGACATCTGGAAGTGGGCCATTCACCACAAATGTTATCTCCTAGCAGAACACCTCCCAGGAGTGAACAACAAAATTGCAGATCTCCTCAGCAAGCAGAGGCAGCAACTACGCGACTGGGAACTTCACCTTCCGGTTCTCCTCCCATACTTTCAAAGTTGGTGAGTCCCTCACATAGACCTGTTCGCCACACACCAAAACGGAAAATACCAAAGCTTCGCCTTCAGGTACCCACACCCGCAATCCAAAGGCAATGCACTATGGATGAACTGGTCAGGGATATTTGCCTACGCTTTTACGCCCCTTACACTCATTCCATTAGTGGTTCAGAAGCTCAGGCAAACATCTCTCACACTAATCCTGGTAGCTCCCACATGGGCACGTCAACCTAGTTTCAGAACCCTGTGGAGCTGTCTCTGGTTCCGCATCAAAAGCTGCATTTAACCTCCAGTCTCCTCACACAGAGCCATGGAGAAATCAGACACCCAGATCCCAGACAGCTGAACCTTCTAATCTGGCTCCTGAAGTCTTAGAGTTTGGTTACTTGAACCTTCTACCAGAATGAATGACTATCATTAGAGAGGCTAGAAGGCCTACCACAAGAGCCTGTTTTGCAGCTAAGTGGAAGTGATTTGTTATTTATTGTGGTAACAATCATATCAACCCTCTTGATGCTTCCACACAAAACATCATTTGCTATCTGTTACACTTGCAACAGTCAGCGTTAGCTTACACCTCTATTAGACTACACCTGGCAGCAATAGCTGCATATCTACAGAATAGACAACATTTGTTGTTGTTTAGAGTACCTGTAATGAAAGCTTTCATGGAAGGACTGAAAAGTCTACCACCAAGACTCCCACCTGCTCCTGTGTGGAATCTTTTTTTTTTTTTTAAAGTCTTTTTTATTGAAAAAGGCATGTAAACAATCCAAGCATTACAATGCTCAAAGGGTCTGTAGAGCACATTAATACAGCAGTAATAGCTCATTGCACAGTACATTATAAGTGTCGTCAAGTGTCACATACTATACAACTACAGCAGCATCCTCATCCCCGCTCCCAGGTGGCTTACATATAACCCTTCGAAAGGTCTTCCATGACCCCCATATTTGTGACCATTTCATCGGGCACCCCCTAGAGGCATAAATAGGAACTTCCGTCACCATACACCAGTCCATGTCCTTGGCCCAGTCAGCAATGCTGGGTGGGTTCGGGGCCCTCCATAGACGTGCAATGTTTCACTTGGCCACCATGAAGCCCAGAGCCACCCAGATTCTCTCCTTAGCACTGAGGTCCATGGGGTCCCAAATGTTCAATAAAATCAATTTGATGTTACATGGTATCTGTTGTACCAACGCTTCCTCCATCATACATACCACCCCCTCCCAATATTTCTATAGTTCGAGGCATGTGGGCTGCTGAATTCATATCTGTGCATAGATCGCCGCCTAGTGTTGGGTCCGGATGTTTGCACGTTGTTGTCCTGGAAGAGTCTTCGAAGTATCCTGGGATAGGTGACTCCTCCCCTGGACTACAGTGCGCATGGGCATCCTCTCCATCCTCAGATTGTTTTTTTCCGCCATTGGGTTCGGATGTGCTTATCTTGACTCAAGTTAGGAAAAACTTTTTCTAGGCCATAAGGCCTTTAGTTCGCGTCGGTACTGTTCCCGATCGGTATCAATAGTATCTTGTTAGTTTACTAACTTCCAGAACCAACTTTTTTCGCATCTTACCCGACCATCGACCCGTCATCGACGATGGAATCGAGGACACCTTTCAAGCGGTGTCCTGTATGTAATGCGAAATATCCCCACATCGACGTCCATCCGGTGTGCATCAAATGCCTTTCACCGGATCACGACGAATCTACATGTATGGCCTGTGCCCGATTCCGATCCAAGAAGACTCTCCGGAATCGACGAGCAGCGAGACTCGAAGCGCAGCAAGCGGCACCGGCCCCGGCCGACATCTTCAGCGCCGAGAACGAAGATGTCGAAGACGTGGATAACCTACCCTCCAGTCCCGCTTCCGAACATGACTCCGGATCGGAAGACGTCGAGGAAAGCCTCTTTCGCAGAAATGAAGACGACACCGAGGTAGGAGACTACAATGAGGCCTTAGGGGCCGAAGAGAGTAGCTCCGGTGACGAGCAAGGCCTACCCGTACAGACTGAGGATAGCCCAGTGCGCCAGTCTATGGCTCCGGTCGAGGGATCGCCTTCGGGCCTTACCCAAGACCTATCCCGCAGTTCTTCGGCCCCGCCCTCTGGCCCGGCCTCGGACATTCAGCGGCAGCCATTAATACCCAAACCGGCTGGTTTCCCTTCTTCGAAACGGAAACAAAAAGCTGTATTGGTTCAACTGAAACCGAAACCAAAAGTGACGCTGGTCGGATCGAGGCCCACCACACCTTCGACGCCAGCAAAACCCGTCGGCGCCGAGCGCACCAAACGAGACTTCGGTGCCGAGCTTGCAGCGGCCGACGTCGGAGTCGACATACGCAAAAAGACCTTCGGTGCCACCAAACCTACTCGGCTCCCGGCACCGACGCAATCGGCTCCGACCCCAAAGGGCAAACTGCCTGCTGCGTCTCACACCGCTTCCACAGCACCACCAAAGGCGCACTCATCGAAGAAGTCGACGGCCATTACCGCCCCTCGACTCGACGACTCACCGGCGCCAAATAAGTCCACGCCCGCCTCTACAGAACCGGTCGGCGCAAAGGAATCGATGGCGCTCCAGGTGCGACGCGTTGCTGCGCAACGCACCAAGAACAAAACAGTCCTCCAGGACATGTCGGGCTCCGAGCCGATAAAAGCTCCAACAGCCTCTTCGGCACCGGCCAACATTACTTTTGGCCTGCCGCCATCCACGGCCCCGAAACTGTTCCAAATCAGGACACGGGTCACCCACACCACAATCACGCCTGCCGAACGCTCTCCTGCGGAGACGTCTCCATTACATCTCATCGACGCCGACACCGGCAGGATGATGCTCCACAAAAGGAGAATCACTTATGAGCCAGCTTTGGACTCCTTCCGGATCCCGCTTAAGAGAAAGCTGCCAGTGGCTTCAGAACCAGTTCTGTACGAACCTCTCCATTCCCCCTACCAGGATCCACAGTCCTTCTCTCCCACACACTCCGACACAGATGTTTTTGAGGACTACATAGGTGACCACGTCCCCTACCCCGGAGAGATGGACCCTGAAGGCCAACAGGACCCCGATCAAGCTTGGGATGACCCTGTAGACTCAGGTGCACCTATGGATGCACAGGACCCACAACTCTATGGAGCAAAGACTTCTCCCACAGAGGACACTGCCGCGTTCAACGCTCTAATTGTACGTGCTGCGGCCAATCATGGGGTGCAACTTCACTCTGACACCGTCGAGGACGACTTTCTCATGGATACTTTCGCATCCTCAGAAAGGAATATAAAGACTCTGCCCATGTTGAAAGGTGTCCTCAAACCAGCAAAGGACATCTTCAAGGAACCCACCAGGGCAAGAGTAATAAACCCCAGGATCGACAAGAAATACAGATCGGCGCCTGGGGACCCTACTTACATTAGAGGCCAGTTACCTCTGGATTCCATTGTGGTTGCGAATGCTCGCAAGAGGGCACACTCGCAAACAACAGGTGATGCTCCTCCCCCGGACAAAGAGTCCAAGGTGCTAGAGATCTCCGGCAAACGGGTTGCCGCCCAGGCAGCTAACATATGGCGCATTGCCAATACTCAGGCGCTCCTCGCTCGCTACGATCGAGCGCACTACGACACATTAGAACAACTACTCCAACATCTCCCTGACCAATTCAAGGAAGGTGCAGAGATCCTCATCAGGGAGGGACAACTGCTCACAAATGCATCCATTAAGTGTGCACTGGATGCCGCGGATACAGCTGCCAGAGCCATAAACACTAGCGTCATGTTGCGACGACACGCCTGGTTGCGAATCTCCGGATTCAAACCTGAGGTACAAAATAACATCCTCAACCAACCTGTCAACCCCGACTACTTATTCGGGCCGGAGGTTGACACCACCCTAGAGAAAGTAAAAAAGGACACAGACACTGCAAAGTCCATGGGGGCCCTACAAACGCAGTCCTTTCGGAACGGCTCCTTTCGTCGCCCCGGAAATAGAGGAGCGGGTAGAGGGCAGGGGTCACAGCAAACATACAACAAGGGCACCACACAAAGCACCTACGATAAAAACACCCGGGGTGGATATCGTGGCTCCAGCACAAAGGGCAGAGGACGCGGCTACGGCAACACCAGGTCCTCCCCCAAGAACAAGCAGTGACGCCCTCTCCCTTCCTCCCGACCACCTAACACCTGTCGGGGGAAGGCTACAAAGGTTCCTGTCCACGTGGAACTCCATCACCACGGATAGGTGGGTCAAAGATATTGCCAAATACGGTTACTGCCTAGAATTAACCTCAACTCCACCCACAATACCTCCAAAAAACCGTCCTATGGCCTCAGAGCACTTAACGCTCTTACAGCAGGAGGTGCAAAGTATGCTACTAAAAGGCGCAATAGAGGTCGTACCCGTCCACGAGCAAGGTACGGGGGTGTACTCCCTGTACTTTTTAATACCGAAAAAGGACGGGTCCCTCAGACCTATATTAGACCTGAGACCCCTGAACCAGTACATTCTTTCCGAGCATTTTCACATGCTCACTTTACAGTAAGTCCTCCCGCTGCTCAAGCAGGGAGACTTCCTGGCCACACTGGACCTCAAAGATGCGTATTTCCACATACCCATTCACCCCTCACACAAGAAATACCTCAGGTTCACTGTTCAGGGGCAGCACTACCAATTCAAAGTCCTTCCCTTCGGCGTGACAACAGCACCCAGGGTGTTCACAAAGTGCCTAGCTACTGTGGCGGCACATCTACGGAGGCAGCACATACACGTCTACCTTTACCTGGACGACTGGCTCGTTCAAGCGAAGTCAGCCCAGCAATGTGCCAGCCACATGTCCCGCACCATTCACCTCCTTCACAGTCTGGGGTTCTCACTAAATTACCCAAAATCCCATCTTCAGCCCGCACACGTACAACAGTACCTAGGTGCGACTATAGACACTCTGGCGGCCACAGCTCAGCCAAATTTAGTGAGAATCAACAGCATGCAAATGCTGATTTCCAAGTTCAAACCACAACACTCCCTTCCCGCGCGAGTGTTCATGCAGTTGATAGGCATGATGGCCTCCTGCCTTTTCATTGTCCCACACGCGAGACTACATATGCGCCCGCTTCAGGAGTGCTTAGCACATCAGTGGAATCAGGCTCAAGGACAGTTGAAAGACCTAGTGTTGGTGAGCGGTCGGGCATACAACTCTCTGCATTGGTGGAATCCACAAAACCTTTGCAAGGGCCGACCGTTCCAAGAGCCTGTTCCACAAATAATACTGACAGCGGACGCGTCTCTCCAGGGATGGGGAGCTCATGTACTCAATTACACAGTGCAGGGACTATGGACTACACAACAAAGGAAGATGCACATCAACATTCTGGAATTGATGGCAATCTTCCTCGCAATGAAAGCATTCAAAGTACACTTGTGCAACAAAGTCGTGTTGATCCGGACGGACAACATGACCGCCATGTACTACATACAAAAGCAGGGAGGAACACACTCTCCACAGTTGTCTCATCTGGCTCAGAGCATGTGGAAGTGGGCCATTCAGAGGAACATGTTCCTCATGGCGGAACACCTCCCCGGCAAGGACAACCAGATGGCGGATCTGCTCAGCAGACACAGCCACCAGATGCACGAGTGGGAGTTACACCCATCAGTACTCCAACCGTACTTCCAGCAGTGGGGTCATCCAGAGATAGACCTATTCGCCACAAGCGAAAACGCAAAATGCCAAAGCTTTGCCGCCAGGTTCCCACATCCGCAGTCGCAGGGCAATGCGATATGGATGAACTGGTCCGGCAGATTTGCGTACGCTTTTCCACCAGCACCGCTGATACCGCTGGTGGCACGCAAACTCAGACAACACTCACTGACACTCGTCCTGGTTGCTCCAACGTGGGCACGCCAGCCGTGGTACACCACCTTTCTCGAACTTTCCGTGGTGCCGCATCAAAGGCTGCGGGTCAAACCCGAGCATTTGACGCAGAACCATGGAGAGATTCAGCACCCAGATCCGCAACAGCTGAACCTGGCAATCTGGCTCCTGAAGTCCTAGAGTTTGGCTACCTAAACCTGCCACCTGACTGTATGGACATCATTAAGGAGGCCAGGAGACCCACTACCAGAGCTTGCTATGCAGCCAAATGGAAAAGGTTCGTCATTTATTGCAATAATAATGACATTAACCCGCTAGACGCATCCATCCAAAACATTATTTGTTACCTATTACACCTATACCGATGCAATCTGGCGTACACCTCTATACGTGTCCATTTGACCGCAATATCAGCCTATCTACAAACCAGGCAGCACCTCTCCCTATTCAGAGTACCTGCCATCAAAGCATTCTTGGAAGGACTCAAACGAGTCATTCCACCTAGCCACCCACCAGCCCCAATGTGGAACCTCAACTTGGTCCTCACACGCCTGATGGGTCCACCCTTTGAACCTCTACACTCATGCGAGATTCAATTCCTTACCTGGAAAGTAGCTTTCCTAGTGGCGATAACTTCTTTACGAAGAGTTAGTGAACTCCAGGCACTAACCGTCCAAGAGTCATTTATACAGGTTCACAACAACAGGGTCGTACTACGTACCAACCCCAAATTCATGCCCAAGGTGGTATCGCAGTTCCACATGAATCAAACTATTGAACTGCCTGTTTTCTTTCAAAACCCACAGACTGTCGCAGAAAGGGCACTCCATACACTAGATGTAAAAAGGGCCCTCATGTATTATATCGACAGGACCAAACCCTTTAGGAAAACAAAACAACTTTTCGTTGCCTTTGCCCCACACCACAAAGGTAACGCTATCTCCAAAGCAGGTATAGCCAGATGGATCGTTAAATGTATTCAAATTTGCTATCAGAAGGCTAAACGCACTTTAACGATTCCCCCACGAGCCCACTCAACACGTAAGTTAGGGGCATCCATGGCTTTCCTAGGAAACATTCCTTTGCATGATATATGTAGGGCAGCCACCTGGTCCACTACACATACATTTACCAAACACTATTGTGTAGATGTGCAATCAAAACAGCAGGCAGCTGTAGGACAGGCTGTTCTCAAAACTCTTTTTCAGACCGCTGCAGCTGGCACTGGTAGCCGCCGCTAATAAGAGGGCACTGCTATATATTCTATGCACAGATATGAATTCAGCAGCCCACATGCCTCGAACTGAATATGCTACTTACCAGTATGCATCTGTTCTTGGCATGTAGGGCTGCTGACATTCATATCGCCCTCCCTCCTCCCCGGCGCCTGTAGCAGCTGCAGCCCTCAGAATTACTGTAAAGCATGGTCATCACTTTCTGTATCTACTCCATCACTGCCACAATGGCGAAAAACAATCTGAGGATGGAGAGGATGCCCATGCGCACTGTAGTCCAGGGGAGGAGTCACCTATCCCAGGATACTTCGAAGACTCTTCCAGGACAACAACGTGCAAACATCCGGACCCAACACTAGGCGGCGATCTATGCACAGATATGAATGTCAGCAGCCCTACATGCCAAGAACAGATGCATACTGGTAAGTAGCATATTCATTATAGCACATTCCCACAGTGTATGAATAAAGGTGCCCTCTTGCCCACAGTGTCGTACACAATTACTGTCTTGGACATAGCCCATATGAATCAAAGAGGGTCCAGACAAATATGTTCTGTGAAGGATTTTCAGTTGGACCAATCAGAGTCTGGAAGAAATGGCGACCTCCCGCAGGGACGCCACTGCAGCCCGCCACTCCTCTTCATCCAGCCCAGCCACGTCATGGTCGCATTTGGTTCTGAGGCGGATCAAGGGATCGGGCATGTTGTTAATGAGCTAATCATATATGAGAGATATGGCCTTCTCAGGCAAATCGCCATCTAAGATCCTGTCCTCCAGCCGAGAGGACTCTGGGAGGTCAGCCCCTTTAGGGAGAACTGCAAGCAGAGCGTGCCTGATTTGGAGGTACCGAAACTGTTCAGAATTGGCCATTTCGTATTCTTGTTGTAATCGGGAGAATGGTATGACCTCGCCCGACTTCCACAGGTTCCCAATTCTGGAGATACCAATGAGATCCCATTTGTCGAACCCCTGGGAGCGCGACAATCGACCCAACCGGTCACAGTGCCAGAGCGGCGTGGCCCTGGTGAGCTTGCCCTTCCAACCCAGGCTTCTAGTAGCGTCTTTCCATACCTGCACAGCATGTTTAGTCGGACCGGACGGATATCGGAGATTTGCTATACAACGCCCCCTCGAAGCCGCCTCCTGGGAGGAGCCATCGGTCTATCTGAAAGGCCGGGTCATCATGCCGTCTATATTGGCGAGGCCCAATAATACCTTCTCATATCAGGTAGCCCGATTTCACCGTCAAACCAACCCAACGTGAGTTTTTGCGTGGCAATGCAGGGGGGACTTACCCTCCCATAACAATTCCCACACTAATGACTCTTAATTCCTTGAAATACGATGCGCCTACCGGAATGGGCATGTTTTGCAGGGCATATAGAAGTCAGGGGAGGGACATCATCTTAAATAATGCCGCACGCCCCAGAAGGGTTATGGGAAGCGACTTCCAGTGTTGGACATCAGATTTGCGACGTTCTAACGGAGGCCGTAGGTTAGTCTCATAGAATCGGGACAAGTCTTTGGATACCCAGATTCCCAGATATTTGAACCCTTCCACGGCCTCTGTCAATTGGCAGCCCCGGGGGAGTCGGGGCTTCTGTCCGCTAAGGACGTAGAGCACCGATTTGGACCAGTTGATCCTGTAACCTGCGAATCTACCGAAGATGTGAAATATGTCCATTACCACGTTGAGCGACTTCGCCGGGAAGACAAGATAGAGCAGGATGTCATCTGCATACAAAGATATGCGGTCCTCCCAGCCATGAGTCCATCTCAGGTCCCTGATAGCAGGGTCCCAGCGGATCCACGCCGCCAAGGGCTCCAAGGCCAAGGCGAAGAGGAGCGGTGATAGGGGACAGCCCTGCCTGGTGCCCCTATCCAAGGGAAAAACAGGGGACTTCCGATTATTGACGACCACCTGTGCCAACGGTTGGCAATATAAAAGGCGCACCCATTAAATTCCGGGCCAAAGCCTAATTTACGGAGCACCGCAAACATGTAGGGCCATTCAATGGTATCGAAGGCCGATGTAGCATCCAGGGACACCACCACGGCATCCTCTCTTATAGTGTCTGCTCTGCAGAGTACTCCGTCTAATCGGCGGAGATTAAGAGATGTGTTTCTTGCCGGCATAAACCTGGACTGGTCCAGGTGGATCAGGGTGGGAAGAACCTGCAACAGACGAGTGGCGAGGATCTTAGCGAGGATTTTTGCCTCGCAATTGAGCAACAAAATAGTCCTATACGAAGAACACTGATCTGCGGGCTTGCATGGTTTGCGGATGACAATGACAGTGGCCAGTCTATGGTCTTCGGGAAGAATTCCAATCTCTTTGCTCTCCCGGTACATATCTGTAAGATAGGTGGCATTTATGTTCGCCGTCAACTTAAATAATTCTATGGTGATCCCATTGGGACCCGATGCTTTCCCCCCGCGCAAATCATGGATGGACTTCTCTACTTCGGTCACAGTTAGGTCACGCTCCAGATCGGAGGTGTCCTCCACAGTTAGAGCCGGCACGTCTATATCACGGAGTAGAGATAAGGCCTCCTCCTCTGAATAGATTGTGCGGGAAGTATGTAGGGAGCGGGTCTGTTGTCCAAATGCATTTGCAATGTCTTGCGGTGCGGTAACACGGGAGTGTTGGTCGGTGTAGACTTCAACCACTACTCGCCTCGCCCCCTCTCTGCAGTCCAGCCATGCCAGCAATTTGCCTCCCTTATCGCCTACATCATAGGTCCTGCTGAGAGTCGCCCTGTATTGTGCTTTAGCCGCGTCAGTGGCCAAGTCAGAGAATTCTTTCATCTTAATTTGCAGCTTGTGACGCGATTCTTCTGAGTCCTGTGTACGAACCGCGCATTCTAAGACCAGGACCTCTCCCTCTAAGCGCACCATATCCGCAGTTTATTCCTTACGTTGTCCAGCAATCTGTCCCAATACTAACCCCCGAATGACCGTTTTATAGGCTTCCCAAAGGGAAACAGATGAATTAACTGAGCCCTGGTTCACCTGATAATAGAGGTCAGATTCGCTCAATACTTTATCTTTAACTGAGGGAATAGTGAGATATCAGGGATTAAGTGGTGCCACGCGGCCAACCGTGGGTTCCCCCAATTCCACCCTGCACAGCACAGGTGAGTGATCCGAAATGCCCCATGCCAAATGCTGCATCTCTTTGACATTGTGAATCTGGTTCGTGAGTGTGAGTACATAGTCGATGCGTGACATGCTACGATGGGGCCCCGAGAGATGCGTGTACTAAAGCTCGCTGGGATGTAGGCACCTCCAGACATCCGCCCGGCCCATAGCCCCCATGTATTCATTTGCGTGATGCCGGGAGGTCTTTTCTGGGCCAGCGATCCAGGGAATCGGAAACGATGGAGTTAAAATCTCCCCCAATCAACAATCTTCCATCCGGCAGATGCAGGAGAAGATCACCAAAGTTGACAAATGCCTGTTTTTGTAGACCCCGCGGAATATACACTGATACCAGGTTGAGGGCAGCCCCCTTCCACACCCCAGAGACCGCCACGAAGCTGCCCAGGGGGTCTGTGTGGACCATATTAACAGTCAAGGGGAAGGACTTGCGGACTAAAATTCCCACCCCCCGGGAACCAGAGCCAAAGGCAGAATGAGCAGCCAACTGGAATCCCCACCGAGACAGGGCTTTACAACCATTACCCAACAGGTGGGTCTCCTGCAAAAGAACGACATCAGGTGAGTGCCGCTTCCGAAACTGGAGGACACACCCCTCTTTTGATTTTGTTGCCCAGCCCATTCACATTCCAAGATAACAGTTTGAGTTTCTGTCTATGAATGGTACCCATCACTCGATGTCATAGCCTCGAAGTACCCCACTGAGGAGCACGGCAAGGGGGAGAAAGGAAAGCATGGCACTGCGTTCTTGAGTACTGTTACCAATGAGAACACCACAATCGCAGCATCTGACGCATCCTGCTCACGAAACCAATCGAAGGTGACATGCCTGCACCTAAATACTGTGGCTAATGATAGCATTACCAACATTGCATCTGTCAACATTCGCATCTGAGACCAATCGAACATGACATGCCTGAACAAAAACAATATCAATAACAAAACATCAATGCATAAACACAAACACCCACCCCACAAACCCAACGGACTGTCCCCCCCCTGCCTCCCTGCTCGGTGGTAACATAACCTCCCGCCCCCCAAACTAGCAGAGTGCCTATCGCCCACCCTTTCGAGAACTTGCGGGTCTGTGCAGCCGAACCGAGCAGCCATTTTTAAGAAATCGTTTTACCAGCAATAACATCAATACTCTAACATACGTATATGAAGAGCCTCAACCAGAGCCTAGAACACACCCAATAACACCCACATGGTTGGTTGGGTACAGGCAGAGTACGGGGAAAGCATATCAACCAAGTCATATAGGGCAGAATAACTCTAGACAGCAAAGTCTGATGCATATGGCAAATGCAGCTCCATCCGCCCTCCGTCTAATTGGACTATACCAGCAAACAAAGGGAAAACATACAGACCGAGTTATTCGTCACCACCCTCCGCCTCATACAAGTCCTGTAGTGGTGAGCCACCACCTGAAGCTCGGGTGTCTCTGTCTGTCCTCATGCCTCGAGCTTGGTTGTTACGGCGCCCCACCGTGCGCCAGCCCTCCAGCCAGTCCCAGGTCTCCTCCGGGGAGGTGAAGAACCAGGACTTTCCCTCCGATTCCACTCGCAACTTGGCCCGAAAGATCATGGCATACTTCAAGTCCTTGTCGCGGAGCACCTTTTTCACTTCCAAGAAGCTTTGTCTTTGTCGCTGCACCCTGAGGGTGAAGTCCGGGAAGAAAGTTAGGCGACTGTTTTGGAATTCCACTAGCGAGGCGGAGCGGGCACACTGCAGGATGACATCCCTGTCGCGGAAATTGAAGATCCGGGCAAGAAGAGGTCACGGGGGGGCCCAGGTTTAGGCCGGCCTCCCGGCACCCGATGCACTCGTTCCACAGAGAAGAAGTTGGAGAGTCCCCGTGGCTTGAGGTAGGTGGTGACCAGATCTTCTACGAAGAGGTCCGCCGATGGCCCCTCCGCCAGGTCCGGAACCCCAATTATGCGAACATAGTTGCGCCTGGAGCGCCCTTCATAATCATAATTATCCAACTGCGCTTCCAGTTTTGCCGCGTGTGTCTGGAGGTCATCCACTTTCCTTTGCAGCGTTGATGTGTCTTCTACCAGGGAGGTCACCTTGATTTCGACGTCTTTCAGGTGCCAGTTCATAGAGCGCATATATTCTCTGATAAGGGAAACCTCGGTGGACACCGTGTCAATGCGCGACTCTAAGGAAGTGCGGACGGTGGTGGTGGCCTCCAGAATGTCCTGCAACTTTGGTTCCTTATGCTTCCCGCCAGACTCAGACTTGTCGGATGCGGCTTGCCCTCCTTTGGGGCTCGCGTCGGGGCCTCCATCCTACTCATATTTGGTCAATTTGGCTTGGAGTGCTGTCTTCGAGCTGCGACCCCCTGCCATTATAACTGCAGAGCCCACCTATGGGGATTACTTGCGATGAGTACAGGTTGTTATATATGGCAGTAGCGGTGGAATCTCCAATGGTCGCCCTCGTATACAATACGGCCCGTGAACAGCAGGAGCATCAGTTCCAAGGTACACGCTGTGGGGATCTTCCAGTACCAGGGTATGGCCAGGTGGGCACCAGGGCCGCCTCAAGAACGCCTGCAGCTGTGCATCCGAGTCAACTTAAGGAGAAGGAGGGTCTACACCGCCGGTGCCTTTCAGTGAAGGTCAGTGCTCTCCAACACATCACCTGTTGAGGCCAGTAGTGCACATCCACAATGCTGCTCTGCTAGATGGCTGTGGGAGGGATTACTGCAGCTGCTTAGCCAGTAGGAGTATTGCGTGGTAGCTGACAGGCCGATAGGCAGCTTCTAATCTCGGCCATCCGTGGACATGTGTATGCGCTGCAGGCACGCTGTTGAGTGTCTGCTCCTGTTGCTCAGTAACGCTCCAGTTCTGGCCCCGTGCTGCCCTGATGCACGGAGCTGTGTAACGACCCTGGGGAACTCGGCGGACGGCCCGGCGCCGCACCTCCCCCCTAGCCGATGCGGGGCTGTCTCCTCACCTCTATCTTCTCCACAGGCGCTGTATGCCGCGGTGGGGGTCAATGCAGGCGCCGGAGCCGAGATCTCACGTCCCCCAGCTCGTATGGCCTTTGCTCCGCTCTCAGCCCACACAAGCTTCACGGTGTCGGCGGCGAGCCCACAGTCGGCTGCAGTCTCCGGATGCTGACGGCCGCGGTCCAGGGCCCCCCTGCTGGATTCGGCGGGATGCTGCCCGCAGGCACGCCACGCTCCAGCCGCCAAAGGTAAACAGTTTGTCAGTCACACGCCGCCAATGAAACACTCAGCCACCAGGCCTCGGGCCACACTGCAGCCTCGATGGCGCAGATCTCGTCGCGGGTGTTCTACACCTTCTTTCTGGACCCCGGAGGTAACAGTCAGCTCCTCCAATTGCTGGTATCGATGTTAAAGCCCCAATGCAGGCAAAATTGATCGGATGTATGGCAGATTGTTTACTCAGTCGGCAGAGCCGGCAGATTAGGCGGCCATCTCGAAGCTCGGCTTGGCCACGCCTGTGTGGAATCTTAACATAGTCCTCACAAGATTAATGGGCCCACTTTTTGAGACCATGCACAAATGCGAACCACAGTTTCTCTCTTGGAAAACCGCTTTCCTCATTGCAATCACTTCATTAAGGAGAGTGAGTGAACTACAAGCATTAACCATACAAGAACCCTTTTTCCAACCACACAGAGACAAAGTGATTCTTCGTACCAACCCCAAATGTTTACCTAAGGTAGTATCTGCATTTCACATAAATCAGTCCTATTTTCTCTTCTCTTGTAGGTTGATATCCTTGAGGCGGATCCCTGTGGGTTCTGCTTGATAAAAAATAATGTAACGTTTCAAGAACAATCCTATTTCACACCGCGAAATGGGTCTAACATAGACTGTGAGAAATTACGGAATCGGTTTACATCCTTTCATTTTGAAGTTCTAATTCGTGAAAATCTGACTGTATTACCGATATTCTTCCCTCAACCTGATTCAGTTGCAGAACGAGTTCTACACACCTTTGATGTCAGAAGAGCACTTTTGTACTACATTGAAAGAACAAAATCTTTTCGTAAAACAAAACCATTTTTTGTGGCATTTGTGCCTTCCACACAAGGGCAATCCTATCTCTAAATCAGGAATTGCAAGGTGGACTGTTAAGTGTATTCAAACTTGCTATGCAAAAGCAAAGAGAACTCTAACTGTACCCCCCAGGGCACATTCCACTCGTATGCTAGGGCTTTCTTGGGAAACATCCCCATAGCTGACAATTGCAAAGCTGCAGCATGGGCTACACCGCACTCATTCACGAAGCACTATTGTGTAGATGTGTTAGCGAGACAACAAGCCAATGTGGGTCAAGCAGTACTTAAAACACTATTTCAGATAACTCCAACAGCTACAGGTTAGCCACTGCTTTGGGAGGATACTGCTATATAGTCTATGCACAGCAGGTGATCTACAGCTCACATGCCCTGAACGTAGAATGTTACTTACCGAGTAAGCATCTGTTCTTGGCATGTAGAGCTGTAGATTCACATGCACCCACCCACCTCCCCGGATACCTATGGCTGCTGTAGTTCTCACATACATATGCATGGACATCTCTATTCTTTACTCTTACTCCATTCTCACCCTCTGCGGAAAAACAATCTAACAACGGAGTCTATGCCCATGCGCACTATCACCGAAAGGAGGTGTCACCTACCTCGTGACTGGAAAAGACTTCTTCGAAGAAAATCAAAGTGCAAATATCTGGACCCAACACTAGATGGCGAGCTATGCACAGCATGTGAATCTACAGCTCTGCATGCCAAGAACAGATGCTTACTGGGTAAGTAACATTATACTTTGGGGGAATTGCAATATTTTGTTAAGGGAAGAATCCGCAAAGAAAATTGATGGAAACAGAAGGGAAAGAGCAATCTATGGCATTGTTCTTCTTCACAATTGAATCTTTACAGGATGGGAAGTGACAGTTGTTCGATAGGCATTCTTTTTTTTATTAGAATGGCTCGACACATCAATACTCTTTATTAGTGGAAAAGTGGAACACCTTATGTAGGAAATTGCCTCTTTTTGTATGATCATGCCCTCCCTCACCAAATTTCAAATGATGCTGCTTGTTTTATGACTCTCTAGTGCCCTGGGTCCTGCTACACAGGCGGCAGTCTTTTGTGCTGAGCCTCCCAAACGTTTTACACGATCATCTAATCCCCGATTGGCATATATAGTTGCCTTTGAGTCCCTAGTGTATGGTACAAAGTTTACACAGACTAGTAAGTTAAATGTCACCAGTGGAATACAGCACTTGTTGTGCCACCACTGCTGTGACAAAATGAAAATGTGTCTCCAAGCCTGTCATTGCAGCCTAGTCAGGCAGCTTTTAAACTGCCAAACTCAACATGGCAAAAGACCCTCCCTTGCCTCAGCCCCTCCTTTTTTCTTTCTGTAAGTCACCCTTAAACCAGGCCCCAGTAGTCCAGAAGGAAGCATGGCTGTCATTTAAAAGGAGATGTCGAATTTAAACTTTACAGGTCCTGACAGTGAAAATTTGAAATTTACGTTTTCACTGTAGTAAGGCTGGTAGTCCAATTGGCTAACATAGACTCTCACTAATCACGTTAAGTACTAGTTTCCAATGGGACCACCAGCAATATTACTCCAAGGTATCACATTAATTGTTACATTAAACTTGACTCATTGCTGTGGTCGGATTTAAGGTAACTTTTAATTGGAATTGGAAGGTGACTTTAGAAAGATTCTATTTTGTTGCTCAAACCTCTGGTGGACCGAGAACAAAGAGAATCTGTTGATGTGTGGAGGTGTGACCTCCTCCAGCATGATGGCTACTGGGAAGGGGCCACAGGTGGCAGCTTCAAAGAGGCTACTGCCTTAGTGAAGCAAAGTCACACCTCGCAAAGCCCACTCCTTTGTGCAGGTTCCATAAGGGGAAAATCTGTTGCAGAACTGGTTTTGAAGGAGGATTGGCTCATTATGCTGGGTATGCCATTGTGGTTTGCCTAGAGCTTCTCAAAAAGGAAGAAGGCTTGTGCCATCCTGGTTTGGTAAAGAAGAGTACCTATTAATTGTTTGGTTGTCAAACCCCTTGAAAGTGATGTAAAGTGGGAATGGTTGCCTCAGGGGAACTATAGCCCCATTGTATGGTGAACTGTCAGATCTCACAAATGTTTAGATGGCTTAAAAGCAGCACAGTCCTCAGCTCAGTACTTGACTGGAAAGAAGACTGAAGAAGGACTGCCCTGCTGTTCCTTGGACCCAGCAGAGAGGATGCATTAAAGACTGGACTGCACCCATGGCACCTCAGGGACCGTGAAGAGGACTGTTCCTGTTGTACCACTCATGGAAAAGATCTTCACTTGTGCCAGGACTGAAGAAGTGACCACATGTGCTAGTTGGTTAGTCTACTGTTTCAGGACCACCAAATGCTAAGGCAACCAGCACCCCTCAAGAGCCCAGCTGACCAGGAATGCAGAATGCTGACCTTCCAGAGGTGTCTCCAAGTCTATGCGACCCATTGCTGGAGTCGAAGTGGACCCTGGTCCCCATAAACAAAAGATTTGCTTACCTGTAAGCAATTGCTGAGTCTGCTTTAACCAAGAGACAAGTTGACCAATGCCGACTGGTCCTGCACTGGACTTCCCTGCTGCTTTGTAGAAGATCAAGTCTTGAGGCTGGAAACGACCCCTGCGCTCACGGATACCAGAGTGGCTTCAAGGACACTCTCTGCATCTCTTCAGAATCCTGAGCATTCTGTATCCCCAGCATCATTACTACTACTTGGCTGGACCATTGTAAAAGATAAAAGTGCACTGAGGAAACCGAGACTGCTGGAGCCGGCAGGTAACTGTCTACTAGTCCCTAAGTGGTCCCTGTGACTTGCTTCCAACTCGTTGTGGCCCGTCCAAGAGGATATTGGTGGTAGTTCTGGCCCGTTGCTCGATACCAGCCAAGCCAATTACAATGATTTATTGCATTTTTATAGAATGTACTTTTCTTTGAAACATCATGTTCGAGGCATATGAGCTGCAGATCACACACTGAGGATAAGATCGCCATCTGGTGTTGGGCTCGGATGATTGCAGGTTGTTGTTGTCTTCGGAAGAAGCCTTTGGTCACGAGGTTGGTGACTCCTCCCCTGGACAACAGTGCGCATGGGCATCCACTCCATCGGCAGATTGTTTTTTTCCGCCATTGGGTTCGGATGAACTTTTTTCCGCTCCAGCAGAAAACTTCCAGCAATCGATTTAACTCTTTAATCTTCATTCCATCGACGTCGACATCAACTCGGACCGGTTCCGGAAGCGGCTGATGGACAGGACACCCTTCAAAAAATGCCCCCAGTGTGGAGCGAAGTTCCCCCACAGTGACCACCACGAGGTTTGCAACCTCTGCCTGTCGCCGGAACACAACGAGTCCACCTGTCCAGCTTGTTCCGCTTTCCGTTCGAAGAAGACCCTCCGGGACCGAAGAGCTCGACGCCATATCATGGCCAAACCAGCTCCAGAACCGGAGGACATCTTTGCTCAAGATGTTCCCGAAGACGACACCGAAGATCTCGAGATCGTGTCCGAGGCCGACGATTCCGATGACCTCATCACTCCAGGGCAGCGTGTGAGTACCACCCCCCCTGCCCCTGCCCCATCCAAAAAAGCATTGGTCAAGACTCCGCCAGCTGGGCCCAGTCGCGACCGGAAATCCTCTTCAGAAGCCCCGCCCTCGGGCCCGGCTCCGAAGACATCTAAGCCTGTGGGTGGCTCGGGCTCGAGCAAACCTCACCTGATTGTGCCTTTAACACCCTTGGCACCCAAACACCCACTGTCGGCACCGAAACAGGCTCCAAGACCGAAATCTCCTTCGGCACAGAAACGTTCCTCGGCACCGAAGTCTCCACCGGCACCGAGACGTTCTTCAACATCGATGCCTGAAAGTCCATCGGCACCGAAAACTCAGTCGGCACCGAAAACTCAGTCGGCACCGAAAACTCAGTCGGCACCGAAAACTCAGTCGGCACCGAAAACTCAGTCGGCACCGAAAACTCAGCCGGCTCCGAAAAATCCATCGGACCCGAAAAAATCATCGGCGCCGAAAACTGCGTCCCCGCCAAAAAAAGCTCATAAAGACCCGAAGCGGACATCACAGACACCACCTTCGGAGCCAGATGAACTTTTTCGACCAGATCCTACTCAGAAGCGGATCTACATCAATCCTAACACGGGACATGTGACTGCCATCCCATATAAAAAGCGGAAGCTGGACACTACACCTCCTCCAGCTCCCATACGGAAAAAGGACTGTGCTACTTCACCACTTCGTCCTTCCTCTCCTGTTTTACCTCCTAACCCGTCCCCCCCTCCTCCTCCTGATTCTCCTTTACATTTACCTTTACCATCTCCCTATCATTCACCTCCTCCACAGGATGATAATGATGACTTAGGGGGAGGGGCGGACCCTGATTTATTTAATGATCCTGTTGATCCAAACGACCCTTTTACGTTCCCAGACCCAGCACCCATGGATGACTGGTCTTATCCTATACCTGACATGCCTGACCCCACTACCTACCCCTCCAAGCCCTCCCCTCCTGATGACCACCTAGGGTTCGGCCAACTTATAAATAGGGCAGCATCATTCCACGGCGTTACAATGCACACAGACGCCCTTGAAGAGGACTTTCTCCTTGATACCTTTGAGCAGTCACAAAAGACTGTTCACATACTGCCCATGATCAAAGGGGTTATAAAGCATGCTACTGAAGTCTTTAAGGACCCTGTTCGAGCTAGGGTTCTCAACCCACGCATCGAAAAAAAGTACCGACCAGCCCCGCAAGACCCTGCATACATTAAGGCCCAGCTCCCTTTAGACTCCCTAGTCGTATCAAATGCCAGGAAGCGCGCTAACTCACAGACAACTGGAGAAACGCCTCCCCCAGACAAAGAGTCTAAGCTTTTAGAAGCATCGGGCAAACGGGTCGCCGCGCAGGCGGCTAACCATTGGCGTATTGCGAATACCCAGGCCCTGTTAGCCAGGTATGATAGAGCGCATTATGACCAACTTGAGGACCTTATGCAACATCTGCCTGAACCTTTTAAGTCCCAGGCCTCTGACCTCATCCAAGAAGGCAAATTAATATCTAATGCCTCCATTAAATGCGCCTTAGATGCAGCGGATACTGCTTCTAGAGCGGTCAATACTAGCGTCTTACTCAGACGACATGCCTGGCTCCGTATTTCCGGTTTTAAACCGGAGGTTCAAACCGCAATTCTAGCTCAACCTTTCAACCAAGAGCAACTATTTGGCCCTGCAGTGGATACTGCATTAGAAAAAATGAAAAAGGATAATGAAACTGCCAAGTCTATGGGAGCACTGCAGTCTCATCAAAACCGGGGTTCCTTTCGTCGCTCCTTTTATAGAGGAGGCTCCAAAAACACATCAACTGAGACCACGTCCACCTTTAAAAATTCTGGACAAACATCCCCTAACAGAGGTTATTTCCGGGGAGGTTATAGGGGAAACAATAACAAAGGTCGAGGGCGGGGCAACAACAACAACACCCGCACCTCACCAGCCACCAAACAGTGACTTGCCACCACTCCCCCCAGACCATTCCACTCCGGTCGGGGGGCGACTCCAACAATTCCTGCCTGTCTGGACTTCCATCACCACAGACAGGTGGGTAAGACAAATTATCCAGTCTGGCTACTGCCTCGAACTCATACAATCCCCCCCAAACATACCGCCCAAACAACGTCCAATGTCCTCGCATCATCTCTCTCTCCTCAAACAAGAAGTTCAATCCCTGTTACAAAAACATGCGATAGAACCAGTCCCCCTTCAACATCAGGGAAAAGGGGTATATTCTCTATACTTCCTCATTCCCAAAAAGGACAAAACACTAAGGCCCATACTGGATCTCAGACTACTAAACCAGTATATACATTCGGATCATTTTCACATGACCACTCTCCAACAAGTCCTCCCACTTTTACAACAGGGAGACTTCCTCGCCACATTGGACCTCAAGGACGCATACTTTCACATCCCTATGCATCCCGCTCACAGAAAATATCTACGATTTGTGGTAGATGGGCAACACTATCAATTTACAGTTCTCCCATTCGGAGTAACAACAGCACCCAGAGTGTTCACCAAGTGCCTAGCAGTCGTGGCAGCGCATCTCAGAAGACAACAGATCCATGTCTTCCCCTATCTGGACGATTGGCTCATAAAAGCCAATACATACCAAAAATGCGTTCTCCACACTCATCGCACGATTCAAACTCTCCACGATTTGGGATTCACTATCAACTACCCCAAATCCCACCTACAACCTTCCCACTTACATCAGTATCTAGGAGCAACCATAGATACATCCAAAGCCATTGCCTATCCCAGCACAGCCAGGATAGCCAGTATACAAAATCTCATCTCTCAATTTCAAACTCATCCATCTCTTCCAGCAAGAGTCTTCATGCAGCTCCTAGGCATGATGGCGTCATGCATCTCCATAGTCCCACACGCACGACTTCAAATGCGTCCCTTACAGGAATGCTTAGCACAACAGTGGAACCAAGCTCACGGACAACTTACCGATCTGGTGTTGGTGGACAGTCGCTCACTTCGATCACTGAAATGGTGGAACACCATCAACCTGTCCAAAGGGAGACCGTTCTTAGAGCCTCTTCCACAAGTTGTGCTAACTACAGACGCATCTCTCACGGGGTGGGGAGCCCACCTCCTTCACCATACCACTCAGGGCAGATGGACCAGCCAACAAAAACTGCTCCACATCAACCACCTGGAACTCTTAGCAGTGTTCCTAGCACTAAAATCCTTTCAAATTCACCTAAAGAACAAAACTGTCCTCATACGCACAGACAACATGACGACAATGTATTATATACAGAAACAGGGAGGGACACACTCTCTCCAACTGTCCCAACTGGCACAGCAAATCTGGAGATGGGCAATTCCCCAAAACATCTACCTGTTAGCAGAACATCTCCCAGGGATCCACAATCAAGTGGCCGACCTCCTAAGTCGCCACACACAACAGATCCACGAATGGGAACTACACCCCAAGGTTCTACTCCCCTTCTTCCAAAAGTGGGGACAACCAGACATAGACCTGTTCGCCACTCCCGAAAACACAAAATGCCCAACCTTCGCCGCCAGGTTTCCACACCCACAGTCGAAGGGCAATGCCCTATGGATGAACTGGTCAGGCAGATTTGCGTACGCCTTTCCGCCTCTCCCACTAGTTCCATTTGTGGTACGCAAACTGAAACAACAGTCACTAACACTAATACTAGTGGCTCCCACTTGGGCACGTCAACCGTGGTTCACCACACTTCTGGAACTATCTTTAGTTCCACATCAAAAGCTACGCCTCTCCCCGGATCTATTAACCCAGAACCATGGAGAAATCAGACACCCAGATCCTCAAACACTGAACCTAGCGATCTGGCTCCTGAGGTCCTAGAGTTCGGTTACCTCAATCTCCCTCCAGACTGTATGAATATCATAAAGGAAGCCAGACGACCTACTACTAGAGCGTGTTATGCCGCTAAATGGAAACGATTTGCCATCTACTGCGCTAATAATGACATACATCCATTGGATGCTTCCATCCAAAACATCATTTGCTATCTACTACACTTGCAAAGATGCAATCTAGCGTATTCCTCTATACGTTTACACCTAGCAGCCTTGGCAGCCTACTTGCAAAATAGGCAACACCTGTCCCTTTTTAAGGTACCAGCCATCAAAGCGTTTATGGAAGGTCTCAAAAGAATTCTTCCCCCAAGATTACCACCTGCACCAGTGTGGAATCTCAATGTGGTTCTAACAAGACTCATGGGTCCCCCATTTGAACCTATGCACAAATGTGAATTGCAATTCCTAACATGGAAGGTAGCCTTCCTTATCGCAATCACTTCCCTGCGCAGAGTAAGTGAAATACAAGCCCTTACACTTGAGGAACCTTTCTTACAACTACACCGTAACAAAGTGGTTCTTAGGACAAACCCTAAATTTCTTCCAAAAGTGATTTCCCCTTTCCATCTTAACCAATCAGTAGAACTACCGGTCTTCTTCCCAAATCCAGACTCGGTAGCTGAAAGGGCCCTACATACCTTAGATGTTAAAAGAGCCTTGCTTTATTACATCGACAGGACAAAACCTTTTCGAAAGACAAAACAACTCTTTGTTGCTTTCGCGCCACCACACAAAGGCAACCCGATCTCCAAATCAGGAATAGCCCGGTGGATAGTTAAATGCATCCAAATATGCTACCTCAAGGCTAAACGTACACTTACAGTTCCCCCTAGGGCGCACTCCACGCGTAAAATAGGGGCTTCTATGGCCTTCTTAGGCAATATTCCCTTAGAAGACATTTGCAAGGCAGCCACATGGTCTACCACGCATACCTTCACTAAACACTATTGTGTTGACGTGCAGGCCAAACAACAGGCCTCCGTGGGCCAGGCTGTCCTAAAAACTTTATTTCAAGCTGCTGCAACGGATACAGGCGACCACCGCTAAGGGGAGCACTGCTGTATAATCTATCCTCAGTGTGTGATCTGCAGCTCATATGCCTCGAACGGAATATGCTACTTACCAGTATGCATCTGTTCTTGGCATGTAGAGCTGCAGAGTCACACACGCCCGCCCGCCTCCCCGGGACCTGTATCTGTTCCAGCATCCGTCTTACTTAGACATTACACATGGACATCCTTTCTTTCTTTTCTATATACTCCATCTTTTCCCATCATGGCGAAAAACAATCTGCCGATGGAGTGGATGCCCATGCGCACTGTTGTCCAGGGGAGGAGTCACCAACCTCGTGACCAAAGGCTTCTTCCGAAGACAACAACAACCTGCAATCATCCGAGACCAACACCAGATGGCGATCTTATCCTCAGTGTGTGACTCTGCAGCTCTACATGCCAAGAACAGATGCATACTGGTAAGTAGCATATTCCATCTCTGGTTTACCTCAATAGATTTTTGTTATTTTAGAGCCTATTTAAAGATAAAAAAGACTCAATTTTTATAAATTGGCGTCGGATTTTTTAGTGTGTTGTGTTTCTTAAATATTGACGGTTTTGGTACCTTTAAATGCTTTACCCTTGTTCCTTTGATTATGTCTGATTGCTCTATCTCGCAGCTACTCAGGACTGAGATAAGGATTTTATTAAAGAAACCTAACTGGGCCTGATAAATATTGTGACATAATTACATGGTGAGGTCTTATAACCACACCACATAACAATCCACATTCTTACACCTTGTATCTCTTTACATGCATCTTTAAGCAGATGAAGAAACGCAGGAATAGTCTAGCTACTGTTGATTCAACACTGCTTTCAAGATCAGTAGCTCTTGCCAGCAAAGGGCAGTGTGGTTTGGTGGTCTGAGACCGAATAATCAGTTGAATTGCTTATCCAATGTTACTATCTCTAGATGGTGCAATTTGGTATGCATGTGAAGGAGAAACAGCTTGTGCCAAGATGCCGTATTACATAATAGGAACAACATTTCCTACAATTAGCTGGGATAGGCTGGCAACTTCCAGTAAAGCTTGGGTGAAATTCTGTCTGTATACATGAAATAACATATTGGGATGTGTACGTAAACACGTATTCCTTCTTTTTTATTCCCCATGCCATCTGCAGAACTGAGAATGGCTCCGCACAGAGGCAAGTGTACCACACAGTAATGATAACCCACTCGGTATTACCATGCCATATTCCAAACCACTTGTGATTTGCCACAAAACTAGCCCTCTTTGGAAAAATCAGTAGATAGGCAAAGTGAGCCTTGTAGGGCTCATTTAATATGCGGGTAAAGCAAGTTCTCCAGGGTTTGTTGAGGATACTGCCAGTAGTGCATTTAGCTGGGAATCTGTTGGAACACCATGAGCTTAGCCGTAGAACAGCATCTGGGCTAAAAGGAAAGTACCCTTACACACCGTCTCTAAACTACATAGCAGTCACCCATGCACTGTCTATGCTGTGTGTCCATGTATGAACCTGTTCATATTTATTTGGATTTGGCAGGAAGTCTACTGGGCTGTTGTTGGTGTCTACTTCACACCCAGTCCATCAGGGAATAGAGTACTCGTAGCTATGATTACTATCATGGCCTCTGACTCCAGCCATAATGAGGCGAGATGCTGGTTTCTATTTAACCTAAAAGTGACACTGGGACACAGCCCCCACCTGAGGTCAGTTGAACACAGCTTAGACAGTGAATTCCCTTGTGCATTATGGAACACAGTGAAATCAAAATGCACAGATTCTGATGGGATCATCCGAAAAACAGCTGCGGAGTACTGGAGTCCTCAACAGCTGAAGCGCGGGCTGCTACCATTCACGGGGAAGCATCCCCAAGTTCTCCTTTCTGTGAAATCAGTGTTGATTGGTCAACTACTTTACTTTCAAAGTGTTTCATTGAAGTCCTACTTGTTTTGTGAGGTCAGCTCATGGGCAGTCAAAATAGCATACAGCTTTAATATTGATAATTTGGTGTCATATCACAGTGCTTATGTGCTTAGTGCGTCTTTCTACCTCTTACTATTTCAGACCCGTCACAGTCAACTTCCTGGAGGGATTTATGGTACAGATGGTGCTCCAGTTCCTGTACAACGGGTAGTCACGTACTTTGATGGGCAACACTGTCCAACTCTACGTGGGAAACCAAAGCTCTTCTTCATTCAAGCCTGTGGTGGAAGTAGGTATATGTCGTTGTTTGTGTCAACTTGTGTTTTCTGGTTCTAAATTGTCCTAATCCCAGTGAGGTTTGAATTTCAAAAATTAAAGCCAAAGTGAGTGCATCTTAAATTGTCATTTTCCGATTATCAGCCATAGGGTTGCCTTCTTGTTCTGACTCCGCAAGGATTAGTTGGTTTTCTTGTGTCTCTTCTTACACAAGACCAAAACAGGAAGGTAAAAGAGAAAATGGCATTTGTAGCAAAGCACAGGCCTCTGTTCAAAACCATAATTAGCAGATAATCAGTTATTTTATTTCTTCTGCTCATAAAAATTATTCTTAATTGCAGCAGTTTTCTAAATGACCAATATATTGCATCCTGACTTCAGGTCATGTCTGAGTAGGTAATAGCAATACTAAATATGGTAAACTGGCGCTCCCTGGAAATTATGCCAGTGCCAAGAAGGGCGTATTATTGTGCTAGTTGAAGCTGGAGGGGAGTGCTGTCCTGTCGACAGTGTGAAGCCATATGCCAGCAATGTCTGGTGCTGTCATTATTTTCTTGACATTTTATGGCTTGCAGCTTACACTTGTAACGCATCCTCATGATTATCTTTGTCTGATTTGTTGCAGATTGAAGTTTTCATGTGTGGTTGGGAGTGTTAATGCATAAAGAGTGACCTATATAGGAAGAGTTTTGCATCACTTGTGAGGTTCTGAAAAGAGCCACAAATCATGTACATTGATGCTGGGTTTAGACATGGAAATGTTTGAGTGCCAGGGAAGAGTAGCATTTTCATACATGCTGTTATTTTTAGGGGTATACACTTGGTGCTAATGAGTCTATTCGTACAGTTTGATAAAGATCGAGGTGTGCCTGGTTTGGTGGGCATTGGTGGGACGTGTTCTAGTGGTGCCTTCCCTGTGGCTCAGTTAGTAAATATAAAGGTTGAGTACCCTGATAAGCTATGGGAAATGAGCAGCCCCCTTGTAATAGCGCTGAAGGATCAATCAACAGCATGGCAGCCCAACGGGTCCTAAAATTTGTAGGTGTGGACATGCTGAGCCAAGATGTGTTAGCACTCGGGAATGAAACAGAACTGTCTAAAGCTCAACACAGATAAAACTGAAGTCCTGATCTTTGGGAGCAAAGCTCTCCATGAGACTCCTTCTCTTGTCCAACAGACCTGGGACCCACGCCCATGCCAAATACTTCAGCATCATCGTGGGCGACTAGACTCTGTCTTGTTTGTTGTTCTTGGCTTATAACAGGAATCCGTCTCGGTTGGGCTGAGCTTTATGTAGGCACTGTACATCCAGGTCTGGCTGATGTGCAAGCATTGCTCGAGGTGTTGGATGTCTGAAGCAGAGGAGACATTCAAATACCGTTCTGTGTCATCGGCATATGGGGGAATCTTGATGCTGTTATCTGTGAGTAGATCACCAAGCTTCTCAATGTAAAGATTGAAGATGACAGGAAACCATAAGGAATCTGGGGTTTCCACAAGTGATAGCGATCTTTTGTGACCTGGAGGTGCCTATGTGAACTAACCATTGTTGGTTGGAATGGTAGGAGGTGAACCAGTGAAGGGCATTGCTGTTGTATCCCGTTTGAGAACAGGTGTGTTAGAGGGTGATGTGGTCAACTGTGTCAAAGGCAGGTAAGCGGTCTAGCAATATCGGGAGGCAGGGGTTACCTTCATTTGTGGCCAGCAGGGCATTGTCTATGATGTGTAAATTAGCGGTCTCCGTGTTGCAGCGTGGTGGTTAGATGTGATCTTAAATTTGAACATAGACTAATTTTTCATTTGTCTTGCTGATGATTGTTAGGTGAGTGATGGTCCAGTAGTTGATGAGGTCATCAGGGTTTAATGTAGGTTTCTTTAGGAGTGGACTGTCTTGAGACCTTTTGGGAAGATGCCTTGTGTAAGAGATGTGTTGACAATGGTGTAGGAGAAAGAGAGCATCCCCCAGAGTGCACTTTGTCGAAGGACGGTGGACGTCAAGAAGATTGTTCGATGTCCAGGATGGTGAATTTCCAAGCCCTCCTTCTTGAAACTGCTTAACGTCGGGCCTACTTTGCACTTCAACCAGTGCTTAATTTGAGCCGCAGATTGCAGATGGGCCCTCCGGCACTCATTTTGGTGTAACAGTGCTTATTTTTTCTCACCAGATTTTGATCCAGCGCAAGAGAGAGAAAAACACAAAAGGAGGAATACACTGTTTTCCCATCTCCTTGATGGGAAAACAGTGTCAAAGGGAGAAAGAAGGGATGACAAAGAACCTTCAAGAGTGAGATAAAGATGCAGGTAGTGTCTGGTGGTGGATTTAAGAGGCATGAGATGGACTCAAGGCTATGCAGTCTTACTGTTCGAGGCACCTAACGTTTGATAGCAACGACCTTAGGCTTCTGAGCAAAACTTTGGGCCCGGGCTTAACCTTTTACAAATTATGCACTGGCTTTTATGTTGCTAGAAACTAGAGCCTGCATTCTATTGATGAATTCATTTAGCAGAACAAATGCTAAGGTCACTGTTGCCAGGTGGATAACATCAGGTGTCACCTACTGCTACACTCTTCATGAAATCCAACTTCCACCCTTTGTCCTGGCTCACTCCGGCAGGGTTTGATAGCATTGATGGCATTTTGTATGCATATACCTATCAGAGCTACCACATCCTGCCAACATTGTAACCTTAAGGCTTCTCCCTGAAGCGATGCACATTTTGACCACAGTGTCTTGCGGAGCATTTATGCATTGGCCTAAGCTGCACAATGCTTCATTCTGTTCCTTCCCTTTCCATTTTCATTTGCTATTAAATTTGAAAATCAGAGTTAATCATGTCTGGAGATAATAGTAGGGTACAGTACCCCCCGCCCCATTGCATTAGATATATTCCATGTATTCTTTTGAGTGCACATTTCTTATTTATAATTGCATACTGTATTTAGTATTGTTTGCATATATATTCCACTTGCTTTTTAATAGTTTGATAGTGCATAAGTTATTTGTAAATTTGTATTAACATGGATTATAATGCTTCATAGAAGTAAGTGAAGGTGCAAAAAGATTAATATGTTAATTCTTGCATTTAACATTATTCTCTGTGAGGCTCGCTCTTTTCAAAAACATCACATAAATGTATTTAAGCTGGGTACAGACAAGTATCCTCTTTTGTGAAGGCCACTGGCACTGCAGGCTTCTCTGAGCCACTGTTGCCTTATTGACTTGCTGGGGATGCAACAACTCCCTGAGTGCTGACACAAAGAACAACTCTTTGTGGCACACAATTGTTGTTCAAGCTAAGGTATGCAGCTGAGATGCCACTTTAGAAATTGAGACAGACAACTTTGGGTGGTTTACTAGGGGCAAGAAGGTAGTGGTTGTAGAACGGAGACTGGGTCCATCATTTCATGCAAGAGAATTCTGATACTGTTACAGTGTTGCAATTCTTTTTAATATTTTTTTAATAAATCACTTTTATTGCTACAGTTTCGTTTATTTGTTTGCTTGCAGCTATTCACATTATCTGCACCAGAATAGGATGATGATGATTTTAATAAAATCATTAGATATATTGTGTGTATTCTTGAATGTGTCTGTTCATGGTCAAAAGAGATTTGGAACCCACTAATAACAAATACTCCTGTGAGTTGCACAGGACGGTTTGCCCTAACGCCCCATCCTTATGTAATGATCAGCTGGTTCATGGGTTACAGTCCACCAGTTTTCCTGTCTCAGGTTGGTAAGTTGGCATTGAGCCTCCACTTTCACCAGAGGGTTTAGAAAACATCTTAACCCCAGGCCGTTCTTTGCTTAAAAATGAAAAGAAAAACATATCACCATGATTAGCTTCCTTCTCGCAACCTCTCAGCCATTGGGCAAAAATACATGAAATAGTTAATTATTTTTTCAAAAGGGGAGTGGGCAGAGGGTGCACATATGTACTGGGGAAGGTTAAGGCATGCAGCGTATGATGCAAGCAAGTGTATGCCGCACTGGTGTGCACCTCGCTGGATAGACCATTGTAAAAGCTTTTTCTGGTCCTGCAGTTTGTTTGCAAGTTAGCCCACAACGCTAGTGAGAGAGGATGTGGTCTAAGAATAGTAATCCGTGACACACCTTTGCTGGGTGTTCAGGAGGGGCACATATGTCTGTCTGTTGCACAGTAAGGGACACCTGGACATTTGTTGGATTGAGAGAAAGGAGGAAATTTGTACTTTCTATGGAGTGTATCATCAGACGGTAGAAGATCTGTGCTGTTTGGGATTCAAAGAGGTTCATCTGTGTTAGAGAATGGTAGACATGTCTGGCATGTAATAGGGGTTGGGATGTCTTGTGAAAAAATACATCTCCTCTGTTGGTGGTAGGGAGTGCTACATCTGCAGTGTGAGTGGCATGGAGTGATATTCCAACGAAGTCTGTCTGGCAGAGAGGTGGATCTGTTTTTTGTGTTCTGTAGGAGGAAGTGGTACACCTACTTTTTGGGCTCTATCACAGCGTAGAAGATATGCTGCCTGTGGCGGATCCTGCTATATCCGAATTCTGTGGTTTGTATTGAGGTGGCACCACTCTGCTCTGCCTAGGCAGCACAGCGAAGGCATGGCAGAGAGATAGATAATCAGCAGTGGCTTTTTTCCCTCTACCATAGGTTTTCTAATAAATCCATTTTTAAACCACTTCAACATACCTGTATGCCTCTTTGCTCGCTGCTCCAACACTATTCCCATTTGTAAATTTCTTGTTCTCTGCTCATCCCCCAATGATTGTTGAATCAGATTGTGCCCCCTGTAATTGGCAGATTGTTTTTACCAAGTTACTTCCTCGCCTTTTATTGTAAATGAAAATAGCAGTAATCTTTCTTGTGTGATGCGTGTCTGCTGTTTTTATGGTACCTTCAGGTGGACGGGACAGGGGCTTTAAGATGGACTCAGCAGCACCAGACATCGGCGATCAGAGTGCACATGTACAGAGTGATGCTACACCATTTGGCATGCAAGCAGGAGGCCAAGACCAGCCGGATGCAGTCGCCAGTCTCCCCACTCCATGTGATGTCTTGGTGGCCTATTCAACTTATCCTGGTGAGTAAAGTAAGTGCCTCCATTCAGCAATATTCCTGTTGGATTTATAAGCTAATGCCAGGGTTTTAAATTTCTTGTGGGTCAATATTAGGTGTTTGAAACCAAAGAGTTAACATTGAAGAAATTGAATTGTCTTATTACCCCAGACCTTTGTATGGTCTCATTACTGACGGTCTGCTCATATTCTTTCATTACAAATTTAGCAGTTG
The DNA here is from genome assembly GCF_964204655.1 of Triturus cristatus. Taxonomy (NCBI): domain Eukaryota; kingdom Metazoa; phylum Chordata; class Amphibia; order Caudata; family Salamandridae; genus Triturus; species Triturus cristatus. The sequence continues at coordinate 351,975,308 of NC_140580.1, forward strand.
CTTGAGATACACATTATCTGATCTTATAATCTCTTTTTATTATTAATATTAGAAGCTAGTATTAACTTTATGAAAGCATTTTAGAATCTGATGTATCAAAGTTGTACGACCCAGGAATTAGTTGCAAACTGGTTTCCAGTTGCAAAATTGGTTAGGTGAGGTGTTTGAAAATATGAAAACTCCACTTTCATAAAAATTGCATAGTGAATCCATACCAGTTTAGAGTTGAAATGGCGATTCCCAAGATGTGATTTCCTAATAGATCACATATAGTATTAAAACTGTTGCAAAATGCAAGTAGTAGAAGAACAGGTTATTTCCACATGCAATTTATCAACAAGTGGAAGTCTCTGGTAACCAGGTTCAAAGTATAAAAGGAGGTCGAGAATGCCAAACACCCTTTTAAAATGGCAGCCGTCTATGCTATCATATGCAGAATGTGCTTCTTTCTAGTTCAAAAGAGGAGGAGAATGAAGAACGAGTATACAGGCAGCAAGTTATTCTGTTTGAGCGCAGTGAGAGGGAAACTTGTGGTAAATGTAAATTGAGCAGGCTGGTCATATTAGAACTAATAGATGCCCTGAACCATGGAACATCCAGCGTAGTCAATCAGACCCTGCCAATGTCCAGGTCATGTGCTCCCTACACCTTCTGGTATCAGGAAGCTACCAGGGCATTGTTGCAGTCCGGCAGAATATTTTAGAGTGCAATCTCTATTGTTTTCGAGCGTTCCTGGATGCTTTAGGAATGATGCTTCTTCAGGTATCCTGCTAAGGCGGAGGACCGTCACCCCACTGCTTTTAAGCAGTGTAACTAATGAATAAATAAAATGATAATAACTGAAAGTCATTATTTTAATTGTGTATGCTGCTCTGCTGTCAGAGTAGGGCAGGGAAGGAGTGTTTTGCCCACTCCAAGTGCACACGAATGCTTGGCCGGCCCAAAACATTAATGCGCACTTTGCATGTTCTCCACGCAGGCTGCATTACAGCCTGCGTAGAGAACCTGTCCAGGCGCTCAGACCAATCACAACACTGCATTGCAGGGTTGTGATGGTCCGGGGAGCCTGGGTGCTTCCTGGTTCCTATTCCGGCCGAGTACTGACGCGGAGGAGAGACTGGAGAGATGCGGTGGCAATAAAGTGTTATTTTTTTACACCCCCCCCCCCCCCCCCCCCCTTTCCCGCTGCGCCACCCCTTATCTGTGCCGGCTGCCGCTGACCACACTTGCATCCCTGAATCCCAAGGGAATGTAGATATAGCATTGTTTGAAAAAGAACACACTCCGTGATGGAACGTACATTTAGACTCCTGAAATACAGACTCAGCTGCTACACAAAGTCGGAAATCCTTGGAATATGTGTCAGAGACCTGATGCAGGATCATTGCATGTTATGCTGTCTTGCACAACATTATGACGCAGAGAATACTTCCCATACCAGACAATAATGGCTCAATTATTTTAAAGGTAATTGCCGTACCTATCATGCACATATTAGTAAGACTTGTGTAATATCAAGTACTAACTTAAGCATCTGTTTTTCACAAGTTGTAACAAAATAATATCTGCCAGGCTAGACTTGTGCTCAGGAATGAATCTCTGAAAGCACACATTAGAGACTCAATATTTTTATAGATACCGACGATGTATCTGCCTACTTGTGTGTGTATATTTGCACTGAAAAAAAAAACCAATGGTTAAAGGTAGTTCTAATCAGTGCATATTTTGAGGCGATTAATTGTCAACACCTGCATTTATGACAGTGTGCCACGTGGTGGCGCTGTTTGCCTAATTTAAAGATGAGCACAACAACAGTTGCCTATAAATTCAATATGCATTACAAAAGACAGATACCTGCCTCTCCAGTCATTCTTACAGATTTGTGGGTCTGGAATAGTCTGAATTGTCACATTTGTACAAGTAGGATGGGCAGTAGTTGTGTTGGTTCTGTCATTGACAGTGCTGGCAGGGGGCAAAGGGTTGTGCAGTCTGTAGTGGCCTCCTGACAAGGGCCCTGGCACTTATTTGTGTTGCAAATCTAGCAATGGTTATAGTTAGGTGAAAATATCAGTTAAAACATACTGTTTTAAATTAACAGAACCCCTGAAATTCACCAGTTATACCTATCTCAAATAACTTACTTCTTTCTTAAAGTAACTGTAGCTTGCGCTCCTGCCATGTACAGTGTTGTAATTAATGAATGATGTCATTTTAGATGTTGCAGTGAGGCTGTCAGTGATGTCATAGAACATGTCATGAGTGATGTAATATGTTGGGTAATTAGCATCGCATGGCTAGGGCGCGGGTTATAGTTGCGTGAGATCACTAAAACTGTTATTTTTTGTGTGTGTTTAAAATGGTATGTTTTAACTGAGCCATTGCTGGCCTCAGAGACCCTATCCCTCGGAGCAAATCCTTTTTCTTTTTTGTGGCAGGAGCATGCAGCCCTCCTTCCCGAGCCAATACTGCCCTCTGCCACCCAATCAACTGGGGTTTACATACATTTCAAGGGTAGGGGGATGCACGGCCTCCCTCCCTGGGCCTTTGCAGGCCCTGAGACCCCATCCCCTGGGGACTAAGGTGGTTGCCAAGGGGGACCTGCAACACACGACATTAGGGGGCGCCGGGGGAGACAAGACATATACATTTTTCATACTACTATAGGTATTATGGTGGGATTGTGTGGCTTCTGTTTTATCTTGATACCTAGGCATTGTTTGTTATGCCCTCTTGTGTAATTGATTTTAAATTTGTGAAATCCTACTACAACTCCCATAATGAACTCCACCTATATTATCTCAAGATAGGGTTCGATCAGTGCTTGATTTGTAAAAGAGTGAGTGCCGGGCACAAAGATTTGTTCACAAGCCTGAGGCTGGTGTCATTGAATGTCGGCATACCGGCCACCAAGGTTGCGTAGTCTTGAAACCACCTCATGCCTCTTTAATCCAATACCAGACACTCTCTGTCCTTTTATTCCACTCTTGCAGGTTCCTGCCTTCTACCTTTTGTCATGGTTTTTCTGTCTTTCTTTTCCTCCATCTTTTCTGTTGTGTATGTTCCCCTTTCTTGCTGTGGGTCAAGTCTGATGAGGAACACTATGTGCTGGTCCCTAAAACCGTGTGCCAGTGAACCAAACCTGCAATCCCCAGCTCAAATTAAGCACTGGACTAGATTGTGTGGTATCAGGGTGGTGTGTGAGCATACACTATCGAGAGTCCCTTTCTGAAAATTAAACCCTAATTCAAAACAAGGAGGACGGGCGTGCCACTGAACTGTGTCTCCCAGACTTGTTCAGACATATCAATGTTAATGACTCTTGTCATACCTTCTCGTGTGATAGTCGAGTCCCCAAGCTCCTCCATGAGTATTGTGGTAGAGGGTTCTCCTCTTGTGCCAGCTGCTTCTCAGACCCTGGTGTCTAACTTCTCCTTTGTTTGCACCTTCAGGTCGCACCATCGCTTCCTTAACTCCTGTATGCAATAATGCGTTACTACAGCAACATTTATTTTTCCTTGACTTCCCAGACCTATTTTATGAATTTTGGTCACTTTGGCATATGCAGCTTGCCAAACAACTGGTCAGTGTTCAGCGCACATTCCATGCCAAGATCTCCTGCTCGTCATCAGAAAATTTCTGTTTATGGATTCCGCCACTCGCCTCTGTTTCCGTTGCTTGCGTTCTCTAGCTGCTCCTGATAAATCTCCTCTCACTTTTCTAGGTCAGCAATGTACCTCAAGCGCAGGATTTCCTGGTTGGTGAGGTCATCGGTTGCTTACAGTTCGATGTTCTAAGTTGGCAGCCAAGGATTCACATTTTTGATTATTAACGATTCGCAACTTTGTTATCTGGTACTAGGGTGCATTAATAAATACCATTTTGCAGTACGCAAATTGCAGATCAGTAGTTTTTGCAAATCTCCAAGTTGCAATTTTAACGTTGGTACATTCGGTCCTTATATCCATTCCAAATAGGATTGTGCTTCACTTGAAGCTAACAAAGCCCATTGGGACAGTAGACTAGAATTATCATGCAGAAAACAAATCATCCTAGAATATTTAGTCAGGCTCCTCACCAGGGAGCACAGGTTAGGTAACGATCAGGCTTGTGAATCGAGTGGAGCCGCTGCAGCATGGCATATCCACAATGACCATTTATAGACAGATTCCCTTACTGCCGTGTCTGAGCTGTGGAAAGGCTGATAGTCCAGCAAAAACTGGGGAAATGTGGAATAGTTTGACTGGAATTTTGTTGATGGGTTGATATTGTTTTAAACTTCCAAATGGTGTATGAATTTTAATATATTAACTTGATAATCATCATTTGTATCATGATTCAGGTCTGGCTATGATTATTTTTTATAGAAAAGCGTCAAACCTTCATTGTGTATAACTGACATTTTGCTGTAGCAGCATGGCAGTAAATTGAAATTGCTATCTCGCTGCCTCACCGAAGGCTGCCAGATAAAGAAAATAAAGAGGGAAAACATAATATTGTCCCCACTTTATATTCTGTTGACAACTTTAAAGAGAACCTATTTACGCTGTCTAGTGTTTTGCCCAGAATATTGCAAGTTATGTTTGGCAGGGGCTTTGTTTAACTAGAATGACTATAAAATACCCTGACACCGTCATCACATTGGAATACATACTATACCTGAGATTAGTTTTTTTTCTGCCATTTATCCTAAAGGTGAGGTCTGTTGATGTGGTGGAAAACAAGGAAACATTTGGCCAATTTCCACCACCAACACAGCAAGGGATTTCACCACTGATCAGGAGAATGCTGCATCATAGCAATTACGCGATGATTACAATAGACAATAGCATCAAGTTGAAAAGGTGGAAAACATCACAACTCTGCTCTTGGCGTAATATATGCTATTCCTGGAAACGCTTCGATCGTATTTGCAACCTTTTCACACTTTGTTTACCCCGGGAAATGCTCTATGTAATAAGACTATTATGTTGTGGCTATAGCATTTTCGGACTCATTATATGATAGCAGCACTAAAATATGCCAAAGATTTTCTAGATTAGGGAAGGGAAGTTGGACTTTTTGGAGATTGCCCGATATCGTGGAGGTAGAGGTAGAGGGAATGAGTTATTCCTGAATAGAAATAGTTAAACGACTTCATATAATGGAAGTCTAAGCCAAGGGACTTTCACCGAAGACAGCAAAGTAGTTGCATAGTCCTGGGAACTATTTCATTTTTTGTCACCACTTGCATTGAAAAACCTATGCCAATCACAGTTGAAAGTCTACCTTAAGAGCGACAAACCCACTAAGCCAGAAGATTGACTTTGAGTCAGAGAACCTTCCAAATCCATGTTTCATCCTGTAAACAAGACCCAGATACTCAGTAATTCTAATACGACAATTGGCCATTAGCTGAAAATTTATATCCACAAAAGGAAAGCCTCAGTCCAAGTATCAATACTTTTGAATTCAAGACTGACCACTGGGCTTGACCTAAAATTCAGTTTCTTCACTTCTGTAACGATAGGGCATTGCCTTTTTTTTGTTTATGAAGATTACTGATCACACACTTGGGTACATGCAATATGTGTTTAGTAACTTTTAACCAGTACATAAAATGATTGTATGGTTCTCCTGTGCACATCTTACCTTTATATAATGTTCTTCCTAGCTCAGCCCATTTCCCTGTGGTCTCCAGCTGAACCCTCTCAATCTTAAAATATTCATGTTATGTATTCTATCTCACAGCAGGGACACACTTGCATTTACAGCGCACACAGATACTACAGTGTTCTCTTTTCCATATATATCTACCATTGTACTTTGGCATCACCCTACCTGCCTTCTCCTTTTTCTCGCTTATTGGCAACTTTCGCTCACCCTAAATCTGAGTCTACTGCTTATTTTGTTCTCTTTCTCACTTTGTCATCAGGTTTTGTGTCGTGGAGGGATCAGAATGTTGGAACATGGTATATCGAAACCTTGGATCGTGTCCTTGCTGAGAATGCGGACTCCGAGGACCTTCAGACTATCCTTGTCATGGTAAAATATCCCTTGGGCATCTATTCAGTTTGACCTCAGTGTTGTGACACAGATGTATAAATGAGTAATGCCAAACATTAAACAAAGACATACTCCCAGCTTTTTATAGGTTGTGCGATAATGTCTTTATCATCAGTCTATTAAAGCTCCTATTGTATTGCCTAAAACGCCTGTCATGAATTCCTATTCGCTTTCTTTGTTATTGACCTCACACTGGTTTTTGTCCATCTGGAAATCATGGATTTGTTGTCCTAGTATAATTTGTTATTAAGGCCTGTTTGATTCAGAGTCTTTCGTCGTTGCATAGTGTTGTGCCCACAACTTCTGGAGGAGACTTCTAACCACAGATTATCCAGTATTAGGGGTGTCTTTCATAGATTCACATGCCTGAATCATTCCCCGTCGTCGAGACGGAAGCCTCCGGTACATAAAAAAGTAATGTCCTATAGACATACATAGAGAAAAATAGGCCTAAGGGCCTCCCCTTAGCAGCCTATCCTAGTCCTTATGTAAAAAGGACCAAACTCTTAGAGTCAGCCAATCAGCTATCACCTCCCTCTAGCACCTTCCTGGCAGGAGCCTCAGTCCCTCAGATTTTCTACCGCACGTTGTGCTAGGGAGTCTCCAACCTGAGTTCTCCTCAGGATTTCTTCAAGCCAGATTGTTCACTTTTTTGGTGACTTTCTTCTTCAAGGATTTCAACGCTGACTACTTCAGGCCTCTTTTTGCTGCAGTGAGTGTTTATTTCATCTACAACTCCTGGCATGTCTGACTCCCAGAAGAAAGCCCTTTTCAGGGCTTGCTCTTCATGTGGGAAGAAGAGGCTTCATGTGGACGACAAGCATGACTTGTGCTTGTATTGCCTTTATCCGGATCACGTCCCTAAGGACTGTAAAATATGTAGGTCTTTCCCTCATAAGACCTTGAGAGACAGGGAGGGTCGCCTTCTTATCTGGCTGGACAGGCTCAAGGACAGAGAGAGTGTGGTGTCCTCAGAGGCGAGCTTTTCCGGAACCTCTGAAGTCTCCCTGAAGAGGCCGAGAGTGACATCTCCTGGCCCCTCAGACGCTCCTCCTATGAAGACACACAAGAAGTCTTCAGAGGCAAGATCTTCAAAATCTTCAGTGTCTGACAAGGACTCTCTCACTTTCAAGAAGCCTACTCTGTCGGCCACAAAAATTGCGACACCTTCCTCGGCGCAGAAAAGGCCATCAGGACATGTCTCCACACCAACAACGACCGTGTCCACATCGACAGCGTCGTCTGTCTTCTCGTCGACGACGACTACCCCTTCTTCATCGTCAGCAGGTACTCCTATCTCGTCTATTATACTGTTAAAACCGTCGTCGACGTCTAAGTCATCGTCGACGACGAAGATTGTCCCGTCGACGACGACCTCGTCGATGAGGAACCCACCGTTGACGGAAGAGTCGACGACGAGGATGTCGACGACGAGTGCGTCGAAGGCGTCGACGACGAAGGCATCGTCGACGAAGATGTCGACGACTAAGGCATCGACGACTAAGGCATCGACGACGAAGGCGTCGACGACGAAGGCGTCGACGACGAACGAATCGTCTACGACCGCATCGTCGACGAAGACATCGTCGACGAGGAAAATATCGTCGACGGGGACACCGTTGCTAACAGCCATACCGTCGACGACCCCGTCGTCGTCGTCCATGGGACAGAAGACAGCAGGGGTTTCTGTACAAGGATCTGCTTCTGGCAAACTGGCCAAACCACAGATTACACCGGAAACGACATCTCCAAGCAAGGTACAAACCAGTTTGCCTATGGAGATTCTTCAGAGTGAAGAGTCTGAAGAGGAGCTCTTTGAACAGGCTACTTCCCCTTCTGAACTCTATGTCAAATGTCAAAGCACGGACGAGGAGCAGGAAGATATGAGCGCGCAGGAGCGCCCCGTCCAGGAACAGGTTCGCACGGAGGTCACTCCGATGGTTTGCCTTCCTCTGTCAATAGTTCAGGACCTCAAATTCCTTATCCGGGACTACAAGCAACGTTTCCCGGAATCGCCGGCGTTGGACGCAGGGGTCCCAGTGCCAACTACAAACCCACCAACGACAGCCCCAAGGCAATCACGGCCGGTTACGCAGGTCTGCCATGAGAAACCGCCTCCTCAGGTGATAGTCATCGGATGAGGAGGCTGAGGAGATGGAAGAAGGAGAGGTCCAGGGAGACCAGTCGGACCAGGATGAGGAGGAGGAGGAGTATGTGGCATCCTCACCACCTTCCCCACAACCGCGCCAAGCTGATTCACCGCCAGTGGATATTGGTGGTTTTCATAAGGTAATTGAACGGGCCGCGACGCGGTTCCATATGGTCATGGAGTCGACGGAGACTGAGTGCTTCCTGCATGACTTTAAGGAGCAGACGAAGAAGACGACGAAATCGATCCCGATCATCGACTTTCTCTGGGACCAGGGAAAGAAGCTAATGCTGACGCCGGCTTCCGTTCCTGCGGTTGTTCCACGCCTGGATAAGAAGTATAAGGCTCCGTCCACGGCACCAGCTTGCCTGACTGGCCACCCGAAACCGGATTCGGTCGTGACCCAAGCGGCCCAGAAAAATTCTCGTAATCCCTCCTCTCCTCTGTCAGCACCACCGGACAAGGAGGGCAGAAAATTGGACACGATTGGCAAAAGGTTTTCGACCACTTCGGCAATGACCATCAAGGTGGCCAATTCCATAGCCCTCTTGGGGCGTTATAACCGCCAACTTTGGGAGGATATAGCCCCATATTTAGCAGAACGTCCGAGCGCAGTTCAGGAAGAGGTAAAGGCACTACTTTCTGAGGGCCAGACCTCTGCAGCCGAGATCATCGATTGCGCCATAGACGTGGCCATGACAGGCTTTCGTCAACCGGCTGGGGCTGCGGTCCTGCGCCGCCAAGGATGGCTGAAGGCAACATCGTTCAGGCAGGAAGTGCAGACGAAGGTGCTGGATATGCCCTTCGACGGACAACATCTATTTGGAGATAAAATTGACGAGGCGCTCCAAGCTATTAAGAAGGACACTGACACAGCTAGAGCGCTTGGAACCTTGCAGGCAAGGAACCAGTCCTTTCGGGGCAACAAATCTAGAGGCCAGTCCTCCTACAGAGGATCCTTCCAGAATAGGTCCTCGTATTCCTTCCAGAATAAGACCCAGTACCAGCAGAAGCAGCAACAAGGTCGGCAGTCGTCTTATGGAAGATCTACCTTTAGGGGTAAGAACCAGAAGAGGGGCACCGGCGGACGCCAGTGACCAGTTACTCCAGCCAGTCCTGCTACCATCTCCCTCTTCACAAATTGGAGGAAAATTGACCCATTTCCTGGAAAATTGGCGCATCATCACCTCAGATCGTTGGGTGCTCCAACTCCTCAGATTCGGCCATTCCCTAGAATTTACCACCATCCCGCCTGCAACCTCACCACGCAGGTTCCCACACAAGCACCTACGGCTGCTGCTCCGGGAAATATCGGAGATGTTGAGGAAAGGAGCGATCGAGCGGGTTCCATCGGCTCAGAGGGAGAAAGGATTCTACTCCCGTTTCTTTCTGAAACGCAAGAAAGAAAAGAAGTGGAGGCCCATTCTAGATCTCAGGGCACTCAACTCTTTCCTGAAGAGTCAGTCGTTCAGGATGGTGACGCTCCAAGAAATCCTAGGCATTCTAGAGGAAGGAGATTTCATGACATCCTTGGATCTTCAGGATGCCTACTATCACATCCCGATACTCAGGGGGCACAGGAAGTTTCTACGTTTCGAGGTGGCAGGACAGCACTACCAATTCAAGGTCCTACCGTTTGGCCTCAAATCCGCTCCGCGGATTTTCACCAAGTGCCTTTCTCCTGTGGCAGCTTTCCTACGTCAAATGGGTCACCAAGTTTTCCCCTACCTCGACGACTGGCTGGTCACGGCGCCCACGGCTGTAGGCGCAACCAAATCCTCCAACGCCTGTACCAATCTTTTCCAACATCTAGGATTGACTCTCAATCTTCAGAAATCACATATGTCCCCAACAAGAAGCATCACCTTCCTCGGGGCGACCTTGAATACGGAATGCGCGAGGGCATTTCCTTCAGGCAAAAGAAAAAACAAGATCATATCGCTGGCCAAGGCGGTGGCATCAAGGAAATCCCTAAGAGTTCGCACTTTCAAATCACTCCTGGGAATGATGTCTTCTTGTATACTACTCATCCCTCACTGCAGGCTTCGGATGCGTCCATTGCAGGAAGCTCTCACGAACCAGTGGACTCAGAGTACAGGTTCGTTCGAGGACATTGTGAGGATAACACCGCAAATATCCAAGAGCCTCGAGTGGTGGAAGGATTACAGAAACCTGTCGAGGGGACTGCCGTTCCTGCTTCCAGCAGCGCCACTTGTGATCACCACCGATGCATCTCTAGCGGGCTGGGGAGCTGTCCTTCAGGACCTCAGAGTAAGTGGCAAATGGTCAGATTAGGAGCAACGCCTCCATATCAATCTGCTGGAGTTGAGGGCTGTGTACCTAGCGCTGCAAGCCTTTTTCCCACGCATCCAGAACTCCCAGGTGCTCGTCAGAACGGACAACACCACGACGATGCACTATCTAAACAAACAGGGAGGAACGCGTTCGCTCACTCTATCGCGCGAGTCGCAAAAGATCTGGAACTGGCTTGTTCTCCATGGGATCACCCTCAGGGCGGACTATGTCCCGGGAAAGGACAACACCATTGCGGACGCCCTAAGCAGGCAGAAATCCCTCTCCCACGAATGGGAGCTCGACGAGAGTGCACTGACACACGTATTCTCAGAATGGGGAGTCCCAGGAATCGACCTGTTCGCCACCAGGGAGAACGCCAAATGCCGAAGCTACGCAAGCTGGCATCCCAAACCAGAGTCGCGCGGGAATGCCTTTTCCATAGGCTGGTTCAGCGTATTTGCGTACGCTTTTCCACCGTTCCCGATGATTCCCAGGGTCCTCAGGAAGATGAAGGCGGAGCCCTGTACCCTGATCCTGATTGCCCCGTACTGGCCGAGGCAGCACTGGTTCTCGGACCTTCATCGCCTCTCCATCAGGACACCGATTCGTCTACCACAGCACCCGAACCTGCTGACAATGTCCAATGGGCAGGTGCAATTCCCGAACCTGCAATCGCTCAGGTTATCGGCCTGGCTCCTGAGCACAGAGAGTTCTGTCATTTGAACATCCCGCAGGAATGCAGGGACGTGCTAGCAAAAGCAAGGGCGGACAGTACCAACAAAACCTACTCTCTCAAATGGAAACGCTTCTGCGTATGGTGCTCGGAGAAGGGCCTGAGACCACTTCATATCACGCCTGATCAGATATTGCCATATCTCCTGCTCTTGGCGCAGTCCGGATTAGCGCATGCATCCATAAAGGTGCATCTGGCGGCAATTTCACGTTTTACCAGGACTTCCAAAGGCCCGTCTCTCTGGTCCAGTAGACTTATCAAACAGTTCCTTAAGGGTCTATATAGGTCCTTTCCAAGACCTCGACGGGTCCCACCGACATGGCACCTCAACTTGGTCCTTAACCAACTCATGAAGCACCCTTTCGAGCCCATTCATCGAGCTTCCATCAAGTACATCTCATGGAAAACGGCTCTGTTGCTCGCTCTAACATCTGCCAGGAGAGTCAGCGAGTTGCAAGCTCTCTCCATTCAGGAGCCCTTCATGCAGTTCAAACAGGACAGGGTGGTGCTGAGGACAAATCCCAAGTTCATACCGAAAGTGCCTTCAGACTTTCACCTCAACGAGCCGGTGGTCCTGCGTTCCTTCTTCGCAAACCCTACCACGGCAGCAGAAAGGACGCTCCACTCTCTGGATCTCAAACGGTGTCTTAAGTTTTATAGACAAGACAAAAACCTTCAGAAAGTCATCGCAGCTCTTCGTGGCCTACAGCAGGCCAAGGTTGGGTATGCCTCTAACAAAACAGAGCATTTCAAGGTGGATCTCTTCAGCAATAGCATTCTGCCATGAAGGGGCCGGACGGCCTTTGCGAGACAGGGTGGAAGCACACTCCACCAGAGCGATGTCCACATCAGCAGCGCTGTTCGCTGGAGTGCCGATTTTGGACATCTGTAGAGCGGCGACGTGGAAGTCACTGCACACCTTCTCCAGACACTACTGCCTGGATGCCGAACTTACGAAGGATGCGGCAGTGGGCCAGGCGGTGCTTCGCCATCTATTCCAGTGAGGTGAGCCTTCCAACATCCCGCCATCCTGGTATGCACATTCTTTACTGATTTACTGTTTTGATGTATGCCAATGTTTCAAACTGTTATGATAATAGTGTATTATCTCAAATATCTTCATGGCATGTTACATCAGAAATGTGCATAATGTATTGCTAACTACTCTGATTCAGGCATGTGAATCTATGAAAGACACCCCTAATACTGGATAAGAAACGCGTTACTTACCTGTAACAGCAGTTATCCAGTATTGGTGTCTTTCATAGATTCACATGCAACCCTCCCACCTCCCCTGGAAGGACTCACGTCTCTCTCTAACTGTATTACGCCTACCTAGCTTGGTGCGTACGAAAATCTGAGGGACTGAGACTCCTGCCAGGAAGGTTCTAGAGGAAGGTGATAGCTGATTGGCTGACTCTAAGAGTTTGGTCCTTTTTACATAAGGACTAGGATAGGCTGCTAAGGGGAGGCCCTTAGGCCTATTTTTCTCTATGTATGTCTATAGGACATTACTTTTTTATGTACCGGAGGCTCCCGTCTCGACGACGGGGAATGATTCAGGCATGTGAATCTATGAAAGACACCAATACTGGATAACTGCTGTTACAGGTAAGTAACGCGTTTCTTCCTTACCTTAGAGTATTCCCCAGGTGTCAGGCTGGATCATAAAATATTGAGCATTACCTCTGACAGCTCTGCGACGACGTTGCCCATGCTGCATTGCCTACATAGGCACCACCCTGGCACACTGGCGTCCGTTCTTTTCTTTCCATGCCAACAGTCATAGCTTCGGAAAGCTATCGATGTTGTTTTTTTACCAGCTTTTTCTCAACTTTTGTCGAGCTATTCCTTCTTTTATGCAGTGTGCCGGGAAATATGTCCCTTCAGAAACCTGAGGATTTCAAACTTTGTGGGGAATTCCACAGACTGATGTCTGTGACTGTTCCCCATTTGATCACCCTGTGGTTCCTTGAGTTGGGCCCCGATATGATGGCCTGCTCTTACTGCCTCTTGATGTGTCCAAAGGCGATTTGGGGTAGGGCGATGAAGCTCCTAGCTGCGCAATGCCGAAAGCCTCCTCGTCATTCCTGCTCCAGAGGACGGTCTCTGTCCTGGGGCCATTCATGGGCCCGTTCTAGGTGCTGTTCCTCCGACGTGTCCTCATCAGAGTCCAAATCTTCATTGAGTAAGTCTAAGAAGAAAAAATACGTTTTTGAAGCACCATTCAGCTTATCCGCCCCCTTCTAAATCCACAAAAAGGGGCACAGGACCGCCACTGCGCCTCTATGCCCCTCTCCCACACTCCTCCTGCTGACCCGGCACTGGATAAGCCTCCACACTTCCTGGGTGCTGGAGCGACTCCTACCCAACCTCAGGAGTTTTACCAAGCTTTGCCTCACCCTCTGGAGCACCTATGGGCCTCAAGGATTCAAAAGGTACTTCAACTGGGATACCTCCCAGGATGCCGGTTGGACCCTCAGGATTTCCTCCCGTAGCTGGATGAATCCTCATTCCGAGCCTCATTCTGTCTGTACGATCTTTGCTGAAGTATGATCCTTTGATGCTGCTACCTGCATCACTGACGCCTCTTGACAGACCAATCATTCTCTCTAACTCCAAGGCAACGACAACCTTACGGCTCTGACACAGAGCCTCATTCTATGGCTGCCTACTTTGAGGAGGAGACAGAATACGCTGATGAAATTGCTTATGGTTTCCTCAAAGGAAACTTATATTCATGGCATTTATAGAGAGCACTGCTACCTCCCGAGGAGGTGACCAGGCGAAGTGATATGAGTAGTTTAGCTATGTCAGTGGGCTTGACACCTCTCTGGACACCGGTTTAGTCACTCCACCCTGTCCAGCCATTGAGGAGAGTGCACTTTTTGTGATGGCGATAAGTTTGCCCGCTAAAACTCTTGACCTTCTGGTTCTGGCAGGGGAAGTGAAAAACAACTTATTGACGGAGGTACCTCAACAAGAGCAGGCAAGCTCAGAAGCCATGCTCCCATTTAATGAGGTACGTACAGACGTCCTCCCGGGGGTCTGGTACAAGCCCTGTTTAGGGGTTTCATTAAATCGCCAAATGGACCACTGCCATCACCTGGCTCTGGGGAATCACACATTTTTGACCCAGCGTCCCACTCCCAAGAGTTTGGTGGCGCAGGTTTCCTCTGCGAGGGCCAACCCAGGGACTTTCACCAGTGCCTCCCGGACAGAGAGTCCAAGAGATTGGGCAAATTGGGTAATATCTTTCCCTCCACCTGCTTGGTCCTGCGGTTGGTTAATACTGGTTGTCTTGTCGGCACTATTCCCGCACAATATTTGGAATTCTGCAGCATAGGTGCTCCCCTTGGTTTTTGATGAAGCCTGAGCGACTTACCTAAACCTTCGCTGTTGGACGGGATGTAGCAAAATTCATAAGATGTGTATTGGACACCACAGACTCCATAGTTAGGGCAATGAGCTCCACAGTGGTTCTCAGATGACACGCTTGACAGCGCTCCATGGGCTTAATGGGGGATGTCTTAGGGCCATGCCCTTTGATTGCTCGTGCTTGTTTGACGACAAGGCGAATGCAGGGCTGGAGTGCTTGAAGGACAACAGGGTCACAGCTCGATCCTTGGGATTGGTTACTGGCCTTTTTCAACAGCATTCCTCCTTTAATCTAGCCTGTGGCTATGGTAGAGGATTTCAGTCTCACCAATACCACCCATTTCCGCAAACCCAGCAGGTCCACCAGCCATTTAGTGATTGAGGTAGAGGCTCCAACAATAGTGTGGACAGCAAGGACACCTCTCCTGGCACAGGCCCGCCCGGTAGGCAGCAGGATATGGCATTTTCTACCTTTATTGCAAGCGGCCACCTCAGAAAAGTGGGTGATACAGATTGTGCTGTGGGGTTACTCACTTCCATTTCTCGAGACACCACCACCAATGTCACGATCTGTACAATGGTTGTTGAGGATCATATGTCATTTTTACACCCGGCTGTGCAGTATGTTTTTGCCAAAGGATCTATCAAGAGGGTTCCGGTCCCAGAAGTAGATGGTTGTTACTTCCACTACTTTCTAGTGCCACAAAAGAGCCAGGGGTCTCCGTCCTAATCTAGATCTTTGCCCTCTTAATGCCTTCATTAAAAAGCACAGGCTCAAGATACTCACTCTTGCCCAGTTCCTGTTTGCCTTGGACCATGGAGAGTGGTTAGTAGCCTTGGACCTGCAGGGCATTTATTTTCCTATCCCCGTTTTGTAGGCACACAGGATTTACATACGGTAAAAGCACTTTCAGTTTGACGTGCCCCCTTGTGGCCTCCCAGTGCCCCATGGGTGTTAACGAAAGTGGTAGTGCTGGTTGCAGCTCACTTCCGAAGGTTGGGCAACCCAGTCTTGCCCTTCCTCAACGATTTCTGTTGAAGGTGGGCTCCCCCCAGACAGTTGTACCCACCTTCAGATTACGGCAAGCCTTCTACATTCATTTGGGTTTACTGTCAACATGTCGAATGCACTCCTGACTCCTTCTCAAATGCTCCCTTTCATCTGAGCCATTCTGGACATGGTTCAATTTCACGCCTACTCTCCGGTGCAGAGAGTCCAGGATATTTGGGCTATGACCTGAATGTTTCAGCCTTAAACCTGGATTTTGGTGACACTGACTCTGAGGCTACTGGGTCTGATGGCCTCCTGCATGCTGCTGATGAAACACGTAAGATCGCAAGTGCAGTCTCTGCAGTGGATTCTGATGTTCCAGTGGGCGCAACATCAGGGGAATCTGACCGGGTCCAGGTTTCAGAGGAGACTGCATGTGATGTGCAGTGGTGGCTATTGAACTGTGATCTGCTCAGTAGCAGACCCCTCTCCCTTCCCCTGCTAGAGTTGATAGTGGTGACAGATGCATCACTTACTTGCGAAAGGTGGAGATCTCCAGTGGAAACCCACCTTCATATCAACTTGGAGTTACAGGCCATCAACTTGACGTTGAAAGCCTCCCTGCCATCTATGAAAGGGATGCTAGTTCAGGTGTTCACGGACGACACCACTGTAATGTGGTACTGCAACAAACAGGGCAGGGTGGGGTCCAGGGTCATAGGCCCCGTGCCAGGAGGCCTTGCGCCCCTGAAAATGTCTGGAGTCTCAGGACATCTTCCTGATGCAGATGCCAGTAAACTGAGGAGAGATGGTTGAAGCATGCTAACAGTCATGCAGCAGTGTTCTGTATGATTTGAAGGTGAGAGATGAAATACTTGGGAAGTCCCGAGTACAGAGTGTTTTGGTATTCCAGGCAAAAGGAGATAGCAGTCTGGATTCATGTGTTTTTCCACGCATGAAAAGGAAGGCTTTTTTCAGGGTTTTCAGTAACCAAAAGCAAGTAGAGGCCAAGGTGTCCTCCTCATGAACAAAAGAAAATGACTCGTCTGATATCCCACTGAGATTACAAACTTGAGAGAAAGGGGAAGAGAGTCTCCTAAAGTAGCCAGCCACCTTAAAGTCCAAATCAAAGGGTGATCTCCAAAGACCAAGACCTTGCTTTTGGTGGGATTCGGTTTTTGTAAATTACACACCAGCCAGGAAATGACATCTCTGAGACAGTTCAGAAAATGAGTGATAGCCTCTACTTTCACACCATCTAATAAGAGGAGGAGTTGGCTGTCACTAAACACAAACCCGTGAGGTTGAATTAGGGTTGCAAGAAGGTTTTTGTAACTGTTAAACATTGATGGTATGAGAGAAGATCCATGAGGACTACATTTACTGCCTCAAAAGGACAATTGGAAGCCTGAGGGAGTCAGCTTTGGTGTGATCAACTAAGGAAGAGTTGATCTAATTGAGTGTCTGAGATGGAACCCTCTTAAATGGAAGTCATGGATGATAGTTTTTGGAAGCGGCAAAATAATCCAGAAGGATCAAAGCGGCAACATCATCATCATTCAGGGCAATACAAATATCATTCAGACCTGCAGCCCGCACAGATTCAGTAAAGTGTGCTGGGTAGAAGCATCCTTTTGTTTTTTCTACAGCAGCAGAGTATTAAAACCGAAGACAAAGCTTGGTGTTAGTTGCTCTTTTTGTAGTATTTTGTCAGAGTACACGTTTTGGACCATGACATACTGCTTGAAAGACTATTTGATTTCTTAGTAGTTTTTCCTGTGGATCCAGTTATTTCTCCACTTACACAGCAAACGAGCATGGATTAAGTTGATGGTGATGTCAAAGGGTATTACAGGGCTCAATTCATCATTATCCAGGTGCATCATGTGGCCAATCTTTTAGCACAGTATCGAGCACAGTTATAAATGTACGTATTATAAACACAAAATTCACTATAAGTAAGAAGTGAACAAGGCACCAGGCCAACATCACCACTTTTGTGGACCCTTTATTTTAATGTAAAGTAAGCTTGCAATGCAAAAACCGAACTAAGGGCCTGATTTAGTGTTCGGCGGATGGAGTAAAGGAAGCTAGGTTGAAGGAGGACTTGACATTCGCCACCTTGCCTTAACTCTACCTAACCGATTTAGAGATGTCCGCCGGCCATGTGGACATCTCTATACATTGGCAGCAACCTTGGTAATCGTGGTTCCTGTAAGTGTAAGAACTGTTTGACGTAGAGCTTCAGCAAATATGAAGGCCAGTTAGACCACATTTTCAAAATTGTTTATTTTTCTAAAACAAACTCTCAAAGAAGAAGTTTGTGTTTGAAAAATGAAAAAATCTAATGACCACCCCACAGTGAGAGTTATGTCCCATAGTGTGTGGGCCACTTTTATTTTTTACACTATCCTTTACACCCATGACATACCTGGCTGCGACGGACAGTAAAAAAATAAAGCCACACAACTGTCACTGCCCACTACAAATAGGTTGGGCAGTCGAATGGCTTCCCTCCGATGGCACCTATTCCCTTTGGGTGTCTGTGGAAGGTTAACTCTGAAGGAGCAAATTTTACTCCATCTGAGTAATCCTGGCAGTCCACTCACTTCTAAATTGGTCTGGCGGGCTCAGAGTTGGGCAGAGAGGGTACTTGATTGCCATTGCAGCAGAGTACCCTGTCTACCATACTCTAAATCCGTTCCGAAGATTGAGATGCCTGTACTGGAAGGAGCAGAGTCTCACTTGCTTCTTTTTGCCTGGCACTCACATCAGTGAACACAGTCTACCTTCGAGAAAATCAGAAATGTAGATGTCCTACTCAGTACAGCGTTATTGTTCCCTCTCCAAGTCAACAAATTGAGCAAACACGTTGTTGGCCTGCAGCTCTCCCCGCCCATAAATTAGTGGCATGTGGGTGGATTTTATCTTTGTTTGGAATGGATGAAAAATTAAAAATCAATGTTTCTTATTTTGGAAATTTGTGATATGAATAACTTTAAATACAAATTTGGTGGGATGAAGAATACCCAATATCACCATTGAAAAATAAATACAGATTGAACTTTGATCAACAACTTGTGATTTACAGCAATGAACTCGACGCAATCCTTTTTTATAGGGACACAAGGCAGTGCAAATGGGGACGAACCACAGTGGGGGGACGCTACTTCATTTTATTAATGTTTTTCATACTCAAGGATCAGAGAGTGAAACCCTTCTGCACGCCATAAAAGAAGTAAGATTCAACTTAAGTTTGGAATATCAAGGAGTGAGTGATCCTTCTCACTTGTGGATTTTATCTTTGGTATTCTGATGGAATACTGGGTCTATTGCAGCATAATTTCCTCTGGGCTGGCAAAAGAAGTTATAGACTGGGTTCAAAGGTCACAAAATGAAGTGAGGTGAACTTGCTTGAACCTACAGAATCATTATTGCATAAAACCATCCATCAAATTACTTATCTAGCTTTTGGTGAATGCATGGATCACTTTCTGTGTAGTGACCATAGGACAGCATTTTGATGCCATTCAAGAGGCGAAAGCATTGCTTGAATGAATGATGCTGCAAACAGGGAAAGCTGATGTTTTTCTTGAAAAAGAGGAAAGAAATGTATCCAACTATCAGGATCTACTATCAGTATTGTTCTTAAACAAGTGTTATCTTAGAATTAGAGATCCTGCTGCACAAGGCACAGTATTACCCAATGCTATTGCACTGAATGTTTTGATTATGAGGAGCACCATGGAAGTGCTGATGTTGATGCACGGCCTTTCTCCTTTGAATTACTAGTTGCAGCCTTAATCAGTAGTGAGATACTAAATCCTACAGTTATACAGCCTTTGTTGGACATAAAAAGTATACCTGAAGACAGGACTTACTTCAAGTAGGTCACGCTTAAAGCATCCCTCAGTCATGGGGCATGCTGGATATGTAGTGCACCAAAAGATGGAAACATATTGTAGGCAATGTTGAAATTTTTCTTGTAACTTGTACATAAAATCTACAGTTGTGAATTCTGTTCTATTGGTGGACAAATGTATCAGTCCTGAAAAGTAATTATGCTTTATTGAATAACTTGGCCAGCTACAAATCAGTAGTGGTATAACACATTTTCAACAGCTGCCAGCTGTTATTTTATAAAATATAGTGGCAGGTACCTTTGTCCAAATAGGGACCCATCTTCCTAGTCAGGATAAGGGAGTTACACTCTTAAAATAACCCCTGCTCACCCCCTTGGTAGCTTGGCATGAACAGTCAGGCTTATGTTAGAGGCAGTGTGTAAAGCATTTGCACATAACCAACAGTAATACAGTGTAAGCACTACAAAAGTACACCACACCAGTTTAGAAAATAAGACCAAAAACTATACAAATCCACAATACAGTAGTTAGAAATATTCAGTTATCAAAATAACCTTGAAATACAGTTCCTTGAAGTTGAGAGCTCGGTGTCGTGAACAAACAAATCCAAACGGTTCTGGCTGACCGCGGCGTCACAGGCCAGCTACGGTATCCTGGAGACCCGCAAACTAGTACCTTTAGAAATGCAGGGCATCAGCGACCTATCTTTGAGCTTCCGAAAGCATTGCGTCCGCAGGGGAATGTTCCGTAGGTCGGTGCAGGAGTCGGGCCCTCGAAGTCACACACGTTGCAGGTCGAACTCCTTACGGTTAAAGTCAGGAGCGCTGGCGTCGGTGGACACCGGGTGCTGCGGTGCGAAGTGCAGCGGTGTGGCGTGCGATGTCCTCCACAGTGGCTTGATGGTGGCGTAAGATGGCGGCGGCGGTGACACCAGGGGCACGGTGCGGAGTGATGCGGTGCTCGACGCGGTGCAGGCAGGTCACTGTGCAAGCAGCATTGCCGTCATTGCTGAAGCGCTGTCGTCGGCTGACGAACTGGTGTCTATGGACTCCGGATTGCAAGTTTGTTTTTGAAATTCACAGTAAACCAAAGGCCCCCACAACATTGTGGTTTTCGCCGACAATGTGATGGTTATTATTGTGTTTTTTTCCTGTCCCTTACCATCAGATATTCCCTAGCATTGAGAGCTGGAAAACGTAGTGAATATTCAGTTCACCCTAAATAGATCAGACAGAGTAATGCCCTTTCTCCAGAGGCCACTACTCTGCTGGTTTGTCAGGGCATTTTTTTCCATCAACAGAGGCAACGGGACTCCATGAATGAAGTACTTGGGGTCCACCTGTCTCTAAATGACGTGGGTGGACATTGTAAACCATGACATTTGTTATGTATTACACTGTCCGCCAACCTCGAAATCGGGCCCTATGTCTTTGTTTGGTTTTTCAATATTTTTGTTTTACTTTGCCTTGTTGTTGTATGTATAATTCCCTCTGCAGTTTTATTCAGTTTGATGAATTCAACCATGGACTGTATTTCATGCTAACATTTCTTGAAGTACTGCTTATCCAGCCATGGATCTCAGAACAGACTATCTCTTTGGTACCCTGAAAGAGGTTTATCACCTGTTGCTACCGGTGCGGATATATCGCTCTCCTCTTCCTGCGTGGGTGCCTGTGCTCCTTCATCAAGGCGCAGCGCTCCCCCGGCCAAGCAATGGAGCTCAGTGATCCTAAACAACGCCAACTTTCATTTGACGCGGCAAGTTTGCCTCACAGCGAGGAAAGTGATGGCCCTCCACGTGAAGACCCTCCAGGGCATGCTGAATCTGACCACCCCCTTCTGGATGGTGCCACAGCCATTGTGGCAGAACTTCGAGACGGTTTTGGGATTCATCGGATACTGGTTGGGTTGTTATCCGATGTGGGTGGGGTGTGGGGTCAATGGGTTGTTACATGTTTAATGTTTAATGATCATTCTTCGCAGGGCATTGATTATGCTACAGGCCATCTTATGACCTTTCTGTACATTGTTATACATACATCCATGGTCTCAATGACATTCCCATCTAAGAGTCCTGGGGCAGTAAGGTTAAAATGTATGTCATGGAATGTGCGAGGACAGCCCAACCTTAGGAATGGACGACAGGTGCTATCCTACCTTGCCCGCAAGCCGTCCAAGTGATATTTTTACAATTGGGGTGGCAATCGTTTCTTCACAAACTATAGTACTTATTCAAGAGGGGTGTGCATCCTAGTCCACAAAGCAGTCCCATGCCAAGTGCATATAGTAGTTGCCGACCCTGAAGGCCAATACCTCCTAGTGGCTGGCACTTTAGGGGTGGAAACTCTGCTCCTGGTAAGCATTTACTCCCCCAATGTAGACACACCAGACGTTTTCCCCAGTATTTCTGCACAAATCTCCGAACTGACCATTGACACTATTGTACTGGGTGGGGAATTCAACCTTACTTTGAATACAGCTTTGGATACGACTGGCCTTGCACTGATCACCAAACCCCAGTCTGTGCAGTGACTCACTGACCTCTTACAGTCCTTCATCCTCGTGGATGTATGGCACACCCACAACTCCCTGGGTGAAGGATTCTCTTTTTATTCAGCCCCACACAGAACCTAGTCATGTATAGATCATTGGTATATTTCTCCTAACCTCTCACTGACTGTCCTCTCTATTGAGCATCTTCCCCGCACCCTTTCAGACCATTCTCCGGTGCCTATGGCTCTTTACATTCCCAATGCCAAACGAGCAAAGTATTCTGGTGATTCCCAGCAGAAGCTTTGCACGACAGTGTATTCATAAGCGAGATCAGGTTCGCTATGGTGGAATACTTTCAGCTAAACACTGGCTCGGTGTCCAGCTATGCCACACTATGGGAGGAATTTAAAGTTTGTATCCAGGCAACTTGTATCGATAAACAGTTTTGAGTACTTTGTTCTATCTGCCAGTACCTTGAGATTACTGAGGAAGCATTGAAAGACCTTGACATACAGACCTTGATAGAAGACCCCCCACCTCCATTACATCATAGGGCGAATCTTCTTGTAGAGTTCCAAGAACTCGCTGCTCGTGAGGCCAATTATCTTGGTAAATATGCACAGGCGCAGATATACGGTGAGAGTGAGAGACCGGGCCAAACATTAGACAGACTATTACGTCCCCAAACTAGAAGACAGTACATCGATTACAAATAGCTCTGACATTACCACCACATTTTTCTCCTACTACTCTCATTTATATACCACCCGCTGATGACGTCCTTGCCGATTTATCTTTCTGAAGTGGCCATGGTCTGGCTCGAAGGTGGGCAACAGCAATTTTTGGCCTCACCCATTACAGTGGATGAAGTTTCTCAGGCCATAGATGATCTCAGCGGGACCCATGCCCCTGGTACCGACAGGCTATCTGGCATATTTTATGAAACATATAAACCATTGCTAATCCCTTCATCTGTTAAAGGTGTATGCAAAATCTCTAGAAAACTGATCGCTCCCTCTTACGATGCAAGAGGCTGTCATTTCTTAGCTCCTTAAGCCTGGCAAACCTTCTTATCGTTGTGCTTCTTACAGACCCCTTTCTTTGCTTAAATCAAGAATGTAAAATTTTAGCTAAGATCCTTGCGACTCATATCTCTCTCCTGGTAGACAAAATGATTTTGCTGTTTCAAACTGGATTTGTCCCAAAATCGCTCCACATCAGTAAATCTTTGCACGGTCTTTGCAATTATTAATCAAATTACTCCTGAACATCCGTCCACAGCAACATTGCGCAAATTAAAAAAAAAACGAAAAAAAAAAACATTGCGCAAATTGGAAATCCCCAAAACATTCTGTCATCTTATTTGCCTCCTATATATGAATCCATGTAAATGGCGGACTTACGGATCCATTCAGGCTATCACGGGGAACCAGACAGTGCTGTCCTCTGTCCCCATTACTATTTATCATTACAATGGACCCCCTTGTACGTCATCTACAGTAGCATCATTTACAGCGTGGGCTCGGATTCCACCAAGGCCCCCTATTGGCTTCACTATATGCAGATGATGTCCTGCTGTTTGTCAGAGACTGTGAAACTAATCTCTCTCCCCTCTTCCGCGAAATTGTAAGGTTTGCTGTGTTTTCTGGACTGGTCATCAATTGGACCAAATCTGAAATATTCCCGCTAACAGACACCACGACCCCTTGGACTCTTGATTTTCCCTTTGCGCTGGTGTGATGAATCCCCTCCCCCCCCCCCCCCCCCCCGATATCTGGGTATTTTATTGCACCGCATTGCAGTGGAGGTTATTTGGCTCGATTATCAGCTCAAATTGACTGATGATTCACTCTTCCCCTATCAATCGCCAGAAGAATTGCCATCATAAAAATGGTGGGACTCCCCTGCTTTTTATATCTTTTTCTCAACATTCCCATTCCACTTACTTCTAAATTCTTTGATATGCTGCGGGCATGCTCATTGGACTAGTCTGGGCTGGTGGGCAGCCGCGCATCTGTTGGCGGACATTGACAATGCGTTATCAGTATGGAAGGTTTGGTGCCCCAGATTTTTAGGTCTTGCCTAGGCAGCGCTTGCACTGTCTCTTCGAGACATGCTGTATACAGGATATGTGATTAAAGCTCCTCCCACTTTCTGCCCATCTTTTTAATTGGCTCCTGTCCCTGTCCTTTGTAAATGGTGGCTTTTAATTGGGCAATAGGCTTAGTAGTTCCTCCTTAGTAACCGCCTTGTCCCTTCTTGTAACCTCCCATGAGGACCCCTGTTACATGTATTGTTACTCCCTAGATCTTAATTACAGCCTCAAGGAACTATTTTTTTTTTGGTTCTACCCGTCAAGCCCTCAGTCAGCCTGTCGAGCCTGTCTGCCACACCGGCCAGCCTAGCCTCCCGTCCCGGCCAACTCGTACTAGCCCAGGGGGTACTAGGCATGGCTTATCTTTTCAGCCTCCCCGGTCTGTCCAGCTCTGCCCTCCCTCCAGCAGCCAACCAGCCCAGCCGAACTGCGGGAACCAATCCGCAGTCAGCCATTAGCCGGTCAGCCTTGCGCTGGTTAGACCTAGGAGGGGTTTGCCAGACAGGGGGTGGACTTAGCCTTCCAGCCATGCCGTTCGGGCCCACCGTTCCACCGATGTCGTCAGCCTGGCCGTGAGTCCTGGCTGACCTGCACAGCAGTCCAGCCAAGCCCGCCGACCTACGTTAAAAATCACCATCCAGCCAGTCTGCCAGTCAGCCCACTTCACAGTGAGCCGCCCAGCAGTCCAGCCGTCCAGCTACTAAAAACGTTACGACGTTACCGTCACCTTTCCTTCATCGTGCTCGTGAGTTTCATTGCCACGCAAAGTGCAATGATTACATCCCAGCTGACCGTGTTCCCTCTAGGGACCACCAAGTGAACTACACTTGATCGGAGTCAAAAGGCATCAAGGAACTATTTTCTTAAAAGGCTTCAGGCAGGACACACACTTGATCCTAAGATAAACTTGCAGTGCTTACATCACTCACAAGAACATCTCACATTTATATGAGAGCTTCTACTAATTTCCCTTCATCAACTCCACACAGAGTAGAACCTAATCAGGAATTAATTTTTTTGTCATATTTCAAAGCTACTAATTGTATATATGGACATAGCTAGTTGAATGTACTCGTGGTACTGTCTTGCATGCAATGCATTATGGGTAGGGTGGATTTACCATATCTTCAGCTGGGTGCAGTACCATATGTGGCCAAAAGAGGTTCCCTGGGATCTCTTTTGACCACTTATGGTACTGCACCCTGCAACATGTCTAGATAAAAAAAATTGGCATTTATGCCAGTAACTCTAACTCCAACAAATGCAAGACCAATTGCATTTCCAATGCAATAGCTCTCAAATTTGTTAAAGTTGGAGCTGAAGGTGTTGAAAATGACAATGTATTTTACTTCCACTGCAAACAAAAACAAAACTAAACGTTCTGCCCCATTGTTTTTTAATTAGCTCCTGTCCCTGTCCTTTGTAAATGGCGGCTTTTCATTGGTCAATAGGCTTAGTATAGACAGAACCCAAGCTATGTCCTCTGTAAGGCTGGTAGTGGTTACTTTACTCACTAGCACATCTCACATCTACATGAGACCTTCTATTAATGTACCCCCATCAGCTCCACACAGAGTACAACTTAATCTGGAATTAATATAATAATTATTTTGTCACATTTCAAAACTACTAATTGTATACAAGGACATGGCTAGTTGAATGTCATTGTGGTACTGTCTTGCGTGCAATGCATTATGGGTAGGGTAGATTTACCACATCTTCATTGTTTATGCTGTTCACTAGGGAACATTAGAAACAGCTTGTGCTACTACACCTAGACAAGCATTGCTGGTGCCTTGCTCGCTAGGGACATCTAGGCGCAGCTTGCTGTACTGCACCGTCCACATCCCATTTATATTAGACCTTCTATAAATTTCCTTTCATCAGCTCCACATAGAGTACAACCTAATCTGGAATTAATATAATAATTTTGTCACATTTCAAAGCTACTAATTGTATACATGGACATAGCTATTTGAATGTGCCCGTGGTACTGTCTTGCAGACAATGCATTATGGGTAGGGTAGATTTACTATATCTTCAAAGTTTATGATGCTCACTAGGGACCTCTAGCCACAGCTTGTACTTTTTTTTACCCCTAACCCTTATTTGGGCCTTGTTTTTGGTTCAGATACATCAATCATCACCTTCCACAAAGCCCTATTTAATCGTAAGTTGTTGGTAACTAACTTGACAACAAGCGCATAAGCTATCCCATTGACCTTTTTCCTGTGAAGGAAAAAGGTCAGGTTAGTCAAATACATACAGTAAATAACTAAATTTACTCCACCTGCCTTCATCCGCCTTCTCCTCTCACCTGTCACCGACCGGTTCCTGGGCATGCGGAAAAAGGACAGAAGACAGGTTAGTGGCACCTCTGGGCCCCCCTCCCCCAGGTAAGGGCAGGAGTACTCCTTGGGTCCTCAACTGTCGTCGTCTTTTTTGTTGCTTGTGCCTTCCAGAGTCCCCCCGTGTGAGGGCACCCTTCTTTTCTGCCTGGTTCCACTCTTCGTGGGTCAGTGTGTGTGTGTTTCTGGAATGGCGCCTCTTTTGGGGTGTGTCCTGGCGCTCCCTGGCCTCTGCCTTCGGCTGGCGTCTAGCTTGTCCTGGGTGCGCCGTTCCGTGGTGTTGCCTGCTGCCGGCTGCGCATGCCCGTGCAGGCCTGTTTGTTCTATTCCACCGTTGTGACCCTTGATGTATTCCCTTGTGCCCCTGCCTCTGGTTCGGCTGGGGCTTTGCGCATCTGGGCCTTTCTTTCCGTCTGCGCATGGTGGTGGAGTTGTTCCTGCCTTGTCCGCTGCTTGCGGCTCAGGGTGTTCAGTTTTTTCTGTCACTGTGTCTGTGTTTCTTACGGTGGGCCCTGCCTCCGGTTCTTCCTCTTCTCCCTAGGGTTGGAGGTGGTCCTTGTGTTCTTTGGGGCTTTCGGGCGCTGTCTGCCCCTGCGGGGTGTTGGGCAGTTCTCTCTTGGTTGGGTCTAGGTTATCATGGCCTTTCCCTTCTTGTCCCTGTGACATGTCCCCTGCTGGGGCCCTGTATCTCTCCTGGTGGGGAGACTCTCTCGCAGGCCCTCCTCCCTTCTGAGTATGGCTAGGGTATCTACTCTACATTAAGGAATCTGCAGCTAGTAGTCTCTATCAGATGTACAAGTTACTTACCTTCGGTAACGATGTATCTGGTAGAGACCATTCTAGACGCAGATTCCTTCACGACCCGCCCTTCCTCCCTGTTCTGTGAGGACCCTCTGCTTGGGTTTCTGCAGTCTCCTTCCTCTGGGTGGTTTGTCTTCTGTGGGTGTCCTCTTTGTTTTCTTCTGGTCAGGCATCCCTCCAGCTGGTTTCTCTCCAGCGTGAGGGCCTACTTTTGCTCTTTCCCTCTGTTGTTAGAGTTTATGATCCCCACCCGTTCTTTGACCTTTCTACTCCTTGGCAGTGTAGTCTGGGGATGGATTACTGTTGCTCCTCTGTTCCGGGCTTGTGGCCCTTTGTGGTTGTGGTTGCAGACCCTCTCTCTTTCTGTCACGGTGCCTCCAAGATGGCTCTCGCCTTGGCTTGCAAGGTGGTTCCATGGCATGGTGCTTTGCGCTTTTCTTGCTATGGCTTCACTGCTCTGGTCTTCTGGTGCTTTACTGCCCCCTGGTGCTTTCAACTTGGTTTGCACTGTTGTTCCTCAGAGTGGTGCTCTGCTCCTTTCCTGCTCTGGCCTGCTGTTGTCGCCCTCTGGTGCCTTGGTGCCACCTGGTGATGTTTCTCACCTTTTGTTCTCTCTATTTTGTTTCTCTGGTTTTTTTGCTCACTGTTCCCACGCTCTCCTCAGTTTTGTTGTGGTGGCTCTGCATTGTGGTGCGGAAAAAGTTCTCCGAAGCAAACTGACGTCAGCACGCCGGGTGGGGCTTATGTGACCTTGCTGACGTCACGCCCGTGGAGGACGTCGGGGCGGAGTCGCGTGGTGCCGCCCCCCGGTGCTCAGAGATCCTGGGCAAGAAAGTTTTCCGGGTCCAGTCCCACGCCTGGGGATAATTCTACGTTAAGGAATCTGCGGCTAGAATAGTCTCTACCAGATACATCGTTACCGAAGGTAAGTAACTTGTACATCAGAGCCTGTGGTGATGCATGTCGCAGGTATCCAGGCCCTTAGCTCCGTGCTTAGGGCCTTCAGCAGGTCCTGTGCGTATGCACACTCCCAGAAAATATGGTAGCCACAGCATGTGCTACTGCACCTAGACAAGCAGTGCTGGTGCCTTGCTCTCTAGGTCCATCTAGGCACAGCTTGCCGTACTGCACCTACCACATCTCATTTATATTAGACCTTCTATAAATTTCCCTTCATCAGATCCACATAGAGCACAACCTAATCTAGAACTAATATAATAATTATTTTGTCACATTCCAAAGATACTGATTGTATACATGAACATAACTGTTTGAATGTCCTCGTGGTACTGGCTTGCATGCAGTGCAATATGGGTAGGGTAGATTTACCATATCTTGATGATGCTCAATAGGGACCTCTAGCCACAGCTTGTGCTATTGCACTTAGACAGGCAGTATTGGTGCCTTGCTCGCTAGGGACATGTAGGTGCAGCTTCTATGAATTTCCCTTCATCAGCTCCACACAGAGTACAATCTAATGTGGAATTAATATAATTATTTTTTCATATTTCAAATCAACTAATTGTATTTGTACTTTGTACTCCTAGTCGTTGCTTATGAGAAGCAAGGCTGGCAGTAACTTCGCTTCTTTTACTACCAGCCTTGTTGTTCATAAGCAGGCCTATAAGCACAAAGTGCGTGTTTAGGCACCGCTTGCAGGTTTTCAAAACACATAAATAAAAGACATTGTCATTTTTAATGGCAATAGCTCAAATTCTCGAAATGCAAGACCTATTACATTGCAAATGCTTGTTATTTGTACTATTTAGTTGTGCAGGTGCAATTTGAGTACCGTTGGTATTACCCGGACGCTAGACTGTAATATCTAAAACCAGAGTGGTCCCAGGCTCCTCCTCATTCTCTCTCGGCTATTATGTCTCACAGACTACCTAGTTCACCCACTGAAATACAGACTCTCCAGACGACATTCTGGGCTTGGACTGGACTACTCGCGCACATACTGCTCTTGGACAGCCCATGGCTGTCCCCGACCATGGAAACATTAACCAAAAGAACCCTCACTTGATGCAGGTTGCATAGTTTAGGTGACCTATTCCCGAATGCCCAGATGGGGCTTATGTGACCTTGCTGACGTCACGCCCGTGGAGGACGTCAGGGCAGAGTCGCGTGGTGCCGCACCCCGGTGCTCAGAGATCCTGGGCAAGAAAGTTTTCCGGGTCCAGTCCCACGCCTGGGGATAATTCTACGTTAAGGAATCTGCGGCTAGAATAGTCTCTACCAGATACATCGTTACCGAAGGTAAGTAACTTGTACATCAGAGCCTGTGGTGATGCATGTCGCAGGTATCCAGGCCCTTAGCTCCGTGCTTAGGGCCTTCAGCAGGTCCTGTGCGTATGCACACTCCCAGAAAATATGGTAGCCACAGCATGTGCTACTGCACCTAGACAAGCAGTGCTGGTGCCTTGCTCTCTAGGTCCATCTAGGCACAGCTTGCTGTACTGCACCTACCACATCTCATTTATATTAGACCTTCTATAAATTTCCCTTCATCAGCTCCACATAGAGCACAACCTAATCTAGAACTAATATAATAATTATTTTGTCACATTCCAAAGATACTGATTGTATACATGAACATAACTGTTTGAATGTCCTCGTGGTACTGGCTTGCATGCAGTGCAATATGGGTAGGGTAGCTTTACCATATCTTGATGATGCTCAATAGGGACCTCTAGCCACAGCTTGTGCTATTGCACTTAGACAGGCAGTATTGGTGCCTTGCTCGCTAGGGACATGTAGGTGCAGCTTCTATGAATTTCCCTTCATCAGCTCCACACAGAGTACAATCTAATGTGGAATTAATATAATTATTTTTTCATATTTCAAATCAACTAATTGTATTTGTACTTTGTACTCCTAGTCGTTGCTTATGAGAAGCAAGGCTGGCAGTAACTTCGCTTCTTTTACTACCAGCCTTGTTGTTCATAAGCAGGCCTATAAGCACAAAGTGCGTGTTTAGGCACCGCTTGCAGGTTTTCAAAACACATAAATAAAAGACATTGTCATTTTTAATGGCAATAGCTCAAATTCTCGAAATGCAAGACCTATTACATTGCAAATGCTTGTTATTTGTACTATTTAGTTGTGCAGGTGCAATTTGAGTACCGTTGGTATTACCCGGACGCTAGACTGTAATATCTAAAACCAGAGTGGTCCCAGGCTCCTCCTCATTCTCTCTCGGCTATTATGTCTCACAGACTACCTAGTTCACCCACTGAAATACAGAATCTCCAGACGACATTCTGGGCTTGGACTGGACTACTCGCGCACATACTGCTCTTGGACAGCCCATGGCTGTCCCCGACCATGGAAACATTAACCAAAAGAACCCTCACTTGATGCAGGTTGCATAGTTTAGGTGACCTATTCCCGAATGCCCAGATGCGATCCGTTACAGATCTCGCAGAAGGCCATGATGTGTCCCAAATGGACAGCTTTTTTTCTACATAAGACGAGCGCCTCTGACTGCCGCACTTTAAGCGTAATGGACAGCTTTTTTTCTACATAAGACGAGCGCCTCTGACTGCCGCACTTTAAGCGTCTACAGCAGAACTGAGGATTTTCCCCCGCTCTCACTTGTCATTACATTTGCTAACCGCGCCCACCTGGTCTCCCAACTCTATCATTTAGCCCTTACACTCCTGCCGCAGGTAGGTATGGGGGCGCATGTGGCATGGGAAAGGGATCTTGGACTTTCCTTGCCAGCTAAGACATGAGCCTATTGCTGCAAGCAAATCCGGCTTATCTCTTGCGACCATTGCCACAGGCTCTTACATCTTAAATATATACATAGAGCGTATATTACGCTTAAATTGCTGGCTAAGGTGGACCCCACTAACTCCCACAGTTTCCCTAGATGTGCAACAGAATCCGCATACATCTCTCATTTAGCGTGAAACTGCACACCAATATTAGCATATTGGGGAGAAGTTTTTTGTCATCTCACCTTGATGATTGGTGCTAGTGTCTGGCTTCCTCCACCACGACAGAAAATCGAGACAAGTCAAGAATTTTGTGATGACATTGGCAGGTTCTTTCAGAACAAAGTAGAGGTCATTTTTTTAGACTTCAGTAACCCAAACCCGGAGAGTGCAGTAGTCTGGTTGGTGGAAAAGAGATCAGTTTCTGACCCCTCCCCGATCTTTGACAAATTTGGGCCATTGTCCACGACTGAGACAGAGAAGCTGCTCCTCTGCGCACGATCAGGCTCCCCTTATGATCGCTGTCCAGTATCAGTCATCAAACAGGCCCTGGCTCCCGTGACCCTAATACTCACCTCTTTGTTCAACACAATGTTTGAAGCTGGCCACTTCCCCAGACCATGGAAGTTGGCCTTGATATTGCCTCTCCTTAACAAGCCTAATTTGGACCCAAAGGAGCCACATAACTTCCGACCCATATCACGCCTTCCATTACCTGCATAATTGGTTGAGAAAACCATGAACTCTCAGCTTATCTCTTTTCTACGTGAAACCAATGTTCTGGACCCCACTCAATATGGGTTCAGAGAAGGGCACGGTACAGAATCTGCCCTGATAAAATCTACGGCGGAGATAAGGGAGGCTGTGGACAGGGGAGGCAAAGCTGCTCTGATTATGCTGGACCTGTCAGCTGCCTTTGATACGGTCCATCATGACGTACTGATGGACCGTCTGCTGGCATGCGGCATCCATGGAAAAGCATATGAACTCCTAAGATCATTCCTGTCGGACAGATTTCAAACTGTGGCACTAGGGGACTTCCATTTTAAACCTTTTTTGCTGCCATGCGGAGTGCCTCAGGGGTCCTCCCTAAGCCCTACTGTTTTTAATGTTTGTTTCCTCCCTGGCTACTCTGATCGGTTCTTTTGGGTTCAATCTGACATAGTACGCAGACGACACACAAATTGTGGTGGCTCTGCACCCTGGTCAGGCAACAGGAATAGAAGACAGGTTCCTCGATTGCATGTCAGCAATCGGGAGCTAGATGTCACAAAACTGCCTGAAACTGAGCTCAGGAAAAACCAAGGTCATCTTATTTGGCAACAATCTCAATTTCTGGACCCCAAGATGGTGGCCAGAAGATATGGGGATGCTCCCAATTCCAGTCAGGAAGGTGAAAAACCTAGGAGTCATCATTGCCGAGAAACTCAACTTTGGGGACCAAATCAATACAGTGGCATCTTCTGTCTACTTCTTAATCAGGATGATTAAGAAAGTTCTTCCTTTTCTGCCGACCAATAGTCAGCAGACTGTAGTCACTGCACTCATCATGTCCAAACTTGACTATTGCAACAGCCTGTATCTAAATATATAGGAACGCTTCCTGAATAAATTGTAACTGCTGCAAAATGCAGCAGCTAGGCTGATCACTGGGACTCCCAAATATGCCTCCATTTCCAAGGAAATGAAAAAACTGCACTGGCTGCCGGTCAGGAAACGGGTGCTCTTTAAGGCATTGTATACCGTGCACAAGACACTTCATGGTATAGGCCCAGACTTCATGAAACGGAAAATGCAGTGGTAAATACCCAGAAGAACCCTGCACGCTGGTGATAGTGCCACCCATTAAAACATCTTCATGGGGAGGGAGACGTTTTTTCGGTGTGCGCAGCTAAGGCCTGGAATGAACTTCCCCCGAATCTAAGAAAGACCCCGGACCTCCTCACTTTTCGGCAAGAATTGAAAACCTGGCTCTTTACGCTGTAATTTTGTTCTCCTGTCTCAAATTCTCAGAGAGTTAGTGGTCAGTGCCAGGACACCTTCGGGTAATTGCCGCGCTTTAGAAGTAGCGATAACATAACATAACGTGATTGACTTTGAGCTGACCCCCTTCTCCATTAATGTCTTTGTTAGGCTAAAGTAAACCATTTGATGCTGGAGTTCGTTGCTTTGCTCCATGCCAAACGACAAGTTTCTAAACGCTGGGGCAGCCCTGGACCCCAACAGTTAAGGCCTGGATGAGAGATTTAATATATTATGACACCACTAGCGACACTTATGCTACCCTGCAACCACTCACCTCCAGGCCTAAAATCATCTGGCAGACATTTGGATCTTACTTGCTCCTGCACCCTAAGGAGACATAGGGAATATGTGTTTGTTCATGTGATATGCTGTCCCGGATGCACACAGATTTATTGTAATGATGTGATGCTCTCTTGTTTTTCCAACTGTGAAGTGTACGGCTTATGCTGCACGATGTGAAGGTCTTGCTTGGACATGCACTTTTCCCTGGAGCCATTCTTCTTGATATACCCTCACCTCTGGACTGTAATCGAACAGCCCCTATACTGACCATGCTCAGATTTTGTACTCAAATGATGCTACTACTGTTGCTCTAATGTGTCATTGCTGGATATCCCTGGGTGGTTCTTTCTTTCTTTTTTTCTTTACCTTTACCTCTTTCTCTTTTGCTAATCTCTGACATGTTATTTCTTGGAAAACGCAATAAATAAAATAACAAAAAAAAAGAACAGACTAGCTTTGTGAGCAGTGCTGGGTGGGAGTCAGAAATTCCAATACTAGTAAATAATATTATGTTCTCAGTAAGCGTTCCATGCTGAGAGCTTTGTGTTGTCGTGGTATGGGTTGTCACCTGTTAAGTATCATTGCACTGTCTCCCGCCCATATCTGTACCTTCTTCCTATACCTATCTCCCCATTATCTATGAATGTTTTTCGCTGTCCTTGTATTACATATTCATCACAATTTCTGCTCCCCAAATCTGTCCCTCACAGTCAATTCTGTCTGTATGTGTCCCTCTTTGCATTGCAAGACATATGTCTCTCAGACAATTTGTTGTTGTGCTCCATTGTTGGTCCCTTACCATCTGCGGTTCCCATTTCTACTCTGTTCATGTCTGTCCCCCTCCTGAGTGACAGTCTCCTGCATGTGCCGCTCTCAGTAGGTCTCCTGTTCCCGTCTTCATGTCTGTTCTTGTTGGCACATCTGTGGCTCAATTGAAGCTGATAATGAAAGTTACAGGACGGTGAGGTTGATGGTTGTGATCAAAGGCGATCTGTCCTTAAAGCAAGGGGCAAGGGATTCATGTGGATCATGGGGGTCACAGGGGAATCAAAGCATACTGTGGAGGGAACAAGGTGAAGAAGGGGTGGTCCCATTGTATTCATTCTGAGCATTAAGACTGTGTGGAACCCAGGCTGAAGATGATATCTTGTGAGTACCAGGCTGATGGAGTAAGTTCCATTTTAATCCAAAACAGTGTAGAATACAGGGAGCCAAGTTGTGTCTCCCAGATCACAAGTGACCTCTGTTAGTCATGATTCCATAGGGGTTGCATGCTGATCATGGAGGTCAGAGAAGATAGTGGTGAAAGGTGGAGGTCTCTGAGGATCTATGAAGAGGGTTTGGGTCATATGGGATCCAATCTGAGGTTGCGTGTGAGTGGGCGTTAAACCCCCATATTAAGCTGCTTGCAGAGCATTTCACCAATGCAGAAAACACTCGCTGATCCAGCATTGCCTACCGGTGGCAATAAAACTGTCTTGTGGGCTTTGGCTATAGTAGACTGTTTCTCTAGGAGAGTAAACTTGGTCGCAGAAAATTTAACCTAGTTAGGAATGTTTACCATGAGGTCGGAAGTCCCTAAAGAGTCGAAGGTAACGACAATATATGTAAAATGTATAGATTGTAAGAGTTGCATTCTAAAATCGTTCCTCTTATCCAAAATAAATATTGTATCTTATTTCCAGGTCTCCGATGAAGTGGCATCAAAAGGGACCTACAAGCAGATACCAGGATACTTCAACTTCTTGCGCAAACGTTTTTTCTTTAACACAACATGAAGCAGGTTTTAACTTGCGTTTATGTCGTCGGAGAAAGTTTCAGGATGGATTACGTTGTGCAGTGTTTCTGTTAAACTGACACAGGTGTATAGATAAGTGTGAGAGGCGATGGATTCGGACTATTTATAGCCTCCAGATGTATGTGCTAAACCAGATTCTCTTCATATGTGCCAACTTGTGTGGGGCAGTGCATGGAAGTTCATTTAAATGCTCAAAGCCATAATTGCATACATTCAGTGTCTGCATAATGAGATAAGGGATTACACTAAATTCCTGGTGCACTTTTTTGGGGTCTTCCCTGCTTTAGCTACCATTAGATGGTTATTTTTGGTCATGTTGACTCTAAGCGAGAGGCAGCGGGATTGATTCTAGCATTCTTCACCAACTATGTTGAAGCCTAAAATCAATAAGACAAATAGGCATTAAGGTTCAAAGGGAAATGTTACACACAGCTGCATCGAGTCCATATGCAATTGCCTCTGAACTCCTGGAAGAACAAGCTACATGGTTTTTATAGTTTTCAATGCATCTTTCTCAAAATGCACAGCCACTCCGAGCATAATCTGGGATATCATATTTCTTAATGTTCTTCCAGTTATTTAAAGTCTCACAATAATTGACTATACATGGATGTAGGTTTATGCAATCTCAGGTCTATCAAAGCAGCAGTTTGGCATTTATGCATGATTTCCTGATTACTGAAAGCATTGTGGTCATTGCGTGTTCAGCATAGGCCAACAGGCAATTCACACTCTGCAAGCTCATTTAAATGACACACCGCAGAACCTGAAATAAATAAATACATTTTGGGTACTTATTTATTATGTTGGCTAGGAGGTGATATGGTGCTTGACAATCGGTTTCTCTATATGGTTCTTGGGCTTCCTCTTTAGGGCTTCTCAATTTTCCTGCGTAGTAGGCTGTGGCTGATTAGTCCATAGTATTTTTATTATACTAGATTCAAAAAGATTTAGAGGGGATGAGAGGAGGAAACAGCAGCAGCTCCTCCACTATGGTGGAGAAGCATCTGCACCCCCCCCCCCCTTGCCAGCACTTAAAAAAATTGTAATAATAAAACGTTAATAAAATGATTTTAAAACCGAGGTATTCAGTTTGCACAGGAGCTCGGGCCAGGGCGATGATAGGCTGGAGGGGGAGTGGTGGGCTCTGCCTACACTGCGCATGTGGTTTATGGTCGACTGTCTAAGGCCGGCCAAAAAACACAATGTGCAGTGAGGCTCTCTCCAACCCCAGCTGCATTGTTTGGGTTGGAGAGAGCAGGCACAGACTCCTAGTCAGTCTTGGAGGGCACATCATTGGCGCTCAGGCCAATCCTGAAGCTGCTCTCATGCATGAGAGCAACTTAAGGATTTGCTGCAGAGCAGGCTGGGAGCCTGTTCCTGCCTGCAGTGGTGGAAAAGAGGGAAAGAGCACAACTTGATGCTGGAGGGCAGCCGGTAAGTTTTGTTAGTTATTTTTTTATCTCCGTTGTTCCTTCACATGTTCCGTGGGCATCCTTCAACACCTGTTGACTGACGTGTCATCTCTATGAGCATCTACATGCTGTATTTACTGGCAAGTTGGCTAAGGCCCATCTCAGTAGGATCACATATGCTGACTTAGTACTGCCATTGAGGTGATCTCTGTTATGTTGTTCAGCTTCCCTTCTGTAATATTTCTGGTCCTCTCAATATGTGTCACTGTGCTACCCTTAGTGGCGGGATTCCTCAGCTTGAGAATGTTTCTCTAATACTAGGTGTTGTTCCATATTAGTAATCCTCTCTTTTTCGGTTGGCCGCTTCCTCATCTCCAGGAGTCTCTTTATTTGCTTGTATTACCTGAGGTTGTGCATGGTTGCAACTCTGTGCTTATGTTGGTTGCAGTCCCATTTATACATGTTTCTCCGTGTTCCTATTTGCTGTAGTCTTAACTGTGTGCCCATGTTTGGTTTGGCACTATCTCAGGATTTTTGTTGCAAATTTCACCTGGGTGCTGTTTCAGTCGCTCTACCCTTCAATCTATTATGTATGGGCCTTTTTTACCAGGCATCTTGTTGGTCCTTCTGGCTAGGGTCCTATCTCAGTGAGACTAGCTTTGGTGCTATTTTAATACTCCATCTCGTATCTCTACTCATATTTCTCTTCTATCTTTCTGTATCTCTCTTTGATCATGTGAACTGGTGTTTCATATTTTTGGGCCGATTTTTCTTCTCTTGTTATGTGAGGTATCATTTCTATGGACACGTTGGCTGATGTTTTATTTGGCCTGCCTCTGGGTATAATACAGAAGACCCAGTCTCTCAGGAATGTTTATCCCATTCTATTTTTTGTGGTTCCTTATGGTGTAAGACTTTTACCACCTGGTTGCAATGAAAGGTCTTAATGGCGATTTTTCTTCACATAAGGCTGTGGTGGGTGGCAGACTAAGAGATAGAATATAAATGTTTCTGGTTTGTAGTGCAAGAGCTATGTGTGACAATTATAATTTGCATTTTCTTCTGAGCAGAGTGAGGGAGCCAAGAAATGCTCGTCATTAAGAAAAGAGTGCTAAAGTAACACACGTCTTTTAGCAAGCTAAATCAAAATACGGGGGCTGGCTCTATTTTATTAATTTATGTTTGACTTTTCTTTGCACTTCTGTTACCTTATGCAGTATTCTCCTGCTAGTATTCATTTTCTATTCATGTCTTTCAGGATCATCAAAGCACCTTACTGATGATACCTTACTGTATCACACCATCAAATTATGTTTCACTTTGGGACGCTTTTGATTTTTGTATATTTATATCTTTCTAATAAAAGTATACAAGTCTAAATTAGAGAATGTGCTTCATTATTATTTCGCAGTTCCAGAGAATATGTTGTGTGTGTTTGTGTTGATAGCAAAGCATCATTTGGTGCTGAAAATGTAGTAAATGCCTGTATTCAGTTCATCACCTGCTACTTCGAAAAAGCGGTTTAGCATTCCCGTGCAGACATCCGCAAGGCCCATGTTGAGCAGGGCAGAGTATTTTCCCTGGGAGAGTCTTCTGCCTAATATGAAACATCCCTGCACCCTTTTGCTCCCCAGCCAGTGGGCAAGTTCAGCATCTTGTAATAGCCATCTCTCTCATTTAAAGATGGCACTCCCCTCAATCAGAGAGTGATCATTTACAGCCTACATTCCCTTATGAAGACCATGGCAGGACATTTACGACTCACTACAAGCTTTAAGATATCCCATTTTCACCTAAAACTGCTGTGCCATTAGGACGAGGTCACCTAGAGCCTACTATGGCGATTTTCCTCTCCTATTTCTTAAAGCCTTTTTTCCTTCATACAGCAACAGAAATGCAATGTTCCTCCAGACAGGAACGGAAATACAGGGTCCAAGCAGAGGATGTTTTCAAATTTTGTACCATCCACCAGCAGACTCCTAACTGATTCTGCAGCCGAGAGTTACTCTTTTTTCCCTTCAAGGTTTCTTCATCTGGACCACTAAATGAGACTACAGGAGGCTTTGCTGAGAAAGAATGTAAAGATCACACATGCCTTAGTGCTCCTAACATCAGGCAGGACCATTTTCTTGGTAGATGTTAGTGTTTTCTTATGGCTAGTTTGAATCCAATTTTCCATAGGACATTAAAAATAAGGCTATAAATATTGTACGTAAAGACCATGGTGCGCCACACCGCATTATTACATCTTTAGCTGATGTCCTGCACAGATCATACCCTTGGCCTACCTCTCTCCTGCTCCCTCTCCTTCATCTCCCTCAGTCTCTCCCTGTGTCCTCTTTCCAGTCTGTGTCTTCCGACCTTTGATTGGAAGCTGAACAAAAGATTATACATCCACTTTTTGGGAATGTCCCTGTTTGGGAAGCGAGGTGATGAAGAGCGCAAGAGGCTAAATGGTGTGCTTGTAATAGCCCTTCAAGCAGATTTCACTGAGAAAGTGTGATTATTTGTATGTTGGAACCAGCCAGAGAGGGAGAGAGTGCCAACAGATAAAGGTGTCCATCTGTAGAAAAACTTGCTGCGCCCTTGTTGGAAGCAGAAGGAAATATCCTGCATCCACATCTAGAACACAGTGAATACACCTCTCAACATCACTATTCAATACTGCGGAAATGAAAAAGCCGTTATTCCTAAGAGGGGCCTAACCTATTCTCAGGTGTGTATTCCATATACTGCTTTGTTTAGTAGTAAGCCCTAGGTGAATGCTTTAGTCCAATTCCTGACCTCTGATAGGTGCAAAGAAGGATGCTCATCTTTAAGAAAATAACATCCTCCTACCTAGCGACTAACACCGTCCATCTCACTCACTCACACATCCATTCAATGACCCACTCACAAACTCTGCCACCCAATCATTGGTCCTCACATTCATCCGATAACCCGCTCAGTCCTTCACACTCCTTTATCATCCGACTCACAATCAATTCACCCACATGCACTGATTTATCCACCACTGACACACATACATGCACACGATATTCTATCAGTAAACACATTTTATGCAACACACAGTCGTAACCTCCATATTAGGGCACACACCTCTTGATGTGACCTCTAAAAGTAATAGTAATATTCCAGGTTATACACCACGAAATGTGCACAATATTGCTAGTGGAGCTTGGTGCGCTTTGCACAATACTCCAAATAAGCCCCCAAGAACAGGACAAAATTCTCCGTAAGAAGCCTCAATGTTTAGATACAACACTCTGGATGATGCAAGTAGAGCCGACGGCAGTACTCCAGAGGGTCTTTCCAAATTGGATCTAGCGCTCTAGATGAGGCCTTCTTCACTCCTAACAGCACTGCACAGGATGCCTCCAGAACTTCCCACAATGCTCCATCTGAGGTCTTAAGATTTGGAAGTAAACAATATAAGCGGCTTTCAGAACTGAACATAATACTATGCACAGTATGTCTTATGTGGTTCCCAGAATTAGACAGACTCCAGTTGCGGCCTCCTGAAAGGAACATAAAAATCCTTTTTTTTTTTTTTTAAGAAAATTGCACATAAGTGAAATGAGTCGACCGTTACCAATTTGTGGAGTTAATTGAAGTCTCTGTATTTCCTTCATAAGCCCCAGATCTTGTCAAATTTTCGTGGGCAGCCCCTACTCTCAAATATTGTTCCCTCTGCCTACATGCACCAGTCCATCCCTGCTCCTCCATCCATTTTCGGTCTAGGTCTCTTCTAGCCACAAAGGGCCACATTGCAGAACAGCAGTGTATACAAAAATCCCAATGTTGTTCAGTAAATAAAATACAACACTCAAGCTAAGGACTCCAGAACTGGACCTAAAATGCAAAAAGTGGGGTCCAGAACTTAATGCAACAATCCATATTGGCCTTCCAGAACGGACATAGAATGACAGACATGACCTCCAAAAGGTAACCTAGTTCTCCAAATAAGAGCTACTGGACACAGTAAGCTAGATGCTGATCTTCAGCACCAGATGTGGGGTAGAGAGAACTGAACAGGATACACCGGAGGTGGCCTCCAGAACTGGATTCAGCAATCCAGATGTATCCCCAAGGACTGGATGCAATATGCCAATGGTGGCTTCTAGAATTGATATAATACATTATTGATAGCCTCCACAACTCAACAAACCATTCCAGATGTGTCTTCCAGACAAGCGGCGCATAGGAAAAGCCCTACAGAAACAAAATCCTAAATATTGCAGCTCGAAGTACTGACTCAAAGTAGTTTTC
The DNA here is from genome assembly GCF_964204655.1 of Triturus cristatus. Taxonomy (NCBI): domain Eukaryota; kingdom Metazoa; phylum Chordata; class Amphibia; order Caudata; family Salamandridae; genus Triturus; species Triturus cristatus. The sequence goes on from NC_140580.1 coordinate 352,016,007, forward strand.
AACTCTGATTCGTAAAGGTTTTGCTTTACGTATGTCACTTGCGTATGAACAAATTCTGAATATCTGCACGCCAATCTAACTGGTAATTCATGAACCCAGTTTTGCATGGGGAGATTCTGTCATGATTTAAATCACACCACGCCTAAAATCTAAATACCTTTGTGCCAATCGGGATGCTCCTACGCTACAGGCATGTTTTGCTACAATAGGGATATTCGTTATATGTACCTGGATGCAGATCAGATTGAGCAACATATCATTATGAATATTTTTAGGGTTTTAGTTTAATGGGTGAAGAAAAAAGAAAAGTGAAGCCTCACCACTCTAGAAAACACTGTATTTGCAAACATATGCCATGATATATCAACATGGCTGTTACTACCTAGAGGCAGTGCAAATAAAGAGAAAATCTAAAGCAATTTATTTGTTGCATCTTAGTGCTCACATATTACATCTATGAGTGATGTAATATCTGAGGTCATAAGCAGTACATTGCAGGGGCGTGAGTTATAGTTAGCTCAGCTAACTATAACTGCTGAATTTTACTGGTTTTGTCTGAGTGGAACCTGAGCCTAACTGTAACGTCCCTTTAACCTTTGGTTTTTGCAGTGAATATCTAAGTTTGTTTTAATTTCCATTTCCTAACTATAACATCCTTGTAACCTGTGTTTTTTTCAGTAAATTTCAATGTTTTTTTTAGTAGTAATGGCGTTTGCAGAGTGGTGGAGAAAGGGGGCGTGGCCTCTGAAGGACTCATAGCAATCCTGCTTTGGGAGGCTTATTGGAGATAACTGGAAGGGTTTAATCGCTCCAGGGTTCCTCCGCAGCGAAGGGGATTCATGCCCCAATTAGTAGAGCACCAGGAGGTGTGTTTGCAGAGTGGTAGAGAAAGTAGGCGGGCCACGAAGACCTCTCAGAAATCCCAGAGTGTGGGACTTACTGAAGGTAACAGGAGGAGTAGTTGGCCCACAAGGACGTCACTGGGGGCAAACAACTCCTCCTTTTACTGCCACTAAGTCCCAGACAGCGCGATTGCTTGGAGGTCTTAGTAGGCCACACCCCCTCCATTGTGTGATTTAGCCCCGAAGAGGTGGTGGTCCCCGGGGCTGCGAGGGGGCCAAGTTGCCCCTCCCTCGTTTTTTGGTTAAAGCCCCTGGGAGGTGGCGGTCCCCGAGGCTGCGGGGTAATCCTTGCCATGTTATGTAAATTGTGAACAAAGCACAGGAGCCCGTGCTTCATTTTGTAAAAATATTTGAGCCGGATCCCGCTGAAAAGTTTTTAAAAATATATTTTTTTTGGGCCCAGTGCTCCAAGAGGCCTAGGGGGTCAGAGTGTTTCTACCCTGCCCCCTTTGCTTTTTTTTACATTTTTTGTGGATCTTGGTTCAACCGAGTCCCAAGATGGCTGCCAACACTTTCTGGTTGAAGTCTTGGCAGCCAATCAAAATTCAGTAGCATTTCAGTAGGTTTTTGATATATATATTTTTTAAACTTAAATATCTCTGCAACTCCTGCACGATTTACACCAAATCACAAAAAACACGCTTTCTGGACCAGCAGCTAGCCTTCTGCAAAATTTGGTGTAATTCTGTAGTCTACAAAAAATGAAAATTCCCCCTAGATTTAACATGGGGAAAACGTATTTTGGGACCCTCTTCTTTTTCGGCCCCCTCTTGACGGATCACCCGGAAACTTTCAGTGTAGCAGAAAACTGCGCTGTTTATTTTTTTTATTTTTATTTTGCCACAAAATCGCGGTGGATTCAGAAATCTGTAGCAAAATTGAACAAAAAAAGCCAAGTGCAGTCTCCCGTGCTTGTTTTTTGTATGCCCCCTGGATAGACCAGGTCCTGGGGGGGGGGGGGGTATTTTTCATTATAATGAGGAGGGGAGTACACATGGTCCACTCCACAGGCTGATTTCGGCCCTGGGGCCCCTGATCCCCTGGGGCACAGCCTAATCAATTGAGCAAAAGGGGAACAATGTGGCCCCCTCCTTGGGCCTTTTTCAGCCCAGGGACCACCATCTCCCCAGGCCCAATCTGTGAAACTTAAAAGGAGGGGGCCACGCGGCCCTCCTCCTGGAGCCATTAATGGCCCTGGGGATTGCCACCCCTCAGGACCGTCTCCTGCTACGTCCGGAGGTGCCCACCCCCGGGACATAGTGGTTTCCATGCATGCACTGGTGCAGGAAGGGAAACCTTTGTTTGCTCTCACTTGGTGGGAGCAGTTTAAAGCTCTTGCCAAGCAAGGGCAAACAGTAAGTCAACTCCTCAGCAGAAGTTTCATCTGTTTGGGCAGGGAAACAGATAAAAAAGAAATCTCCCATACGCAGGGAGCAGCATTTTTTGCTGCTCCCTGTTTGCGAGGGATATGCTGGGTCCGAATATTCTTTGGACCACATTATCAGTGTTGCGCTTTCACTGAGGGTAAGCCTGGTGTATTGTGTTCACCTGCCACATTTAGACATCTGCACTGTCTGGGGAAGAAGTGTGCTATTGTATCTGTGTGGTGTGCCAGCCAAGGTGTTACTGCTATCTGGCTATCTGTTCCACTCAAAGTGCACTGGCCTACAAAATCTGCATTTTCATTTGATACCTGAACAGAGTCATGTGTTTAACAAGGTTACTCTGTTTTTTTGGGGCGCTGCGCACATCGTGCCTTCCTTAGACATTTGCATCTTGTTTTGGCAGCGTTTAAAAGTGAACAATGCACGAGTACTTAATGGAGGACTTATCTGGTGAGGCAATTCTATGTCTGTGGTTTTCAGTCCCCTCTGAGACTTCTTGTCTGTGGGCATTTGCCAACCGCCCTGTTGCTGTTCAAATGTCTGTCGCGCGACGTACCAACAGTTTGCGCTATCTTACCTGCTGTGCCTCCCCAAATACCTCCCGTTTCTCCACTGTTTGTGGATCTTCTGTGACATTATGTTCTGCTCCAGGGACGTTGTTGGAGCACCTACGCGCTGTGAGCCACCCGGCGTGACGCCGGCAGCATGACACCATCTTAGGGTTGGCTGAAGCATTTAGTTCTTAGTGTTTGGTGTTTTCCTCCATTCTTTTCCAACCACGCTGTCTCATGTTTTCATCAAAGTTTTTATTGAACTTGAAGGAGTCCGTGGATGACACGCTTCGCAATCTTTCCTTGAAGGGTTGTACAAGGGAAACTGTAGTCGTCGAGACATTCCTTGGGTGAGACTGTCTTTTTTAATTTTCTGGAGGCGTTTCCTGCCGTTTAATTTGGAGAGCTGTTTTGTTTACTTTCTGGAGCTGTTTCCTGCCCGTTTAGTGTGGAGAATGACTTCTGCAACAGTGACATTTTCCACATGATTCTATGGTTACCACTACTGTTTACCACTACTGTGTATGGTTTTCGGTACACGACTGTTGTGTTTCTACATTAGTTGACAATTGTCTTGTAGTGGTTTCACCTATTGAATTTCCTAGGTTTACAGCTTAGTTTGTGTTTTCTTTACAGGTTACCTCGAGGTGCACAAGTGCGGGTGTGCCTTTTGTGCCCTCACCAGCTTTGATGAATATGTTTTCCTAATTTACTAATGGTTTCACATATGTATGCAGAGTTTGTTTTACTTGAATCTATAGTTGAGTAATTTCATGTCAACATCTTACATTTTTCTAATTGCACTGTTTTAGGTTTTGATGCCTAATGGAATGTTATGCAATATTGTTTTTTTTTTATGCATCTCCGGTCTAACAAACCAGTTGGGTTACAGTATTTTAATCTTGTCAGTTTGTTTAAACATAATTTACAATTATGGAGATGGGTACTAGTCCCATTCTCACGGAGAGCATCTCTAGACTATTTATAGAGATAAATCATGGGTTCTCACCAATATGTTTGCAATTCTAGTATACTTTACCCCACACGGGGTCTACAAAATGGGTTTCTGTTCCATTTCGTCAGTCTTCTAGTATGCTAACACACACAGTATGTATTGTTTTGGTTTCAGTCCCGTCTCTACGATGTACAGTTTGGGTTTCAGTCCGGTCTCTGCGATGTACAGTTTGGGTTTCAGTCCCGGTCCCGTCTCTACGATGTACAGTTTGGGTTTCAGTCCCATCTCTACGATGTATAGTTTGGGTTTCAGTCCCATCTCTACCATGCACAACTAATGACCTATACTCGAGGTGTGTCGTATGGATTACAGTCCCATCACTACGGTGCACAACATTTGACCTCTACACGAGGTGTGTCGTTTGGGTATTCCCATCACAACAGTGCACAAGATTTGAACCTCTACTTGAGGTTGCCCTTGCACGAATTTATTTTTTGTGGTGTGTCATATGGGTTTTGTTCCATCGCTACAGTGCACAGTGTGCACCCTTTCACCAAAACTTTTAACTCCTTAGGGTAGGAGTTAGTCTTGGGTTCTCGTCTGTCCCATATTCACATAGGTTGAGTACAATTTTACCCTCACACAGGGTGTATTTCTTTGGTCTTTATACAAATTAGTGTTTCCCTCCACATTATGCTGGTTTGTTTACTTTCTCCAGTTTGGAATGCAACAACATGTTTTCATTATATTATATTTCTATTTTAACAGGAAGTATGAGTGATATTATTTTAATTTTATCTCATTTTCCCTGTTTCCTCTTACAGTTCAGTTTTCCTTGTGACGTTTTTTAATTCTTGTCATCTGTGGATTCTGGATTTTATTCTTGTTGTTAGTCTTTCTCTGCCTCTTATCGTAGTGCGTTTATTTTTGTCCGTTTGACTTTTTTCCTTCTTCTCTTTGTTAGTGTCTGGTCATTGTTCTGTTGTTATTCTGTTGTTCTATGACTTGTCTCTTTTTATGCCTGCCTGGCCAGCACGTATGTCTTGAGGTAGTCATTGGTGCTTTCTCTTTTCGTTTCTGTTATGTTAGAAGGGAGGATGGTTAACTTTTATCTGTTTTCCTCACCTGTTGTTTCTCAGTTTTCTTATATGTATCTTCGTGTTCTCTTTGTTGCTCTCTTCTCTTTTTGGTTTGTGATATTTCTGACTTCCTCTTTGTCTATCTTCAATCTTGGTTTTCCTTTTTGTTTACATTCATTACTGTTTTTTATATAGAAGAAAAGGGGATATGTAGTGTCCTGGCTTTAATGTTAGTCATGTCATCTCATGCTCTGCCAGTGCAATGTTCCAAGGATGATGTGTTACAGAATGTTGTGAGTCAGAAGTGACTGTTTAGAAGGGGTGTGCAGCATGCTGGCTGCTCCTGGTGGGGTCTGTACTGGACTTAACTACATGTCTTGTAACGATCTACAAATAAACATCTGAAAATCCTCTACACGTCTGGACTTCATTACTACATAATGCAATTCAGGAAGTGATTGGAAAATAGTTAAATAAAATGGTCACATATTCGATAATTAGGCAATATCTATTTTTCAAAGCTAAAGAAAAAAGATTCTGGTAATTCAATCACAAGTCATAATTCCTTTCTTCTTCTCTGCATGGGGCGTTAAAGGCCCGTTGAAACGCAAAGAAGAAATCATCTCAGAATGTCTTACATGAGGCCAGTGGGCCGATGGTCACAAGAAACAAAAATGGCCACCTGGGACGCTGCCTTGTCTCAGGAACTGAACATACTGGCCTGTAGGAATGGAGACTACGACCAACAGTGCCTGTAAAATAAGGGGAAAATCCTTACACTCTGCCTTCTCTTAGGAATTTAGAGGAAAGTTTGAGCAGAATTGCTCAACCAGAATGGGAGCATGAACTTGCTCTGGTGGTTCCCATGAATTGTCACAATGATTATACCCCTTTAAATCATTTAGGTATTTAAGCTTTCCTTTACTTTACTGGGAGTCACAGATCTTCTGGACTTCATACTCAGGATGTCCATCAACAAATATAGGAACTGGTCTCTTTTTAACCTGATGTCCTTAAGGACTTCGATAGGGCTTTAGAGAGAAAACATGAAAGGAAGTGTGAATATTCCTGCAATGGGGAAGCTTGAGTTATACAGTGACAGGGTTTTGACCTTGGAAATTTCAAAAGGGCCATAAAACCTTTGTGAAAACTTTAATCTACAATTAGAGTGAGGTAGATTGGTAAAAATCACCTTAGTCTACCTCCTATTTCATAAGTACGAGCTGGTAGCCGATGCTGATTGGCCTGTAATCTCAGTTTACTTTTAGTGTTCTGTAAATTCTGCCTTCATTTTCTTTGGACCTTCTTTAACCTTTCTAATGAACTTTGCACTGCAGTACCAGATCATCTGTTTCCATGAAATCTGAAAAAGTTTGAGTATGAAATCCTGTTAAGGCAATGAAGAGAGGAAAGGTAGTAGAAGTGTGGATAGAGTTATTGTAAACAGGCTCAGCTGCAGGTAAGAGAGATTTTCAGTTTTCTTGAGTAGTAGAAATGTAACACCTTAAACATTCTTCAATAGTTTGATTTACCATTTCAGTCTGTCCAAGAGCTTGAGGGTGGAAACCAGACATTAGTGCCCTTTTAATGCCAAATGTATGGCACAGGGATTTCCAAAACATAACGCCATAATGGTGTCCACTATGAAATTATTTTTAAGGGTAATCCATGGAGTCTAAATATGTCAGTGTAGGCAATTATAGCCTTTTCAGATTCAGTTGGTAATTTGAATAGAGTTGAAAAATGTCCCGTCTTAGTGTATGAATGTATTGTGACATTTATTACAGTGCAGTTCTCAGCTAGAGACAAATCTACAATAAAGTCTAGCAGAAACCATTTTCCCAGGATTGGAGGGAATTTCAGGTGTTAATAATCCTGCCCTTCTTTCTGTTTCGGGTTTTTTGGGGCACAGATTTCTCAAGTTTTGACATCATGATGAAGAGCTGGCAAGCAGAACTTTCTTTGGATTAAGTCTTCAGTGACTCTTCTCCCTCTGTGTCCAGAAAATGGTTCATCTTGGCAAATCAGTAGTATCATGTTTTGTGATTGTCTAAAATGGCTAAAGAGTCTATTTTGAACAAAAAAACAGATGGTTTGTATTCTTCAGTTGAAATCCAGATTTATTTATTTTTAATCTTGAAGCTTTAATTTCTTGGCGGATAGTCTTGAGAAATTTAGAAATTAACAAGGAGAGGAAATACTGTAGAGCAATTATCTTTTCAACTGCCCTGGATTTCTCGGATTCAGAATATCACCTAAGCAGAAAATCAGCTAACACAATAGCTGAGCTTGAAATGTAAGGTAGAAAAATATCAAATTTGTGAAGAAAAAAACGGGCTGTCTACTATTTCGATGTTCAACCTGTTGGAGGACATGAAGATTTCTATAATCAGTGCAGGCAGTAACTCTAAATTGGCCACTGAGCAAAACATTTCTCCACTGATTCAATAGGAAGAATTTTGTTTTTCAAAAAAGAATAACTTCCTTCTGCTGTGGAGAATTTACAAGCAAAAAAGGTGATGCTGTTTTTCTTGACCATCATGAGCAAACTAAATCAAGGCAGCTCCCATGGCTTGCTGAGGCATCAGCCTAAAAAATGAATGGCTTGGAGGCATCGAATTGTTGTAGGACAGGAGCTTGAATGAACTCTTCCTGAAGCCATTTGAAAGTTGCGGAGGCACAAAGATTCCATTGGAAGGTGGTCTTTTTTTAGTAGACTATTGATAAGAAAGAAGAGTTTGAGACATTCTGGTAGTAATGTGCTAAACCTAGAAAGATTTTAGTTTCCTTTATAGCAGAAGGATCCGGCCATCTTAGAAAGTCTTCAACTTTCCGGTAGTCCACAGCTACGCCCTCTGATGAGAATATATCATAAATATTCAGCTATATCCTTAGTGAAGTCATTTCTCTATGTTGGCCAACAATTTATTTCCCCTCAGACACTGAAGTATTTGCTTAACATGGGTTGAGTGTTCTGCTGACTCTTCAGAGAAAATGAGAAAGTTGTCCAAATAGATGACCTTTGTCTGAAGCATTATGTCAGAAAATATGGCATTCATAAAGCGCTGGAAGACAGCCAAAGCATAACAAAGCATGCCCGATAGGTCATAATGCTCAAATGGTGTTGTAAAAGCTGTCTTCTACTCATCAACTGACCGAATCTAAATCAGATGATAGGCTACTCTCAGATCTAAATTATGGAATATTTAGTTCCTTGAACTGCTTTCAGAATGTCAAAAAGGAGGGACAGGGGATAACTATGGTTGATAGTTACTAAATCTAACCCCCAGTAGTCTATGCAAGGGCAGAGTTCTGAGGAGCCTTTCTAAGGCACCACAAACTGTTGGTGAGCAGGGTTCAGGGCTTGGAGTTGTGTAGGGGTATTAGCCACTTGAGAGGAGGACCAATAGTGGAAGGATAAAGAAAAGCAAGATTTTGCCAGAGAGTTCCTCCACCTATGAGAATGAAATGAGGAGGATCAGAGAATGAAAGGGTGTGAGCCTTACAGCTATAAAAGCTGGGTTTCTATCAGCAGAAATGGACACCGACGAAATGACAACACCCTTCCTTACCATAGTTTATCCTTCTTTCTAGGTGGAAAGCTCTAGATCAATAAAGATTTGAGAAGTACTGGGAGTAAGAAGCCAGGAGAAGCCCAATTCATGTGCACTAAGGGGAAGTGAGACACCATTCAAGGACAGGAACAAAAAGTTGACCCCAGGGAAGCCCAAGCTCAGAGTATGAAAGTTATTAACTGGAACTCGTAAGAGAAGGACAGTCCCAACTGTGAAGACTAACATTGCAAGGAAACCACTCATGACCAGGGGATATGCCATGTGGTAGGTTAAAACTGTGCATGAACATTAATAAACCTGTTTGTCTTAACACACAGTTTGTCTCCAAATCTTTCATTGGCCATTCAGCACTTGTGCATTGCATGACATTATCCTGGGGAGCTTGAGCCACATACATTAACATCTTCTTTCATAAGGCTTACAAACTAATATCTAGCAAAACTCTCTAAACATGATAGTGCAATAGATACAGACAATAGTGTGAAAAGTAATTGAGGCTTGGTAAGTGGTATAGAACAGCCACCTTAAGAACAAATACACCGCAAATGAGCATATGTGGCAAAGAACCTAGCACACCCCTAAATATTCCTGAATATTAATGTATCTTTGTGTGCTCATCCTCCCAATATGGGAAGTACTGCAGCCATGTGCCCATAGAGATCATCAAGCCATTTCAAAGAGAGCACACTCTAAAGCTCAATAAGAAGTTTTCTTTGTGTTTGATTCCCTATCAACATCATGCCGGGCACATTGAGTCATTATCATGTGGCGACTCACCAAAAGGAATGCGACAATTAAACACGGGATGGATAACAGACATTACCACAAATAACCATTTGATGTTTTTTGCCCTAAAGAAATTCAATACCATTCAAAGGAACAAAATGTATTAGCTGTTTGTATTTTTTTGTGAGAATTGGATGATTAATAAAGAAAGATTTTTGGGGAAATTTGAATCTCTGCTCTTATTGTACTTTGCAGTGGGCTCTCTTTGAATTGGATTGAGGAAACTGATGAACAGAGATGTTGCACTTTATTTGTGAGTATCACTAGTGGTGGTGTGTGTAAATCTTAAAAGGGTTGAAACAGAAATTCAGCAATTTATTCGTGTTTGATCGCATCACTTTGTGCTACATTAAGCAATGGGAAACCTTGAACCAATCGTCCTTTTTAACAATACGTGCCTTGCTTTTCCAATCTGGCTGTGTTAATACTAGGAACAAGTTTTACATTTTCACTTCCATTTATCAGTAGTTAGCACAAAAAAAGTATAAGGATAAATCGAGGAGAGACTTATAGGTGTCTTGGAGTCCTAATGCATGTCCGGACGTAAAATGGCATGTCAAGTGGGCAGGAATGTGTTGCAAATTATGACAAAAGACTTTGGGCCTGATTCAGATCTTGGTGGACAGGTTACTCCGTCACAACAGTGACGGATGTCCTGTACGCCGAAATATAAATCCCATTATATCCTATAGGATTTATATTTCGACTGATGGGATATCCATCACCGTTGTGATGGAGTAACCTGCCCACTGAGATATACATCAGGCTCTATATGACTTTCAGGGTCCTAAGAACTCACTTGTCCTCTGCTTATACCCCTGTGCTAGGGAGGGAGAAATAGTTTATTGACAACCAACCACTACACAGTTTTAAACATAGGACCCATTCTAGATTGAGTTTACCTAATGACAAGATAAACCATATCTTCAGTCTTATACAAAGGGGAGCATAAGGAGCTTATGAAGCGAACATCTCTGATGAAGTATGCCACCTAGTGTGGATGAGGGGTTTTCATCCTTTTATTTTGTTTTAAAAGGCCAAGTGTACGGTAAGAATACACAAATAAGAATGTAAGACCTGGTTGTTACCAGTGCTAAAGGCAGGGTCCCATTGCTTATGGTTATGAACATTTATATAAGAGAAGCTGTACTGGAAGTCATTAAGTTTCTTTTGCTCCACTTGTGGAAGATGCAACTTAGTGCTATGGCTGTTTCCCAAAAGAAAATGTAATCCTAGTAGGGCATGCACATCAACAGTTTACTGTGCTCCAATTCCTTTTGGCTATGTATGTGTCTTGCGGGGTAGGAGAATAAGCAGGGAGACTAGATGGGGTTAGAGAAGGTTTTATTGGTCTTGATACACGCTTCCGGTAAGATACCGGTCTGTAGTATGGTAGAGGCAGTTCTGTGGCCTTCTCTGGTGAGACACAGTCCCTCGGCGAGGTCCGCCCCCTCCGTTTCCACTCCAGCGCGATGCCGTCAGGTGTTTTGGATGCGCGGTGGTACAGCGTGTAAAGAAAAAGAATAAAGGGGCTCGGTATGAGTGGTGCACAATAACTGATACGTGATAAGGAAGGGGAAGTGAGGAGTCACACGGTGCATGTCACTTCTAATTACGTGAGGACTGGTGCTCAGGGTAGGGATACTGGGAAACCGGGGACCCGACAACTAAGTATGAGGTCTTCCCCTTTTACAAAGCAAAGTTCCCTCTCCAGTGGAAGGTATATCCCAATCTGCACTCCTCTGAACTTCACTCTTTAACCCCTTCAGTGCCCATGACGAGCTGGACTCGTCATGGGCTGCGGTGGCGCTGTGCCCATGACGAGTCCAGCTCGTCATGAACTCCGCCCGCTAATACAAAGCGCGGCACTGGGCGGGGAAAGGGGCGGGCATGCAAGGGGTTAATAACACGTAATCAAGTGTATATCTGCAATCATAACTGTTTTATTTTCACAGTAGAGTGTTCAAAATGTTGATTCAACAATTATTGTCGTTTTATACAGTAAATACTGTTCCATATTGAAAACATAGGTGTAGATCCTAGGCACTCGGGTCACAGGGTTTTAATCCCAATGCATTTCGGGGTCCACCCTTCCTCAGGGGTAGCTCCCTATGAACAAAACATATTCTCTTAGTGTTTTTGCGCCAGAATGTAAACTAAATTACCGAAAAAGAAAAAGGTGTAAAAGTCATGTCGTGGATACATTGAGTCATGCAACGAGTAAAATCTGTACTGTTATATTAGCTGTGCGGGGTTCGTCAATGACGCTGTGATTAACTCACCCAGAAAGACTATGGTGTTTAGGGTGGTGGCGAACATAGCGTGTGTGAGTGTGCTTTAAATGAAGTTCCTTAATGGAAAGGACGCGATGCTCGGTTAAATGTGAACAACCCCGTGTATGAAATTACAACTCCCCGTCGATCGCTAATACCTTAAACCAGTGCAAAGTCAATAGCCTCAGTGGTATCAGTCAAACTGAGATGCGTACCTGCTTAAACCCGCCATACGGACGTGAATCCTTCGCGATCGGTGTTCGTTGGAATCGGAACTGTTACTAGTGTGCCCCGGAAGTAAATAGTGAAACGTGCGCGGGCTTTGCTGGTAACTATGGAAGAAAGACTATCACCCGGTGAATCAGATTATACCCCATATAGTAACAGTTCCGATTCCAACGAACACCGATCGTGAAGGATTCACGTCCGTATGGCGGGTTTAAGCGATCGACGGGGAGTTGTAATTTCATACACGGGGTTGTTCACATTTAACCGAGCACCGCGTTCTTTCCATTAAGGAACTTCGTTTAAAGCACACTCACACACGCTATGTTCGCCACCACCCTAAACACCATAGTCTTTCTGGGTGAGTTAATCACAGCGTCATTTACGAACCCCGCACAGCTAACATAACAGTACAGATTTTACTCGTTGCATGGCGCAATGTATCCACGGCATGACTTTTACACCTTTTTCTTTTTCGGTAATTTTGTTTACATTCTGGCGCAAAAACACTAAGAGAATATGTTTTGTTCATAGGGAGCATCCCCTGAGGAAGGGTGGACCCCGAAATGCATTGGGATTAAAACCCTGTGACCCGAGTACCTAGGATCTACACCTATGTTTTCAATATGGAACAGTATTTACTGTATAAAACGACAATAATTGTTGAATCAACATTTTGAACACTCTACTGTGAAAATAAAACAGTTATGATTGCAGATATACACTTGATTACGTGTTATTAAAGAGTGAAGTTCAGAGGAGTGCAGATTGGGATATACCTTCCACTGGAGAGGGAACTTTGCTTTGTATATACGTTACATCCCTTTGGACAGGGGATAAGATCCCATAGCACCCAAAGCAAGCTAAAAGGATTACTTTCTGATTTACAAGAGAAACTTCGAAGTGCGACCGACACCTTACCTCGTCTTCCCCTTTTACCCACCCAGCCCGTAATACGCTCGCGTACCTGCGAGAGCCACATTCCTCCGGGAGTGTGGCTGGGTGACATACGGGGACGTTGGCCTCCTGGCTCCTGGGGATTCTGCGAGCTCTCCGTCACTGCCTCTCCTCCGGTTTCCTTCTCCTTCGGTCTGTTCTCTATGCTCCCGGCCGCTCCGACTCCTCCGGTGTTCAGACACGACGCTGTCTGCCTTCTTCCTGGATTTGAAGGCCAAGCCCCCTCTTCGTCATCACTTGGGGCATGGTTTAGGGAGAAGTCTCCCCAGTTAAAGAAACAGTGTCCTTTTCCTTCCCCTTCCTATAGTGGCTGTATATCCGGGTCAGTCCAGTCGTCCTGCTGCCGAGGAAAGAGGTGAAACGGAGTTGGTCACATAACCCGTCATCAAGTGAGTCCGCCTTGCACTCGCTCTGATCCCCCTTGTCACAATGTGGTTTACAAATACCACATACATACATAAATTCATATATTGATCCAAATGTTGACATGAGCCGAGGAAAGGTGCATCATGCATGCATGCAGTGGGTAAAGCCTATTGGTGGGTTTCAGCCTCAACAGCGGCCCAAAATCTAGGGATTCAAAAACCAAAAATACTGGAGGAAACCATTGGCAGGGGAGATTTCTCAGAGGAATCATTGGCAGTCAGTGGTAATCCTGGGGATCTGCCATGGCTCTGTCCAGCCTTTCTTCTTGTTTATATAATCCTGAGACTAGTTTTCCTCAACATGTTCCTTTCCACAAATTTCCTTCAAAATTTTCTAACATGCTCAAGACGTCTCCTTCTTAAAAGATGGCTTTGAAATAAGATTACATACATATGGCTCTTCTTTTGATCAGTGGTTCAGGGAACATGTAGGATTGGGCATTCAGGGATCTGTATGAGAAAACATTAACAGGCATGGCTATGCGTCCACAAGAGGTGACCTCATCTTAGGTGAATCATTCTAATTGGGCAATCTCTGTAAACGTACTATTCACAGTGTGCAACTGCTCTCGGTGTAAAAATGTGATACTGATATAGACTGCACATTTCTAGTTTGGCATTCTATTTTTGGGTGCTTTGACTGATATGTACTATACAAATATTTGCATCTGTGTATTAAAGCCGTGTGAAACTGAACACTTGTGTGTTTACTTGAGTTGTTGACATGAACTTGCTGTTTGTATTTGAAGCAGGTGTGCTTTAGCACACTGGGAGTTTGGCCTTTATTTGTTTTCTTTTATTTGATCTACATTTCTTTATGTGGTACATGGTTTGACCATTTCAATTGGCTTCTTGTTGCATATCGTAGCTTGCTAGACCTATGTCCGAGCAGCAACTCTGAGCATTGCGTTGAGGACCTGAAAGTGAAGATATTGTACTAGATCTTCCTCTCTTTAGTGGTATTAGGTGTGATTTTTTTTCCAGAACTTTTCTAGTGTGGCCAAGTGTTGGTACTGTTTTTTTCAGTATGGTCAACTCGGCTTGTTTTTGTGTTGGAGAACATAGCATCAGAGATCTACCAGAAGAGATGAGAGTTCTTTGTCGTATTTGCTGTGAAGCCTAAGTAATGGTTAGTTGCTTGAATCATATTTCAGAACTTGCTATGTCCATGTCATTTTGCTCTGCTGCTTTCAATTGTTACATGATGTTTTTTCTGTAAAGAGCTGCTATGCACCCACATATTCTGATGTACAGCCTGCTGGCACCCTCAGGATCAGTTGCGTTTTATGAAAAAAACGTAAATAAATCAACAAAAAAATAGATAAATGTTATTCATGGAAACCAAAATCATTTGACTAAGTGTGGGCATAATTGTGTAAATGTGTACAGTGAAATTTCACAAAACTCCATAAAAATGTAGTGAAGGTAGGCCTTTAAAGAGAAATGTGGTTTTGCCATTATCTCGTGTGACTTTTTTCACAGGAACACACACTTTGGGTAAAAATGTTGTGCGAAATACCATCAGAAGTTTTTTTTTTAAAGTCAATTTTTTATTGAAGAATCAAAACAATAAATCATATCCAGTATGTCATGTAGTCAACAACAGAGTATGATGTGAACAATATGTCAAAATAAAGAGTAATAAAAAAAAAGTCAAAATGAATAAATAATCAAAAACGCAATACATGGAGTCATATTATGATAGAAAAGAAGACCGAAAGCTAGAAGAACAAAAAAGGGAAGTAAAAAGAAGAGAGTGGAAAATAGAAGATAAGAAGATAAGGCTATCAAGTATATTTTAAAAGATGATGAAATAGCCTATTAAATCTAGTGAAATGTAACATTAGTAATAACTCATAACATAGATGAAATTCATCAGAAAAGCTGGTTAGTCTTGTGAAAACAAAGTAGCATTAACAACAGCACTGCAAGATAAATAATTGGTAATTGGCAACCACAGTTTGCCACGTTTAAATGCTATAGGGAGTTCGGATTAACTCTGTGGTTGGCACATACTAAATTCAACCAACAGTTGATAGAATTTTTTTTCTTTGGATTTACAGTTGGAAGTAATGACCTGTAAAGAAATTGCTATTAAGAGGTCTACACGTTTTGCTAGCAATATGCTATGAGACCAGAGTGTACCCCTCCGAAAAACTGTTTATCTAAAGAAAAAGGAGAGGAAACATTGGCATTTACATCAACGTTTTGCCAAACATAAGTCCAAAATTCAGAAACAACAGGGCATAGAAAAAGCATGCAAGTATGAACTGGTGTGTGCATCACAACGCCAACAAGTATATTGTTGAATGAGTGTAGTACGGTGTGGGACACGCCTTCTTCTTCCAACAGGGCCACCGCCGATGACGATGTGGGGATAAACAATTCCCTACCAGCCACGCACAACCAAGTGCTTTCTGCGGACAACATAAAAGAAGGACTGCTCCCTTTTCGAGAGACGCGTATCGGACTGGTGACTGGGTGACACAGGGCGATGCAGGACTAGGAGACAAGCTGCTTCGGTGGAGACCGGATAACGCAGGGCGAGGAGGAAAGCAGCTTCGGTGGAGACCGGGCAACACGGGAGGTAGCTGAATGAGCTGCCGGAGAGGAAGAAAACACTACTCCAGCTTCTGGTGGAGAAGTGTGGCTCACTGGTTAGAGGAGGCATACCCTGAAGCAGAGGTCAGACCCGGGACCAGGGTTCAATTCCCGACGCGGCAGGGTCTGAGCCCAAGCGTCCACGGACTCGATAATTCTTCACTTCGGTGCCTACTCGAATCATGGGTTCACACTCTGCGACTCTGGGCAATAGCTTGCTTAATCTCCACTACGGCCCCCCCGGCGGCGGGATGCCTGGCTTTCACCTTGGGGATGCCCAGTACAGGTAATCTCACAGGGAAAAGCCAGGACGGGTTCCCAATGCAAGCGCCGAAATGCCCAAGGGTAAGTTGAGCGCTATATAAGAACATATACACACACACACACACACACACACACACACACACACACACACACACACACACACACACACACACACACACACACACACACACACACACACACACACACACACACACACACACACACACACACACACACACACACACACACACACACACACACACACACACACACACACACACACACACACACACACACACACACACACACACACACACACACACACACACACACACACACACACACACACACACACACACACACACACACACACACACACACTGTTCTTGGTTAAAGCGGACACCAGAAGGTGTGGACGCTGTGACCCCCGAAACCAAGCCCCAGAGGGTTGTGGTCCCAGCAAGTCCAACTGAGGAGCATAAATATTTTTAGGAGGTGGTGGAAGGGCTTAAAAGGGTCACAAATGACTCACATGTGACATTCAGGGGGCAAAAAGTCACCCTGAAAACCTGCTTGCAATTTTTTTCTTGTTTTGTGTGTGGCACCTGGTGTACAGCACAAAACTCATTAGCACTCATACCACTCAGGTGATAGCACAGTGACTGAAGCAGTGTTTTGTGTGAATGTTTCGAAGGGCACCATACAACTTATGTGACCGAGGACTGTCTTGTCGCTTTTGTCAAGAAGAGGAGAAAGAGAAGAAAAGGGGGACACAGAGAAACCGAGAGAGAAAAAAACATTATTACCTTATTTGTTTTGATTCTTGTCATTGGATAGTCGCCTGTTTATTGTTTTCTTTTTCCAATAAACGCCCCTTAATATCGACTACCAATAAGCGTATCCTCTTGACTAAGTGGGTCTTAGGTCCTACAATGAGTTTAGCTTTAAAAATAAAACTGAGTGTAAAATAATTGTTTATAGAAAAACACAACAGAGTTTGCGTTAAAGCAGGGGAGCAAGCTGTAGAATGCACTTTGACTCAGATCCGAGGTGGAAACCGGCCAAGTACAATGCACCTCCAAAACCAACAAAGCTTTTTTAGAAAACTTAGGTCTGTCCATATTGGGTGGTCATAGCAATTTGTACATGAAAGCAGCTTTTGAGAGCAAATTCCTAGAAATAGGGCTATTCTTCACATGAGGAGCTGCAAGGCTAGAAGTGATCCAAGTGCAATGTGGAGGAGTCCTTTAAAAAATGTTAACCGGCATCATCATAAGAAAATAGTTTAGAATTGGGAGACTCATCATCTTGAGTGTGTCAATATGACCCCACCAAGATAAAATAAAGGAGACCATTTTTGTGTAAGGTTACCAACTATTTCATCTGCATTGAACTTAAAAGTGTCCCTAATAGAATTACAATACTAAATACCCAAGCATTTGATCTTAGTCGTATTCCAGGATAAACCTGCTGCAAAAAATGGCTCTCTCGTGCAATCTTTAGTAAGAGGCATAACCTCTGATTTATCCACATTAGGTTTATAACTTGAGACTGCAGAATACAGTTTTAGTTCTGTGAAGAATGTTGGTATAGACAATTCTGCTTATAAAACAAACAAAAGAATATCAATTGCATAAGCAACAAATTGAATGTGTTGATCTTTAACTTTAAAGCAAGAAAAAAATCTGTTTTATTTCAAAGGTGAATGGTTCTAATGCCAGAATAAAACGTAAAGGAGACAGATAACATCCCTGTCTAGTACCCCTGTCAAGGGGAAAATAAGGGGATTGGGTGTCATTTACTATTACTGACGACTTGGGAGAAGAATACAGTAGTGAAATAAGCTCTAAAAATTTGGGGCCAAAACCATGCCACTTCAATGCTTCCATAAGAAACTGCCAGTTAACTCTGTCAAAAGCTTTTCTCTGCTTCAAGACTAAGTGCAGCAATAGGGATGGCCATTTTAGAAGCTTTGGTAATAATATTTTTTAAAGTACTACAATTATTGGCTATATTTCTATTTTAACAAAACCAGACTGTTCCAGACCAGTTAAGTCTGGTATCAAGTTAGATAGTCTAGAGGCCAGGGCTTTGGCAAATATTTTACAATCCATATTAATGAGAGAAATGGGTCTGTGGTTCTTGCACAAAGCGAAATATCAATCCTTTTTAGGTATAATACAAATCACACCAACAAGGGAGGTACTGTTCCTATCAGAAAACTAACGGAAAGGCAAAATTGTGTACAAAACAACAAGAGAGAATCCTAAGGACTATTTCTTATTGGCCTCACACATCCCTGGGGATATAATGCTTCATCCTTAGGCTTTGGTCCTTGTAGGGTCTGCGCTGCAATGCCCTACGGACCCCTGAATGATCACTTTGGCAGAGATCATTTGATATTTATGCCGTATGATGAATGGTACGAGTATAAGGGCATCCTAAATGTGTGGGGTGATTGTGTAAGCGAGAGTGACTAAAGTAAATCTGTCTAGGAAATATATAAAAAAAATGTAATGGGATGATTCTTCTGCCCGGTTTAAAAAACCATAAAGAGGTTGGGGCTACTGTGGGGGCGTAATGTTCCAGAGTAGCCTAAAGTTTGTGGGTGCAGTGTAGTCAGTTCAACATGTTTCGCGCCCTATAGTCTAAAAAAGATCTACGTTGCTTCTTCAGGACCAAACACAGGAGGTAGTGAACCTACCCAACACCTATACCATTATATGTAGTAAAGGAATTCCCCATAAAATAAAATACCTGGTTCAAAGATAAAAATGATTGTCAAACCTGGAACGGAAGGAAAAATAGTATGAGATAACCATAGGTTTAAAGTCTGCATATCTGGTATAATGCGTCTTTGGGATCACTTTCCCAATCCCAGAGTGTCTCCAATGGTAGAAATGTGCATGCTGTGGTTGGCACCGAATCGTTGCCAAATTGTGAAAACCATAGCAAATAGACAAATATACACAACACTGCAGCGGGTAGACGGACATCACACAGACAACACGTAATAAAAAACCTTTGCTGGTGTCGCACACTGAATCGCGGCATGACTGGTAATCTTAAATTTGACTAGGGGATTTTCCCCTTCAGATCGATCAATTTTGTTCCATAGGTTGGAACAGAGGTTAGCGCATAGCTGCTAACTGTAATATAAAATGTAAAGACAGTCATGTACACACACCAAGAGGTTACGAGAGTGAAGGAGCCAAGCATCTAAGTAAAACTCTTGAAAAGCATCCAAGACCATTGTACTTATGACTCCTACGTGTGAAGCATCTAGGGATCTACATGTCCCAATATGGCCGCCCCAACAACTTGTCAACTTTATAACATCACCATGTGGGTCTCTCCTAGTACCATGGCAACACACACGTAGCTTACTATGGACAAACATTTAATGACTTTGGTTCCTCATGGTTCGTACTAGTGCATTACCAACTCATTTTGGTGCACCTAAAGTATACTACATCACAGCACATTAAACACACAATGACACTCACAGGCATTCGTAACACACTATAAGAAGGTCGCTACTGGAAGACTGTCATGGAGAGTTTTTTGTAAACTCCTATTGACAGCACGCGCTGTTTGTTGTGGGCAAACGCTAATTATTCTGGATCCCCATGATGAGTCCTGGTGCACAAATAAACACCCATTTTGTGCACCAAGACACATTACATCACCGCACTCTCCACATACGATGGCTTGAATGACATATAGGTATTCACTGCGAACACACTATAATGTTGGAAGCATTGCTGGGAATGTTGCTCTGCAATTTGCCTGCTCACTATCTGCTGATGAGAGAGGTCATTAGCACAGTCTCACACAGTTTCACAAATGAGTATAATACATTAAAACGTTCCAGGCATCTACCTTAGCATATATTCATAAGCAAGAGTCCTTGATATTCGTCTCAAAAATTAGGCGGTCGCCAAATTTAGCAGAGAGCTTTCGCATTCCTTTAAACTATAATGAAAATAGTCTTGACTCTTTCTTACATGAAAATACAGTTTCTAAAAGTTCACTTCAGTCTTTAGTGCTTCGTTAGCAAGTCCAGAACAATCAAATATTAATGTCCAGTGAACAGTCTATTATTAACTAGTTTTTGCTTTTTAAAACTTTCTAATTGGTAATCAAAATCAGACCGTAGGCACAGAACGACAGTGCAGAATGCGCGTAATTTCCAAACCTACCTTAGAGTATTGCTGGGAATCTGTTTTTCAGGGGGTGCGGCCTGGCAAACCCAATGTCAGGACCGATCTCAGGTAAGTGGTTGGCTACTCACCTGCTGTCAGTTCATGTGGAGGTGCGTACAGTGGGACTTCCACTGCTAATCTTTAGAGAAGAGGTAATAATCACTTTACCGAAGGGTGGAAGGAGTGCCATCTTGTGTTCTTTTGCAAGCCATTATCCTTACTCAATGTAGATTTAGGAAGCTGGGTTTCTGTTGCAGTAAACCCCCACACTTTTTGCCAGATTTCGGATGCACTTTGACTAGATATGTCTTAGGTCCCTGCCAATCCGGTTGCCAGGGCCTGTGTTCTTTCCCAAAACTGTACCCTTGTACTCCCAATTGGCACCTCTCTGCCCACCGGTAAGTTCCTTGTAAAAGGTACCATGGGTACCAAGGCCACTGTGACAAGGGAAGGCCCCTAAGGGCTCAAGCACATATTGTGCCACCCTTAGAGGTCCTGTACCTTCACACATACACGTTCTAATGGCTCCTTGTATAAGGCGAAAAAGAGCGGAGACAGGTGGCACCTTTGATGAGTGCCTCGATAGATTGGAAAGTGTTGGGACTGAACATCATTGACCTTTACTGCCGCTCGGGGTGTACTATATATACACCGGAGCCACTTCTCGAATCTCTCACCAAAGATAGGGCCAATGTACCGGGTCACATGCCTTCTCGGCATCTATGGAGAGCAATAAAGCTTCCCTGCGTGACCAGAGCACTTTATCTATAAGATGACATATACGCTTAGTGTTATCCTCAAGTCGAGAAGGACTAAAACCTGACTGTTCAGGGTCTACAAGACCCGGCATGAGGGGACTTAAGCAGTGAGCCACCACACTTGCAAAGAGCTTCGCATCGATGTTAAGTAGCAAAATAGGCCTATATGACACACAAAGGGTCGGATCTTTACCCGGTTTGTGAATTAACAATATCGATGCTTCCAGCATGGAATCCCGTCAGTGTGCCCAATCGGAAAAAGAGTTGAAAAGTTGCGTAAGTAAAGGGGCATGATCCTTCCAAAAAATCTTATAAAATGAGGCACTGAAGCTGTCCGGGCCATGGGATTTTAAGGTCTTCAGGTGAGCAATGGCTGAGATCCCCTCTTCAACGTAAATTGGCTGCTCCAGAGCATCAGACTCTGCAGGAGGGAAGGAAGTGAGCATGGCCACGAAGGTAGTTCCCAGGCTAATCGATCAGACCCTTTGAGTAGGAGTATAAAAAAGCATAAAAGGCTCAGAAGGCCATAGCAAAGCCCTCAGCATTTTTTGTCTCAGTATTGGGGACGGTATTAATAGATTTCACTGAGCCCGTGTGTTGCTCACTATGCACTCAGTGTGCCAACATACCCCCACTACGATTGTTGCCCTGATAAAATCCATGCTAAAGGCGTAACGTAGCATACTGTACGCAGTCTAAGTCTAGTCATTTAAGCTGCGACAAGTCTTCTCCAATTTCCTCCAAGACCCTCTGGACACCAGATCTTTTATGGATAGCCTCTTGTTCAGAGACCCTCCTCTTAAGGTCTACCCATCTGTCGTGACGTCTGCGTTTTCCAGCCACAGAGAGGGCTACAAACTCCCTGCTGACGACTAATTTCAAGGCTTCCAAAACTGAGGTGAGATAAGACTCCCCTGTGTCCTTTAGGGCCAAATACGCTGTAACCACCACCCGAATTGCCTCCACCATGCGCGAGGACTTCAGCATAGCATCGCAAATGCGCCAGCATGGGCCCTGGGAAGAGGAGGCAGGCAGCCACATCCTCGCTGTTTTAGATGAATTGTCTGAGAGAGCAGGGCTCGATGGTAGTAGCAATGATGCAATCTAAAAAGGGACTGGGATTCCAAGAAATGATCAATTCGCAGATATGTCTTATGTGCAGCAGAGAACGTATAGGTTCTGTCAGTGGGATGAACCTGTCGCCACAAATTGTCCAAACAGAAATCTGCTAGCCAGCGAAGGCACCCAAGTGAGAAGGCTCCCGCTTGAGCAGATCGCTGACCAGAATGGTCCAAGTCAGAGTTCATGACCAGATCCAGGTCACCCCCAATAAGGATAGATGCATCTGGGCACTGGAGTACCCCGGCCAGCGCGCTCATCTGGAAACCCTCTTGTTGATCGTTAGAGGCATAAACATTTGCGAGGGTGAAGTGAAAAGCACCCATCGGCAAGCGGAGTGCCAAAAGGTGACCCCTAATCTCCACAAATGTGCTCAACACCTCCCCTGTAAAGCACTTAGAAAAAAGAATAGCCACTCCTCCCTTCTTAGTAAGTCCTGTGGACAAGTATTGTTGTGGGAACCGCCTGGACTGCATCCTGTGGACATCTCTAGACACAAGGTGGGTCTCTTGAAGGTAGCAAATATCACCTCTTGTTTGTTTGTGCTGTGAAAGGATTGCAGCCCTTTTAGTGAGATTGTTTAGGCCTCGAACATTGAGGCTGATTAATTTAAGCTCCAGCTAGTATGAGTCGGGTGAAAGTGCTATAACAGGAACCCCTCCCGGAGTGTATGTTTTATTGAGAAGCCCTGATCAAGTCAATAGGTCAAGGCCCAAGGCGTAAGATAGCCCAGCAAAGCTTGTGCATTGAGCAGGAAAGGGTCTACCCCATGAAGACCAAAACCCCCAAAAATTAAGAACAGTCTAATAGAAATCGTGAACAGCCCACTAAACATGGAAACATCAACATGGAAGTGGCATCAGCAGAACCTTCCATTAACAAGACATAAAGGAGCCTCGCCACCCATCCCCGCCACCCAAGTCCCACCCGCTGAGGCAGAATACCTCACATAACTGCTGATGAGTCGGGGTTCTTCGGCATCAGCTCCTTCTCTAGTGAGAGTGAAGGTCAGCTTTCCTCTCACATGCTATGGTGTCCTAGTCAGGAGTGAAAATCTCTAGGGTGGGTTTATGTTGACTCCTGCGCTGTTTGAGTCCCCTTACTATCTCGTGCTGACGCAGAGTGAGCCTCTGCAGGTGAAATTTCAATATCTAGGATCTTTCAGGTTTCAGAGAGGGACCTGAGTTGATGGGTCTTACCACCAAAGGAAAAGATGAGGTGGAATGGATGGCCCCAGGAGTAAGAAATCCCAGAGTTCCTCAAGTGGGCCGTGACCGACTGGATGTCTTAATGTTTTTGCAGCATAATCATTGCTAGATTGTGAAATAGCTTGGGAGTGTGGTCCCTAAACTGAAGTGGATGAGCATCGCAGGCTTTACGCAAGAGGATCTCCTTAGTTTGGAAGTCATGAACACACACTAAAATGCCCTTTGGGGGTTGCTTCGTAGCCCTCGATGGCCTGACTCGGTGGCATCTTTTCAGTTTTATCAGCTCCTCCGCGGGAGCCTCCAAGGCAAGATTAAACAATGCTTGCACGTACTCCTCCAGGTCGGACCCCTCCGCAGCAGTCAGTACATTCCAAATCCGAATGTTGTTTCTTCTGGACCTGTTTTTGAGGTCTTCAACATGTGACTGCAAATCAATCTGCTGTTCCTGGAGGCGAATCACCTCCTGCTGTAAGCTTTCAACCTCTTCGTCCCTCTTCGTAGATTCATCCCCAAAGGTGGCGACTCTTTCCCCTACCTCGTCCAAATCTCTGTGAACTTCTCGCAGTTCAGCAGAGGGATCTTTCTTCACTGCCTGCAAATCTTAATGAGGTGAAGAGTGCCATAATGAACGACCGTGTCACAGGGCCATTGGAATCTTTAACATCACCAGCTGGTCCTGCATCTGCTGTGGTGGACCTCTTACTCAGGGCCCCTCCAGGGTGCCTGGTAACTATATGATGCACTGAGCGGCCCTTCTTGGCTCTAGTAGAGGCCATGGTAGACGTCTTGCTAGAGAGTCTTTAAAGGAGGAAACCCAGGAAAAAAGCGCCGGGCCAGAGCAAGTCCATCAATGATGCATAGTTAAGTGGACCACCACAATATCAGAAAGGGCTGGTGAGGGCGCCCCCAGGCTAAGTTGATTTGGCAGGCCCCTTCCTTCACAGAGCGCCAGCCAGAAAATTAGTGCCCCTATCACCGGGTCATAAAGCTCCACATGTCTCCCTCGAGGATCGCTGAACACCAAGGCAAAAGGGAGAGCAAACCTGAGTACTGCAGCCAGCGGGCCAGAGCCAGCGCGGCCTCGCCAACGCCTAAGTCTTTGCTGTGCACTGGGAAGGAGGGCCGATTTCCTACCTGGGGTATCGACTCACCACTGCGCTTCCAGGTTACTCACCCCCCTAGGAAAGGGGCAGTCACTACTAGAGCCAGGAGGCCCGCTTCGTACTGCCAGTCAAGAGGCTGTATTGCTGTTTTGCTGTGATCTCGTCAATCCAGGTGCTGCATTTAAAGGGAGGAGTGCGGGTCCCACCACCCACACCGGCTCTGCCACTCCTGTTGAATCGTCCTCAAGGGTCGGGAGGGGGTCTCAGGGCCAGGACCCAGGGAGGTTTCCACTCTGCTGCCCCTCCGCTCAGATTCTTGTGTGGTAAAGGGCAACGGCAACCAATGGCGGCCGCAACAAGACTGCCACATGCCGATCAGAGTACGTCTAGGGGATCAGTTCAAGGGGCGTCTTACTCCAGATCCACCCTCGGTGTTGGGGACCCGCTGTAGTCCTTCCACCCCTCCTGTGTTCCACTGTCCACTCGCACCTCTACTTTCACTGCAGGCACTAGCCTTGGGCCGCCAACCCCCCCGCCCCCGCTTACAGGGCCCAAGCTAACGGGGAGGGCTCGAGGTACGGCTCCGAGGGTGGGTTCCACTTGTCCTCGATCGAGGTGGCACCATCCCACGAGTCGGGGGCAATCTAGCGGCACCAGATCGGGGGGAGGGCTCGCTCACCTCCCCCAACTGCCATAGATCCTCTAGATGTAAGCAAAATGGGCCATTGGGGCAGCAAGGAGCCCTACGTCTGGTCTGCCACCCTTCCCCTCCAGCTCCACAAAGCTTCCAGTCAGGAGCCTGCAGCACCACAAGTCTCCGTCCGCAACTCTCCCCGCAGGCCTTCACCAGCGTCCTGCGGCATGCGCACACTTGGTTGCGTCGTCTATAAGGCTGCCGCAGGCATATCGGGGTCGCCTCTGTAGATGCCTCTGGTTGCGAGTGGCCCCCTCAGCTGTCAGGGGCCAAGGATCTCGGCGGGTGGGGGCTATAAACAAAGCTTTACTGGTGGCGAGGATGGCGCAACGCTTGGGCACGTCCTAGCCTGCTGCCATCTTGGCCACATCCTCCAGCATTACTAATTTAAAGGAGGGAGTAACTCATTGGCAAATGGAAGCGGTCCCTAAAGCACCCCTTCCCCTTTGTAAATGTTAACAAAAATAATTTTAGAAGCAGACAGTGGTCAATGAGACTACTGCCTACTCCCCAAAAATGTTTGGAAAACATTTTTTTTTAAACAAATCTCACTTTCCTTCCCAAACAATAGGCGGTATTTAAAAAAATATTGCTTTATTTTATAGCAATCACAGACGTGGTGTGCTGACCCCAGTAGGCCATGTCCCTGTGATGGTAGCGAATTATAGTGAGTAGCAATTTGCAACCTACCTCAATAATGTTCATGAGGTAGGTCGAATTTCAACCCATTACAATTCGGTATTTTGTGAACCAACCTAATAAATGTAAATGTAAATTGATACTTGTATAGCGCACTACTCACCCGCAAGGGTCTCAAGGCGCTTGTACGAATACCGCTGTGGAACCCATCCTGGCTTTCCCTGTGAGGCGTCCACCCCTGGGCACCCCCAAGGTGGAGGCCAGGCATCCTTAGCGTTGTGGGGGCCGTTGTGGAGATTAAGCAAGCTATTGCCCAGAGTTGCAGAGTGGGACTCCATGATTGGAATAGGCACCGAGGCGAGAATTATCAGGTCCGTGGAATTTTTTAGCCCAAGACCCACCGAGGCGGGGAATTGAACCCTGGTCCCGGGCTAGATCTCTGCATCAGGGTCTGCCGCTCTAATCATTGAGCCACACTTCTCCACCTAATAGTACATAGGTTGATTTGCAAAATACCAATGCATTCGGTAAAAGTCGGGTAGGCAAATTGCGACCACTTTCACCAAATGGATTTTTAGCACATGGTGATTATTTTTTAGGGAAGTGGTTGACAGTATATGTTCCTTCTTGCTCGTTTTTGCTGTAGACAGCTGACACCTAAAGCAGCTTGACAAACCAAAGGGAATCCTTTGACATCCCCATAAACATTCCCTCCTGCAAGTACCATGATGATAGTGTTTTGTGCTAGAAACCGGGTCTGTCGCCACAAGACTCAATGAGACATCATAGAATGATACAGTTATGCACGCAATGACTGAAGATGTTACGCTATAAATTGTATTTCCTATTATATAGATAGTTGCTTACATTTATCTATAGATCATTTGCAGTTGTTGAAACCAAATATAATAGTGCAAAAACAATTTCCATAGATGTGTGTAGGTCACAGCGTCCCAGGTGGTGGAGAAGGTGTAGTGCGTCATGTTGACACCCCTGCATTATGCACATAGCTCTAATTCCAGATAAGACTTTGAGAAAGCTGCCCCTGCACATCATGAAACATGTTGAACTGATGAACAAAGCTGACTGCTAAGTCATGTAATTAAGTGAATGTTTATGAAACCCACTGTGACACATCTACTCATCCATATGACCAACAATGTTCAAAAACAATATATGAGTGTTTTGTGACAACATATCAGAAAAACCTTGGAACTTTTATTAAGCGCCGGAGTGCTGCTTTTATGCTTTATGGAAGATGTGCAGCGCTACTATACTTGTGGTTTCACCATGATTACACTGCCAAAATTTATGTACTCACAGACCAAAGAGTGCACGATGGACAACCACACATAGAAAGAACTTGGTTAGACTTTGCTGTTCTGTATTGGGTCAGAGCTCTCATTGTTCTTGGTAAGACCCTTCTTGGGGAACCACATCACCTGGACCCCACACACTGGGTCAGATCTCTCCATCCTCAAGGAAGATCCCAACATTAGTCCAGATTTCTTCTTGATCACAGAAGCTCTAACCCTGATTCAGATATCTCACCTTCCTTTGAGGGACCCCCAATGCCAATCAAGTTTCACCTTCCTAAGCACAGATTAAACAAATGTTCTGATGTCATCAGGGTCCCCTAACCCCTAAATCAAGTATCTCCTTCCTGAGCAGGCCCCAAAAACTAGTTCAGAAATCTGCTCTACTGGAGCCCCGACACTGATTGTTGCTTTCTCTTCTTTGGGGCCATGACTACACTAATATCAAATAAACATTAGATAATTCACAATCAACGTGTACTGCTGTAGAGAGGCTTTTTGCAAATGTGCATGTGCACCCTCCATGCCTCCTGCCCATGTGCGCACCAGCTTGTCCTTTTTTTTAAACAAAGTTTTCAAACAAACACAAATTCATTTACCAGGTTTTTATTTATTTAATGTCTTTACAACTCAGATCTCCTTTGTTTGTGTTACATTTCACCTTGTCCTCTGAACTCCAGCAGTTCATCACTCATAGTTTCTTCTGTTTAATTGGCTGCCATTGTCTGAAAAATATCAGGACATGTAGTGAAATTAACCAATTGTTCCATTATTGCCGTTTGTGGTGCATTATATGTCAATTTATTTGTATAGTTGCAGTCTCTAAAGAGAGCATCAAAACCATGCAAGCGCCTATAGAAATGAAACATTCACCATCGGATTATTTATTCATTCATGTGTTGAAGAGCCCCCGAGATCCTACTTAGGATCTCGACAAATATGGTTACCGAACTTGTTCTATCCAAACCTGGCCTGCAGCGGAAGTTCGTTGCCACAAAACAGAAACCTATCAGCCTGGGGCCACCACAGTAAATGTGGAGCTCCGCAGGAATCCTTTGACCTCTAGGAATCAGGGTCACGGTCTCACCACACTCTGGGCGCGGTAGTTCACGAGCATGCAGGAACCACCCAAATGCTGCCTGCTCCAGCAGGAATCTGCCAGCCTGAACACCTTTAGTGATGTGCTCAATACAGACTGAAAGCGCTGCAGAAGTAATCCAGTCAGACTACCTTATTTCATTCTAGCTATTTCTAACTGGCTGGTCAAGCTGAGATTGCACCTATAAATCCAGCCCTCGCAGCTCCCTCAGACATTCTGGTGCCACCTTAACTCCCAAGTCCATTTTTTATGGCTTTCTCATTATCCAGATTGAACTGTACCTTACTAGCACTGCTGTGACTGTGCTTACCAACCAAGCCCTAATACTAGCTCACAAACACAACTGGCCCTCAAAACACATAACGGTGACTGTACCCCTGTTATCCAATGGAGACTGTACCCATTAATCGATCCACGACTTAACTCTCGCTTTTCAAGAAGTGACTTCTTCACTTATCGAGCTGTGGCTGTACCTCTCCAATTCATCTGCGCCCTTATCTTCCTAGTTCAGATGTTACAGTGCCTTACTAGCTCTCTGGTAATTGTTATTCATGAATTCAGCTGCAGCTGTACTCTGTGCGATGCCAATCCTGATCTTTGCCTTCCCTCACTAACCTTACAGTGTCTGGAGCTCGCTGGCCCAGTTGTGAATTCATACCTGACTGATCCAGCTGTTGAATGCAGACACCCGAGTGAACACAGATGGCTTCTTGGAATAGTTGCAACCAAGGGTTGAACCGAAGCTGACCACACCGTGGACCTGCCAGCTTCCATCAGTAGCCCTGCAGTTCAGTGGGCCGCCAGAGTCACCCTGTAAACAGATAGGAAGAAGAGATTACTGAAGAAACTTCAACCATTAGGATCCAACCAACATCCACTATGTGTCTTGTGAGACAGTGTAGGCGCACCGCCACATCAGGAAAAAGGAACTTAGCATCTGGTGAAATCCAGAGGAAACCAGCAACTTCAGCAAGAGATGCTACTACCACTTGAAAACTTGCTGCTCTTAAGATCTCATTTGTGTTATGTTAGCAATTAAATTAGACTTGTGCTCGGATTGCGCTACTCACTGATGAGCTGCTTGAGTGATGTTGCTCTTTTGATTGGGCTCTTGTTTTGACTTTGCTACTTGCTAGACTGGATTTGTGTAATGTTACTCATTTCATTGGCCTAGAGGAATATTACTCTCTACGTTGTTCTTGGGTTATGGTACTCACTTGATGGTGCATGTGTTCATGTTTTGCTGCTAGATGGGCTTGCGTTACTAGATCAGGCTTAAGTAGTGTCACTAGGTCAGGCACATGCTCTGGTTGTGTTACTACTCAGTAGCTCGAGCTTAGGGGGGAATATTCTCTTCTCTATATTGTAAGATGTGATATGGTTGTGCTACTCTAGAGCAGCAATTTTGTGTTCCGGTTTTGTTTCTCGACACCTAAACTGATTCTCAGATTTTAGTCCTTACTAGGTTGAACTTACCTTTGATTGGTGCTGCTCTAACGATTGATCAGATCGTACATGCATTGGGCATCTCTCTAGATCAGAGAAATTGTGGGTAAATTGTGATAGTCTTGTGATCGGACCAGCTTAGCTCATAACTGCATATGCTACTTGCTATACAGGAGAGACTGTGCCCTGTTGGTCTATCTGTAGACTGGACAGGTCATGCTTTGACTGGACCTCGGTGAACAGTGGGCAGTTTATGCTTTGGTTATGTGTTTCTGAAGATCACGCTGTGATTGTGTTTATATACAATGGGCCAATCGTGTGCTTGTGTTTCTGAAGACTGGACATATCATGCTGTGGTTCAGAGTTCCTCTGAACTGGAAAGATCATGCTCTGCGTGAACCTGTTTGTAAATTGGACTGATAATGCTCTGAGTCAGTATTTTTATAGACTGGACAGGCCTTGCTCATTTGCACCTCTATGCACACTGGACAGATCGGTCTTTGTATAGACTGGACAGATCATGCCAGGTTTAGGCTACTCTACAGTTTAAATGGCATTTGCTTGGGTTGTCCTATCTAACAAAGCAAAAAGAGCATGCATTGATAATGCTACACTCTATGTCATAGGTTGACCTCTCAGAGCCCAGAGAGATCCCTCTTCTGACCTGAATCTTCTTCAGGATTGTTATGCCTCTTTTAACTCCTTGAGCGGTATCACCGCCCACACTACCAGACAAAGGAAAGCTCTTGTTTTTGCTGTTTTTACATTGTTATCTCTCTGAAAGGGTGGAAAGCAATTACCCTAAGATAGGAGAGATTTATTACTCTTTCTGAAATCCCTTACAGGTAAGAACAGATGTGTTTATTACCAAAAATGCCTAGAGCAGACTTTAACTACGGCTAACAAAGCTGACAACACGCTATTCTGCAGAGAGCATGGTTAGCAATAAGCTTGGGCGGAGTTTGCTGTGTTCTGCTATGTGGAACTCTGCGAAGTGGAAAAAAACTCTGCGGCGCTACGCGAAGCTCCACATGCGGCAGAATGCCTTAGATAAATGCCGTTCACGGTGATTTTCAGCACCGGGTGTTTGTCCACACTGTGCAATCATCGCGAATGGCAGCATGCACAGTGCAAACAGGCACTGCTTCCTTTGTGCCGCTCGAGTAGAGTTTTCACTCGAGCTGCAGCTTTCTTAATGCGAATGGATAGTTTCTCAATGCGAGAGGTCGTGAGCATTCGCAACCACTCGCATTGAGAAATCCTACGGCCTGAGTTGAGAAATTTCCTGGGAGGCTGATTTTCAACGCTCGCGCCCACCAACTTGACAGTGACGATCGCCAACGGGGAAAAATCTCGCAAGGAGGTGGATTTTCCTCACCAACTTGACTTTGAAGATCGCAAGCGAGGAAAAAAACTCTGTTCTGCTATGCGCAGCAGAGTTTTTCGGAACTCCGCGAGTTCTGCATAACGCGGCGTGCGGAAAACTCCGCAAGCGGAGTTCACCGCCCAGGGTTAGTTGGCAATCATTTTTTGATATTGATGGATAGAAAGCAACTCTTCCAAGTTTGTAACACATTCTGTGGACATACATTACAGCTGGAGATGATGCCATCGCCACCGGCACAGACCATGGATGTTTTCACAGTGCCTCCCCACCAGTCCGAACGGCTGCAGGTGGCATGGTCCACGACGAGCAGACGTCCCTGCTGCAGCCTATCAGGAGAAGCTCCGTTGGCTAGAAGAGAACACAAAGCGGACAGTGATGTTTCAAAAGCTTTTCTTGTGCCTTAGTATAAAACTTCTAGAGGGCCACCTCATTGTTCAAAATACAAAAACATGTTCTTCCATAAGAAAAAGCCAGTTTCCATTCCCAGGCAGCTCTAGCATCTAGTACTACAGCCTTCGTTTGCTGCCTCTAAATAAATTTCCCACCGAAAAGCACTTCAACGCCTCATGAGGGGTAGCAATCGCTATATAAATGCAAACCCTTCCTTCTTCTGTCCCTCCGCTACCTTTTTCAATCCAAATAACAGACTAACATATCCACAGCTCAAATTAACTTCATATTTCACTGTAATAATTCACCACTAATGCTTTTGTGAGTTCTGGAGTAGCGTGCTACTCGCGAAAAAGCTCTTTGACGCCTCGTCAGTGGTATAAGCTCTATTTAAATGCAATAACAATACAAAATAAAAAAAAGAGAAGGGCAGAAAAGCTGGAAGGGGGGGAGTAACATAGGAAAACGGCTAGTGGGGGATGCAAGGATGAAAAAGAACCTGCAAGCCTTGATGCTTGGCAGCCACGTCATCCGGAGGGCTCCTGCGTGTATTATTATTTTGCCAATTAAGTATTGAACAAGCTTCAGCAGAAGACAGGGTGAAAAGGCTTCAATCGGTTTTAATCTTTAATGGAACTGTTTTAAAACTAGCCCGGCATCTTAGCCTGGCATCCGTTAGTTTCGTTACAGAAGACGAGAGTATTTACTTACTCTGAAGCCGGCCCCATCCGGTTACGTAGCAGGCGAATCTATTGGGTAGGACGTATCCGGCAACTGGGAGGCAGGCGGGCTGGATGGTGTTACTGAAGGGCACGTGTTCTGCCAGCTTCAGCAGTGAGATGTCATACCTGCAATAAAAATAGAAAGAGGTCGGGGTTCATTTACAATGGAAGCCATTGCACGGGACATTAATTTATTCACAGAACAGTACCGACACATACATATTCGGCATATTTGTACATATGTTACATTACCTTTGCAACAGATGTACAACTATACCGATTAGCAAAACACACAAGATGATGGATGGAATGTTGCACATTGGCAAAACATTCACCCCCAGTCACAGATCTGGGTTTAATCCATCGTTATTTTGCTCACCACGCCACCCCAGTTCAGACATGGCCATATGCTAATCAGTCTTGACCTTGTGTCTCATGGGAACAGTCCAGCCCGAACTGCCAAGCCATGTCTTCCCTGGACCGGAATAAAGCATCCTAGGACCGGTTTCGGGGTTTCACCCCTCTTCAGCCAGGATAGCTTGACTCCAGTGGCGTAGTGAGCACGGGACCCACGTCTGGGCATACCCAGCGCACTTAGGGCGAACAGCAAACACACAAGATGAAAACTATACCGATTATACAGTGGTTGAAAAGAAATTTTAGAATTGCAGGTACTCATTAACCAAGAGTATCCACTCGGTAATGAGAAGTGCCGCTACACTCCCATTAAAAGTATTTCAGCAGCGGTAAGTAGTGTTGGTGCGCAACCTCTCATATTAAAGAAATTTAGGCACGCAGTACCTTACCATACCTGTCCATTTAAGCACTGACTATATAAGATGCAAATACTGGCACACGGACAGCGCCCCCTGTCCGCTGCTCTTCTCCACATCAAACATCTGGACATCACTTGAGCAGAGAGGTCTCAGCCGCCCTGTGTCATCCTCTCAGTGAAGTCAGAGCTGTTCCTTTTGTCTCAGTTCAAACATGCTTCTGTTCATTTTTGGCAATCATGTCAGGTAGGGATAGCAGCGGCTACCCCTGAACTGTCCTTTGTTACCCCTGGCACCGCCCTTGAAACAGCTGCCTGTCAGCTACAAGGCTTACCTTTACTACCTGCATGTTTTCTCATTCTCTCACACTCCTCGGATACATTGGGCGCTATATAAATCCTCATTATTAGTGCAAAGGCTGAGACCGACACACTGCACAGGGATAGAGTGCACACACAGCTGTTCACACATACCGAGTTTAAAAGGTAAAACGCTGCCACAGATGCTAGTGAGGTGTCTCAATCTATGCCTGCAGTAAGGACAGTCTGTCTCATAGGCCAGTTCCACTGGCTCAAATTAAGCACTGGTTAGTACGGAATTGTATTCAATATCACTCAAAAGAGAAACATCTTCCATTCACTTTTCCTCTGCAGTCTTTCTCTCTGCGTTAGTCACTTATGACATTTTTCTCCACACCTTACTGGAGTCCTTCCACCTGTATGTCCTACACTTTCACTCCATCGATCTTTTCATCTCTACTTCTGATTGCACCTCCTTCATCCCCTACGCTTCACCTTTTCCTTTCATGCATATACATACATTGCATTTTCTTTTCCATTGAAACCGTCCATATTTCGACAGGTCGTACCTCCTTCACACACTTTCCAATTCCAGTTGCCACATACGTGTCCATAACTTTGGCTGCTCTCTCTGCATGGACGCCAAGGATTGAATGAGCATTTAATTAGAACACCTTTATGACACTATGTTACATGCATTAAAGTTCATAGTGTTATGTTTCTTTAAGTTGGGTTCTAGGTCGCATGCTGCTGCATGTGACATGTTATGTTTTCACTGGGGTTCTACATTCTATGGGTGAGAGCTTCAGGGAAAGATAACAGTTAATTGAAAAAGAAGCTGATTACTGGAGATGTTGGATGTGTATTGAATGCGCTGCCAATAAAGGATTCATCTATCAAATATTCAATCCTTGGATTTTATCTTCATAATACACGTGCTTTCAGGAAGTCGCATATACTACGCATCATGAATTAAGCGTATGAAATGCAGCATGGACTGCATCACTGCCTTTCATTGCCCTGAGGACTCCCGCACAGACGGTTAGAAAAAAAAATGTAAAGTCAAGGTAAGAACATGAAAATAGGGCTCTGTAACCGCCCTTTTCAATGGCTGTTTTTAATTATTGCCGGTGCTGAGCCATGGCAAGACCCACCCCACTTTACGCCCCGAGTTACCCGTTGGAGAGCTGGCTGGAGTTCCACTGCTTGTGGTTGAGTAGTTTCTGCACCTGGACAGCTCGGGAGCCGGATTCGGAGACGCGGAGGTTGTGTTTTCCAAGCAGCACTCGGTAAGACCTGGAGGAACTGTAAAGAGAAGAACACACGGTCGAATGAGGGAGAGTCTCCGGTCATTCAAGATAAGACGGAATCTTTCCACTGTGGATCACTGAGTAGTCAACCTGGAACCTGCACAACTCAACGTGCTGACTGCTTACACGACGTAGCATCATTTAGGAGACTGCACATGTAACCAGCCAGCTACAGGTAATCCTGGGGATGCGCCAAAAAGATATGCCTCACAGGAAAGGCATAAACAGGAGAAATATCTTTATTTCTCCTCGTTTCTCCTCTTTCTGTATGTGGTGTATTCTGCAGCACACATAGAAAGAGGAAAAAGCCTCTCATGATTGTTTTTGGGCAGGAAGGTGCCTCTTCCTGCATAAAAACAATCCTGCCGACAACACAGTCGCACTTGCATTATGGTGCAAGGTTGCCTGCGTTGGTGCTAGGCTTCCAAAATGGCACCAGCGCAAAGGAAAAGGACAGGAATGCGCCGTATTGGGTAAATACAGTGCATTCCTGCCCTTTCCCTGTGACACAGCGCAGCGAAGCAAAGTGACTTGCTGCGCTGCCCTGCTCCACAAAAGTTCGAAATATGCCCCACTCTTTACATTACACCACACTGGGCTGAGCATGAACTTTGCAATGCACCACAGAGGGAGATGAGTGAAACTTTTCTTTCCACCATGCAGCAGGCTGAGCAGAGCCACCACTCACCATACTGAGCACTAACTTTACATTGCACCACGCAGCAGGCTGAGCAGAGCCACCACCCAGCATACTGAGCACTAACTTTACATTGCACCACGCAGCAGTCTGAGCACTAACTTTACATTGCACCACACAGCAGGCTGAGCACTGCCACCACTCACCATACTGAGCACTAACTTTACATTGCACCACACAGCAGGCTGAGCATTGCCACCACTCACCATACTGAGCACTAACTTTACATTGCACCACGCAGCAGTCTGAGCACTAACTTTACATTGCACCACGCAGCAGGCTGAGCAGAGCCACCACCCAGCATACTGTGCACTAACTTTACATTGCACCACGCAGCAGGCTGAGCACAGCCACCAGTCGCCATACTGAGCACTAACTTTACATTGCACCACGCAGCAGGCTGAGCAGAGCCACCACTCCCCATACTGAGCACTAACTTTACATTGCACCACGCAGCAGGCTGAGCACAGCCACCAGTCGCCATACTGAGCACTAACTTTACATTGCACCATGCAGCAGGCTGAGCACTGCCACCACTCCCCATACTAAGCACTAACTTTACATTGCACCACGCAGTAGTCTGAGCACTAACTTTACATTGCACCACACAGCAGGCTGAGCACTACCACCACTCACCATACTGAGCACTAACTTTACATTGCACCACGCAGCAGGCTGAGCAGAGCCACCACCCAGCATACTGAGCACTAACTTTACATTGCACCACGCAGCAGGCTGAGCACTGCCACCACTCACCATACTGAGCACTAACTTTACATTGCACCACGCAGCAGGCTGAACACTGCCACCACTCCCCATACTGAGCACTAACTTTACATTGCACCACACAGCAGGCTGAGCACTGCCACCACTCCCCATACTGAGCACTAACTTTACATTGCACCACGCAGCAGGCTGAGCAGAGCCACCACCCAGCATACTGTGATCTAACTTTACATTGCACCACGCAACAGGATGAGCACTAACTTTACTTAGCACCATACATCAAGCTAAGCTCTAATTCTCCATGGCACCACGCAGGAAGCTGAATAACCATGTTCTATAGCGCCATACAGCAGGCTGAGCACTAACTTTGCCCAACATTGCGTAGGAAGCTGAGCTTTATATGCACCATTTAGGAGGTTGAGCCCTAACATTACATAGTACCACGCAGGCGTCTGAGCACTCATGCCACATAGCGCCACACGCGGGAGACAGTTTACCTGATGCAGTGAGCGGCTGTTAGTACCCAGTTGGATGCGATCAGAGTTCCACCACAAGTGTG
Organism: Triturus cristatus; assembly: GCF_964204655.1. NCBI lineage: Eukaryota > Metazoa > Chordata > Amphibia > Caudata > Salamandridae > Triturus > Triturus cristatus. Next base: position 352,052,435 of record NC_140580.1, read on the forward strand.
ATACCAGGAACTACCAGAAAGATACTGAAGGGAAACCTGCACACAACAAAGACACAATGTGAGTTTATGATTCTGCTAACATGGCACTGTTACCAGCAGGTGATCCATGGCTACTACCATATTGCATCCTATTACCTCTATTGCCTTGTTACGTTACCCGCAGAGAACCTCATTTTGCTAATATCACAGAGTCTTCCTGTGGTAGAACCAGAGAGCCACGTGTGGACACTACCAGAAGGCAAGATTTGTTAGCAGTAGAGAGCCTTGGATGTTACCAAGAGAGAGGCGTTGCATGACACCTTTAGAAAGGTGTTAGTATCTGAAGATGTTCACGTGTCACCACCTAAGAGGCAATGCCTGTTACTAGTGGGTCTTTGGTGGCTCCCAGCGAGGTGCCTCTGCTGTACAACCACGGTCTGTCTCTCCCAGGGAGCCCTGTTGTGTTACTATTACAGAGAGAGGTTCAGCTGCTCCCTCAGCGTTAGTACCAGAAGCTTCATTCTGAGGATACAAGATTCTCCAACATGAGGGCATTTCTGAGAAAGTGGGGGGGGACTATCTGCTGGCGAGATCTAAGCTGAACATGTCCTAGATATATTGTTTATGTAGTGTCGCCTTCTAGGAGGCAACATTCATGCTTTCTGTGTAGAGCTTTCAAAGATATGTCTCTACCGCAAACCTATTTCATCATGAGGCAGATGCCTCCAAAGACCACATTGAAATGTTCAGCGTAGACTTAATTTTGAGTGAGAAAGTGTCATTTTGGAGATGACTGTGGACAGACCAGGAGGCGAAGGACCATTGCCCCAACAGGTGTCCTGTGTAGGATCCATAGCCTAAAAGAAGATTCCAGGGGCCCCCTTATGTTACCCCGGGGAGGGGCCAAGGCTCTTATCTTCACAGCTCGATGATGTGGAGCCCACCTCTCTTAACTGTGGAGTGATTGGACAAGTGTTAGACCCTTAGCTTGCAGAATCCAGGATGTAGTCACAGGAGTGCCTATGGTATCAGAGCTAAACTGGTGTCAATAATGCTGACTACTGAATGACAGGTCAGGCAGGAGGTGAAAGTGTGCAGTGATTGTGATGTACTTCTGACCCCAGAGGGACCAGAGCTGTGTCATTGCTTCATTGGGAGTTCACCAGCTCAGGGCAACGTATACGTTAAGACTTCACCCCGGTTTGTTCCACTTAAATCAGATGGGAAGTAAATGTTTTTTCTTCATAAAATTACTTTGATCAGAGCCTATTTGTCCACAAGCAAAGTTGCGAAGCCATGGATGTTAGCCCAATGATCCTGCTTTAAGTATTTATAGTATTTATTTTGTGTTACATAGGCAAATATTTTATACACATTTTAAGAAAATCTCAAATGCAAGCTATAAATGTGCGTGTAAAGCACTAAGCTTGTTTCTGCTATCTGCAATGGAAGTGGACAGTTGTACGAGATTTACCTGAATAGCTAACAAGACGCGGGCCAATCAGTAAGAGCGTCAGACAATATGATGTGTTAGCTGTTTATTAGTTCTAATAAAATAATATATTGTTGGGGAGCATTCGAACTATTGTGCACATCAGACATTTCTGTATGTGCTTTTAGTTCATATTGACTCTATTTATTCATCTTAACTCCACATATTTGTACCGTAGCTATATATATATATATATGCCTAGGAGTCTTCAGGTGTTGTTTTGTTTCATGAGAATCCTTAGATTTCTGGTAGTGCCTAGGAGTCTTTAGGTGTCTTTGTGTGTCACGGGAACCCCAGGATTTCAGGTGGTGCCTAGGAGTCTTCAGGTGTGTTTGTAATTCATAGGAACCCTTGGATTTTGGGTAGTGCCTAGGAGTCTTCAGGTGTCTTTGTGTGTCATGGGAACCCCAGGATTTCGGGTGGTGCCTAGGAGTCTACAGGTGTGTTTCTAATTCATAGGAACCCTTGGTTTTTGGGGATGCCTAGGAGTCTTCAAGTGTATTTGTGTTCCATGAAAAACTTTAAATTTCGGGTGGTGCCTAGGAGTCTTCAGGTGTCTTTGTGTTTCATGGGAGCCCTTGGATTTCGGGTGGTGCCTAGTAGACTCCAGGTGTCTGTGTGTTTAATGGGAACCCTTGGATTTCGGGTGGTGCCTAGAAGTCTTCAGGTGTCTTTGTGTTTCATGGAAACCCTTGAATTTCAGGTGGTGCCTAGGAGTCTTCAGGTGTCTGTGTGTTTCATGGGAGCTCTTGGATTTTGGGTGGTGCCTAGTAGACTCCAGGTGTCTGTGTGTTTAATGGGAACCCTTGGATTTCGGGTGGTGCCTAGAAGTCTTCAGGTGTCTTTGTGTTTCATGGAAACCCTTGAATTTCAGGTGGTGCCTAGGAGTCTTCAGGTGTCTGTGTGTTTAATGGGAACCCTTGGATTTCGGGTGGTGCCTAGGAGTCTTCAGGGGTCTTTGTGTTTCAGGAGGCCTTGGGATTTCAAAAAAGTCTTAGGACGACAGAGTGTCTTTGGGTTTTAAAGGCTTACCAGGTTTATAGAAGCCTTGAGGTTCCAAGGAAAATTAAAGTTTTAAAGGGGTCCTAAAATGTACCCCCTAAGTTTCAGGCCACTTCGCTACACCAGGCAGTGGCAGTGTCAGTTATGAGTTAATAGTTACTCTTTATATTAATTCATTGAATACAGTCTTTCTTTAAAGCCGTTATTCGATGTTGACAATAAACCATAGTCCAACCAAGGTACTGACCTGCCATGGCCAGCTGTGTTGCCTTGCTTCCACGCCATTGACCACTCGCGAGACGGAGGGTGCGTAGGCCGGCTTACCACAGCCCAGCGCTGCAGAACAAACACAGGGAGAATTACACTCCAGAAATGGCAGACCGCAGAACCTACTTCACATGTGGTGTATGTCTGATCCTGCTTTCTTGGCATGCACACGAGAAGAAAGCACCATATATTGTTACTAGAAATGTGCAATAATTGGAGGTCATTGGTATCACTGGGATATAACAAAAATACATCCTTTCTCTCTGTTCCTCATGCAATTTATCAACCATGGTACTCAGACTTCCCTATTGTGGAAGTAGACAAAGTCACCTGATGTCAGAGGCCCTGCGACCTCACGACCGAGCACTTCCAATCAGGGTTCTGGGTTCAAAGCCTCACCTCTAAAACTTGGCTGACATTTAATGCAGTTTTTCTGAAGTTATTTTATATTTTTACTTTAGCTCTTGTTTACCCCACTGTTATTACAGTTGACTATCAGGTGGCTATATTCCCTATTCACCATACGTCAAAAAATGGGACAATTGCCACTCACGTATACGTTACCTGTTTCTTGAACACTTACTCTTTCATTATTCCTCTTGCATGCTTAAGACAGAGAATGCCACAGCCCTGGTATCTAATTGCTACCCTAGTTGTTGCAGACACTAGAGCTGGCTACGTTGAACATGAATTATCCATACCGCAGGGGAGCTTATTCTCAGATTAATGCAAGGACCTTCAAAATCCAAATATTTAAGACCAGGCTCAAGTTTTCATTGGAAGCTCCATGCTCTGCCAACCTCTGTCCGCCCACTAGCCTGTCCATATTTGGTGAAATTCTTTTTCCTCCCATTCTGACTGGCACTGTCCCACACAGGCAATACATCCCTCTGATATCCCCGCCACACCATGTGTGAACCGCCCACCGTGAACCCCATAGACACATGGGGTTCGTACCCTCTACTGTTTATGTAGAATGTTATGTTAATCCTGTTATATGAATCTGATTGTGTAGCCCCCTGTCCCAATCTAATGAGAGTCCAAACAAAACAAATACAATAAAAATAATATCAGCACCAGAGCAAGGACTCCATAATATGAGGGTGATGTGGGATAGGAGAGACTGAGATGTTTCAGAATTGTTGTCCCTCAATTCAAGGGGTGTTAAACGAGCAGAGGTTCTGTCACAAAAACAAACTACAATGAACCCTCCTTTTGTCCCCTCTTAAGGTAGGATTATAATAAATGATAAATTTAAGGGGCACATTACTATAATTAGACCCCATTACAAGGACATCTGTGGCTCTGACAGATGTTCTAAATCGTCTAGAATTGGTGTACAATCTAGCAAAGGTTCTGGAGCATTCGCGTCTCTATATCAGCTTTCTGTGACACAGGTTCCTTGGTTTCTTAAAACAACAAAGAAGGTGGGGGGCTAATTTTCCCAAGAGCTTGTACCCCCTGTTCAAGATATGGGACTGATGAGCAGTTCCAGAGATGTTCTACGGCTTGGGTCCCACTACTCATGGAGCGGGGCCCTGACTCAAGTCCAGGAGTTTGGATGTCCTTATGGGTTCTGTCATAAGTAAACGGGTTTGCTCCCCACCATTGAGAGGTCTCCCTCTCTACAACATGTCTTCATAACAGGGCCACTCCGTCAAGAAGCTTTCCTTCCATGGGCTATGCACAATCCTTGTTCACTTACTCACTCACTCACTCACTCTAAACCCTTACTAGAGCCTGTAAAGATTGTAATTAATCTTGTGCTCACCGCCAACCACCAGCACTGCCGCAAGAAGGGCTTGGAACATCTTGGCAATCTACGAGGTGCTTCTGGGAGCCCACAACTTCTCTGTCTCTGGCTCCCTCCCTTTTATATACCCAGTCTTCTGCATGCAGGACTGGAAGTCTTTATTTATAGCTCTTATCAGGGCATGAGGCATGGCCTTTTTCCCACACGTGAAAATCTTCCACAACCCAAGGTTTTGCTCATGATAAAGCAGAGGTGTAAACAAAACCCACTACAAAGTGTTTATCATGAAAAAAGTCTGAATTTGAACAGCTTTCCGATTCTCAGAGATGTCCTCGGTCACGCCAGAAAATGCAAATACTAGGGATCCTATGTCGCTGAATTCAGTCCTCATTTTGTGTCTATTTCAAAAGTCAGATTATATGCTGAAGGTGTGCCTACAATTGGGCAACTAATACATTTCCCTCCTTTTACAGAGAAACCCATTGGCAACATAGATATATTCTAGATCCGCTTCCGCAGAACTAGTGGAAATAAAGTCATAGGCCTTGGAAAGGAACTTAGATGTGTATTCAACACTGGGAGTGCTCATGGAAGAGTACACATAATTCTGGGAAACGTCGGAGCTAAGTTAGGAGAATTTCTATGACAATTCATAAAAAGCGGTCAACTGATTTGGTTAAAACAAATGCCTGTACAATGAATTCTTCTGTTGAAAAAGGAGCACAGTACTGAAACCACCGCACTCCCAGGTCAAAGGCTGGAAACGGCACAGTGGAGGAGGATGTACTGAATGTTGAGAAGGTGTGCATAAGGTAGAGAGTTAAAGGGGCGTCCTGATCTGTCCTGTGCCTGATCTTCACATGAAAGAAAATAATAATAAGTGCAGGAACCCAAAGACTGACTTAGCAGCAGCCATCGGTGCTTGCTCACTTTTTGGTTCTTTTTCATCCCTACTTTCGCCCTTTGTCACTGTTTTCTACTCCTCTTCCTTTCTCCCTCCCTTTTCGACATGTCTCTCTTATTAATACCGTACTCAAAGTCTGATGTTAAGCAATGGTCCCCAAAATTGCGTTCCAGTGTCCACCACCTACAACCACTGGAATAAATAAAGAACTGGATCTATCCCGCCTGCTATCCCACTTATTACCCCAGTCCACTGACTGTGAAGTTTGTGGCTAATGTCTTTTTCAGTTCTTGCCTACCTACAGACAGCCTTTAGTTGTTTGTTGTCAAAGACCTATTGTGGATAACATCAATACTTACAGTGGATTTTGGATCAGCCCATTGCTTGCCACTGGTTGGCTTGCTTGTTAATTTTATTTTCTTGCTTCTTATTCAATGGCTTTCTTTTCTTGTTTCTTATACCCCTGGGCCTCAGCTTCTTTGCCATCCTTTTGATTGGAACACCTGCATCCCTCCACTGCTTACATTCAGAAACACCAAAGCACTGGCAAAGCCCAAAAAACAGGTAACCCCATTGAAAGGTGAGACTTATTTATTTATTTATTTATTTATTTTTAGCATTTATTAAGCGCGAACAATTTCCCGCAGGCGTCTCGGCGCTGTACTTTTGTTGCTCTCCTGAATGATCTTATGAATTTTTCAGAGGTTAAATAACCATGTCTTCAGTTTCTTCCTAAAGGACATGAGATTTGGGCTGGATCTTACGGTTTGCGGGAGTGTATTCCATAGCCTTGGGGCGACAACTAGAAAACGTCTGTCTCCCCAGTTGACCAGCCTAGTCCGTGGCACTACCAGGGCATTCTGTCTTGCTGATCATAACGTTCGAGTGGGAATGTGTGGGACAAGATGGTCGCACAAGAATTGAGGCGCTTGATGGTGTAGTGACTTGTAAACGATGCATAATGTTTTGAATTTAATTATATTCCTAACAGGAAGCCAGTGGAGACTCCTTAAGGTCTCAGCTATTGGCTTGAATTTAGGGATGTTAAGGAGAAGTCTGGCTGCTGCATTTTGGATTGTCTGCATTTTCTTGAAAATCCTGACTTGAGCATTAGCGAACAAGCCATTGCAGTAATCCAATGCTGATAGGACCAAAGCGCTGACCAATGTCTTTCCCACATTTTTGGGAAGAAAAGAAAGGATCTTCCTGACCAGTCGTAACTTATAGAAGGCAGTGGAGGCCGTCTGATTGGCATGAGCCATGAAATTTAGATTGTCATCAAAGATGACAACCAAATTTCTCACTTTCGTGACTGGTTTGGGTACAGCTCCAAAAGAAGAAGGCCACCAAGTTGGGGACCAGCTAGGGCTGAGATGGCCAAAAGTGACCACCTCGGTTTTATCGGAATTTAATTTCAGATAGTTTGCTGACATCCATTTTCCTATGGCCAGCATACCTGTTTTGAAACTTTCCGCCACTGTTTCCCCATCATTTCTGACAGCCAGTATCAGCTGTGTATCATCTGCATATGAGGTAAGGTTCATCCCGTGCGTTTTGATGGTTTTTGCGAGGTCCGACACGTATATATTAAATAGTGTCGGACTAAGGGATGAACCTTGAGGTACCCCACATGGCAGTGATAACTCAGCAGATTCAAACTGGCCCAGTATAACTGCCTGGGATCTCTCTGCCAGAAAAGACGCCAGTAGATCTTTTGCTAGGCCTTGCACGCCCATCTTTTCGACACGGTTGACTAAGATCTTATGGTCAACCGTGTCGAAAGCAGCCGATAAATCTAGAAGCACCAATAGTGCTGTGCCACCTTGGTCTCTGATTAATCGGATATCGTCCGCCGCTTTAATGAGCGCTGTTTCCGTTCCATGAAACTTGCGGAATCCGAATTGTGTTTCGTCGAGCAGATGATATTGCTCGATGAATTCCGCAAGTTGGGTGTTCATGGCTTTTTCGACTATCTTAGCAAGAAAGGGTAAGTTCGCGATGGGCCTGTAATTTTTAAGTTCTGCTTTATCTAAACTGGGTTTTTTCAGGAGGGGTTTAAGTAAGGTCTTTTTTAACTGGTTAGGGAAGATGCCTGTGCGAAACATTAGATTGCTTATTTGGGTAATAACTGGAATGACGGTGTCCATTAGTGAACGAAGGGTATTTAGAGGACAGGGATCCAGAGCTGATCCAGATTTAATAGTTTTAATAATATCCTGGATTTGATCTTCAGTGACCTCTGCAAAGCAAGAAAAATTATTGCTTGAAGATGGTATATTTATTTTTTCAATGCATTGGTTATCACCTAGGTTGAATGCTGAAAATATGTCATTCACCTTGGTGAAAAAGAAGGATGCCAATGAATCACAGAAATCTTGTGAGCAAGGGGGGTTAAGGTCTGGGACACATCCCGCAAGATATTTGGTTATTTCAAAGAGCTTTTTATTTGAATTTTTAGCGCTTTCGATTTGCTCAGTGTAGTACTTCTTTTTTGTCTCTGTGATCAAAAGTTTATATTGAGTTAACAATTCCTTATACACTTTCCTATTTTCATTATCATACTTTTTCCTCCAGTTTCTCTCTTTGTTTCTGCATTGCTGTTTTAGTTTTTTAAGCTCCTCGGTGTACCATGGTGCTGAAGGGGAGCTTCTATTCCTGGACAATATTTTTACTGGTACCAGTTTATTAGCAGCCTGGCCCACCCATGTGTGGTATTGCTCAATAGCAGTTTCTGGGTCGGTAGCCCATATGGGTGTTGAATTATGTAACGCCTCCTTGAACCAGGGAATGTTGATGTCTTTCCAGACCTTGAACAATTCTCGTTTGAGGGAGGATGTTGTGGCGGTAGATGTTTTATTAATTGGTATTGTAGCCAATACCAGGTGGTGGTCGGACCAAGTCATTGGCAAGACATCGGTCACTAGGATATTTTCCAAATTAGTAAAGATACCATCTAAGGTATGGCCTGCAGTATGAGTAGGTCCTTTCACCAACTGCGATAGACCAAAAACCTCCATTTCGGATTGCAGAGATTGAGGGCCTCATGTAGGTAGCATACAAGTTACCACTTCATAAATACCGAACGTTACCGAATCGGTATTTAAGAAGTGGTAACTTGTATGTAGGTAATCATTTGGGAAATATTACCGAATCGGTAAAATTCGGTAATTACCGAATCGGTAATTACCGATTCGGTAATGAGGCATACCTTCCCATTGATGGGAAGGTATGCCTCATTACCGAATCGGTAAATACCGATTCGGTAATGGGGGGAACACATGCAAGGGTGGCAGGGTGTCACATTGACACCCTGTTGCACCCCTGATTCGGCCATGTGTGCACATGTGGCACACATACATGCCCTAAGGGCATGTATGTCTGCCACATTGCACACGTCTAAGCGCTTTAAAATGCTTAAACACATCCATTCATTATTTACCACCAACTATTAGTTGGTGGTAAATACCGACTCCTAAAAACACCCACACACTCCCCCTACATCTCATTTTTGTATTCGGAATTTACCGAATCGGTAAAATTACCGATTCGGTAATTTTACCGATTCGGTAAATTACCGAATACAAAAATGATCCCCCTACATACCAAAAGCCAAAATACCGGTCGGTAACGGTATAATTACCGAAAATCGGCCGTTACCGACCGGTATTTGGCTTCCTACATGAGGCCCATAGTGTCCTTGTCTTCACTACAGTCCAAATGGAAATTGAAATCACCTAACAGTGTTACAAATTTATCAGTAGCTGAGGTTTCTAGAATGGTGAGAATTTCTGTGAGGAATTCCGACCGAGTTTCTGGTCTTCTATATAATAGTACGCCTTTAAAGTTGTATGAGGGGGACAGATAGATATCAAATTGAAGCGCCTCGCATGTCGTAGAAGGAATTGCAGTAGTACGAATTTTAAAAGAGTCACGGGCAATTATAGCAATCCCACCGCCTTTTTTACCAGTTCTGTCTAGTCTATAGCATTTAAATCCTTGTGGAACGGCTATCACGAGGTCTGGGTCGGAAGCTTTATCCAACCAAGTCTCCGTCAGGAACATTATGTCTATGTTCCTGTCTGTGAGTACATCGGCTATTTCTTGCCTATGCTTGGCTAATGAGCGCACATTAATGAGGGCTATAGTAAACATTTGCTTTATCTGGTTAGAATTATCACTACCTACCCTTTTATTTAATAGGGGGATGGACGTTTGACAGTGTTTACAATCCAGAGCCGTTTTAAATGATATGGAGTCAGGACTATACCTTGTGCATTTTTCCATAGTTTGTGGGCGGAGGTCAATCAGCGCAGAGCGCGGGTATGATGTGAGGCATGCGAGAGCAGTCTGACCAGGGGGGGTGGCCCTAGGCCCGTGTCCGGCGCGGACGGGCGCAGACGGGCTTGCCTTTGGCGCGCCTTCGGCGCGCCGCCGGCGCGCCCGCTGCGCCCGCCCGCTGCGTGGACGGAATGGCCTCATCATTTTATATTCTGTAGAGGAGGGTGGGAGGCGTCCTGCCACTGGACCGCCAACCCTTCCTCCCTCCAAGATGGCGCCTTTCCCCGCGATGTTAGCCCCTATTCGGCCACGCCGGGAGGAGAAAGGTGAGCAGAATGTGCCTCGGTGCAATGTAGTCTTGCACACGAGAGCGCGGTGATACAGTGCTAATTAAAAACGATACTGTTTAAAATAATTACAGTGTTTAAAAAACCGCTTTCGTCACCAACAAAGAACAGAAAGTAGAACCCCCGGCTTTCCGCCTCAGGGGAGAGTAATCTAGTACACAGAGTTAAGGTCTGACCTGTTTAAGTACCCTGGAGGGCGGGAGGCGTCCTGCCACTGGACCGCCAACCCTTCCTCCCTCCAAGATGGCGCCTTTCCCCGCGATGTTAGCCCCTATTCGGCCACGCCGGGAGGAGAAAGGTGAGCAGAATGTGCCTCGGTGCAATGTAGTCTTGCACACAAGAGCGCGGTGATACAGTGCTAATTAAAAACGATACTGTTTAAAATAATTACAGTGTTTAAAAAACCGCTTTCGTCACCAACAAAGAACAGAAAGTAGAACCCCCGGCTTTCCGCCTGAGGGGAGAGTAATCTAGTACACAGAGTTAAGGTCTGACCTGTTTAAGCACCCTGGAGGGCGGGAGGCGTCCTGCCACTGGACCGCCAACCCTTCCTCCCTCCAAGATGGCGCCTTTCCCCGCGATGTTAGCCCCTATTCGGCCACGCCGGGAGGAGAAAGGTGAGCAGAATGTGCCTCGGTGCAATGTAGTCTTGCACACGAGAGCGCGGTGATACAGTGCTAATTAAAAACGATACTGTTTAAAATAATTACAGTGTTTAAAAAACCGCTTTCGTCACCAACAAAGAACAGAAAGTAGAACCCCCGGCTTTCCGCCTCAGGGGAGAGTAATCTAGTACTTATGTTACCAATGCTTTGCTTTGCCAATATATACTTTCAAAAGATCTGTGAGATCTGGCAGACTTTAGGATCTTGGCTGTTCTCCAGGTAGTGGATGTACTCATAGCAACTCTTCTCGAAATACACCTGTGTTTTGTAAAAGCCTTCAAAATGTATTAAGCCGCTGGGCTTTGCAAGCTGAGAGGTGCCATGGATGTTGTACTCTGCGCACATTTTGCACTCAATGAGAAAAATTGCAAATACATAATAATCTGGAATTCTGCAGAAATTTCTAATGAATTTTTCACAAGAGTTTTCACTTCTAGTTTCTGCAAATTTTGTGTGAATTCTTCAACAGTTTTTGTGATGGTCACTGCATTATCTTTTAAATAAAAGTTCTCAAACCTGATATTTCCACAGACCACTTACTGGAAAACAGCAAAAACATAGAAAAAAATTTTTTTTTTTGTTCCTTCCTTCAAAATGTAACCAGAGCTCAATCACTCCAATGGTACAAAAACGTGTTTTGATTGAGGATCACAACTTCTATTTCTCAAACTGCACCTATTGAGGATTTTGAAATCTTTGAATGACAGGCATACTGTACATCCCACTCTGGTGTAGAAGTGATTGTAATGTGTATTATACAGAGGGCCTTTGGAGCTATCCAACGTTGCAGTACCAGCAAAACTTGTATAATTAGCTATGTGTTTCATATGCAAAGTGATCCATTGTCTGCTACAAACATGTTTTAGCTCTGTAAGACTTCGGCTAGACACTAATGAACAAATGCCCTGCCCCTCTTGTGGGAAGAATGTGAGAAGCCTTGAACAAAGATAAGATGAAAAATCTGACTCCAGTGGATAAGTAATTCTGCTTTGTTATGCCAACTTCAGAACTAGCCAATGCTTTCTTGTAGAGGAAGGCTAAATGTGCAATGCACAGCAAGGGGAATACACCACGTCAGTGCATTAAATATATGTGTTAATGTGCACTATTGCTAAGGCTCTAGAAGTTGTTTAAGCAGTTATAAAAACAAATTCACAAATTATATTAAAAACAAAAAACAAACATGGTGTTTCCAGTTTTCAATTAAAGAAAAGCTATTAAAAAATGAACAAAACTGCCTACACATGCACTCAGGGTAGGACTGGGACAAAAAATAGGCCCGGACACCAAAATAAAAGTGGCCACATTAGAAAACCATATTCTTTAAAAAGTGATAATGTATGGGAAATATACAGTAAACATCAGCCCACCTGGCCACAAAATTGGCCCAAAAGTGCTAAGAAACAGGCCCACACACTCATCATTCAGACCCAGTCGAGGTCAGCATTGCTCGCGGGTGGGGGGGTTTGCATGGCAATGGGGGTCGCGCGGGGGTTATTTTAATAACAATAAAAAAAAGTAAACTTACCTTTCCGCTCGCCGGGTCCCGTGTCTTCTCTGCTCCTGCTCACAGGAACAGGAAGCAGAAGGAGGGAGCCAGGCTCCCTCCCCTTAGCCAATCATAACACTGCAAGCAGTGTTGGGATTTTTCGGGACATCGCCCAGCCAGCGGCTTATGGGGAGGCCATGTTCTCCATGCAGGCTGCAATGCAGCCTGCATGGAGAAAGGCAGAGTGTGCATGACTGGTTTGGGCGGCCCCAGGGGGCCGACCAAACTGTCTTTGCGCACTCAGGAATGGCCAGGCACACCACTCTTCCCCTGCGCTGCTCGCAGAGCAGACCCGCAACCAAAGATAAAATGGTAATAACTGAAACTTATTACTATTTGATGTTTCTGCTTATCGCACTGCAAGAAAGCAGTAGGGCGATGCTCCTCCGCCGTTGTGGAGAGCCCCCCCTGTTCAGACCAGCCCATCGGGCACAGCCTGATTGCCCTCTGGGCCAGTCCGACCCTGCAGGCACTGCAATGCATGCCTCTGCATGCATGACACATGCGAGCCTCGTGATGCACTGGTGACAATTATGGAATTTTAAGTTTACCATTCAAACATTGCTGATGTCCATTTTGAGATGGTAACTAAAAAATATTTTTTTTTTTAAAAAGTGCAAAGGATCACACAAAAGGAAAAGAGTGGCCCTTTGCGCTTTGTAAATGCCAGGCACTCATCAATACAAAAATATGAGTATCAGCGATCAGGGACAGTGTTATCTTAAGTGCTTTTGGCGGCCAGGGAAGACATATTTAGGGGGGCCTCTGTTTAGAACAACTTTGAATTTTATTGGCTTCTTTCTGATAGATCAAGCCCGCATGATGCCAAACAATATGATAATTAAACTTTCACACAAAACTTCTGAAATACATCTTGCCCAGGGCAGAGAAGTACAGAAAAGTGAGACAGATGATTGGAAACTGAGAATGATTACTTTACAAGGGGCCCCTTAGAAGATTGGGGGCCCTGGGCAATTGAATGAATGAATAAATGAATGACTTTTATTTGTGCGGTTAATCAAAACCATTACAAAACACATCATATTTTTTTTAAAGAACGGGAAAAAAACCACTTTTAGAAATGTAAAACAATAAATATTTGTTCAAAAAATTATTAAAAACCACCATTTGTTTTTGTTTATAAAATAAGACAGAAATTTGCAAAAGACCTGTTATGGGCAAAGCAAGTCAAAAGTTCAGTATTGTCCAAGCCTCCACAACCTGGGCCCAACTTTCTACGGAACTCCGGAGGGTGCTCCTGACTCGGCGTGTGGAGAGATGCCCTTCAATAGTGTGCGAGTGTGGTAAACAAATTTCCCAAAACTCGCCATGTGCTTTACAATGTCCAAAGTATAAAGTTGTTGGACTGCCTCTTTTGCTGTACGGGTACCCAGTTGAAGGAGGATTGGTCTAAGATAAGTTCTACGAGCTGGCTGAAGGGCTGGACAGCAAAATAGAATGTGGGCAAGGATTCTTGTTTGTAATTGCAGAAGTGGCACTCCCTAATACACGGCCTTGGGTTCGCGGTTGGATTTAGTTCTTTTAAAGGAAGAGGGTGTAATCTGGCAGCTAAGATCCTGTGTAAGACTTGCCTCCCCACGGCCTACCTAAGGTGGAGTTTCTGGCTGGACTGTGTGTGTGGGAGACTTTGGGTCTCATGAAAGCCTCTTGCTGCCAGGGATTCCATGTCCAAAGTGCGAGAGCGTAGCCGCAATTGCTTTTTTGTTGTTGCCTTGATGATAGCATAGTTGGTTAAACTGGGGTCCCAATTCTCTATGGCAAGCTGCAGTTGATATTTGGCTAAGGCAAGACAGTCAGACCATGGGTTGCTAGTTTGTAGGAAAATAGATGTTAAAACAGCCTTCATAGAGTTTATGGGGGCCGCCATTGTTAAGAAAAAGTATTTCGAGAGAGTCGCCAGCTCCTTTAGTTTTTGTTGATTGCGATCAAATTCCAAATGAATTAAGGTGTTCCTGGTGCAAGCTGGTAGACGGAATATCTTTTTGTAGGTGGTGCAATGTATTTTTTCCAGGTCTCGCGCAAATTTCCCTGGGAATGCCTATTGCGCGTAATTGAGGGACGGTAAAAGTTTAGCCCTCAGGACTCTTTGTATGGCCATTGTTGTGGGGCTATCCAGTGTCGCGTATAATTTGCAAAGTGCATAGGTGGCCATTTTCCCCTTCTGCTGCAGTTTGTGGAGGTGCACCTGTGGGCGGCCCGGTTCACTGATCCAAACCCCCAGGTAGTTGTAAGATTGGACACAGTCCAGAGTCAGCGTGCCCAACCGCCACTTTGCCACCTTTTTTCTCGGGTAATGGCCAAAAATTACTATTTTGGACTTCGTTGAATTAGCGACCAGCTTGTTCTGAACGTTGTATACCGAAAGGGCCGTAAGCGCTTTTTGAAGACCTATTTTAGTATGGTCAAGAAGAACCAGATCATCGGCGTACTGCAGCAGCTGGGGGCCCTGGGCAATTGTCCACTTTGATCTTGCCTTAAAACCTCTCTGATCATGGAGAGGAGCAAATGGAGCTTGGAGAGATGAAGGAAACATGTGCTCTCCCTGAGAGGGCTGAATGACAAAGTAAACAAGATTGCCCTCATGTACGCACAGGAGCAATAGAACTCATCCAATTCGAGTACTGTGAGATAAAAATGCTCTTCGGTGTGACAAACATAAGAATAAGGAGGAAAGTCATTGACTCAAAAGCAGACATCAGACATAGGTAACCAAGTGATTCAATCATAAGCAAGGGGCTAACTGAAATCCAACTCTAAGTATATGTTATATGTGTTCAACAGACAGCTAAAGAGGCCTGTAGCCTAGATCAAAAAAGGAATTACTTGGCGCCTTACTGGTAGATAACTATTACTCGCCCTCCATTTCTTGCAGAATTATCAGAATTTCTAGTAGTCCAACACCAATTCAGTTATTTAGATTAATGAGATTGTGTCCTGGGAGAGGCACTGAGACAGTCCTAGCAGTAGCATCGAATGACCTAAGACATATAATTAATAATAACAAGACACTCAGTTGGTCCAACTGGATCTCTCTGTTACATTGAACACTGTGGACTATAATGTCTTAGTGATCTAGGAGGAGATTGGTTTAGGGGGAGTCATGGCCAAATGTTTCACGCCATTACTAGAAGGATCCTCTTATTCTATCCGCAATCGCCTTTCAGGCTTGCCAACTGCATGATACAGTGTGGTGTTCCTCGGTGCTCCATCGAACTTTCATCCTATTTAACCATTATTTTGAACCTCTGTCACACATGGTTAGGACTTTCAAATTCTCTTCCATCTCCTATGCTGATGATACCCAGTAACTGATGCATTCGGAGCAGAATTTACATACTGTCTGCCTAACATTCGCAGTTGTCTAGGTTCTGTTCAAGGTTGGGTGAGTAATAACTTTCAATATATTAACGGATATAAAGCAGAGCTATGTCCTGTTGGGATAAGCAAATTTTATTAGCAAGACTCCATCTGGCCACCTTCAATGGGCACATGTCCTTTTCATTTAATACACTTTACACCTTTAGACGTCTACATTGGCTGGAAGCTTTGTTTCCAACCACGGGTAAACAAGCTTAGTACCTCTTGCACCTAGGAAAAATCCCCCCTTATATCCCCAACACCTCTCTTGCCAGGGTGATCTCAAACCGTGTGCCACAAAATCGGGTATTGTAACAGTCTGTACCTTGGACTAGCTGACTATTTATTTAAAATAGCAAGAATATCCAGAAAAGGTCTTGAAATCAGAAACGTTGAATATGTCATTCAGGCCAGACATAATCTCCATCTATTTCCAGTGAAGCATCAGGTCATATTTAAGACTGCATGCCCTGTGGACCAAAATGGCTCCAATCAATACAACTCACTCTTCAGGAAGGTCTGTATTCTCTGATTCCACTCTAACTGCTTAGTGTCCTCTTCAACAGGTGAACACACACATGAGGCCGTTCTGTCAGGTACTTATCACTTAAAATGTGTAATGGACTACCTCTCAATCCACACAGTATTCAAGGGCACTTGTCCTTGAAAAAGGCCTTCAAATTCCATTTGTTTTGATAATCTTTAATTGCTAGCTTCTGAGTAGCTACTTCTTCATGTTATTTAGGCGAAGATACTCCCTCAAGTGATAGTTTGCACTTTATAAACAAATGAATAAACAAATAATATTAATAATAATAATAATTCACTGAAAAAAACAAGATTAAAGTGACGTAATAGTTATGTGAAAATTACAGTTAAAACATGACATTTTAAACTTACAAAACCACTTAAATCCACTACTTATAGTTATCTCAAGTAACCATGAGCATGGTGATCTTCCCAGGGAGTCCCACAGGCCTATGTTGAAAAGCAATGCCTTTCTTCAAATTCCTGTTTTTAAAACCTTTTTTTGATACGGTTCTTAGGAGGAGCGGATTGCTTCAATCACAAACTGGGACCATCAGGCAAAGGTCAGTGGGGGAGCTCCATTTCCATGGTTACCTGGTTACCGCTGACCTTAAGGCTTTGTTCGCTCGACACTCCGTTTCACAGGACAGGTAACATTTTTCTGTTATACTTGGTATTTAGTGAGTTCCTCTCACTGCTCGACCATGGGGCTCCGAAGAGAGTTCACTTGCGGAACCTCTGGAGCTCGTGAATGACTCCTGCACTGCGGGGGTAAAACGTAAAAGGACTGTCTGTGCACTGCCTCCTGCCAACCTTTCACACTCACCCACCTGTGCGCTGACACACAGAACACATTAGCACACCTTGCACCAGGACAGGTTTTTTTAATGAAGTTGCCATTTTAATTAATTTAGGGCTAGTCACCCTGGGTGGTGGGGCAGGACTGTTTGCCGTGGTTGTTTGCACTGTGAAGGAGGTCACTGTGTGTGCAAGTGTAAACTGACCTTAAGGCGCAACCGCAAATTTCACCACCCTTCCCCTACCAGGTTTGCCTGGTGTGATCTGAGGTCCAAGAAACTTGTTGGGTTAGTTTCACCTGAGAGCTAGAGAAGAAGAAAAGAAGTCTCTTTTGCACCCAAGAGCTGATTGAAAAAAACGCTGGACTTTCCATCCTAATACCAGGCCACAACTCTGTATCCTCGGGGAGAATGAGGGTTCACCTAGGAACTGTGCTTCTGCTGTTTACCATAGTAGACTGACTGCAGGATGGTGAGTAATCCACTCTGGTGTTTCTGGACTTTAAAAAAACGTGTTTCTGTAAACCATGTTGGTTTGCGTGATGAGTTTATTTCTGTGTGGAGTCTATTTCTGTGTGGAGTCAAGTATGCTTAGCACCTCCTTATTAGGCCTAGACAACTGCCGGGGAGATGGCAAAGTGCTGGTTTATTTAAACTGTGCATGATCTGGGGTCCTTTATTTTGGGTGTTGTTGCATAGACAGACTGGTTCTTCATAGTTTTGCTGCTTGAGGGAAGACTGGAACTCTTTCTTTCTGGGAGACTAAGATCCAGATTTAGTTTAAGGAAGTTACCAATTCCTGAGTGAACTGTGCGTGCAGCTGTTTCACCTGCTAGCTACACAAGGGGTGGTGGAACTCCGCGGAATCTCTTGAAGTTCTTTTGTACCTCCCCAGAGTTCCGCAGAGTAAAACTACATGAGTTCCACCCATCCCTAACTATAACTTGTACCCTAAGATCACTATAACTCTTGCACCCACCATGCAGTTTTGTCAGCAATAATTTAATTGTAAATGTTGCAGTGATATTATCAATGATGTCCTCCACTTTCTCCCAAGGCCAACATCCAACCATCTTCACTTAAGTTTATAGTAAGATCTGCAGCTGAGCTGCTCAACATTAACCGTGGGACTTTGTGGTGCACCAGAAATACCCTCCAGATCCAAAGCACTCCCGTGCACATCCTTCTAGGTAACTCATCATCTGTGACATCAATATTTCTGGTATCTTGCCCAGGGGCCGTGTAGCAGTAGCGGTCCGTGGAGGGAGTTTCGTGGGGCAGTGAGGCGGGACGGGGGAGGGGCAGGGTGGGGAAATGTAAACACCGGCATATGGATGAATGGTGGTAAGTACAGATTTAAATAAATAAAACGAATTTCGTTGCGCACGCTGCATCGCATTTTGCGATGCAGCGCGCGCAAAGGAATTCGTTTTATTTATTTAAATGTGTACTTACCTTCGTTCATCCATATTCCGGTGTTTACATTTCTCCTCCCCCGCCCCGCCTCACCGCCCCACGGAACTCCCTCCACGGACCGCTACTGCCGTGTAGCGTCTTCCAGTGTTTCAAGGTTTAGGTGCTTCCCAATGGCCAGCTTAGCCACACCCAACCTTGAGTTCTTTAAAAAAAAATAAGCAGAAGACTGAGTATTCTCGCTCTGAGGAAGGTAGGTATTATGTGTTATGTTATTGTGAATTTCTAAAGCTCGCGTTCACCTGCAGGTCTCTTGGCGCTGGGATTAGTGTTGGAGTGATCGAAACAGGTCCAGGTCCAGTCTAATTGTGTGCTTGAGTAAAAAGCCAAGTCTTTAGCATTATTCTGAAACGCAGATAATCCACTTCAAGTCTCAGGGTTGTAGGCAGGGAGTTCCACAATTGCGGGCCCTGTATAGAGAACCGTGACCCACCTGTCCGTTTGCGTCTGAATCTTGGAACTGCCAATAGATTCATATGCATGGATCTTAAGGTGCGCTAAGGGGAATATTTGAGGATTCTCGAGGATATGTATTTGGGACCGATACCGTGTATGGCTTTGAATAGGATGCATCCTGTTTTAAACAGAGAAAGCTGCTCCACCGGGAGCCAGTGAAGCTCTTTCAGCAGCGGTCTAATATGACATTGTCTGTCGTGTTGGTAAATATTTCTGGCAGCTTGATTCTGAATCATCTGCAGATGATGTTTCTGATTTTGCAGAAGGCCAAGGTACATCGCGTTTCCGTAATCAATTTTGTAAAGAATCAGGGTGATAATGATTTGGATGCTGGCCTCTCTGCTGAAAAATATTCTGATCTTTCGCAGTTTCCGAAGTTGGACGAAGCATGCAGAGGTAACTGAGCCAATCTGCGTACTCATAGAGAGATACGAGTCTATTTGTATGCCCAGGCTCTTAATCACGGACTTAGGGAGAGGTGCAGAACCTAACTCCAAAGGCCAGTGTGCAGGAGTCTAATGCAGGAGTTTGTTTTTGGGGATAATGATTTCCGTTTTTTCCGAATTCAGTTTTAATTGATTGCTATTCATTCAATTCTTTGATGAATAGCATTGAGTTCCTAAGAAATTCCTCTGATTGTGTTGACTCTTCAATGGTAAAAATTAACTGCATATCATCAGCATAGTTGTAAATCTTGATCCCCATCTGACGGAGTCTGGATATGAGTGGGCGTATATACACATTGAAAAGAATCGGGGAAAGAATGGAGCCTTGCAGAACTCCCCAATTCACTTTTATTGCACTTGTAGGGTGAGAGCCACACCAATTGCTTGCGGCCCTCTATAAAGGATTTGAACCAACTCAGAGCAGTGCCTCTAAGACCAGCTACAGCAATACGATTCAACAATATTTCATGGTTAACGGTATCGAAGGCTGCAGAAAGGTCCAGGAGAATCAAGGCCTGTGTGCAGTCCTCACCCGCCTTTCCTTTTAGATCATCGATAACGGAGAGGATGACAGATTCGGTGGAATGTGATGGATGGAAACTTGCCTGATGGGTGTCTAAAAAATTAGTTTTCTCTATGAAGGAACTAAAAGATCTGGCTACATGCGTCTCCAATAATTTAGTGGGGAAGAAGAGATATAGTTCTGTAGTTATCTAGCTTATGAGGGTCGATTCCTTTCTTTTTTTGCAACGGGATGAAAATTGATGGCACAGTACCTTAGGTTAAAGAGAGGTTCAAGAGGGCAAGAATGGTATCTGGCAAAGCCAGAAAGATGGATTTTAATATATGGAGAGGGCATACTTTCTTTGGTGAGCCTGATTTTTTTTTGTTTGCAAGTTCGGCGAGAAGTCATCAATTTAGGCAAGGAAAGGTGGTCAGAGAGGTAGAGTTGTTATTGGTTAGTGGCTCTTCTACCTCATTATGGCTAGAGTCGATAGAGTCTTGGATTTTTAAAATTTTGTCTACAAAGAAGGAGTTCAAGTTTCTGTGTGGCAATGATAGGGGGGTCACATGATACAGGATGAGATAGCTCTTTCACAATCTTGAAGATATCTTTTGCCCTATTGTATAAATTGAGTACTTCATTAGTGTAAAATAATCTCTTTGCCTCCAGGATGGCTTTTTTATATGCCATGTTCTTCAGCGGGAAACAGATTCTATCACTCTGATTCTATTTTTGACCTTTCTATTGTGCTGTGAATCAAAATTCCTAAGTTTTCTCCTCTTCCTCAATCCCACGTGTGAATAGAAAGATTATCTGCCAGTATTGGTGGGAAGGGCAAATTCCAAAATCTATAGTGGTTGCAGTAGTGAAAAGTCTACTTACTTACTGTTCATTGATATATTGTGGGTACTGAAGCTTTTTCAGGAATGATCAGGATTTTCAGCATCATCAAAAATGCTGTACATAACAATATGGGAGTTTCATGGGACTTATGTGAATACTTTGATGTGTTGTGAAACACCAAAAACATGAGCAGCAGCTGATGAGCATAGTTGCCGTTTTATGTAGGTCAATGGTGAAGACAGACAGTGGAATAAATCCCCAGCAGTTTTACACAATTTTGCATTTTGCAAAATTAATAGTGAAGGTTGTGGCATTTACATATATGTTGCTGGATTTAACTTTGTAAGATGTTTCATGTATTCATGTTGCTTCTTTTACCTTCCCACCCAGCCCTATTCCTGTTGCTTCCTTTTTGTCTCACCTTCCTGCCCCGTCTGTTTCATCTTTGCCCCCAAACCCTCCAACCCCCGTCCTCCCTCATGTTCAGCTTTTTCTGTGTGCACAGGGAGATTAAGGGTTTGTTTCCGATCTTGGCAGATAGGATACTCTGTCACAAACATGACGAATATCCCGTCCTCCAGTTTACAAGTTCCATAGGATATAATGGAAATCCGATACTGCTGACGGGATGTCATCCACATTTGTGACGGAGTATCTCATCCATCATATATATACGGGTTGCACTCCTTAACTTACATTATGATCCATTTTGTTTAACCTCAAAGTTCATAATTGCGTGCTAATTGCGTGCTCACTGGTGACGTGCTTTAGCCCAAACTGCACGTTTCCAACTACATCACATCTTGTTGAAGTGAGCTCTCACCCCAAATCCAATGGCACAGCCAATACTGTATTTGAAATTTTTCTTTTTCTTTGTTTTCCATTTTACTCCTGTTTACTCCATTAATTATCCTCTCTTTCACTCTTGAAACAGTTCAAATCTTCATGCAAGGAAAGCAATTTCCTGGGTTTCTCATGTTCAAGATGGGCCATCCGAACTTCTTATTAAGAACATATACAAGCGCTGTATTTATCAGAAGCAGTTTATTAAAACCCAATGCATTTCGGGCCTTAGAGGCCCTTCGTCAGGGGAAACTGAAAATAACAATAACGGCTGCTTACACACAGAGAAGTAAGACTACAGTGCACAGGCTGATTTTTGCCTTCTTTTTCAGTGAAAGTGTGGTATTGGATTTTAGACATTATTGACTATGCTTGCTTCTCTGTTTTGGATTAAAGCAGCTATTGACCACTTTCAGTCCAGGTTCAATATGGCTCAAAGACATTCACATTGACCACGGCAATAGCTCTCACATTGCCAAGAACTATTGGCTTTGGCAAAGCTTTTTAAAATATGTCATGGAGGTATATTTGATTGTTTTTGTTTCTAATGAAAAGCTTTGGTTCTAATATAACATGTTGGGCCATATGGACAAATATATTTTGCTGTTGCAAAGCTTGAAGATTCACAAAATATTAGGCTTTGCAGCCGTAAAATACCTTTTTACTATTCATAAACAACATTTTACAAATTGGAAATTTCTTTCTGGCTCGTAAAAAATGTATTCACAAGTATTTTTTGAGCCATTTATTTTGTATGTTTTTAATTCCCAGTTATGTATTTTGTTTAATAGTTTTAAATCGCTTCTGTTTTACATTATGTATGTATAAATATGTATGTGAATGTATTTTTGAGCATATGTATACAAACACACATTTATTTATTTCTATGTCACGCTTTAATTGTAATAGTGCCTTTGTTATCGATGTACTTGTTTGCAAGTGAGGTTTAAAATATGTGGGGAGAACCATATTTTCTGTGAAGAAAAGAGTGCCTGAGCATTTATGGGCAGTCCAAAATAGAGAGGCCAGTTATGCAATTGCTAGGCATTGGGATAAACAACATCCAAGGGAAACTGATGAAATTTCATTTTTTGGTGTTGTCATGTGTAATCTTGAATACATGAGGTGGAAACAGTGAGCGTATTCTACTGAGACTAGAGTCTGAATACATCATTTTATTGAACAGCCATCACCCTTTTGGACTTAACCAGGATGAGGAGATGCAATCCAATAAGCTTTATTTCAACAAATTAATGTCATAAAAGCAAGTTACATATAATAACAATTCTTTTTTGATCACATGACTTAGATACAATGATTTAAAAAATATTATAAAATGATTATTATATATACAACAAACATACGCTCTGTTAAAATCTGATTAAACAACAAGAACAATACGTTGGATAAAATATTGGATCGTCCTGATTAGTGCATTAAAAAAAATGTTAATTGTATTTAAAAATACTGCAAGTGGATAAACACACGCTTTAATTTGCTAAAAAAGAATTTCAGACATATAAGCCAACCATTTGTCAATCAGATAGTGCGTAGAGTACATGATATTATGGCCACATCCAGCTTCGGTATTTAGCTACAGCTATTGCAATGCAAGGAAGAGTGTCATTACGCAATATTCTCAGCGCAATACTAAATATTCTAGTGCCCAGCAATCTGCAGATTGAAACTAGCCACACTTTGCGCAGCGCAGTGTATGCTGGGGACACAAAAAGAAAGTGGGCATAGGAATCTTCACACGTCTCACAAAAAGGGCATTTACTATCACCATGACTTGCCCATTTAGCCGTGAAAGATCTCAAAGGCAGTGCCCTGACTCTAAATTGGAAGTACAACTTCCGATCGTGGGGTTTGGATATAATGTCCCAGTACATCTCCAAATTAGGCCGGGGTTTCACTTCCATATAAGTCCCTGTTACTGATGAGGTATCACATTTATTGTAACTATCATGATACACCATATCCCAGTGTTTTACACTCTCCTTTGATGGGAAAGGGGTGTTTGTTGGGTTTTCCCATACATTTAGTATACCACTGTTTGTCAGCAATGCTCTTATTTCACATAGCCATCTGATCTTGTGAAAGGAGTCTGCTTTAATTATATCCCTAAGGCCTTCAGCGTATGGTAACAGTTCTGGTGTATTCCAGATTCTGCACCAGTACAGAATAGGGCGCAACCTCGCAAAGTCAACCAGAGCTTTACAGCCAAGGTCAAGCAGTAATGGCAATATCGGGGTGCTTTGTGTGAGAGCGGTGATTTTACAGAAAGCGATTTTCAGCAATTGTGAACTGGGGCATATTCTCAAAACCCCAGAGTTCTGCCCCATATAACACTGAGCTCACCACTTTCATATCAGAAATTTGTAAAACAGGACTAATTTGCTTAGTCTGGGAAGCATTGAACTCTCTTTGTAAAATACCTGACAGCTGACGATGCTTCAGAGTGGCAGCGTCTATCTGGCAACCCCATCGCATATCTTTTTGCAACATCACACCCAAATATGTGAAGACACTAACTTGTTCCAATGGTTGATTTTCTAAAGTAATACCGCCTTTGAAGGCTTTATGGGGATTTAACGCCATAAACTTACTTACGTTACGTTCTTTTCCAAACCCCGAATGGTGCAAAAATTTTCAAAGAGGTATAATGCTCGCTGTAAACCACTCGGGGTCTTGGAAATTATTAACCTATCATCGATGAACATCAAAATGGGAATTATGCTACCTGCAAGGACCGGGGCGTCAGTGGGGATGGATGTTAGATGCTTAACAATGGCATTTATAAAAAGCGAGAATAATGTAGGGGCCAGGACACAGCTTTGACGCACACCCTTCACAACAGGGAAGGGTGTGGTAACATTTCCCTGCATTCCCCAATGTATTTAGGAGAAATTATCCTCATGTAGTCGAGCTATGAGGTATAACAATTCAGACAGCATCCCTAGCTCCTGAGCACAGCCCAAAGTTTGCTCTGAGAGACCAGATCAAATGCTGACTTGAGGTCAATAAAGGCAGCATACATGCTGCCCTTGCCTAATACCACAGTCCGCCAATGTAATAGTCTAAACCTAAATACCTGGTCAATCGTGCTAACGTGCTCTCGAAAACCTGCCTGTAGGGGAGTGAGAATGTCCTGGTCCTTGATCCGTTCCTGGACCTTTCCTAACACCAGTCGCGCAATAACTTTTTGTATGGAGTCGATTAAACTTATAGGCCTGTAATTTCCAGGAAGGGTTTTGTCGCCTTTTTTGTACACAAGAATAATCTCAGCCCCCTTCCAGGAATCAGATATAGGTGCTCCAAAGGCAATAGCATTTGCTAGTAATAAAATGTATCTATTCCATATTGTCTTATCGTGGAGAAAGATGTCAGCCGGAAGGCCGTCTATCCCCGTGGCTTTGCCCTTCACGATTGCACAAAAGGCTGCATTAACGTCAACAGCCGTAAAAGGCTTACTAGTTTAATAAGTATGGGGAAAAGCTGAAGCACTTGCCTCTGCAGGATCAGCAGCATATTGTGATTCAAAATGGCTAACCCATTGGTCTTGTGCTACGTGGTTTTGTGGGTGTGATCGGGAACCATCCCTACCCCATTTCACCACTGACCAAAACCTACGGGCATTATTGTTTACACATGCCATTCTGAGATCCTGCCACCTATTCACATCCCATTCCTTTTTTGATTTGACTTGGGCCCTCCTATACTTTGCCCTTGCTATCCACACGCTGTAGGGCTCTTTAGATGAAATTGCATCCACAAGATTACTTTTGGCCTTACACTCTTTAATGAAAAGAGGACATAATTTCGAAAAAAACATTGTTGTGGGATATGGGTATGGTCACAAGGGGAGGGGAGTGGAATAAGGAAGCCTCCAAGTCAGATATTGCATCATCAGTTTCCATAGCAATAGCATCCAAGATATGTGGCTTCTCCAGTACCATTTCCCACTTCAGTCGCCTCATATCATTGGTGGACATCAGGTCACGGGTAGTGAGCTGGATGTCATGGGAGCTATCTTTCTGTGGGACTAATAATTTAAAAGTTGAGCACAGAGGGTTGTGATCACTCTCCAGGCAGTCACACACCTCCATATCCAAGAGTGTGTGCCAAATCTTTAGGCTAATTAACATATAGTCGATACGACTCATATGTCGACCATTGTTAAACGTGTTAGCCCCTTGCCTATCGGAGGGAGTTACTCTGTTTGCCGTTCGTAGACCTCTTCCCAAGCAAGTGGCTTTAATTTGAATTACCATGTCTGTGCACCTCTTTACAGGTGTCAACTCAAGGCTCGGAATTCCCCATTGTGCATCTTCCTCCTTTGTGAAATCATTGTCCTCAATACCAAGTGGCTCAAAAGTTGAATTGAGGTCCCCTGCCACTATCACCTGGGAGTCTTTAGAAAGCTGATCTAAATGCTCATCAAGTATGGTTATGGTCTCTGATCTCTTCCCCCGCTAAGTCTTCTGGCATAGAAATTATAGATGTCAAAGTTCCCATAATGGCCCACTGACAGTCTTATAGCTGGAATATCAATACAAATAGTTGGGAGCTCAATTATCTTTAGATTTAGGGCCTGCCTGACCCAAATTATGAGCCCCCCTGAGGGCCTTCCTTTATCTCCACATCTAGCCTTGATATGATAATTTAGGTACCCTAGTTGGAAAAGGGGCTCCACTAACCATGTTTCTTGGAAAGAGACATATCATATTGATCTATAAATGTATGCCACTCCAGGGATGCGCCCCTGGACTTTAGTCCAGCTATATTCCATGACAGAAGGCTTATACTAGTAGAGGTATGACTTTTCTAAATTTCCCCATTATGCACTGGGGCTTGCATTGCTACATCCTCCTGCCTTCCGTCAAAGGTCATGTCTTTAGGGGATAAGTTATTCAAGGCTGGGTTTGATTGGGCTGATGTGGGAGAGATAACAGTGGATATATAGTTTGGGTGTCAGCGAGAGAAAGAGACATTCAATCTATCTCCCTAAGTGGTGACAAACTCGGGCGTGTGGCTGATTCTCGGGGATTAAACTTAATGTGAATATTAGAACAGGTAAGATTTTGAATACAAATATCAAAATCTACAAGGTTTTCCACCAA
Organism: Triturus cristatus; assembly: GCF_964204655.1. Lineage (NCBI taxonomy): Eukaryota > Metazoa > Chordata > Amphibia > Caudata > Salamandridae > Triturus > Triturus cristatus. The sequence goes on from NC_140580.1 coordinate 352,079,063, forward strand.
ATAGCGATGGGGAAGTGTCAGTGCAATATAATGTGATAGTAGTTCAGGGGCTGGGTGTCGTTTAGCCATAAGGATGTCTTCTCTAATTACTGAACGACATCCCCTGACATGTCGTATCCACTGTATACATTTATTGCGAAGAGAGTCCTCATCTTCCCTGTGTATATTACCAGAATATTTAGGGACATTAGTCATGTTTACTATATTTTCCTTTCCTGCTTTAGTGGGATCTCTTTAGGCAGCCGTGGTCTGGTAAGTCTTAGGTGGTCTTAGTTGGTCGGGATCAAAGATGCTATAGCTTGAGGTCTAAGATTTTGGTTTGTGGGCCTTGCTTTGGGGACCCTATCTAGTTGAATATGTCCCATATTAGTGTAGCTTGTTAAGGGATTCTTTTCATGGTTGATAAAACCAATCTAAGCTTTAACATGACTATGGTTGTCTGGCTGGCAATTACTACTTGTGTCCCCCGCTATGTTAAATTATTTTGGGGTTGTTCTCTCAGCATGGTTTTAACCTGCTGGATAACTGAGTGGGCCTTGTTTAAGGAGTCCATTTTATTGCAAACAGAGGCCTTAAGGCACTGAATCTCATTCATAATAACAGCTAGCTGTGTGGCAATGGAATTTTGTGACAAGCCTTGTGATAGCTCCATAGAGGGTTTGTCAATTTGCCAAGTGTTAGCACCATGCTTTTTTGCAATACAATTTGCCGCACATGGTTCCACTATATCCTCAGTGGTATAAGTCGAAATATTCACTAGGGCCTCCCTACAATCCTGGGAGAGAGTAGTCTGAGGAGTAGTCACTGACTCTGGCTGCTCTTTCAAAATGTCAAATCTATTTGAGCATGGAAAGGCAGCCATAACTTCCGAAACAGGGTAAGTGGCTGATCTAACTACGGTTGGACTCGCAAGGAGTGGGCTAGGGGAATCCTGGATATCAAGCCTTTTAGCGGACTTTTTAAACACATTGGGAATTCGCCTGTTGGTAAGTCCACTTCCTCCACACTTCTCAAAACTGTTTTCAGATGCGACATCATGTTGGGTAGGGTCTAATAAGTCCTCACATTAGGTCAATAGAGTATTTATTCTATCCATCACCCCTCCTCTGCTTCTTGTGCTACAACCAAGCTTTTCCTTTTACCCCTTATCAGCTTTTTCTTTCTTCCCTCTCCCATATCTCCCTCGCAAGATTTCCTTTTACCCATTTTGACAATAGATACCAGTAGATCCAGAGGGCAAAGCAAAGATTAAGTAAAAAAACTAGCAAAAACTAGCATCAAGAACAAACAGTCACGTAATTGTCAATTACAATAGCCAAAAACGTTGTTCCAATAGGCTCACTCAATAAACATACAAATCAACATTAAAGAGAGGACTAGTCCAATTTGCGCACAGTCTGATGAAAACAGACCCAACCAAGCCAAGGGAAATACAGAGGGGGGTCTCGGACTGTCTCTTCCATCGCAGACACAGAGAGGCATAAAAAGCATAAGGTAAGACAGTGTTTTATGCGCAAATACGGATTTGACGCTACCCACTCAGTAACTGGATCTTATTTGGCGAGCACACTGGGTCTGTTACTGGTCCCTAACCCGTGTGCTATACAGTGAAGCTAGTACGTCTTGATATAGATATTTCTCAGATCAGCGGGACCAGCTGAAACAGAAAAGAGCCTTGGTAACACTCTGGGGCTGGTTTAAAGTGAACCTATAGATCGTATTTACTAATTTAATATGTCCAACCTTTGTTACAAAATCAGTGGAGTGCTACTTCCAGTTTATTCCCAGGGACGGAAGAAAAGGGCAATTAGAGAAGAACAACTTGGTTTCTTGTCACAGGAATCACCTGAATCCACAGGCAAAGTGGGTAGCCCTGCCAGGCCTCTTCCGGGCGATGACGGGCAAGGACGGGCCCGTCCTTGGCCCGGGCTTTGCCCAGCGATGCCCGTGCGCGTCCCGCGCTGTGGGAGCCCGTGTTGGTTTTTCAAGAGCCTCCCGGCGCTTCCAGGAGACGTGCGCATGCGTGGTGCGCGATGAGCGATGTCTGCTGGCTCCTGGAGTCCTGGTCTCGGGCAGCAGTGATGATGGCAGAATGGGCGCCCCACGCTGCGGGAGCCCGCGTTGGTTTTTCATGTGCCTCCCGGCGCTTCCAGGTTACGCGTGGTGCGCGATGCGCGATGTCTGCTGGCTCCTGGAGTCATGGTCTCAGGCAGCAGTGATGATGGCAGAATTGGCGTCCCGCGGAGCGGGAGCCCGCATTGGTTTTTCAAGCGCCTCCAGGCGCTTCCAGATGAAGTGCGCGTGCATGGTGCGTGATGCGCGATGTCTGCTGGCTCCTGGAGTCCTGGTCTCGGACAGCAGTAATGATGGCAGGATGAGGAGATGCATGTACACCTGGGGTGAAGAGGGGGATGAACTAGTTGTCTCTATTTTCTCTTCTTTTATTGCTATTTCTCTCTGGAAACACTACCACTAGCAGCTGTGCCATTTGTCATATGGGACCTTGAGCTGAGAATTTGAGGAATTGAGTGGAATTTTTTTTTTTTTCCTTGGTTTCTTCTTTTCTTTTCACTGGTGCACTAGTTTTTCACTTGGTTCACCAAGTTGAAGGTAACTGTAGGTTATGTATGTATTGAGGATGTTATATGTCAAGGAACTATAATGAACTATATGATGGAACAACAGAAGAGTTTTAGGGCCAGATGTAGGAGGCCAAATAGCGAGCGCTAACGCTGAAATTCGCTATTTGGCAGTGAGCAATGTAGGTAAGTTGAAACCTACTAGCAAAATAAGGAATCGCAAAATTGCGATTCCTTATTTTGCTCTTGCATTTAAGGAATCGCAAATTGCGATTACTTAAATGCAATGTAAGTAGCACAAAAGAAAGTGCACTTTAGCCTTAAGGAATCGCTAATTACCACCAACTTCAAGTTGGTGGTAATTTGCGATTTCCTTTAAAAAAAGCACTTTTTTGCTTTTTTTTAAGTGCCATGTGGCACACATTCATGCCCTTAGGGCATGTATGTGTGCCACATGTGCACACATGCACATTTCAGGGGTGTAACAGGGTGTCCTTTAGGAACCCTGGCACTCTTGAAATTGCTCCCGCAATTTGCGAGTGCCTCTTGGTGACACGCAAATTTCGGGAGCAAATCCTATTCATTCCTACGGGCCTCTTGACCCATAAGAATGAATGGGAAGGTATTCCTTAATTGCGAATCGCATGTTACGCTCCCGCATTGCAAAATAAAAATTTTCAACTTCCCCAAAAAGTTTGCAGCATGAATTTTTAAGTTTCATAATTGTGATATTTAGCATCTTGGCTCTTTGATTTATGTCTATTATAATTAGAATCATGAATTATACAATGCATATTTTTCTTGCAAATTATGTATTATATTTGTTTCAAAATGTATATGAACAAAAATGCAGATTAGCAGTGTTTCCTTTGTTGTGTACTTACTAAACTAAGTATTTTCTCTGTGTCCATGAACTGAAACCAATCTGGATTGTTTTGTTTTTTAAGGAATTTGGCACTTTCCACTGTGTGATTAGGCTTTGACAAAGACTGCAAGGTCAAAACGCATCAACCGTATATTGAAACATTGGTGTGAACATCTCTGCAGTGATGGCCTTTTTCTTCATCAAGAATCGACAACGAGGTTGTCTTTGTAATACATATATACACAAACACACACATCTATATATATATTAGTTAATAAAATCCTTTGGTTTTGACAGTAAATATATCTATCGCTTCAATCCTTTGTTTTTAAGTTCCCTTGCAGCTCAGAACAAACAGGAACGGACACCACTTTTGCTCGTGCTTGAGTTTATTTTCAGCTCTCTGCCATGACGCGCTTCGGCCTTTATATATATATATATATATATATATATATATATATATATATATATATATATATATATATATGTATATACATATAACAGTGCGGGGGGGTCTGTGCATCGAAAAAACAGCTTGTAACAAGGACCTGTGAGTGCTTTCCTACATCATCCAGTGAATGTGTGTTTTTCTGAAAATTAAATATGTTTTATATATGTATATCTCAAGGTCGATGGAAGAATAAATGGGTATATAAGTGTCTAAATGGATGATTTGTTTTTGAAAAATTGATTGTGTAACTGACTGATTAAGTGTATCTCTCACTTTGTGTATAAGTGGCTGCATGGGTTGGTGAGTAGCTACATGGGTGTCTATATAGGTTATTAGTTGTTTTTTTGAGTATCAGTCTGAGTGTCTGTATGGTTCGGTGGGGGGTATTACGTAGTGCATAGGTGCATGAATGAGTGACTCACTGTTTGTATGTGTTGAAGACAGCATGTGTGCAGGACTGTATGGGTGGATGAGTGTGTGTATGGGTGTGTTAGTGAGTGAAAGACTGTCTCAATAGTGTCTTCAGGAGTAACTACATATGTTTTAAACTAGTATATGTGACTATTGGTGTATATATGTGAGTATATGTGAGAGGGAGAGATTGAAAGAGTTCCTGTATGAATAAGTATGTGTTTCTATAAGTGATTGTTTAAAAGACTAAGTATGTGTAAGTTTCCGTAGAAGTAAGTGTGGTGGTGTGTGTATAACTGTATATGCAGGTGAATGTATGTTTGATTCTTTATTAGCATGAGTGACTATGTGTGTGAGTAACTCTATGGATGAGTGGCATTATGTAACAGGATGTATAGGTGTATGAGTACATATGATGAGTGAGTACATGTATGAGTGACTGTATAGGACTGTTGGTGAATGAGTGGATGTGTATGTGGATCTTAGAATTACTGAAGAGGTTGTTGTAACTGGTATTGGTATGTCCATTGTTTTGAAATTTTTAGTCTCTATTTTTGAATGTGTGTATCAAAGCTTATATTAAGGTGAGAGGAGGTCTGCCACTCTATCACAAGGATGATGTCATCAGTGATGTCATCAGTGATGTCATTTGAGATGTCATCAGTGATGTCATGAGTGATGTCACTGACCATGTCATGAGTGATGTAATATGTGACGTCATCAGCGGTGCATTGCGGGCGCACGAGTTATAGTTAGCTGAACTAACTATAACGGGGCAATTTCATTGGTTTTTTACGAGTAAAATGTCCAGCTAACTATAACATGTGTGAAACCTATGGTTTTTTCACTGAATTTCTAAGGTTTTTTAAATGCTAATTCCTAACTATAACGTGTGTGAAACCCATGGTTTTTTCAGTGAATTTGCAAGGTTTTTTAAATGCTAATTCCTAACTATAACGTGTGTGAAACCCATGGTTTTTTCAGTGAATTTGCAAGGTTTTTTAAATGCTATTTTTTTTTTTATTATTCATTTTTTTCAAACATATTTTTAATTTAATTTTCTTACCTTTTATAAAGACTATGCTTAAATTTTTAAAATCCTTAAATATTTTTTTTATATATATTTTTTAAAATAAACATGTAAAATTTATTTCCAGATTTTTTTTTTTTTTTTTTTTTTTTTTTATAGTACGCGTACCGTAAGCTCACGGTAAGCGTACGGTTTACGCAACGTCCGTAATCTATCTACGCTGCTTGCGTATAGTTACGTACTTTGCGTAGCCGCGCGTACTGCGCGTGGGACGCGTGCGCGCTTACGCCACATGCGCACGTTACGCGGAAGTGCCGGGGAGTGACTGTTATGCGCATGCGCGGAAGCGCGTGTCTTTTTTACGCGCATGCGTACTTTTTGCCGTAAGCGTACCGTAAGCGTACCGTAAGCGTACGGTAGGTCATGTGATCATGAAACACAACTTTTGATTGGTTGAAAGTACTTTCAGTTCTAGAACTCTCCTACACCACACCCATTCCCCTCATTTCTGCTTGTGATCCCTTAGGAGAAGGAGCTGGTTTGTCTTTGGGATACGATGGCAGAACAGCAGAGCCCTTCTGAGAGTGAGGCTAGCACCAGCAGCACTGTCTTGAGGCAGAGAGCGAGGAAAGTAAAGCCTTCTTATGTTTGGGATTATTTTACTTTTCCAGAAGGCCAGCAAAAGGTGAATGCACCCTTAGTTACTTGCAGGCTGTGTCAGCGTGTACTTTCTAGAGGTAATCCTGACAGGAAGTATTCCTTTGGGAATCACACCATGAAGAGACACCTCCAGGATGTACACAGAAGGACACATGGTCATCTTTTTGGAGGTAACTCTTCAGAAAGACGAGCCAGTACATCCACAGCAGCTCAGCCTGGACCATCATCTGCAGAGCTTACTCCTTCTTCTGCAGGTCAGGTGAGCCCTTCATCTGTGGGGGGAGAATCTCCTTTTGCTGGCCCTCTGGAAATGAACCTTCGATTTCGGAAGGTTGATATTCATTGCACATTTTGTAAAGGTCTAATTTGTCATAGGGAGACCAGTGTTTCCCTAGTGAACAACAAAATAGATCAGCACATTTGTAGCTATGAATGATTTTCCCATGCTTCCTTTCCTCTGTCCCTGCATGAACACAACGGTTCTTTTAAGAGCCAACCTTATCTTTCATCTTTTTTTTACATGTTTTTAAAAACTTTTTTTTATTTTTTTTTTACCGTACGCGTACGGTAAGCGTACCTTTTTTTTATTTTTTAAAAAAAACACTAAAAATCATTTATCACATTACAAGGTCCTTGAGAGACTACAATTATTATTATTGACTTACCATACTCACTCAAAAAAATATTTATTCATTTGTTTTTTTAAAAAATAGTTTTTAAAATGGTTGTAGTTTCCGAAAATTTTCTATATCGATCTGAAAATAAAGAAAAAAGTATTAATATTTTTAAACCATTTTATAATACAGTACACATATTTACATTTTTTACCAAAAAATATTTTTGCCTTATTTTTGCTGTTTTCAGAATATATTGCATTTCACTATAAATTGTGAAAGCAATTGCATTCATCATTTTACAGCGGGCAAAAAAAATTAACAATCACAAAGATTGTATTAAAAAAGCCCAGAATCTCTTCTCACTTAAACTTATCATTACAGAAATGCATATTATTCTAAAAAAATATCATCTAAAAACAATACTTTTTTCTTTAAAATACCGTCTGATATGTTTGTTTGAGAAGTATAATCACAATATTATATCTCAAATAACTCCAAAATACATCTGATTTTATTTCCTTTAGGCCAAATAGTATTTTTTTTTTTTTCCTGGAATAAATTTCCAAGGGAAATCCATTAAAATTCTAAAGTTTAATCTGTCCAGATCTCACCGATTCTCTGTAACATTTTGGTTCACGAAAATTTTTTGAATAATTTATTTAGTCCACAATAGAATTGCTTACTTTTCCACATGGCCAAATAGTAATTTTTTAAATCATTTTTGAAAAAATTTCCAATGGCAGTTCAATAGCATTCCAAAATTTAAAATGTGCAGAAGTTACCGATTATCTCTAAATTATTGGTTTTTCAAAATTGCATTAAAAATTAAAAAAGTCCACATTACAATTGGTTATCTTTCCTTTAGGCCAAATGATAATTTTAAAAATATTTTTTCTACAAAATTGCAATGGTAATCCAGTAAAATGGTAAAATTATTTTGTCCAGATCTTGCCAAGTCTCTCTAAAATTTAGGTTTCAGGAAGATTAGATAGGAATTTGCTAAATCAAAAGGCAAACGTTGTTTGAAAATCAATTGGGAATCATTACACAGTGTCCAGCCTTTTTCACATTTTAGATAAACTGTGTAATGTCCAGAAGTAACAGTAGGTCCATCATGGAAAATTATTGCAACAGTTACAAAAGTTTTTCCTGAAATTGATAATTGCTGTCCTGTAAACTTCTTTATTAAAGTATCCAATTTTGATCCATCAGCTCTACATCGTTGCATCATTAAAATTACATACTGTCCGTATTCCCTTAAAATTAATGTTGATAACATGTCAGAATTACACTCACCACATTTCATGCTATGATTAGCATCTTTAACTAATTTTGCAAAAGTGACTGTTTTACTCTCTGGCAATGTCAAATAAATAAACCTTTCATTATCAACAATAGAGCCACATATATTATAACAATTATCACAACTATGTTCCCATTTATAAGAGAGACCAAAAAAAATGTCAATGGGAACTCCTTCTTCTTCCACTACCTGAAGAAAATACATCAAAAATTCGTGTGCATCTTGCTGTTCATTTTGAGAAAACTGTGTTCGTCCTGAACATACATCTAAAAGTTTTCTAATGTCAGTAGCACTTTCTATTTGAGTTTTATCTTTACTCAGCTTTTGAAAAAGGAGACTCAGCTCTGAACAGAATCTTTTTCCCTGATTTACTATTATCTGCTCTTGCAAACTTTCCAGATAAAATGCAACATTCAGCACTACATTTGCATAGCAGTTGACACCAGAGCTATTTTCAAAATGACATCCTACAACCTGTTCTTCATTTTCCTTTTTCGTTTTGCTTGCAATTACATCACTCCTCTTTTTTTTCCTCTTCTCTATATCTTCATTACAGATATTCTCATTTCTCCTTTTACGAGAAACTACACGTTTCTCCAACACAGGATACTGACCTAAATGAGGAGCATAGCTTCTTCTTAATCTATTATACTCCTTTACACAGTTTGTATCAGCACTAACTTTTGAGTCATCAAAGTCTATCATGAATAAACCTGATAATGTTTTGACTCGTGACAAAGCTACATATGCCATACCTTCTTTGAACACAGTTGAACCAATGTTCACAAATGCACAATCTACAGTCAATCCTTGAGACTTGTGGATAGTTACAGCATATGCTAGTGAAAACGGAAACTGCTTCCTACGTACATATAAGTCTTTCACAAGCATAAAACGAACTGTACAACGACAAATATCTTTAACTTCTTCTATCTGATCAAATTTTATTTTTAAACATTCAATTCCTTCTTTTTTCTGATAATTAATAAAACCCACAACTCTTCCCATTGCTCCATTCACTAAGCCTTTCTCAACATCCAAATTTCTCCTTAAAAACACTCTACAGTTCATGCAAACATATAGATTTTTTTCTAATCCTGCTGTTTTGGAGATGTTCTTCTCTAGTGAGTCCAATTTATTTTTCAGTTTGCCTGTTACTGTGACAGTAATTCTTCCATCCTCAATTTTGTCCACTGCTTCCAATTTCCTGATGTCTTCCTTTTCCAATTTCAAAAGCTCCTCATTAAATATTGAGCATTCACGTAGAGTTGGCATTAAGCAGATGACACTTTTGTTTTCTGCAATATTCTTGTATATTTTCTCTGCAACTATTTCTTCCTTTGGAAATAAATTATGTAGCAGCCGACTCTGTAATGCTTTTTTCCCAACTTCTGTGAGTATTCCAATCCTGATATCTTTCAGAATACTTCCATATTCTTCATCGTTTGCTTGCCTCATATTAGTTGTAAGTTCCTTGTACTCAAAGAAGGACCAAATATTTGTATTTCCAATGCTTCCCAATGACTTCTTCGTGTCTTCATGTGTCACAGTATTAAACACTGGTTGTCCTTTAACTGGAGTAAGTTGCAAAAGATCCCCAAAAACTATGACGTGTTTTCCACCAAATAACACGTCATAGTCTGTCTTCAAAATTTGCTGCATTCTTAAATGCACAAAGGCAAGCATTAAGTTTGATACCATGCTCACCTCATCAATAATGAGAACTTGCATCTTCTTCAATACTCTTGAAACTTCCAAGGATGCTTCTCCAGTTAGCTTGTTGAATTGTATTTTGTTCTCATGCTCCACTGGTAACATTAGCAAACGATGTAAGGTGATTCCTTTTATGTTATATGCTGCTAACCCAGTTGGAGCAGTAACCACACAAGACAAAGTAGAATCCGTTTTTTGCTTTAGGTAGCTTCTGATGACTTTAATTAGGAAACTTTTTCCAGTGCCAGCTTGTCCGCTTACATACATCCTGATTGGATGAAATGATGTGCATGAGCACTCTTTTTTGATATGTAGAAATCCGTGATCAATTTTGTTTTTGATCTCTTCATAAATTTGTTGCTGCTCTTGATTCAGTTGTCTTTCCAAATTTTCTAAGTCTATAAATTCTTCTTGACCTTGATTCATAGCCGTTTCCACTTCATTCATGGCTATTGATGCTTCATTTTCAACGATTGGTTGTCCTAGGGGATCTTGACTGTATGTTCCTGAACTTTGGCTGTCCTGAGAACTGTCTCTAGCTATTTCTGCTGCAATTGTAGTTTCCTGTTCAATTTCTTCATTTAACATTTGCAGATAAGTTGAGAATGTACTGCATTGTATGCTGTCTTTGCAAGCATTAAAAGAATCTTCATAGCTCTGGAATTCTCCCAGTAGTTCATCCTCTGTACGCCATGGTTTAAACAACTGTAAAAGAGCCAAGTAGTAAAATTCTTTCTTGTCGGTAGTGTCGCAACTCAGCTTCCGGTGATTTATCAAACTTCCTTTGGTTTGCTTCACCAAACATCCTTCTTCACCAACAACTTTATATTTTCCACTGTTGATGTCTTCTGCAGCTTTCCGTGAATAAATGTAGTTCTGTAACACTTCATAGAGACACATGTTCTCCAGATGATGACTTCTCTTGGGATAATATGTGTCCAACATGTTTGTTTTCAATATATCTGTACTTTCTGGGTCATTCTCAGCCAAATATTCAATTTCTCCAACAGATTTCAGTACCCGATTTCTCATTGCTGCAAGGCCTAAACTTGCCCAAATTATTCTTCTTGACTTCGATTAGACACTTGCAGAAGATAACCTATCTGAACATTCGTAGGATCCAATTTCTCGATGCGATAACATCTTCAAACTGAAACTGTACAGCTTCTTACTGACAGTCTTCTCGTGAGAAATCTCTTCCCACATTTCCTTCAATTCTGTTTTTTCTGATTTCGTAATGTAAGACGTTACATATCGAGCAACAGCAATGGAATTGTCAGCAACATACTGTATATCCATGTTAGCGTTCCACATGGATAAAATGACTGGGTTGTAGTCATTTATATTTTTAGATTCTTCTTTTCTTTTAAGGTTGTAGGTATTCTTAGGTGATTTTCTTGTGATAGTATGTCTCACAGCTGACATAAAACTGTTGACTCTTCCATTTGAAAGAACAGGTCTAGGAAATCCAAATCGACATTTAGTGTAGTATTTTTCTTTGCTCTTGTATTTCCGTCGACAGTATTTTCCACACCGATGACTTTGGAAACGTAGAACTTGCTCCTTTAACTTGTTCTCTTCTGTGCTTTTTGGTATAGCACATGTTGCATATTCTTCAATGTAAGATAACACTGCTTCATCAGTATCTGTTCCAAACTTTGGGGCATCCTTGATCCACAGCAGCATATGAATATGAGGAGCACCTCTTGCCTGGTACTCTTTTCTCCAAAAGAAATCCACTACTTCTCCAAGGGGTGGATTTTTTTTATTGCAGATGAAGGACATCATAGCCTCAAATCTATGATTGAAATATCTGCAAACATTAACCGGATCCAATGAGCACAGTTCTCCTGCTGTCTTGTATTCGATGTTTTTAATGTTTGAATTGGCCTCTCGTAGAAAATCCAGTAAATCATCCCAAGCGTACTCGGCACAGCTTAGGGTAAGGAACCATGTTGGTGTTCCTAAATTGCGTAACATGCATTTTAGTTCACCATGGCGTCGGTACCAATATTCATTTGTCCCACGCTGACAAGCCATCAGATTGATCAGTTGTGTTTCCAAATGATCATCTCGGTGCTGCACTTTCTCCATAAAATCCTTAGCAGACACATTTTGTAAATGTACTCCACTTTTTAAAATGTGATTTACTGCATAATACAGTGCAGACAAGTCGCTTTCAAATAAAAGATGGAACAAATAAGGAATACTTTGTCGAAATCTGGGATCTTCAGCATATAGTCTTGTAGTTCGATACTCTGAAGCTGGAATCTGTTCTGGACGTTCATCGTATCGTCCTCCTTTTCCTTTAGGAAACAGCTGGGGAAAACATCGAGCTTCCAAGCTCTCCTCCCATACACTCACGGGATTTCCTTTTGCTTTCTTCATCTGAAAGAGATCAATATTGTCTCCCATAACTTCTTTCGAATGGAGAGGATGTATGCTAAAATGTTCATAAATTTCTTCTTCCTTTGACTTGTCCACTTTTTCAATTTGTCCAGTTGGTGTTTCTGTGTCTCCTTGTAAATCTTCTTCTTCTTCTTCTTCTTCTATATAAATTGATTCATACCATTTGTTATTTTTTTTCAAATACAAATTTGCTCTTTGTACTTTCCGCACATCTACCAGCTCCTGCCAAATCTTCTTATTCTTTGTAGGTACACCATTAACCAGAATAATTAATGGTTCAGTTTCCAAAGTATCCGCATCAATAGTTTCCATATTTTTTTTCAAATCCAAGGGCAAATACACCACTCTACCTTTTAAACCTCTCAGTAAATCTGAAGGAGGTAATTTACCAGTTTTGGGCTCCATACGTACTATGGTCTGGAACGGATGAACACATTGAATGAGTATAGACTCATATGTATTTAATTCAGAAAGTTCAGCAGGAATAGCATCCAATTCTAAATTATTATGTACAGCTCTGGTCGGCATTCTATTTTCCTCTAACTTGTTATAACAGTATTTACAAATACGCTGATCTTCACCCAATTCAAAACAATTTTCTAGAAATATATATGTGGCAAAATCCTTCCACTTATAATTATCTTCATTTTCACTCTTTCTGTAGAGATCAACATTCCTAGTTTGTTTTCTATAATGAGTTCTGCGGCAACAAATACAAGTAAAATTTGGTCTTTCATTAGAGACTATTGCAAATTTTGTTATATGATCATTAAATGTGTTACTTACAGAGGGTTCTACATTGTCTTCCACTTCTGCCTCATTTACTGTGTCCTTCTCTGCACTGTTTTGTTCAGGACCAAAGTAACAAAACTGAATTTCATCAACAACCTTCTCTACATCTGATACCGTTCCTCGGAACAGAGCCCTATTCAATTCATTTAACTTTATTGCTGGACTTTTGGCAAAATACAACCGTCTCACAAACTTTCTCATTTCAGTATGATGAACAGCCAGCATCCTAAAATGATGGAAAACACTATTGCACACTTTTCTAGATAGACAAGCAAGAGAATGACCCTGCAAACCAGTATTCTCTCTCACTCTGCATGGATCCAGACTTTGAAGCACCTTAATCTTTTGTTTTACACTTTTTTTACTATATTCTCTTAGAAACTCTCGAAATCTGTCAATAGATTCCTGACGCACAGTGCAAATACTACTACAATTCCAAGTGTACACTGGGGCTTTAGGACGTCTCCCCATTGCCTCATCTGCCATCACTTGTACCTCATCTCTTGGAACCATTATCTCCTTCTCCATTATGCAACCATTTTTTACTTCGTATGAACGACCTCTGGTGTCAACTGCATGCAGCAAACTATTACTTTGAAAATAGCTCTCTTCATTAAAAAAAGGTTCACTACTTGAACTATGCATCCACTTTCCTAAAAACACTTTACAAAAGTTTGTTCTGTTCACTACTCTTTTGCTTTTGCTTTGTGATTTCAGTACATTAACCATTTTATCTAATGTACGCATCCTATTCAAAATTAATATGAATAGTTTCCTTTTTAATTCTAATGCTTTTGCTGCAATGGCTTCAATTTCTTTTTTTCTCTTGTAATATTTAGCCTTTTGCTTATATTTCTTTATATCCTTTATCAAATTGGACATAACTCTTCTCTGAAACATTTTTCTACGTATCTCTTTAAATGCTGTTTTTCTGTTTATGTTAAACTTTTCAATTGCAGAAGGTATATTTGCATTAACTAAATTCTCAATTTTTTGCTGTTCTCTATGTTTTGTTACATTTTTCCGAGAACAGACATTTTGTACATTTTTCTTTGTTTTGAATATTTTGTTTAGAAATTGTTTTTTTTGCTTACCAGAAGATTTTTTCTTTTTCCCAACATCAGCATCTTCTACTAACTTTGGTCCTCCAGTTGTCTTCAAATATAGTTTTTTTTTTAGCGTTTTTTGAACTCGAGATTTTGTAGGCATCTTAAATTTTGTTCACTGTTCTTCAGCAATACCTGAAAAAAACTAAAAAAAAAATCTGTTATTGTATTTAAATATATTACTACATTTCTTTTCACAATAGTCACAAAACGAAATTTCTTTGCCAATTTGAATGCACACAAACTGCTCTTTTTTTTGGGCAAGTGAAAATCTCTTTTACAAACTGTCACATTATGAAACCACTTTTCAGATTTTTTAAAAAGCCCATGTCCACAGTGCTACACTCCACCAAGGGCAACCAGCCTTAGTGATGCTGAATGTATTTGCATTACAGACTTAAACCTGAAAACCCCACTGGCTTGTAAATACTGTGCATGACTATACACGGCAAGGACATGGGTGTGTGCTAAGCCTCTGCTTCTTCCCCCAATAATTCGCTCCCCCTTTCCATCTAATGCAACTGTGAAATCACCAGAGCAAGACGCAATAAATCTCTGCCTATAATTCTTCTACGCACACAGAGTCATGTTTTCACATTAGTCCCAAAACGAAATTTCTTTGCCAATTTGAAAGCACACTTACTGCTCTTTTTTTTTGGGGCCAAGTGAAAATCTCTTTTTACAATTTGAAATCACTTTTACAGACTGACACATTATGAAACCACTATTTTTGATTTATTTAATTGCACGTGTCCAAGCTGTTTTTTTTTCAGACCACCACCATGTGCATTCTCTGTGACTGCCTACACTCCACCAAGGGCAACCAGCCTTAGTGATGCTGAATGTATTTGCATTACAGACTTAAACCTGAAAACCCCACTGGCTTGTAAATACTGTGCATGACTATACACGGCAAGGACATGGGTGTGTGCTAAGCCTCTGCTTCTTCCCCCAAAAATTCGCTCCCCCTTTCCATCTAATGCAACTGTGAAATCACCAGAGCAAGACGCAATAAATCTCTGCCTATAATTCTTCTATGCACACAGAGTCATGTTTTCACATTAGTCCCAAAACGAAATTTCTTTGCCAATTTGAAAGCACACTTACTGCTCTTTTTTTTTCGGGCCAAGTGAAAATCTCTTTTTACAATTTGAAATCACTTTTACAGACTGACACATTATGAAACCACTATTTTTGATTTATTTAATTGCACGTGTCCAAGCTGTTTTTTTTTCAGACCACCACCATGTGCATTCTCTGTGACTGCCTACACTCCAGCAAGGGCAACCAGCCTTAGTGATGCTGAATGTATTTGCATTACAGACTTAAACCTGAAAACCCCACTGGCTTGTAAATACTGTGCATGACTATACACGGCAAGGACATGGGTGTGTGCTAAGCCTCTGCTTCTTCCCCCAATAATTCGCTCCCCCTTTCCATCTAATGCAACTGTGAAATCACCAGAGCAAGACGCAATAAATCTCTGCCTATAATTCTTCTATGCACACAGAGTCATGTTTTCACATTAGTGCCAAAACGAAATTTCTTTGCCAATTTCAAAGCACACTTACTGCTCTTTTTTTTTCGGGCCAAGTGAAAATCTCTTTTTACAATTTGAAATCACTTTTACAGACTGACACATTATGAAACCACTATTTTTGATTTATTTAATTGCACGTGTCCAAGCTGTTTTTTTTTCAGACCACCACCATGTGCATTCTCTGTGACTGCCTACACTCCAGCAAGGGCAACCAGCCTTAGTGATGCTGAATGTATTTGCATTACAGACTTAAACCTGAAAACCCCACTGGCTTGTAAATACTGTGCATGACTATACACGGCAAGGACATGGGTGTGTGCTAAGCCTCTGCTTCTTCCCCCAATAATTCGCTCCCCCTTTCCATCTAATGCAACTGTGAAATCACCAGAGCAAGACGCAATAAATCTCTGCCTATAATTCTTCTATGCACACAGAGTCATGTTTTCACATTAGTGCCAAAACGAAATTTCTTTGCCAATTTCAAAGCACACTTACTGCTCTTTTTTTTTCGGGCCAAGTGAAAATCTCTTTTTACAATTTGAAATCACTTTTACAGACTGACACATTATGAAACCACTATTTTTGATTTATTTAATTGCACGTGTCCAAGCTGTTTTTTTTTCAGACCACCACCATGTGCATTCTCTGTGACTGCCTACACTCCAGCAAGGGCAACCAGCCTTAGTGATGCTGAATGTATTTGCATTACAGACTTAAACCTGAAAACCCCACTGGCTTGTAAATACTGTGCATGACTATACACGGCAAGGACATGGGTGTGTGCTAAGCCTCTGCTTCTTCCCCCAATAATTCGCTCCCCCTTTCCATCTAATGCAACTGTGAAATCACCAGAGCAAGACGCAATAAATCTCTGCCTATAATTCTTCTATGCACACAGAGTCATGTTTTCACATTAGTCCCAAAACGAAATTTCTTTGCCAATTTGAAAGCACACTTACTGCTCTTTTTTTTTTCGGGCCAAGTGAAAATCTCTTTTTACAATTTGAAATCATTTTTACAGACTGACACATTATGAAACCACTATTTTTGATTTATTTAATTGCACGTGTCCAAGCTGTTTTTTTTTCAGACCACCACCATGTGCATTCTCTGTGACTGCCTACACTCCACCAAGGGCAACCAGCCTTAGTGATGCTGAATGTATTTGCATTACAGACTTAAACCTGAAAACCCCACTGGCTTGTGAATACTGTGCATGACTATACACGGCAAGGACATGGGTGTGTGCTAAGCCTCTGCTTCTTCCCCCAATAATTCGCTCCCCCTTTCCATCTAATGCAACTGTGAAATCACCAGAGCAAGACGCAATAAATCTCTGCCTATAATTCTTCTATGCACACAGAGTCATGTTTTCACATTAGTGCCAAAACGAAATTTCTTTGCCAATTTCAAAGCACACTTACTGCTCTTTTTTTTTCGGGCCAAGTGAAAATCTCTTTTTACAATTTGAAATCACTTTTACAGACTGACACATTATGAAACCACTATTTTTGATTTATTTAATTGCACGTGTCCAAGCTGTTTTTTTTTCAGACCACCACCATGTGCATTCTCTGTGACTGCCTACACTCCACCAAGGGCAACCAACCTTAGTGATGCTGAATGTATTTGCATTACAGACTTAAACCTGAAAACCCCACTGGCTTGTAAATACTGTGCATGACTATACACGGCAAGGACATGGGTGTGTGCTAAGCCTCTGCTTCTTCCCCCAATAATTCGCTCCCCCTTTCCATCTAATGCAACTGTGAAATCACCAGAGCAAGACGCAATAAATCTCTGCCTATAATTCTTCTATGCACACAGAGTCATGTTTTCACATTAGTGCCAAAACGAAATTTCTTTGCCAATTTGAAAGCACACTTACTGCTCTTTTTTTTTTGGGCCAAGTGAAAATCTCTTTTTACAATTTGAAATCACTTTTACAGACTGACACATTATGAAACCACTATTTTTGATTTATTTAATTGCACGTGTCCAAGCTGTTTTTTTTTCAGACCACCACCATGTGCATTCTCTGTGACTGCCTACACTCCACCAAGGGCAACCAGCCTTAGTGATGCTGAATGTATTTGCATTACAGACTTAAACCTGAAAACCCCACTGGCTTGTAAATACTGTGCATGACTATACACGGCAAGGACATGGGTGTGTGCTAAGCCTCTGCTTCTTCCCCCAATAATTCGCTCCCCCTTTCCATCTAATGCAACTGTGAAATCACCAGAGCAAGACGCAATAAATCTCTGCCTATAATTCTTCTATGCACACAGAGTCATGTTTTCACATTAGTGCCAAAACGAAATTTCTTTGCCAATTTCAAAGCACACTTACTGCTCTTTTTTTTTCGGGCCAAGTGAAAATCTCTTTTTACAATTTGAAATCACTTTTACAGACTGACACATTATGAAACCACTATTTTTGATTTATTTAATTGCACGTGTCCAAGCTGTTTTTTTTTCAGACCACCACCATGTGCATTCTCTGTGACTGCCTACACTCCAGCAAGGGCAACCAGCCTTAGTGATGCTGAATGTATTTGCATTACAGACTTAAACCTGAAAACCCCACTGGCTTGTAAATACTGTGCATGACTATACACGGCAAGGACATGGGTGTGTGCTAAGCCTCTGCTTCTTCCCCCAATAATTCGCTCCCCCTTTCCATCTAATGCAACTGTGAAATCACCAGAGCAAGACGCAATAAATCTCTGCCTATAATTCTTCTATGCACACAGAGTCATGTTTTCACATTAGTCCCAAAACGAAATTTCTTTGCCAATTTGAAAGCACACTTACTGCTCTTTTTTTTTTTCGGGGCAAGTGTAAATCACTTTTACACACTGACACATTATGAAACCACCATGTGTAACTACAACAAAAACAATTCCCATTTCTATTATTCATTTCTTAAGTTACCACATACATCCCCTCTCAAACTGTAAACTCACCTTTAAAATTAGTTAGTTGTGAAAGAAATGTGACACTCAAACAGCAGATTATCAGAGCCAGGATCTCTGTTGTGTTCACCTCTCTCCTCTCAGCAGAACCAGATAATGGCAAACTTTCCCTCTATTTTTCCACACATATACATGTAAGTTTCAAATCTCAGTGCTTCCCCCTTTTTTTCACATGTATTCACACATTTCTATTGGTTGAAAACGAACCCTTTTCCAAAAGTACCCTTCCCCCAACTTGACTTCTGCCTAGTACCCTTCCCCCAACTTGACTTCTGCCTGCTACCATAGCAACAGCTCATGGAACACTGCTGTGTGCAGTTAGGTCAGAAGTTCGACACACAATGTTTCAATTCCACAGAGCAAGAGTGCTTGACTTTTCAAACCTAACAGCAAATCCATAGTACTGTTCTTTGGTTACACATTTTTTTGTACCAATACAAAACATGCTTCTATTAATTTTCACATACAGCCTAGTTTTTATTCTTGAATGGTATGAAACAGCCAATCAGTTCTTTTTGTTTTAAAAAAATATGTATGCCTCCATTTCCAAACTGTCTTTCTTTTCATATTGCCATTCTACTGAAAGACACCTCCTGAGTGCATCCAGTTCTCCTTTGAAGATGTTCACAGTGTGGATTGTAGGGCACAGCTATGTCTTCTGGAGTGAAAAGTTTGCAGAGAAAACAGATATGGTGAGAGACCTTGCTTTGCCAAATGTAGACATTAAATGGATTGGTCAGAGAGGGTTAAAGTGGCACCAATTGATGCCATTGGTGAAATCCTTCATTCAAATCCAACACCCTGACCTCATAATAGTGCACTGTGGTGGCAATGACCTAGGCACTTTGACTGGGGTAGGTCTGGAAATGCTTATGAAGGACACCTTTGCACAACTGTTTACACTTTCCCCTAAAACTGCCTTTGTGTTTTCCAACATATGCCAAAGGCAAAAATGGAACTGGTCCAATCATTTCTGTCCACAGATTGACAAAGCAAGAAAGCACGTCAACAAATCTGTTTCTGCTTTCCTTCGTGACTATGGTATGGGTGCCATTTACCACAACAACTTGCGTTATGACATGCAAGACATTTATAGAGGAGATGGTGTGCACTTCAATGATGAAGGGAACAGAGTCTTCCTCTTGAACCTTAGACTCTGCATCGGTACTTACTTGTAGGTACCACTAAAAAAATGACTTCATAAACACAACAGCTCTTTTTAGAGCTCCCTAATTTCTAAACTCTTAAATCTGCTTTTCATTTATTTATTTTTATTTTTTTTACCGTACGCTTACCGTAAGCTTACCGTACGCGTACCCCGTGATTTTTTTTAAAATCAATAAATGTTTTTTTTGTACTTTTCTGTCCTTCTTTGACCCCCTTACAATTGTTAGGGGGTCTGTAACTCTCCTCATTGCCCCCTTTCCTTGTTTTCACTCTTTTTTTTCAGAGTGAAATACACAAAATGGCGGCCGCCGCTTCCTGGTTTCGGCCGATTCGAATGTTTACTAAGATCTAAGAGCCAATCAGAATCGCGCTCGCGCACGCCACCGTACGCTTACCGTAAGCGTACGGTAAGCGTACCGTAAGCGGGCTCAGATATATATATTGATTTAAAGGCTATTTTCTCAGAATCTACTGAACAGATTTACACCAAACCTACAAAAGGCACTTCCTTGACCTAGGGACTACCTCTCTGCCAAATTTTGAGTAATTCTGTTCAGCCGTTCGGGCTGTAGCTCGTTCTAAAGGTCCTATGGAAAAATGCATGGGAAAAACGCGTTTTGGGACCCCCCTTTTATCTCAGCCCCCGCTTGACGGATCCCCCCGAGACTTTCAGGGTAGGAGCGGAGCGTAGCGCCCCACCTATTTTGAGAAATTCGCGAGGATTCGTCGACCGGCGCCAAAGTTATTCAAAATAGAATGTTGAGGTTTTCCTATGGAAACGTGGTCCTAACTATAACTACCTACTGGCGACCGCCAGTAGGTAATATATATATATATATATGTATATACATATAACAGTGCAGGGGGGTCTGTGCATCGAAAAAACAGCTTGTAACAAGGACCTGTGAGTGCTTTCCTACTTACGCCGTGGAAGCTGCTGTGCATGTGGATAAATATATATATATATATATATATATATATATATATATATATATATATATATATATATATATATTCACTGAAAAAACCATAGGTTTCACACACGTTATAGTTAGGAATTAGCATTTAAAAAACCTTGCAAATTCACTGAAAAAACCATAGGTTTCACACATGTTATAGTTAGCGGAAATTTTACTGATAAAAAAACAATGAAATTGCCCCGTTATAGTTAGTGCTGGCAACTATAACTCACGCGACCGCAATCCTCTGCTGATGCTAATACTGTATTTAGACACTTATTTGCCCATGTCTTCTTCCATACATTTTTAGCTATACATATATTACAAATATTTTTTTTTAAAAAGACACATATGTCATCAGCAGAAGATTGCGGTCGCGTGAGTTATAGTTGCCAGCACTAACTATAACGGGGCAATTTCATTGTTTTTTTATCAGTAAAATTTCAGCTAACTATAACATGTGTGAAACCTATGGTTTTTTCAGTGAATTTGCAAGGTTTTTTAAATGCTAATTCCTAACTATAACGTGTGTGAAACCTATGGTTTTTTCAGTGAATTTGTACGGTTTTTTAAATGCTAAGTTACTTTACGCCATTCGAGGCGTGCGCGCCCACTTAACGCAGTGCGTTCCGTGCACGGTTTTTATCAACTTTAATAAGCCCTGTACATTTGGTGGCCTTCGGCCACCAAAAGCACAGGGGGTGGGGTCAATGTGGATAGTGTTTTTTTTATTTCGATTTTATAATTTCATGTTGCCAAAATATAGTTTTTTTACTGATGTAATAAGCCCTGTACATTTGGTGGCCTACGGCCACCAAAAGCACAGGGGGTGGGGTAAGTGTGGATAGTGTTTTTTTTATTTCTATTTTTTACCGTACGCTTACGGTAAGCGTACGGTAAGCGTACTCGGCGAAATTGCCGAAAAAAAAATAAAACCGTTTTTGCTCTTGGGGGATGTTTGGGGACTCCCTCAACATGACTATGTGGGAGGGAGTTGTCAAAACAGCCCCGTAACATGTTTTTGCGCATCATGTTTGATAAATAACACTCAGTGCGAGAGACAAAATGGCGGACGCCGCTTCCTGGTTTCGGCCGATTCGAATGTTTACTAAGATCTAAGAGCCAATCAGAATCGCGCTCGCGCACGCCACCGTACGCGTACGGTAAGCGTACGGTAAGCGTACCGTAAGCGGGCTCAGATATATATATTGATTTAAAGGCTATTTTCTCAGAATCTACTGAACAGATTTACACCAAACCTACAAAAGGCACTTCCTTGACATAGGGACTACCTCTCTGCCAAATTTCTAGTAATTCTGTTCAGCCGTTCGGGCTGTAGCTCTGTCTAAAGGTCCTATGGAAAAATGCATGGGAAAAACGCGTTTTGGGACCCCCCTTTTATCTCAGCCCCCGCTTGACGAATCCCCCCGAGACTTTCAGGGTAGGAGCGGAGCGTAGCGCCCCACCTATTTTGAGAAATTCGCGAGGATTCATCGACCGGCGCCAAAGTTATTCAAAATAGAATGTTGCGGATTTCCTATGGAAAAGGGGTCCTAACTATAACTACCTACTGGCGACCGCCAGTAGGTAATATATATATATATATATATATATATATATATATATTTATTTACTGAAAAAACCATAGGTTTTACAGACGTTATAGTTAGAAGTTTGCATTTAAAAAACCTTATAAATTCACTGAAAAAACCATAGGTTTCCGGAACGTTATAGTTAGAAATTAGCATTTAAAAAACCTTAGAAATTCGCTGAAAAAAACATAGGTTTCAGAGATATTATAGTTAGTTGGACATTTGACTCCTAGAAAACCAGAGAAATTTGCCTTTTATAGTTAGTTGAGCTAACTATAACTCGCGTGCTCGCAATGCACTGCTGATGATGTCACATGTTACATCACTCATGACATGGTCAGTGACATCACTCATAAGGCAATCTCGGTTTCATTTCCAAGTGTGTATCGTTTCAGTGACTCCAACCATTATTACACTTTAAATAAACTGTATAATGTCCACTTGTGGTAGTACTTCCAGCATGGAAAACAATAGCAACTGTTGCAAAAGTTCTTCCAGAAATAGATACTTGACTAGCAACAAAAAATGTAATTTTGGTTTCCACTTTTCTTCCATTTGGTCTACAGCGTTGTAGCATTATAATCAAATATTTTCCATATCTTTGTAGGCATAATGTAGATAGCATCGTTGATTTACAACGAGAACAGATCATCTTGTGATCTGCTTCTTTTAGTAATTTGGAGAAGGGTACAGATTTGCAGTCAGGTATTGTCAGATATAGAAATCATTCTCTGTCAACAATAGTGCTTGAAGTTAACGAACACTGTTCACATTTATGTTCCCATTTGTAACTGAGTCCAAATAAACTCTCAATCTGAATTCCTTCATCTTCTAGTACTCCAAGCATAACCATCAGAAATTCTTGTGCATCTTGTTGTATATTAGCACTGAACGTTAAAGATCCAGTACATGTATCCAACAGTTGGCGAATATCAGAAGCAGAATGGATCTTACTTCTATCAGTTCTCAGTTCTTGAAATAAAGTATAAAGTGCCGAAAATAATATTTTTTCCTGACTTTCCATAATTTTACCATAAACATCTTCAAGATCAAATATAACGTTTAGAATAACATTACCATGGCAGTTGACACCAGAAGCATTTTCTAATTGGAATCTGACAACATCATCACTTGTTTGTATTTTTTGCTTTTTTACATTTTTTCTTTTCTCTTGATTTTGTTTCTGCTTTCCAATCATAGTTGATTCTTCACCATGTTTGCGTTTTGAACACACAACACGTTTCTCATAAATAGGATATTCACCTAAACTTGGAGCATAAAGCCTTCTCAAACGATTATATTCTCTTACACAATTAACATCAGCACTAACCTTGTTCTCATCAAAATCAATTAAATACAAACCAGACAATCTTCTAACTTGAGATAATGCAACATATGCCATTCCCTCTTTAAACACAGTTCTTCCTACATTTATCAAAGCATTATCTACACTTAAACCTTGAGATTTATGAATAGTTATTGCATATGCTAAACAGAAGGGAAACTGTTTTCTAAGAACATACAAGTCTTTTACAAGCAAAATACGTACAGCACAACGCGCAATCTGTTTTACCTCTGTAATCTGATCAAATGTAACTTTCAAGAATTCAATTCCATTTCCATTTTGATATTTCGCAAAATCAACAACTTTCCCCATTGCTCCATTCACTAAACCTTCTTCTACATTCAGACTACGCCTCAAAATTACCCAACAGTTTAAACATACATCTAAAAAAAAATTCTAAGCCAGCAGTTTTTGATACAGACTTTCCCAAATAATCCAATTTAGTCTGCAGTTTTTCTGAAAGAAGAATTGTTATTCCTTGATGCTCAAGTTTATCAATAGCTTCAATGTGAACTATTTCTTCATTTTCCAATTTCATAAGTTCTCTATTAAATGTATACCACTCTTCCACTGTAGGCATTAAGCAAACTTTAGACTTTTTTTCTTTCATTTTCTTGTACATTACTTCTGCTGGTGTGTTTTCATTTGTAAACAAGTTCTTTAGTAGACGACTTTGAAAAGCTTCTTTACCATGTTTGCTTAGAACACCAATTCTTACATCCTTTAGAATATTTCCATAATCTTCATCTCTTGCTTGTCGCATATTCTGAGTGAGTTCTTTATATTGAAAATTTAACCACAGATTCACATTTCCAATACTTCCCAGAGATTTCTTTGTGTCTTCATGTAGAAGAGTTTTAAACACTGGTTCTCCTTTTACAGGTGTTAGTTGTAGCAGATCTCCAAATACAATTAAATGTTTTCCTCCAAAGAGAACGTCATAATCTGTTTTTAATACCTGCTGCAATCTTAAGTGTACTAAAGCAAGCATTAAGTTTGAGACCATGCTCACCTCATCAATAATTAATAGTTTCATTTTCTTCAGCACTCTTGACACTTCATGAGAAGCTTCTCCAGACAACTTCTGATATTGTAATTTACTATCATGCTCAACTGGTAGCATCAGTGATCTATGCAAAGTAACTCCTTTAACATTGTGGGCAGCTAATCCAGTTGGAGCTGTTACCATAGAACATAAATGTGAACCAGTATTTTTTTTAAGATAACTGGTCAAAACTTTAATTAAAAAACTTTTACCTGTCCCAGCTTGACCACTGATGTACATCAGAAAAGGTTTAAACGAGGGACTCACACGTTCTTTTTTTTCATGCAACAAACCATGTTCTATCTGTTCTCTCACTTGTACATATATTTCTTTCTGTTCAACATTTAGTTGTTCTTCTAACTTTTCCAATGTAATATTCTCCTCGTGTGCTTGTTGCATTGCAATTTCGACTGCATGCATAGCAATCGCTGCTTCATTTTCCAGTATTGGTTGTCCAAGAGGATCTTGACTATATTGACCACTACTTTGACTATCTTGAGAACTTTCATTAGCTATTTCAGCTGTAATAGTCTTTTCCTGTTCAACTTCATCATTCAACATTTTTTAATATGTAGGGAAAATTGTACATGCAATGCTATCTTTACATGCATTAAAAGAATCTTTGTAGCAGTCAAAGTCTCCAAGTAATTCACTTTCGCTATGCCATGGTTTAAAGAGTTGGAGAAGTGCTAAATGGTAAAATTCTTGCTTATCTGGAGTTTCACAACATAGTTTCTTGTGGTTTATAAGATTACCCTTTTAGACCTGTCAGCCCTAGGGTGGTCTACCCCGTTTTTTTGCCCTTGTTGCCTCATTATTTCCGCCATCGTTTTGTTGGCCCTAGGTCTCTGGGCACTTTGCCACTGCTAAACAGTGCTGAGGTGCAGGTGCTCTCTCCCAACAACATGGCTGCCACAGGCCCCTGCTACTGCGGAGTGGCCATTGCATACACATATTAGTAGTCAGGAGCAGGCTGGGACATTTTGATACAGTATCTTTTTCCATCCCGCCTTTTTGTCCCATAGACTATTATGTGGAAGCGCCTGGAACCTTCCAGCCCTGGGAGGGATTATGCTTTGCCGCCTTTGCAGGAGGGTCACCTGACCTGGGGGTATAAGAGGAAAGGAGGGAAACCTGACTAGTTAGTTGGGGCACCACTGGACCTGGGGGAACCTCTGCCGGAGCGTAGGCGGTTGGGCCTAGGGGAGAAACCTACACTACTGGGACATTACTGAGTCTCGGCCCTGCTGTACCCAAGTTAGATGAGGGACTCTGCCTGCCTGCTGATCTTGCCTGGTGAGGAGGCAACCCAGGGGACCATTTCCAGTGTGCTGCAGGGACCCACCCTGCCTCTGATGCCTGCCAACTCAACCCCCTTCTCCCCCTAAAAAGCCTGCCAGGGGAATCTGCCATCTACTTTCCCCCTAAGACAAATGCTGACCTGGACTGTCGCTGTGGGCCCTCCAAGAACTGCAGGTAAAGCGCTGTGACCCCCAAGCGCTGGGCTGCCAGAACTGGGCCCCGGAGAGAGAAGCTGTCTGCCGTTGCGCGCTGTGCCTTAAGCGCTGTGTGCCCCAAGCGCTGTATCAACCCAGCGCTGTGCCTTAAGCGCCGTGTGCCCCAAGCGCTGTGTCTACCCAGCGCTGAGCCTATAAGCGCTGTGTGCCACAAGCGCAGTGTCAACCCCGCGCTGCGCCTCCAAGTGTGGGGTGCTACTACCTAGCGCTGTGGGAGTGTAGCGCCAACTGCCCCGAATCACCGCCGCTGCCCAGGGTCCTACTACCTAACGCTGTGGGAGTGTAGTGCCAACTGCCCCCAATCACCACCGCTGCCCGGGGCCCTACTACCTAGCACTGTGGGAGTGTAGCGCCAACTGCCCCGAAACACCGCCGCGGCCTGGGACCCACGCATGGGTACTGTGCCGCTGGGAGAGCTCACCTTGAGGAGTCTGCCGCCGCGGCCCCCTGAAGCCCGGGAGGGCCACCGTATTTTCGAGGGAGGCCGCGCTAGGCCCGGGGAGTGACGTCAGTGGTTCTACATGGAAGGCGCGGCCCCATCGGCCTGGGGGGACTGCGCCCTTGCCAAGCTGCTGACTGATTGGTTCCTGGGCCGAGGAAACGCCCCAGAGGCCGCCTCTGGCATCATCGCGGGGCCTTCGAAGCCCGTGGGAGCCCCGACCTGCCCCAGGCCATGACAGAGCCGTGAAACCCCGATGGGGAGGCGGAGCTACCGGTAACACCCCCAGGAGGGCTCCGAACTCGGAGGGGACGGCGAGGCTGCTAAGGAGCATCGTGCAAGCCGCGTGGCAGCCCCGCGACCGCCCCTCATCTCCCCAGGACCGCAGCCAGGCCTGGAGGCCCTCTCAGGTACCCTGTATTCCCCCGCTGCTGGGCTAAAGTAACCATCAGGCTGCCCAAGCGGGTGACTGGAATAAGTAGACTGCTTTCCTGGCACAGGTGGTCTGCTGATTTAGATGCTGCCCTGAAATGCATTGGTCTATTGCAGAAATGAAGTAGTTGTTACCCAGGAATGTATTGCTTTTCCACAGGTTACCTGCATGAGGAAGTTGATGCACAGGAATGAATTAAATGTTGTATTGAAATGCACTGTTTTATCCACCAGGATAAAACAGTGCATCGTGCAAGGAGCATCGTGCAAGCCGCGTGGCAGCCCCGCGACCGCCTCTCATCTCCCCAGGACCGCAGCCAGGCCTGGAGGCCCTCTCAGGTACCCTGTATTCCCCCGCTGCTGGGCTAAAGTAACCATCAGGCTGCCCAAGCGGGTGACTGGAATAAGTAGACTGCTTTCCTGGCACAGGTGGTCTGCTGATTTAGATGCTGCCCTGAAATGCATTGGTCTATTGCAGAAATGAAGTAGTTGTTACCCAGGAATGTATTGCTTTTCCACAGGTTACCTGCATGAGGAAGTTGATGCACAGGAATGAATTAAATGTTGTATTGAAATGCACTGTTTTATCCACCAGGATGAATTAACTGTTGGACTGAATTGCATTGCTCTATTTGTGGGGAGGAATTAAGTGTGGCCCTGCAACCATCGGTTTAGTTACTTAAATGAATTGACTGCTACTTTGAATTACCTGCATTATCCCTGAATACATTGATTGTTTCCTCGAGAAGTATTGATCCATTGACTTGAATGAATTTATGGTTACCTTGCATCTGCCCGCCTATACCTGAAATGAATTGATTTTCCCCGCTTTGAAGTAGATAAAGAATATTGTTTTCATAAAGTCGCTTGGTGTCGTGTCCTTCATTGTGTGCGCATGGCTTAATCCTTGTGAGTGAGTGCTGCACCAGTGCTTTACACATTGCCTTCGGGTGCCTTCCTACTTCGCGCCAAGCTACCAAGTCGCAATTGGTGGCCCCAGTTCGAACATACCCATTGCATGTTTTACTAAACAACCATGACATCCAACTACTGCATATTTTCCTTCTTTTAAATTCTGTTTAACATTTCTTTTGAAGCTGTAATGTTGAAGTACTTCATACAGACATAGCTGTTCCAGATGTTGACTCCTTTTCGGATAGTATGTGTCCAACGTATTAGTTTTAAGAATGTCTGTACTGTCTGGTTCATTTGCTGCTAAGTATTCAATTTCTTCTAATGATTTCAACACTCTATTCGGTGAGCAGGCAAGACCTAAACTTACCCAAATGATTCCTTGAGACTTTGAATATAAACTTGAAGAGCACAAGCGGTCTGAACATTCATAGGATCCAATTTCTCGGTGGGAAAGCATTTTCACAGTAAAGCTGTACAATTTTTGGCTGACGCTTTTCTCTTGGGCAATTTCATCCCACATTTGTTTCATCTCTGTTTTTTCATATTTTTTTATGTACGATGTAACATAACAGGAAACAGCAATTGAGTTATCTGCTACATACTGGATGTCCATGTTCGCATTCCACATTTTTAAAATGACTGGATTGTAGTCATTGGTATACTTTGACACTTCTGTTCTTTTTAAGTTGTAGGTATTCTTTGGAGATTTCCGAGTTATTGTGTGCCTTACAGAAGAAAAAAAAGAATTTACTCTTCCTTTACAAATGACTGGACGTGAAAAACCAAACCGACATTTGATGTCAAAGTTTCCTTTAGACTTGTATTTTCTTCTGCAGTGCTTTCCACAACGGTGACTTTGGAAACGTAAAACTTGCTGTCTCAAGCTTCTATCTCCTTCTTCTCTCGGAATCTCACATGTCACATACTGTTCGATGAAAGACAATACTGTTTCATCAGAATCAGTTCCAAATTTAGGTGCATCCTTGACCCATAGTAGCATATGGGGACTGTTTGTGCTTCTGTGTAATTCCTGGGCAAGTGGACCCTCTTCTCCTGGACTTAGCTGCTGTGCTTGCCATCGCTGTTCGCCGGACCTGCTTTGCGGGTCCCGCTTCACGGAAGGAGCGGCGGAGTGACTGTGGTTTCTGCGGCGGCTGGGGAGGTCTGTGGCAGCAGTAGGGCTGCGAGCGGTACTGCAGGGACTCCATCTCCCAGGAGTCCCTGCCTGGCCAATAGTTGACACCTGGCCCGCTCTCCCTGCAAGCCACGCTCCCAGCACACCAGCTGCATTTAAAAATCATCCTCCTTTTCCGGTGCTGGTGGGACTGTTTGTGCTTCTGTGTAATTCCTGGGCAAGTGGACCCTCATCTCCTGAACTTAGCTGCTGTGCTTGACATCGCTGTTCGCCGGACCCGCTTCGCGGGTCCCGCTTCACGGAAGGAGCGGCGGAGTGACTGTGGTTCTGCGGCGGCTGGGGAGGTCTGTGGCAGCAGTAGGGCTGCGAGCGGTACTGCAGGGACTCCATCTCCCAGGAGTCCCTGCCTGGCCAATAGTTGACACCTGGCCCGCTCTCCCTGCAAGCCACACCCCCAGCACACCAGCTGCATTTAAAAATCATCCTCCTTTCCCGGTGCTGGTGGGACTGTTTGTGCTTCTGTGTAATTCCTGGGCAAGTGGACCCTCATCTACTGGACTTAGCTGCTGTGCTTGCCATCGCTGTTCGCCGGACCCGCTTCGCGGGTCCCGCTTCACGGAAGGAGCGGCGGAGTGACTGTGGTTTCTGCGACGGCTGGGGAGGTCTGTGGCAGCTGTAGGGTTGCGAGCGGTACTGCAGGGACTCCATCTCCCAGGAGTCCCTGCCTGGCCAATAGTTCACACCTGGCCCGCTCTCCCTGCAAGCCACGCCCCCAGCATACCAGCTGCATTTAAAAATCATCCTCCTTTCCCGGTGCTGGTGGGACTGTTTGTGCTTCTGTGTAATTCCTGGGCAAGTGGACCCTCATCTCCTGGACTTAGCTGCTGGGCTTGCCATCGCTGTTCGCCGGACCCGCTTCGCGGGTCCCGCTTCACGGAAGGAGCGGCGGAGTGACTGTGGTTTCTGCAGTGGCTGGGGAGGTCTGTGGCAGCAGTAGGGCTGCGAGCGGTACTGCAGGGACTCCATCTCCCAGGAGTCCCTGCCTGGCCAATAGTTCACACCTGGCAAGCCACGCCCCCAGCACACCAGCTGCATTTAAAAATCATCCTCCTTTTCCGGTGCTGGTGGGACTGTTTGTGCTTCTGTGTAATTCCTGGGCAAGTGGACCCTCATCTCCTGGACTTAGCGGCTGTGCTTGCCATCGCTGTTCGCCGGGCCCGCTTCGCGGGTCCCGCTTCACGGAAGGAGCGGCGGAGTGACTGTGGTTTCTGCGGCGGCTGGGGAGGTCTGTGGCAGCAGTAGGGCTGCGAGCAGTACTGCAGGGACTCTATCTCCCAGGAGTCCCTGCCTGGCCAATAGTTCACACCTGGCCCGCTCTCCCTGCAAGCCACGCCCCCAGCCTATACGTACTTAACTACGCTTACGACCGCGCACGCGGGACGTGCGCGGGTCGAAGCACGGAGCGAAGCCCGGGCAAAGGGCGGGCAGTCTGTGGCAGTCCGGGGCTGTACAGGGCCGGGTCGGGCCATCCCCCTGATAATCTCATTGATACGTTGAGACGTATAGGGGTGTTACTACCATTATTAACATTTGGTTACTGGTATAGGCTGTGTTAATGTCCACCCGCTCAGGGAAGAACCTCAGGAGAGGAGGTGAGGGTGGAGCCAGTTGTATTACAGGCAATATGGACCAGTTTATCACACGGGTGGCTGCTGTCATAGAGAAGGAGATTGTAATGACAGAGCGGCGTCTCTCCCTAGAACTTCCTCTGTCGAAACGGTCTTCATTGGGTTCTCTGGCACTTGTTACCTCGCCTGTATGTAGTCCAGATCCCCTTCTAATGACATCCCCTCCACCGGAGCCATTACGGGTTGTATCCTTGAGGGCCAGCATAGATAGGTTGGAGAACTTGGCAGCTATATCCATTCCCCCTCCTATCGACAGCAGTAGTGCTGACCCATGCTCCAGTGAATTCCCCGTTCTACCAAAACGCACATCTATTCGAACTACCCAAGTCAATATTTCTCAACCACCTGTGGTACCTCTAACGGTTTCTACGAATATAACTGCTACTAAAAGGAAAAGTAGCGCTAGCTCACGTAAAGGCAGCTTCCCTAAACTTCACAAGAGACTAAGGAAACAAGGTGTAAGGGGAATAGGAACTAAAGCGGGTGAGGGGCTGGCTACGAAAATCATTGGGTTGGGAAAGGGGGGGGATCCTTCAGGTCTTATGACTGAGGACGCATGTGTAGATCCAACACTAGACTGCCATTCAGTTCCATCTAATGTCTCTGTGACAATTTCACAACTTGAAGATCTGATGAAAACTTTATTGTCCCCGATTGTGGAAAGAGTAAAAGAGTTGGGAGAGAGGTTGGATAGATTTGAACAGGCAACTTTGGACAATTTTTTCTCTCTGAAAACCCTTATCAAACTGCATTCTAAAAACAAGGAGGGTGGACAGGGAGGGGATAGTGGCACCTGGATGCTCGCTGCACCCACACAGGATATATCTACCGCCTCTAATACAGCAAACACTGCAAATTTGTCGGTTGTGGCGAATGTACCTCCTACTCAGGTTACGGATACTTTAGGTGGTATTAGTCAATTGGGCCTAGTACAACCGAGTGTGCCGAAGCCTCTTAATGTCCCGGTACAGAAGCCTATCCGGGCTGAGTTGCCGGGTAGGAAGGGACCTTCTAAATATAAGGAAACCTCGAATGGGATTGCTAAGGGCATTGGCCTTGATCAAGCTTACTCGTCCAGAATTTGCATTAACCCCCCCAGAGAAACCCAGCCAGAGGAATCTCTCCCAAAAGCGTCTCCTACTTTTCCACCGGTAAATTTGCCTCCCGAATGCCACCCGTATGTTGCCATACTTACCAACGTACCCACTTTGAAGGAAGATCAATATGAATCCTATCAGGCTTTAAAAAATAAAACCATGCACTGGTTAAAGTCTAATAGACCTCTTACTAGAGGTTTAGATGGGTTGATCCTAGGAGTGAGAAGGGTAGGGTGGGTAGGTTATGGTCGTAAGCACCTAGAAGGAGATTGTGTGGTGGTAAACTTTAAAGACATTAGGGTTGCCCAAACTATTTGAAATCCAGAATACGCAATTGGGGGGGCAAACATTGGTGTAGTAGACTTAACCTATTTTTACCCTAGGTCCGCAGCAAATTACAATGGTGCACATTCTGGTGGGGGTTGGAGCAACGATCCTATCTATCCCGTGAATCCTGCTATCCCTCATTTATTTCAACCGACATTTTGGCCCGGGTATTATGGGGGGCCGTCGGGATATTGAACCGACACATGCCATGGGGTGGTCTGTAGGGATCATTGCCCAGGTGTTGCTCCTGTGCCTAACGTGCCGAATAAAAGCAATGTTTCTTTTCTCTCTCAGTTGGATTAAGCCACTAATTTACCATAGGACTTTAACTGTAGGGAGTTGGTTGTGGCGGATCCAGATATTAAGATTCTTTGCTGGAACGTCGCGGGTCTTTCAAGGAAGCTGGGACTTCCGGACTGGAATGGGCTTGTGGAGGGCTACTCCATTTGCATTTTCCAGGAAACATGGTGCAGGGAACCCTGCCACAAGGTAGGTTATTCGACTTATTTTGTTCCTGCTGTCCCCCCAGTCTCAGGCAAGGGACGCCCTTCGGGCGGTCTCCTCATATGGGTTGATGTTGCTCTTGATTGTCAGGTGGTTCAGCATAATACCAATTCTCCCAACCTCCTCAATATTACTATAAAGGGCACACGGGCGGCCTCCTCCTGGACATTTTTAACGTCTATGCCAGAGGTACGAAGGGTGGTATACTATCGGCCACAATATCCTTACTAGAAGATCTGCTTAGGCAGCGCCCCAATAAATCTCGCATTTTGGTGGCAGGAGATTTGAATTGCACGTTTGAGCCCTTGGGCCTGGACGATATATTGGGAAGTGGTGAGGAGGACTCCAGGAGGGGTATTCCTGCCCTAGCGCTACCTCCCATTAAGAAGTGGTCCCAAGTGGCAGTACAGATCAACTCACTTAACATGGAATTTGATCTTAGGGCTGTTAATGGGAGGTCCAAGTCTGACCTAGTGG
Source organism: Triturus cristatus (assembly GCF_964204655.1). Lineage (NCBI taxonomy): Eukaryota > Metazoa > Chordata > Amphibia > Caudata > Salamandridae > Triturus > Triturus cristatus. Next base: position 352,112,155 of record NC_140580.1, read on the forward strand.
GTGCCCATACTTATAATAGGCCAAATCATACGTCTAGAATAGATTACATTCTTCTTGAGGCAAGTTTATGGAGCATCCTGAAGGATATGGAGATCATACCTACCATTGAGAGTGATCATAATCTCCTCTCACTCACTCTCTTTTCCCAGTGGTTAACTGTCAAGGGGGGATTATCGTCCCATATAGCACCTATTTCCCCCGAAGTTCTCCCATCTAATTGTGGTAGACGGCTGAAGTGGGCAAAGCTTATTGTGTCCGAAGAGAAAGTGGCGGATATAGGGGCACTCCTGGCCGCAGCACTGCAAGTCGGAGTCGCTGATCCGATCGCCCGAGGAGATTATGCTAACCTTCTGTGACTTAACTAGGGCATTGAGTAACCTATTTATTCTCCCTAGCATGGCTTCCCGTGCTAACAGGAAGTTGCTGCCGAAATCGCAGGGTTGGTTTACAAAAAAATGCAGAGTTAAGAAAAAAGCGCTGGTTGGGGCTGTTAAATCTAAATCCCAGGTAGCTATCAGGCTTGCAAGGAAAGACTACTCCCAGACTTTAAAGGCAGCAAAAAGAGAGGGGGAGGAGAAGTTCTAGGCGGACCTCTTGGCTGCAAGCATGGAAAGGAATGCTAGGGGATTTTGGAGTTTGGTAAGATCTAGGGATAGGCCTGTTGACACTTTGCTGACATGTAATATCCCAGCTCAGAATTGGTTTAGCCACTTTTTGTCCCTTTATACCCCTGTCGAGGGGGTCCTTAACGACTCCTTCACTCTGATGGTTGAGGCAGTGGACACTGAGGCGTATCCCTTTACCGACAGAGAAGTGGAGCTCGTAATCAAGTCCCTGGTCCCCCTAAAAGCTGCTGGGCCTGATGGGATACCCGGTGACTTGTTACGTGCTAATCCTAAGCAATGGGGGAAGTTGGTTTCCACCCTATTGAATGCAATTATGGGGGGAGCATCTGTACCGGAATCCTGGAAAGGGGCGGAGGTTGTCCCGATATTCAAGAAGGGTTGTCGGGACAACCCCGCCAACTATAGGCCCATAAGCCTTATTGATTCATCCCAAAAGGTGGTAGGGAAGGTGATTCTGGGGAGGATCCTCCAATGGGTGGATGACAATAAGATTTTATCTGATTTCCAGGCTGGTTTTCGCTCTGGAACCGGGACTATCGAGCAAGTCTTTAGACTGGCGCTCCTGTATTGGAAGGTGGTGGTGCTGGGCAAGGGCAGTCTTTATTTGGCCTTCATTGACCTCAAGACTGCCTTTGACCTGGTACCTAGAGAGGAACTGTGGAGGGTCTTGCAGGGTTTGGGGTTGCCGTCCTATATCCTATCACTCCTGTTAAAACTACGTACAGACAATTATGCACAGGTCCGGTGGGGTAAGAATGGGGAGAAAACTGATAGAATTCCTGTAAGTAGGGGTGTCCGCCAGGGATGTGTGTTAGCTCCCACCCTATTCTCTCTTTATGTGAATGGGGTGGTTGAGCATTTGCTTCAAGAACCTGCTGATGCACCGTCCCTGGTGGGCACTCGGATCCCTACACTGCTTTTTGCAGATGATACCCTCCTTTTTGCAAAGACCCCCCAGGGCCTCCAAAAACTTCTTAATCGCTTTCAGGAGTTTTGTTACCTTAGGGGATTGGTGATCAATGTCGATAAGACCAAATATTTGATCATGAATCCCCCTGGGAAACTGGGGCGCCTTCCCGTGTTGAACTCTGCCTACCTGGAGAGGGTATCAGAGTTTGATTACCTGGGAATCCGCCTTAGCGACTCTATGTGTTGGACTCCGCACATCAACAAGATGCTTCTTAATCACAAAAGGGTGGGTGGTGCCTTGCTCAAGGAACATCGTACTTCCACAAAACAATTTATTGCCCCAGTTGTGGAGATTTATAAAGCTAGAGGGGTTAGTGCTGCCTTGTATGGGGCAGAGTTGTGGGGCATAGGCAATCTTGACGTGCTTGCAAAATCGGAGAGCAAATTTTTGAAAGATCTGATGGCTCTCCCTTCGAGTACACCCACAGTTCCAGTTTTGCTGGACATAGGCTGTAGATCAATTGTGGATCAAGCTCGACTACGACCCTTGCTCTTGTGGGCCCGCTTGTGGAGGGTCCCTGAACTAGCCTCCTATGCGGAGGGACTGTCCGAGGTGATGTCTAGGGGGGGGCTGGTGTAAGATTAAATGGTTGAGGGACGTTAAACATCTTTTGGGGGAGTTGGGCTTAGGTGAAGCTTGGGCTACTCGATCTGCCCCTCCCAAAGCCACTCTAAAGAAATTGTATTGGGACTGGGTTTCGTTTAAACTTACTGTTGATCCACACCAATGCAAGTCAACTGTAGCCTTTTTGAGGATTAAAGACGTGGTAGCTTACGAACCATATCTCGATATGATTTCTATTCCTTTTGATTGGGCCTTATATTTTAAATTCAGAGTAGGGATCCTACCTGTAGGTGATTTGATATCCCGGTGGAAATTGTCCCCCCAGCCCTCCCCCTTTTGTGCCCTCTGCTCCACGCGGGTCGAGACTGTGGCACATATTCTTTTTGAATGCCCTGATTATTGCTCTCCCAGGAGGTACTGGCTTAGACCACTTTGTAGACAGTTGGGAACTCGCAATCACACAGTGGCCCTGCGTATTTTATTGTCCAACACATCCACTTTGGTGGTTTGTGCTGTGTCTAAATTTTTAAAGTGGTCCTGGTTGATTCGTGCAAAAAGGCTTTCCGTATCAATTTAATTCTGATCTTAACTGTACTAATTCTATTTATTAAGCATTGTTTTTATTGTCTTGTTGGAAAAGTGTTTTCCTTTTTCTGCTGTTTTTCTTAACTGTTGAACTGCTTTTAAGATATTTTATGTATCGAAATAAAGCCTAAAAATTTTTTTTTAAAAAGTAGCATATGTATATGAGGTGCACCTGTTGCTTGGTACACCTTTCTCCAAAAGAAATCGGTAACTTCTCCAAGAGGTGGATTCTTTTTATTGCAGATAAAAGACATCATAGCTTGAAACCTATGATTAAAATATCTGCACACATTTACAGGATCCAATGAACACAGTTCACCAGGAGTCTTTATTTCAACATTTTTTATATTGGAATTCACTTCTCTTAGAAACTCAAGCAAATCTTCCCATGCATACTCTGCACAGCTAAGTGTGACAAACCATGTTGGTGTACCTAAGTTCCGTAACATACACTTGAGTTCTCCATGACGACGATACCAATACTCATTTGTTCCACGTTGACATGACATCAAATTGATTAACAGTGCTTCTAAATTTTCATCTGTTTTTTCAACTTTCTCCACAAATTCTTTCGCAGAAAGAAGTGATTGCTGAACTCCAGTTTTAAGTATGTGGTTCACTGCATACAACAGAGAAAATAAATCACTTTCAAACAAAAGGTGAAATATGTATGGAATGCACTGTTGAAATCTAGGATCTTCAGAATATAATCTTGTTGACCGATAATCTGAAACTGGGATACGTACAGGTCGGTCAGCATATCGTCCACCTTCTCCAGTATGAAACAGCTGTGGAAAACAACGAGCTTCCAAGCTCTTCTCCCATACACTCATTGGAGTTTCCTGTGCTTTTTTCATTTGAAATAACTCAATGCTGCTTCCTATTACTTCTTTTGAATGCAAAGGACATATTGTGTAATGTTCATAAATCTCTTCAGTCCTTGACTTGTCCACTTTCTCTATTTGACCACTTGAAATTTCACATTAATCTTCTAAACGTATTACCTGTTCATCCACATTTACAGTTTTGTAATAAATATTGTTCTCTATAAGGTAGCCTTTTCAACTTTATTAACATCCACAAATTCTTGCCATATTTTCCGACTCTTTGTTGGTGCACCATTTACTAGAATGACTACTGCCTTATTTTCTTCTTTCTCTCCAGCAATAGTTTCAAAATGTTTCTTAAAATACAAAGGTATGTACACCACTCTTCCTTTCAGCCCTCTTTGCAAGTCTGTTGGTGGAAGTTTACCTATTTTAGGCTCCATCCGAATTATAGTTTGAAAAGGATGAACAGATTGAATTAGAACTAACTCATATGTATTCAATTCTGCTAGTTCCTCCGGAATAGCTACTAATGCTAAGTTATTATGTACTGCTCTAGCAGGCATTTTGTTCTCTTCTAATTTGTTGTAACAATATTTACATATACGTTGATCACTACCTAACTCAAATCGACCTTCCTCCAACAAGTAATTTGCAAATTCTTCCCACTTACTATTGTTCTCCTTTTCACTTTTCCAATACAAATCAACATTCCTAGTTTGACTTTTATAATGACTACGTCGACAACAAATACAAACATAGTTTGGTATTTCAGAGCACACTACATTAAACCTTCCAATTTCTTCTTCAAACTTATCAGTTATAATCACTTTCCCATCTCCTTCAACATCTGTAATTGTCAAACTTTCACTTTCTATTGACTGCTCTTCTGAACCAAAATATCGCATTTCAATATCATCACACTTTTTTTTAACATCTGATAAAGAACCATATAAAAGAGCTGTATTCAGTTCACTTAAACATAATGCAGGACTTTTTACATAGTACAGTTTCCTTACAAACTTCCGCATTTCTGAATGGTGTACTGCGAACATCCTCAAGTGATGAAAAACACTTTTACACACATTTCTTGACTGACAAGCCAGAGAATGCCCATGTTTCTCATATATTTTCTTACATTACATGGATCTAGTCATTTCAACAACTTAATCTTCTGTTTAATACTTTTCTGTGTATATTCTCGTAGCAAATTTCGCATTATATCAATAGATTCCTGTTGAATACTACAAACACTGCTACAACCCCACTTATACACAGGAGCTTGTGTACGTTTCCCTTGCACTTCTTCAACTATTAACTCTTCTGCACTTTTACCAACCAATTCCTCTTTTGGAAGGGGACAACCATCCTGAACTTCGTAGCAGCGACCTCCAGTATCAACTGCAAATGGTAAACTATTTTCCTGGAAGTAACTTTCCTCATTAATAAAAGGCTCACTACTAGAAGTATGTTTCCATACAAAATCCAACTTAAGATTTTGCAAAAGTTGGTTCTGTTCACAAGTCTTTTTCTTCTACTTTTCTCTTTCAACACTTTGATTACTTTATCTAATACTTTGATCCTCTTCAAAATCATAATGAATGACTTCTGTTTTAAAGTAAAAGCAGTATCCACTATACTTTCGATACGCTGCTTCTGTTTGAATTGTAGCACTTTCTTTTTATATTTGCAGCATGTTCTCATTAAATTCTGAATCACTCTATTTCGAAAAAGTCTCTGACTAATTTCTTGAAATTGTTTTTGTCTCCAGGTAACAGATACTGTTTCTTTATCATGTTTTCTTTTCCTTGTATTTGAAATTGAATTCTCCTTCTCCTTACTTGAAAAATTCTTCTTTTTCCTTTGTGTGATGTTATTTTCATTAAATGTTCGTAATATTTTTTTCAGAAATTGTCTAGTGTTTTTACCAGAAGAAACTGTTTGTGTAGTGCTCTCATTTTTTTGTAATTCAAAATCTTTTCTTTTCTGCAAATATAAATGCTTCTTTTCTTGTCTTTTTTTCTCAGTTCTTCTAGGCATTTTCAAATTTTTATCCAAACGAAATAATTTTCTGAAAAAAAACATAGATTCAATTATTTTTTACATCAGTTCAATATATTACAATAATAACATAAAATTACATAAATTCTACTGACGGCTTCCAGAGGCAGTGCTGCAATGTGATCTAGCCCGGCAGGGGAGCAGTAGGATGACGGGTAGTGCCATAGAACATACAGCAAGTATTTATTTAATTATTTACATACACCTTTACAATTTACATGTAACTGCACTACCTCATACTTTTCACCTCTCACCGCACCCCACCACTCCACACACTCCCTCTGCAACCCACTCCAGACAACTTTATAGATAATATTTTAAAAAATTGTAATCTATATACTTAGGATGATATTACTAACCAAACGGTACACAGAAAAATTACCATTATTAGCCTAACAATTTTATCACAACTTCGCAAACATAACACTGCACCCAAAGCTTTAATTGGAGGGGAGGGAGTCTGAGCACCGGCAGTTTATTTTTGGAGGCCTCGAAACGGATCTCTATGGGGCTCTATTTTCGGGCCTCGCAAAGGTAGTCCGTTGTTGTTTTTTTTTTATTGGACTGTAGTGAGACAGTGAGACAATGCACATTGCTCACTACTAAAAAGTGGAGCCATCATGCCAGGTGAGTCGCATTGTAGGAGAAAAGAAATCCTTTAAAGAGAGACATTTTCTCTCACGATTTCCCTTCTCTTTTTGCAGTGCAGGAGCAACATCATCGTGGCGTGATTAGCACAGAGACCACCAGGCGCACAACGCCCATTGACCCGGACTCCCTGAGATAGCTTCCCATTAGCACACACAGAGCCGCACCCAGGTACTTCACAGGTTTTCAAAAGACCATTTGCTTGTAAATGATGCTCTGTTTTTTTCCACCCCTTTTTAGAGCCCCAACATCCCCCCACTGCCTATTGCTGAAAGAACTAGCCTCCCCCGAAATTTCGCTCTGGTTGCGCCTTTGGAGACGACCACAAGCAGCCAACTCCAACACAACCCTGCTCTCACCTTTCACAGGGTGTTGTTGTAGAGCTACGAAAACACACACTTTGCCTGGCTCACTTAGGGGCAAATTATCAAGAACGGCGTTAAAATTATCGCTGCTTTAGCGGCAGGAAACTGCCGCTAAAGCGGCAATAATGGGCTTGATAATATGCCCTTGTGAATTCCCATAGAAACCCACCTTCACACCACAACCTGGCCGGCTATGGGAATTAACAAGGGCATATTATCGAGCCCATTATCACCGCTTTAGCAGCAGTTTCCTGCCTCTAAAGCGGTAATAATACGCTGTTCTTGATAATATGCCCCGTTATCTTTCTAAATTAACGTCTTGCACTGAAAAGCTGCTTTACATTTCTTTCCCTACATCAACCTTTGTTTAAAACACCGCCCGAGAAGGGTGGTGAACTCTGGTCCACAAAGAGCAATTCAAAGCTTTCTTGCTCTTTATCAGAAACTTCATCTGCCTCTCAATGATTATCGCCAGCCTTTTCGGCCCCTTAAGAGGCTGGGTGGATGAGTATAATACGCAGTATTTAGGATCGGTGGCGGAGAGTGCACGAAAATAAGGACGGCTGGTTGAATAAAGGGCGACTGGATGAATGACCAGATGGATGAATGAATAGCTAGATGGATGGATGGATGGATATATGGATGAATGGAAGGATAAATGGATGCATGGACCAGTACTTAGGATACACGGGTGGGCTGATAGATGCGTAGGATTGGTTCTGGGACAGATGTATGTATCAATATATGGGCGTATAACTGGATGGATGGCACAGTGCTTACCATAGGCGAGTGGGCTGATAGATACTTAGAATAACTGCAGGGACAGATGTACGTATGTATGTAGGTAGGAATGTCTGAATGAATTGAAAGATGTTTGGATGGCGCAGTGCTTAGGATGAATGGATGCAGGGCTTTAAGTGGGCCGGCTCTGAGCACCAGCAGTTATTTTCAGAAAAACTTGAAACAGGTCTCTATCGGGCTCTAATTTCGGCCCTCGCAAAGGTAGTCAAGTTTCCTTTTTTTTTTATTGCACTGCAGTCAGAGCACCCACATCGATGTGCGCATGCTCCTTTTGCTCACTACTGAGAAGTGGAGACATCATGCTACGTGAGCCACGTTGTAGGAGGAAGGGCAATCCTTTAAAGAGCATGTTTCCCGAACGTAGGATAATTCAAGGGGATTTTCTTAAGCACACAATGCTAGTTATCTTCATGTAGACCACGCCCCTACTTGGATAGCCCACACCACTTTAACTGGTTTGCCCCGTCCTTTTTAGAGCACCCCCAGTTTTTTTCCCACTTAAAGCCCTCACTGCACCATTGTAACAAAGAAATGATCCAAGCTTCTATTTAAATGTACAATGGCACCAAATTTCATAATTTGCCATCAACGCTGGCAGCCTTCTACCACAGTGCAAGAGTGTCTATCAGCACGAAGATTTGTTATCCACAGAAATGTTGTGTGATTTGCGTAGCTGTCTGCTGGAACACTCATCACCAAAAGGTATTAAAACATGCACATTTGCGAGAAAAACGTATACCATAATCCACTTCATAAATGGGCCCAGTGCCACTACACCACCCTCATCCCCATTCTTGCTTAACCATACGAAATCAAAGAAAGACCCCGCAAACCTGGTAGAGCCACTATAGCAATACAGGAACTTAATTTGAACATGTCTCTCCCGGAACGCCCAGCAACAAAAGGTATTAAAACATGCAAATTTCCGGATAAAACATGTACCATGCCATAGAGCGCTTTATAAATTGACCCAGTGGCACTACATCACCTTTACTAGCTACACATATGCACTTTACAAACGTCCATGTTATAATCAGCAACATACCTACCTCTGCCACCCCCACCCCTTCCCTTGCATAACCTTACGAAATCAAAACAACAAGCCCTAGCACTCCAGTTAACGCCACTATAGCCATACATAGCCTTAATTTCAACAGGTGTCTGCCGTTCCGCAAATTTGAGGGTAAAACATATACCATGCCATAGGGCGCTTTATAAATGGTTCCAGTGGTACTACATCACCTTTAGTAGCTAGACATCCTGCCGTTACTAAAGTCTGTGTTTTAATCACCAACATACCCACCTCCCCCACTCCACCCCCGCCATTGCTTAACCATACGAAATCAAAAGAAACCGCCACCATTCCTAGTAGCGGCACTATACCCATACTCGGACTTAAATTTTTAAGGTGTCTTCCGTAACGCTTATCATCCAAAAGTATTCAAACATGCAAATTGGCGGATAAAACATAAACCATCCAATAGCACGGTTTATAAATGGGCCCAGTGGCACTACACCACCTTTACTAGCTATACATCTGTATGTTAATAAAGTCATTTAAACACTCTGTACAGTGTATAGCAGAGGATGGGGAGAGTAAACAAAGTTGTAATTCCCAAACATTTGATATACCGTCCCTTTACTGTATGTATATTAAGGACATTAATTTGAATGAAAACATTGACGAGTGTCTCAAAAGAGATAGTGAAACTGAGCGCCGGTAAAACCCGGTCCACTTAAACACCTACGTATATTCAGCACAGGAACACAGCCTGACAATTACTATCACTTGTAATGACATGAACTTTACTAATGTCAAGAAAGTCATACAGAAAATATACCGAACATTTTCATTTCTTTTGTATCTCTCACACATTTATTAAACATCTCTTCTAAAGAAACATTCCCCAACCACTTCTATTTCATAAGAACAGAAAATAATTAATACGGTTACTACCATATATTTTAGTATATCTACCTTTTTATTATTCACTAGTCACAAACTACTAAAACTATTAACTATACCCAAATGCAAACCAGAAACCATGTTCATATTATATCTCAGCCTATATTCAAATGATTCAAACTATGCGTACATATAAAAAGAACGTATCACTTTTACTATCTCCATCTCCTCTCCATGTAATCTCCAAAAACTGTAGACGGCCTCTGTAGCCGGGTCGGAAGGAAGACGCAACAGGCTACGTCGGGACAAGGAAGGTTTTATTTTTAGATAGTCTCTTCTTTTGTGGGATGCCAGTTTCGGATAACAAGGTAGGGTAAAGTATAGCCTCGATGGTGAGTCTTCCTCTTCTGTTTGGGGCGATGGGTTGCTCGTTTAGGCTCTCGTCGCCCTGGGTCTCTGGGACAGGCAGGTGCAGAGAGGGGACTCTCCGGGGTCCGCAAACCACAAACAGAAAAGTGGGGGTCAATGAAGCATCCCGTTTGGTCAAGCTCATGGGGTTAGGGAGTGAGGGAAATACACTGGTGCCCAAGTGATGAGAGGGAAAATCCGTACGGGTGGCGGGGAGGAGTGATAGTGAGGGGAGGGTTTTCTCTAATTACAAAGCGCAGGCGGCGAGCGGCAGCGTCCTTCAGCCCTCAGCCTTCTCCCGCCTCCCGACCCAACCCGAGAAACGGTCCCGTACCTGGGTCAGCCACGCTCCTCCGTGGGCGTGGCTCGGCGAAGCGTGGTTGCGGAGTTCTCCTGTCTCCGGCTTCCAGTCCCCACTAGTACTTCCTCCGTCAGGGCTCGATGTCTTCTCCTGGCGTCCTCGAGGTTCTTCCTGGTGTTGTTTCTTCGGTCCTTCGTTCTCCTTCTCCTCTGGTCTCTGTCCGGTGTCCGTGCACACCCTGTTCCGATATTCGGGATTTCTAATTGGCTGCCAGGTACTGACGTCATCGCAGGGGGCGGGGCTTTCTTGGAGCATGTCCCAGTTAAAGGGACCAGCATCACAGTCCGATACATCCGTTAGGGAAGCCGTCCACGAGTCCCCCTGGCGAGAATAAAGCATAGGGTCCATGACTTCCCGGGCTTCCCACCAGTCACCCCCTAGTCCGACGCCTTCCCCGCTGATCTTGTGACACTCCTCCACCATTGGTTTCTCCCGATTGGGGAGAGGGAATGTCCTGGACAGGTAGTCCGCGCTACCATTATCCAACCCCTTACGATGTTTAACTGTGAATGAAAAGGGCTGGAGGGAGAGGAACCAACGGAGCACCCTTGGATTGTTAGCGATGATCCGGCTCATCCACTGGAGGGGGGCGTGGACTGTGTACAAGGTGAAGTAACGGCCCTCGAGATAGTATCGCAATTTATCTATGGCCCATCTTATTGCAAGGCATTCACGCTCAATAGGGGGGTATCTCGTCTCCCTCGGGAACAGTTTTCTACTGACATAGACTATCGGGTGTTCTATACCATCAGCTAACTCCTGTGATAAAACTGCGCCCAGGCCGTGGTTTGAGGCATCGGTGTGTAAGATAAAGGGACGAGAGAAGTCAGGTGAGGACAGCACGGGGCTAGAGGTGATGATGTGTTTTAACGTGTGAAAGGCCTGTACCATCTGTTCCATAGGCTGTAGGAGAACCTGGGGTTTTACATCTTTATGAAGAGTGTTGGTTAAAGGAGATGCTACCGCAGAGAACTTGGGTATAAATCGCCTATAATAGCCTATCAGGCCCAAAAATGCTCTCATGTCTCATTTAGTGGATGGAAAGGGGGTGTCGGTAATGGCCTTCACTTTTCCCTTCTGCGGGTTTATGAGGCCGTGACCGAGTACATACCCTAGATAGTTCACTTTTTGGAAAGCCACCCGTGATTTCCTGGCGTTCACATGTAAGCCGGCTTTTTGTAGGGTCTGAAAGATCGCATGCAGGTGCTGTAGGTGTGTCTCCCAGTCGGGGCTGAAGACCACAATATCATCTAGATAGGCTGATGAAAAGGCGTGGTGGTCTCTCAAGATTGTGTTCATGAGACGCTGGAACGTGGCTGGAGCGCCATGAAGTCCGAAGGGCAGCACTGTGAACTCGAAGAGTCCATCGGGGGTTGAATATGCGGTTTTTCTTCGATCCTCTTCTCGCAAGGGAACTTGCCAGTACCCTTTTGTTGAATCCAGTGTTGTAATGTACCTGGCTTCCCCCAGCTTTTCGATTAGTTCGTCTATGCGGGGGATGGGGTAGGCATCGAAGGACGATATCTCATTGAGAGCTCGAAAGTCCATACAGAAGCGGGTGCTCCCGTCCGGCTTTGGCACCATCACTATGGGAGAAGACCATTCACTTCTGGAAGGTCTGATTACTCCCAGCTGCAACATGTCCCGTACCTCCTGCTGGATCGCTTTCCTTTGGGCCGCGGGTATTCTATAAGGGCGCTGTTTGATTACTTTTCCTGGCACAGTGTCGATCCGGTGTTCAGCGAGGTGGGTCTTCCCAGGGAGATCCGAAAACAGCGGTGTATAGGAGCGCAGGACTTCCATCAGCTCCCCCTCTTTGTTCCTAGTGAGCTCGGGGTTGACGACCAAGTGCTGCAAGGTGTTGGTATCACTCATCCGAGTGGGCACCGTGAGGGAGGCGGTCTTCGGTGGAGAGCCTATCCACTTTTTCAACATGTTTATGTGGAATACCGGGTACGATTCAGGGCTAGTTGTAGTTTATATGTGGTATTCCCAATGGTGGCGATGACTCTATAGGGGCCTTTCCATTCGGTCTTGAACTTGTGGGTGGATGTAGGCAGCAGCACCAAGGCCCAGTCGTTCACGTTTAGGGACCTCCATTTTTTTCCTCTATTGTAATAGCGGGCCTGTTTTTCTTGCTTCTTGGCGAGGCTTGAATACGCCAGGTCGCGGAGTTTCCCGATTTTTGCCTTCAATCCTTGAGTGTATTCTAGCATTTCTTGGGTCTCTAGGGTTTCTTCCTTCTCCCAGGCCTCCTTTGTCATTTCCAGGAGGCTTCGTGGTTGGCGACCATACAGCATTTCGAAGGCGGAACAGCCTAGGCTGCTTTGTACCTGGCTCCTTATAACGTATAACGCCAACGGTAGGAGTTGGTCCCACTCTTTGCCATTCACCTCTAACATCTTTTTTAGTGTGGTTTTCAGTGTTCCATTATAGCGCTCTACCAAGCCATCCGTCTGCGGGTGGTAGACGGAAGTCCTGCTGTGACGTAGGTCCAGAATTTGGCACACTTCTTTCATTAGCCGGGATATGAACGGCGTACCCTGATCCGTTAGTATTTCTTTAGGGAACCCTACTCTCGAAAACAGTTCCAGGAACCGATCCGCTATGTTACGGGTGGTAGTGGCTCGAAGGGGAAAGGCCTCGGGAAACCGGGTGGCGTAGTCCACCACTACTAGCACGTATAGGTGTCCCTTTTTTGTACGGGGCAAGGGTCCTATTAGATCCATCCCTACTCTCTCAAAGGGGGTCCCTATCACTGGTAGGGCCGGTAGTGGGACAGCTGGGGGCCTGTGGGTATTCCTTTTCTGACAAACAGTACAGGCCTGGCAATGTGCTTTGATGTCTTTGTAAACTCCCATCCAGTAAAAGTGTCTCACTACATTCTGTGTTGTCTTCTCCGACCCTGTGTATCCCGCCGTGAGGTGCGAGTGGGAAAAGAACATGATTTGGTCCCTAAAAGAGACGGGAACCAACAGTTGTTGGGGCTCAGAAGGGGACGCCTGTCGATACAGCAGAGCTTCTTTAATGAGGAAGCGGGGATACCTAGGGGAGACGTCGTCAGAGGTGCTGTGGGCCTGTTCCCATGCGTTATATAGGGTGGCATTGTTAGCCTGGGCAAACTTGAAGCTACGATCAAGAAGCCATGGCTCCGGTGTTATTAGGGCAGGAGCAGTAGGGTTGGCAGTATTTCCCTGTGGTGGGCTCCCTCCCTCTGTGTTTTGTAGCACCAGTCTGAACAGGGCAAGGAAATCTGGGTTGTCTGTCCCGATAATGAGGTCCTCTGGAAGGCTGTCTAGGACCCCAACTTTTATCTGGCTTCGGATCCCTGTGGAGTGTATAAGAGGTATGACTGCTATCGGGTACGGTTTGACATCACCATGTACACAACGAATGTGCACGGATGACTCAGGCACTATTTGTTCACGAGTGACCCACAAACCCTGAATGATAGACTGCTTACAGCCCGAGTCTAGAAGGGCTCGGATGCTCTTACCATTCACCTGCACACTTACATGAAACGCGGTCCCCATCTCAGCGGTGTACAAGATGGACTTGGGGATGTAACCCACTTCCATGGGTTCCTCCGTTGGTCTCCTCTTAGAGCATGCCCGGGCAATGTGGCCCCACTCCCCACACTCAAAGCACTGGGGTCCTTTTATGATGGGGTTGTCAAACCTCGCTTGTCGGGGTTTTGTTGGATCCGGGGTCTTGGGCCTCTTCTCCATTTGGAAGGGTAGGTTGCACGGCTTCTCTCCCTCCCAACCATACCCCTTTGGCTGGGCTCGTGAAAAGGTGGCGGCCATTTCTATGGCTTGTTGGGCCGTCAGGTGGGTGTGCTGATGCAGCCACCTCTGTGTATTATATGGTAGTGCTTCTAAGTACTGCTCCAGATATATCTTCTCCATGATTTCTTCCTTGGAGCTTGTACCCGGACGTAACCATTTATCTGCTATCATTTTGAGCCTAAAAAACAAAGTTTTTGGGTTCTCACCGGGCGCTCCTTTCTCCTTCCGTAAGCGTACCCGGTAAGCCTCAGCGTCTAGGCCCAAGTGATCCAGTATGATAGTTTTTATGGTCCCATATGGGGCATCCCAGGTGGTATTTGCTACCTGGTCGGCAGCTTGAGCCTCTCCTGTCAAGAGAGGGGCCAAGAAAAACGGCCACTTATCCAGGGGCCAGCTGCACGCCCTGGCTACCCTCTCAAAGTTCGTGAGGAAGGCGTCCGGGTCTTCGCCGGGCATGTATTTCTGTAAAGAGACCCCAGCAGGGGTGGGGTGACTGGGGCTACGGGACTCCCGCAAGGAGGCAGAAGGTGGTTCTGACACCGCTTTCTGTAGACCCTCGATCTGCGCTGCAATAGTGTCTTTAAAGTCTTCTCGGTCCGCGTTTGCGGAGGCCATCTGACGCTCGACCGCCCATTCCAACTTTTCCTGCCCCTTGATTAAATGTTGGATCAGCGCATCTATCTTTACGGTACAGATGGGGTTTCCTATGCCCGCATTCTCCACCACTGTAGCCGGGTCGGAAGGAAGACGCAACAGGCTACGTCGGGACAAGGAAGGTTTTATTTTTAGATAGTCTCTTCTTTTGTGGGATGCCAGTTTCGGATAACAAGGTAGGGTAAAGTATAGCCTCGATGGTGAGTCTTCCTCTTCTGTTTGGGGCGATGGGTTGCTCGTTTAGGCTGTTGTCTCCCTGGCTCTCCGGGACAGGCAGGTGCAGAGAGGGGACTCTCCGGGGTCCGCAAAACACAAACAGAAAAGTAGGGGTCAATGAAGCATCCCGTTTGGTCAAGCTCATGGAGTTAGGGAGTGAGGGAAATACACTGGGGCCCAAGTGATGAGAGAGAAAATCCGTACGGGTGGCGGGGAGGAGTGATAGTGAGGGGAGGGTTTTCTCTAATTACAAAGCGCAAGCGGCGAGCGGCAGCGTCCTTCAGCCCTCAGCCTTCTCCCGCCTCCCGACCCAACCCGAGAAACGGTCCTGTACCTGGGTCAGCCACGCTCCTCCGTGTGCGTGGCTCGGCGAAGCGTGGTTGCGGAGTTCTCCTGTCTCCGGCTTCCAGTCCCCACTAGTACTTCCTCCATCAGGGCTCGATGTCTTCTCCTGGCATCCTCGAGGTTCTTCCTGGTGTCGTTTCTTCGGTCCTTCGTTCTCCTTCTCCTCTGGTCTCTCTCTGGTGTCCGTGCACACCCTGTTCCGATATTCGGGATTTCTTATTGGCTGCCAGGTACTGACGTCATCGCAGGGGGCTGGGCTTTCTTGGAGCATGTCCCAGTTAAAGGGACCAGCATCACAGTCCGATACATCCGTTAGGGAAGCCGTCCACGAGTCCCCCTGGCGAGAATAAAGCATAGAGTCCATGACTTCCCGGGCTTCCCACCAGTCACCCCCTAGTCCGACGCCTTCCCCGCTGATCTTGTGACAGCTTCACAGTACAATAACCTACCTAGACTTATATTCAAATCCACCTCTCACTGTCAAAAATGAGACCACAACCTGTCCACATAACATTCTGGCTTTGGTTTTATCGCTTTTAACTTAATAACACATACATCTCCTACCCCCCCCCCCTTCCCCACTACTTACACAAAAAGTATAATTTGCAAACGTGGGACATTTTGTTTATCTCGCCTGAATACATTAACAAACCCAAATTAACGCTGTACCTCATTTTCAAAACCATACAGTCCTTTAAAGATGACAAACTACATTTCTTCTTTGTGAAAAATTCATTAACATATATAAAGTACTTATATAACAACAGGTCAAACTTTATGCATATTTAATAACCAATATGAAACACCACACTTTACTAACAGGATATTATTTTGAAATAAAAAATACTTTCAAACTTAAAAATATTACCTCAAATACTTAATCACTACTACAGAACACATAACACACCTTGTTCATTTCTACCTCACCTTTGTAGTTGGTTTGCAGATTTCAAATGTCACACACGCATGCAATTCTTTCTTTGTCACACAGTACATGTAATGCACCGCTTTCATCAAGAATGAAACCAGTAATGGCACAATTTCTCTGTCGCTCCATATATAAATACATGTAAAGAACAAATCAGAATACTGCATTCCTTCATCGACATTCCAAAACTTATCCCCATTGGTTATTTTTTAATTTTCCATCTGAAAAGCTACTTAATATTCCGCACCACATACATGTCAGAAGTTCAACCTATTTTATCACCACACTTTCTGGAACATTCTCCGACACCTGCAGGTTAAAAGTTCATGATTTTTTTAAACATAATGGTTTTTTTTCAGCATATTCTCGAACATTTAACAGCACCTGCGGGTTAAAAGTTCACCATTGTTTTAAGTTCCAAATGTACCTTCCAAATGCAAGTAGCACGTCTGGTTGAGCTTTGCACATTTCATCCTATCGAATGTACTCCACGTTTAGACTGCTCTTTATTAACCAATGACAAACATGCTTTTTCATGCAACTAATATGCACCCTAGTTTTTAGTACCCAATGCTTCTTATCTTCCAATCAATTATCGTTTCCTGTGTAGTTTGCACTTTACAAATACCGTATTGATTTACCTTCGCACTCCCTGTATAACACCACCTAAGCACCATATACAAATTACCGTGTTCCAAACAAAACTTCCTCCTACTACATATAAAATATTACTGACACTACTTAGACAGGTGTGGCACAGCGGCCAGGGCACATGACTTCACACCATCAGACACACAGTTTAGGCTCACGCTTTCATCCCCGACTCCCGCACCAGCTCACCTTAGCAGCATCAGACTCTACGCAATACCTCTCTTAATTTCTGTACCCGGCACTTTCAGACTGGTAGCTATGAGTATTTCACTTCGCACCCCCTCTATAGCACACCCTAAACACCCCCACAAACGTTACAGTGCTCCTACCGTCTTCTTTCCTACTTTTTTCATTCTTTTTCCCCCTTACTGTTTCGACAAAATCACAAAATGGCGGCCGCCACTTCCTAGTTGCAACCGCTCGCAGTGCTCCCAACCAAGAAGCAGCAAGCTCGTGCTCGTAACGCCTCAGCCAATCAGATGGCAGAATTCCCAAATATCGATATCTGTAAATTTCGATATTTCTCAAAAAATACTGAATGGATTTAGACCAAATAAACAAAAGCGTGCTTTCTAGACCAAGACCCTTCTCCCTGCCAAATTTGGGGTAATTCCGTTCACCCGTTCGACTGGTGGCCTTGTCTAAAGATTCCTACGGAAATTAACATGGAGAAAACACGTTTTGGGACCCCCCTTGACAAATCACCCCCAAACTTCCCACATAGGAGCTGATATGAACAAAGAATTAGTTTGGAAAATTTCATGAAGATTCATCCAACGACGCCAAAGTTATAAGCAAAACAAAAAATGCTCTTCCTATGGAAACTTGGTCTAACTATAACTACCTACTGGCGACCGCCAGTAGGTAATATTGCTGGAGCGGGTAAAATAAAAATATTTGGTATACCCAATCCATTTTTATATGTTTTTATTAAAATGACTAAAAATAAATTTAATAATTAAACTGTGTGCTGTGATAAACTACTCAACCTTATTAATCAAGAGAAACATACGTGGGAACGCATTTGCATGGCTAAATTAATAAGTGAACTAAGTTTGTACGCATATTAAATTTATATGTTTAGTTTAAGCAATGTTTATGTGATTTGCGCCTAAATAAACCTGCATTTAACGGCTTTAATTGTCGCATATGGCTAGATAAATACATACACATAAGGGTACTAGCAAGGGAATAACATTGTTTTATTCATTTTCCATGTATTAATTACGTTTTGTGTTTCTTTACCTTAAGTTGACTATTTCGGCCTGCTAAAAGATGGCCTCCAACTGAATCCACACTAAAGTACATGACTTCATGCAATTGACAGCAGAGGAAGGCGTCTGCAATGACTACGCAGCAACCTCTCCTTGAACCCCTGTACCAGGTCCATGAAGACTACTCTGGGCGAGAAGCCAATGTCCCTGAACACGGATGAAAATGTTACTAGTTTGGAACCAAAGCCACCTTTTCCACAATAGACTGATACATTCCTAACCTGGAAACGATTTTCCCATATGCCTGGTTGAATACATCACCCGAATATGAACATTTAATATGTTGCTTAAATTCTTGGGACGGGGCTGAATTCAGCCAATGAAATAACTAGAAATTGTAAAATGTTTCCTTTATATGCAAAATTTTTGTATAAATATTAGTAGTCCAGAGAGGGAAATTAACCTGCCGGTTACCACCCTACAATCCTGAGACGCACCCTGATCGATGCTATTCACGACGCTGACAGCAGAGGACGGGACGTTAGACTCTTTGACGATTCTCTGAGGACCCGATTCTGACTTAGGAAACGACATTTAGCCAGAATAGGTAATTATGACTCAAGATTATTGCACTTGTTAGGACTTTAACATGAAAATTTAAATTAGATAAAGAAATTGATTATTTGAAGAACTGTGTCGGGTGGTTATTTCTTGAAATGTATATTTGTTTAGCATAAGTATTGAAGTGTTTCTCATCTCCTCCCTAGCCAACTAAATGATCCAATTGGCCTCCGGATGGAGGAATTGTCAGGTTAAATAAATAAATGTGGTCTCCTCCATCCAAGGGAAATAAAGCTGTAGTTCAGAAGGGACCCTATAGGCACGGATAGATTGAGGTGAATGAATGTTGGTGTTATGGGCCCCACCAGCGTGTGATGTGTGTATGTGCGTGTGACTGTGGAATCCTTCCGTCCGTGGAAGCAGGAGGAGATTTTGTGTTCTGAACTGCACCAGTTTTCTTGGTAGCAAGATGATGGTTTTTATTGTCTAGGGTTGATGAGTTGTATAAATATATAGCTACCAGTATTCTGGATAGCTAGATATGAGTTTATTGTTTTAGTTGATGATTTTGGCATGTATATATAGCTTATTGATTATCAATTGATGTTGATATATGTATTAACACTATATGTTGAAGTCGTATTGAGTTCTATGTAGTCTGTACGGCTTCTGGGATGTAAGAAGTCGGTGACAATTCCGTAGTAGGACAGAGGTAAGCACTGTTCTCGGGAAAGACGGGATTGTGGTTGCCCGTATGTATACGGGGAAAACGCGTAACAATCGAAGTTGCGCGTCACATTGTCTGGATTCGATTCGGTGATATCGCTGTGTGTCGCCATTAGAGACAATTTCTGTGTGAGAGAAGTGTATATGATAGCAAAGAGTTATTTGTGAAATTTCAGTCTAGAGTACCAGGAAACCAGTAGGTATGCCGATAACGCTCTTTATTGAAAAGGTAGCAGGTGTTCTCTGAGCTTGTTAGAAGGACAGAGTAGAGGTAAGCGCTGCTTTGTTAACGAATGTTATAATTCTGTAGTAGGACAGACTGTACGTTGTTCTCGGGAAAGCAGGATTCTGTGTGAATGAACAGTACTTCTTTGTGTGAAAGTGTGTGAATGAAATAAGCATTTGAATTAATTGCGGAACTCTGGTGTTACTTCTCAGGAGCATTACGTTTCCAACTATGTGTTTTAATTCCGGAGAGAACAGTTAATTAACGCGTGGTAGAAGGGTAAAGTAGAGGGATGTGCTATTTTGCCAACGGACGTAATAATTATGTAGTAGGGCAGAGGTAGGCGCTGCTCTCGTAAATACAGGATTCTCGTGGGAAAGGTCTTTTGCTATTCTGTGGTTAGCGGAGCAGACAATGGAGATGTTTGTACGTTGTAACTAACCAGTATTGTACATTTTGAAACAAAGTCTACTGAGTAGTTTTGTAAAGGAGGGGTAGTCTGAGAACAGGAGTCAGAAGTAGAAGCCGCCGTAGCGACTGTAGACGTCAGAAGGACCGCGCTGGGATTGGACAGCTAGACAGTGACGTAGACGCTCCAGGATTGGTGCGTTAGTGTGAGTCGCGCAGGGATTGGAGGTTGTGACAGTGACGTAGACACGCCAGGATTGGTGCAAGAGTAAAAGTCGTGCTACTATCGGATAAAATTATACCGAGATATAGAAGACTAAAAGAGTTCACGGGGGACGGGAAAATGTATTATCATTCACCCGAGAGAAAGAAAAAGTCTGTGTTCAGTAAATTGAAGAATTTGTTTGTGAAAGACAAGAAAATTGTGACGAGGGAAGGACAGTTACTTCCTCCGGCCAAGACCCCCCGCATCCTTTATGGTTGCGAAATATGGGTACCATACCTGTATTGGGTTAGACAATTGGGCAAAGTATACCAAGGAAGATGGAGTTCTAGCGTTTCCAGAGGATGGGTCTTTTAATTTGGCCATATTAAGGAACTTGCGGGAAAGGATGATGAATTTAGATCCGCGACCGAGGCCTACGCAGTTTGAGGCATTGACAGAGTGGGAAGATGAGATGCATGAGCGAGAAAAGCAGAGAAATGGATCCAGGTACCGGTATATGTTCGGACGGCCGAACAATAGAGAAACCCATAGCGATAGAATGAGGAGGTGGCGAGATGCCAGTATGACAGAAGGATTATTTCCACTTAGAACGGAAGGAGAAGGTGGAGGAAGAAAATGTCTAGAAAAAAGAAACCATGTAGAAACCCGGAGGTATGGGGCTAGTGATACAGATGACGATGTTTTAGATGATATGTTTTATAAAAGCCCACCTCCATACAGACAGGAACCAGAAACACCCACTACAGGAACACCAGTAAGGGAAACCCTGAGAATCATTAAAACAGAAGTTATGACCCCAGAAGTAAAACGGAGAAATTCACTAAAAGAAAAGGAAACTAAGGCTGAGAATGAAAATTCTAGAGAATTAGCAGAAACCACTTTAGAATTGACTGAGAAAATAAGAGAACTAACGAAAAATCTAGAAGCAGTTACAGTTCCTGTGACCATAGGTCCGGTTATGCCTATTTTTGAGAAGCAGAAAAACAGTGAGCAGGGATTAATTGTTCCGTATGTGAGTCAGAAACAGGCAGAACAGCCCCTGATGAAAACGAAAGAAAGTTCCTGGGGACATGCTATGGGTAAAGGTGAACTTCCTGTGTCAAGGAATCCATTTTATTGTTCCGATACTGCTGAGAGAGGCCGAAGGGTAGAGGGATCAATGTTAGAACCACAGAGACTGACAGAACCAGGGAATGCAGAGAAGTCAGTGAGCATAACTACTGAAGATTTGAATGACTGGCTAAAAGGTTTGCAGGATAAAGAAAAGCAATCACATACCATTGATGTTGCAAAGCTTATGCAGTGTGTACAGTTGCAGCAGTTGTAGAGGCATCACCCTTGAAAGGAGTTAGATCTGCTCAAGTAGCAGAAATAGTGGCATTAACCAAAGCATGCAAGATTGGGAGAAATGCAAGAGTGACTGTGATGACTGACAGCCAGTATGGCTTCGGAGTTGTCCACGATTTTGGCCAACTATGGCTGCAAAGAGGTTTCCTGACCTCAAGTGGAACACCCATAAGGAATGCAGAATTAGTGGGAAAATTGCTTGAGGCAATACAGATGCCTAAAGAATTGGCTGTGGTGAAATGTGCTGCTCATGGACAGGGTAGTGATTATATCACTACTGGGAATCGGTTTGCAAATGACATAGCTCAGTATTGTGCCCGAAACAAATATTCAATCAATCTGTCTAAGGAAAAAGAAATCATGCAATTGACAGCAGAGGAAGGCGTCTGAAATGACTACGCAGCAACCTCTCCTTGAACCCCTGTACCAGGTCCATGAAGACTACTCTGGGCGAGAAGCCAATGTCCCTGAACTCGGATGAAAATGTTACTAGTTTGGAACCAAAGCCACCTTTTCCACAATAGACTGATACATTCCTAACCTGGGAACGATTTTCCCATATGCCTGGTTGAATACATCATCCGAATACGAACATTTAATATGTTGCTTAAATTCTTGGGACGGGGCTGAATTCAGCCAATGAAATAACTAGAAATTATAAAATGTTTCCTTTATATGTAAAATTCTAGTATAAATATTAGTAGTCCAGAGAGGGAAATTAGCCTGCCGGTTACCACCCTACAATCCTGAGACGCACCCTGATCGATGCTATTCACAACGCTGACAGCAGAGGACGGGACGTTAGACTCTTTGACGATTCTCTGAGGACCCGATTCTGACTTAGGAAACGACAATTAGCCAGAATAGGTAATTATGACTCAAGATTATTGCACTTGTTAGGACTTTAACATAAAAATTTAAATTAGATAAAGAAATTGATTATTTGAAGAACTGTGTCGGGTGGTTATTTCTTGAAATGTATATTTGTTTAGCATAAGTATTGAAGTGTTTCTCATCTCCTCCCTAGCCAACTAAATGATCCAATTGGCCTCCGGATGGAGGAATTGTCAGGTTAAATAAATAAATGTGGTCTCCTCCATCCAAGGGAAATAAAGCTGTAGTTCAGAAGGGAATTTGAAGACCCCACTCTCCCCTGTAGGCACGGATAGATTGAGGTGAATGAATGTTGGTGTTATGGGCCCCACCAGCGTGTGATGTGTGTATGTGCGTGTGACTGTGGAATCATTCCGTCAGTGGAAGCAGGAGGAGATTTTGTGTTCTGAACTGCACCAATATATATATAATATATATATATATATATTTTTATATATCTATAATCCAAACTCTATTAACAATAAGGAACCTGCAATTGAATTGTGAGAAATTAAACCACTTCAGTCAGTCAGGTCATCATGGTCTAAAAAAAAGAGAGACGCGTTTTGACAGTCACACTGCCTTTCTCCATCTAAATTGCATTGTGTGAGTGTTCTATTTAAACATTTGTGGATGATAAACATTAACATTAACAAAGTACTTTACTTCTCCGAGCAGCAAGGTAATAAACCAAGTGGGAACATAGCTCGACATAAATAAAGATTTAAAACATGTAAATACTATCAACAATTATACTCAAAATGAGTTTGCTAAAAATTATATTAAAGTCAGTGCCATTGCGCTAGTACATGTAATTAGAAAAGTCTGTTTTTGAACCACAAGTCCCATATTGCATCGTGCTAGCATACATCAAAAACTGGACTTGAATATGCATTATGTCATATGCTGCTGCTCCAAAATCTAAAGATCATAAGAAAAGATGAAAACCAAAATTGAAAATGCTTAAACCATTGTCTATCTAACACTCAGAACGACTTTAAAATTATTAAAACATAGGGGTGCCATTTTCCATAGTCATCCAGGTGCTCCTTGCCCTTCAGGTCTCCTTGTAGCAGGAACTGACTGGGACTAGGAGCAAACTGTCAGCAAGAAATGCAGAATTGCTATTGTGTGTGCATGTGTGTGTACCTTTTTAGAAGCAATGGGCAGTGGCAGCAGGTAATTAGAGCATTTGGGGACATGGAGGCGACACATGCACAATCCTACCCATGCATTCACATGCACACACACACACACAGCCGTTCACATTCCACACTCACATATACACATACATTGAGACATACACACCTGCACGCATGCACAAAACATTAAAAAAAACATAACACTTACCTTCTGCGGAGGCTCTGGAGGGAAGCCTTGAGGTTCCAGGATGATTGGAACTGTTGCCTTCTTTCATTGGCTCACCAAAGGTCAGCCAATAAGAAAAGGCAGCAGCCGTTACAGCGTCACAGTGTGGGATGGGTTCAGTGAGACTTGCTGACCGTATTCCACTCTGTGACAAGTTGTTAGTGATAGACACTTTTCCCTGGGCTCTTCAGGGCTTAAAACGGAATCACCAAGGTCGGAGTCTATCACTGACTCTACCCTTGGTTCTAAGAGGAAGGACCTCGAGGCAGTTTGCCGAGCTGAGGAGGTCACACCCATTGAGCTGTGACATCTTCAGCCCAGCAAAGTTCAGCTTCGGCAGCCAGGTGCCTACTCATTTAGGGCATGTCTGGCTCTTGGTTGCCTGACTTGAAAAATAAAGAGTGTCTGCATGGCTGACCTTTGCTCAGCGTGACAGATACTCTTTTTGCCAGCTAAAGGGTAAGTGGCGTCATCCCTTCACCATTACCGATGGGTCGTAGCTGGGAGAGAGACTCTTTATGAACTCTTATACCTCATTGCTATGGCTCAAGTGGGGTTTGAGCCACAGGGAAAATGTTAATGATACTATTGAAGATAAAATTGGGGGGTTTGGCAGCTGTTGGCCTGTTATAACATAAAAACAATTGGAGGAGTGGCGAACTTGCAAAGGGAGACAGATGATAATGGCTAAGTTGTCATGCAATACGTTAAAAATAATACACTAATCAAGGGTCATAGCATAGTATCATATCTGTACAGATGCTGGGTGAAAATTGCAATGTAGCATGAAATGCGCTTATAACACTCATGAAAAGGTGGGTTTAAAGTGAATAGGTAGGAGTTAGCATTCCACATTTAGCTCTTCTGCTGAGGGAGTGCTGATAAGGCATAGTACAGATAGCCCCTTAATTGAAACCTTGATAATCAAACAAAATACATGGGCATAACGGTGACACTACATGGTTGGAAGAGGGTGTTTTACAATATCTATGCAGCCAAAATTGACAGCAATTTTTTTTCTGGAAATGGGTGTACTTCTGATTCCCTATCTAGCTCTTCAGATAATGTGGTCTGTGGCATGTTAATTATTTATTAAATGGAAACTTGATAGGTCTAAGTCTCTGGGGAGGTAGGTCACTAGGTCCAGCATTTACTGCCATTCAGGAGATAATGTCCATGTCTGATTTGCTGAAGCTATTTCTGGTGACACATGGTAATGCCAGAGGCTATTCATTTTATTCTCCACCACATCATTCATACTTAGTTTCATCCCAGCCTTGTTATGTGAGCAGATTTCCGGATATTGACTATAATGGTTGCTTTCAGATTATGTCCCATTCTGAGTACACCCGCTCCCTCATGGAAGCCTGCCTCTAAACCTCAAGTGGAGCTTACAGGCTAGGAAATTGCTCTATGCAACATTTCCAAAATCAATGGCTGACGTGATAGAAGAATTCTTTAATACAAATAACGATTCTGTGGAAATGCTGTGGCAAGCCTTAAAGTGACCATAAGAGGCAAGTATCTGAGAACTTATGAATCCAGAATTGTTCTAACTAACACACAAGACTAAAGGGAGATTTGCAGAATTTAGAATGAGACACGTCTTTGGGAATAGAGGGAGGGGGGTAAGATGTTAAAAACTGCTAAAACTGAATTGATGGAATCATCTCAGACTGGGAAAAGTTGACAATGTAATATAAGGCAGCACAACACATAGGTGAGGATAAGATTGGGAGAATATTAGCATGGCTAGTAAACAGAATAAAGGGCCTCAAGCCCATCACAGCTATAGAATTCACACTTGATGTAACATTAATAGAAGAAAGAAAGACTGAAAAATAAGAAATTTGCTAAATATTACCAAGATTTATAAACAGACACGAATGTGTAGATGTTAATGAGATTAAATCATTAGATGAAGCAGCCCTGCCCACATTAAGAGATGAACAATGCGAAGTCTTGAAAAGCCTCCTAGACTTGGAGGATGTAAAATGAACAATGAAACATTTAAACTCAGAAAAGTCAGTAGGTGGAGAGGGATTATCAGATGAATTTTTAAACTTTACAGGAATCATCTGGTACCTCCACTACTGGAAGTGTTCAGTGAGGCATATGGGGTATAACAACAGCTGATATTTTATATAACACTTAGCACTAACCTGCTATTTAGTTTCTGCTCAAGTTGTGATTTCCCATAAGAGTGAAATTTGATACCAGAAGCTAGTTCCCTACTACACCCAATCCTTGACTCTGATAAGCCCTTATCCGCTTCCCCTTTCGCCAATACTCAGGGGAAAGGGGAAGTAAATAAGAAGAAATAATGTTATCTGTGAGAAGTTGGCCTGATATATAGTGCTCACTATTCTAGTGATCACTGTGTATCATTCCAAACAACCCTTATAGATGATTGGTTGTAAGTCAACCTTATAGACCAGCTATCCTAGTAGCGTGGATACGAGCAGTCTTAGGCTAAACTCTAGAGGGCGTGTTAAGCCAGCTGTTTACCATCACATATACCCCTTGAACACCAAGTGAAAGGACACCACACAAGTTGTTATGAAAATAAAGGATATTTATTTATAACAAGACTACCCTGGCTCTTTATGAGTCAGGGAGCTAAGCACAATACAAAACTCTTAGGAAAATACTTCTGGTTGCACAATTTACACAAATGCCCGAGGGCACGAAACCATTACACTGTAAGTGGGAGGGGAGAAGTTAGAAAGTCTAAAGTTACTGATTCCGGAGTGATCCGATCAGTGGGACTAAACGAAAAAGGAACTGGACACTTGTAAAGCGAACCTGCGATGGAGCACCGAAATGCTCGAGTTACCTAGCCCGGAGGCTGCGACTGTGGAAGGTTCGGCGAGATGTCGGAAGTCCTCGTTGTAGTCTCAGGAGCCTGAAAGAAGAGTTGCTGGCAGGCGACCAGTGTCGATGTTCAGCGAGATCCAAGCCTGGATCGGTGATGGAGGAAACCTGAAAGCAGAGGGGACTCAGTTCTCAACCGCTAGCCAGCGATCGTGTAGGCACCCGGAGGGTACCGGCTGAAGTCACCTCGACCAGGTGAGTGGATGACGTCGGACTCGGCTGTTCCTCGGACCAGGAGGCGCGGCGGCGACCAGGATGGAGGGCGAGCTGTCCCACGCAGGTGTCTGCTGTCGATGATGCTGGGCCCAGGAATGGGGCAGCGGATCTTGGCAGTGGCAAGCCCACGCGGTGGAGTCAAGATGGCGTCTAGAGTGGACCAGGAGGGTCCGTGGTACTCCTCTGTTGAAGGGGAGCAAGGGCCAGTCTGGAGCAACCAGACTAGTGATGAAACAAACGTGGTGCGTCGTGAGGAGGGCCACAAGCCGGTCGGCAAGTGGTCGAACAACGCGGTGAACAGCAAGGAGCGGAAGGGCCCCCATGCAGATCTCGGGGATGCTGGGGAGGCAGACTTCGGTGCTGGAGCTGCTCAGGGTTAGGGCTTCTCAAACCCTAGGTGCACTCACTCGAGGGTCCCTCGGTGGGCGTGCTAGATAAGCGTCGTGCAGGTTCTGAAGATGGCCGGTCCGGCAGGTCTCGTAACACCTACGACTCTCAGCTGGGCTGATGAGGTAGGTAAAAGGTCAGAGATGGCAGGGAACTCGGGTCTCGTCGAGCTGGGCAGTCTTGATCCGTAGGAGAGACTTACAGCAAACCGCAAGCGCTTAGGTGGTGCCTGCTGGTGCCCCTCTAAAAGGGGGGAATGCTAACCCCGTCGCCAGAACTGGCGAGGGGTTCGTATTCCAATTCGTATGACACCTTACTCGACATGTGTAGGTGATGCGATGCCAAAGTTAGCAACTAACCGCGAGGATTATAATGCATTTAAAAGTAGTTGGCCCGCGTCACCATGGAACGGCTATTAGGACTTGGTTCCGCAAGCCGTCGACGGGCTCAGCTCGTGCCAGAGCACCGTCCCACATGATTCCCTGCACTCTGCCTTCAGGATTGATAAGGCCTGCCATAGGAGTGACTGATAGGAATCCATGTGCCCATTTTAGGGTTAGGTGTAGGAATACTACACCTACAGCAACGGGTGATTACACCACGTTGCCCCAGCTGTCGTGCAGCCAGTTGTGTCAGATTTGGGCGGCCATTCCAGGGGTGGCATAATACATGCTGCAGCCCCTGGTAGGCCCTGGGTACACCGATGCCCTGGATACCTGTGGTATGCTGAGACAGGGACTGACAAGGCGGCCCAGTTCCAATTGGTGGATGCACCTAATGTACATGTGTTTAATTTCGAGAGAGAACAGCTAGGCTGTGGGTCTGATTGGCAGGCCCACAGCCGGGGAAAGTCGTAAACCAATGAAGCAAAAGCAAAAAATCTGGGTGATCATAGGATTGCAGACCCTACTCTCCTACATGACCCCCCCCCCCCAAACTTTGGGACAATAAGCTAACCTTGACCAGGTGAGTCTTCTTGCTCTAAGTGGAAATACCTGGAGAGCCCATCTGCATTGCCATGATCAGTGCCAGGTCTATGCTCCACTGTGAAGTCCATCCCCTGTAGGGAAATGGACCACCTAAGTAGTTTGGGGTTTTCACCCTTCATTTGATTTAGCCACAAGAGGGGCTTATGGTCGGTCTGAATCTTGAAGTGAGTGCCAAACAAGTATGGCCTCAACTTCTTCAGGGCCCAAACCACAGCAAAGGCCTCCCTCTCAATAGCTGACCAATTCTTCTCTCTGGGGGTCAGCCTCCTGCTAATAAAAGCTATGGGCTGGTCATGACCATCAAAATTCAGTTGAGATAGAACAGCTCCCACACCCAGCTCCGAAGCGTCTGTTTGGACAATGAATGGTCTGGAGTAGTCTGGACTCTTTAGGATAGGTGCTGTGCACATGGCCTGCTTTAGGTCATCGAATGCCTTCTGACAGCTTGCTGTCCACTGAACTTTTTTTGGCATCTTTTTACTTGTCAGGTCGTTTAGCGGGGTCACAATGGATCCATAATTCCTGACAAACTTCCGGTAATAACCAGTCAGGCCCAAGAAAGCTCGAACCTGAGTCTGGGTGGTTGGAGGAGCCCAGTCCTGGATGGCCTGTATTTTGCTCTCCAATGGTTGAACCTGGCCTCCACCTACAAGGTGGCCCAGGTATACAACCTGTGTCTGCCCTATCTGGCACTTAGTGGCCTTGATAGTGAGGCCTGCCTTTTGCAGGGCCTCTAACACTTTCCTCAGGTGGACCAGGTGATCCTCCCAGGTGGAGCTAAAGACAGCGATATCGTCCAGATACGCCGCGCAGAAGTCGTCCAACCCAGTGAGAACTCGATTCACCAGCCTTTGGAAGGTGGCAGGTGCATTTTTCAAACCAAAGGGCATTACCACGAACTGATAGTGCCCACCCGGGGTAGAAAATGCTGTTTTGGGCTTGGCCTCCTCAGCTAACCTGATTTGCCAATACCCAGCTGTCAGGTCAAACGTACTTAAGTAGCTGGCCGAGGCCAACCGGTCGATAAGTTCGTCTGCTCTCGGTATTGGGTGGGCGTTAGTCTTAGTGACTGCATTGAGACCCCTGTAGTCCACGCAAAACCTCATCTCTTTCTTACCGCCCTGGGTGTGAGGTTTCGGCACGAGAACTATGGGACTAGCCCAGGGGCTGTCCGAGGGTTCAATGACTCCCAGCTCCAACATTTTCTGCACCTCCGTCTTGATGCAGTCTCTGACATGATCAGGTTGCCGATAGATTTTACTCTTTACGGGCAGACTGTCCCCAGTGTCGACCTCATGGGTACACCAATTGGTCTGACTGGGCGTCAGAGAGAACATATGTCGAAAGGATTGAAGAACCTGTTTACAATCCTTTTGTTGATGTCCAGAGAGGCTGCCACAAAAGACAACACCATCTACTGACCCATCGTCAGGGTTCTGAGAGAGCAGGTCCGGGAGAGGGTCACTCTCCTCCTCCTGTCCCTCGTCTGTGGCCATGAGCAAGCCCATGCCCTCCCTGTCGACATATGCCTTGAGCCTGTTTACATGGAGCACCCTGTGGGGGCTCCGGGGAGTTCCCAGGTCCACCAAGTAGGTGACCTCTCCCTTTTGCTCAATGGTCGTGTGGGGCCCAGACCATTTGTCTTTGAGTGCTGCTGGGGCCACCGGCTCCAGCACCCACACCTCCTGTCCAGGCTGGTACACAGTCAGGACAGCCTTTTTGTCGTGCCAAGCTTTCTGTAATTCTTGGCTCGCCTCAAGGTTTTTAGACGCCTTTTCCATGTACTCCGCCATCCGCGAGCGGAGACCGAGTACATAGTCCACAATGTTCGATGCCGGCTTCCTGAGAGGTCTCTCCCATCCTTCCTTTACCAAACAAAGGGGTCCCCTTACAGGATGTCCGAACAGAAGCTCAAAAGGGCTGTAGCCAACCCCCTTCTGCGGGACCTCTCTGTAGGCGAACAAGAGGCAGGGTATCAGGACATCCCATCTCCGCCGAAACTTTTCAGGTAGTCCGTGAATCATCCCTTTTAGGGTCCTGTTGAATCTCTCAACAAGCCCATTGCATTGTGGGTGATAGGGTGTGGTGAACTTGTAGTTGACACCACACTCCTTCCACATTGCAGTCAGATATCCCGACATGAAGTTTGCACCTCTGTCTGAGACGACCTCCTTAGGGAAGCCCACCCTGGAGAACACTCCAAGTAGGGCCCGTGCCACCACAGGTGCTGTAGTGGTCCTAAGTGGAATAGCTTCAGGATACCTAGTGGCGTGGTCCACCACCACCAGTATAAACTTGTGCCCTGATGCTGTCTGGGGTTCCATTGGTCCGACAATGTCGATCCCCACTTGTTCAAAGGGTACCCCCACCACCGGTAGTGGTATGAGGGGGGCCTTTGTCGTGCCACCTGACTTACCGCTGGCTTGGCAAGTGACACAGGAGCGGCAAAACTCCTTCGTATCTTCGGACATGTGGGGCCAGTGAAAGTGTGGAACAATTCTGTCCCAAGTCTTATTCTGGCCTAAGTGACCTGCAAGGGGAATCTCGTGGGCCAAGGTAAGAAGGAAACCTCTCAGAGACAAGGGGATGACCAGCCTCCTGGTCGCGCCAGGTTTGGGGTCTCTTGCCTTGGAGTACAGGAGTCCATCGTCCCAGTACACCTTGTGGGTACCTGTGGCGTTCCCTGCAGCCTCAGCAGCAGCCTGCTGTCTGAGGGGTTCAAGGGAGGGGCAGTCTAACTGTGCCTTCCCCAGGTCTTCCCTGGAGGGTCGCCCTGAGCCCAGAAACTCAACCTGACCAGGTTCGAGCTCTTTCGGCTCAGTTTCCCTCAGTTCTTTAAGGTCAGCCTCCTCAGAGACTTGATCCACGACCTGGGGCAAGGGGGAAGGCGAAGCCTTACCCTTACTGCTCCTCTTCTTGGAAGGTGTCTGGTCCGTTCTTCCAGGATCCAGCACCTGTGCAGTGGGGCACCTTTTGGCCTGTGACCTGGTCACAGCAAGGACATGTGCTGGCAAGCCTAACATTTCCATGTGAGTCCTCTGCTCCACTTCTGACCATTGTGACGTTTCCAAATCATTGCCCAACAGACATTCTACGGGGAGGTCTGAACTAACCACAACCTTTTTCGGGCCACTTACCCCTCCCCAGGAGAAATCAACAACTGCCATACTGTGATTGGTAGTGACGTTGCTGGCATTGGTCACTAGGTAACTGGTACCTAGCATGATCTGTCCAGGGTCCACAAAGTTAGGCGTCACCATGGTGACACTGGCACAAGTGTCCCTGTAGGCCTGAGCCACTTTTCCATTAATCAAAGGCGTCTGTCTGTATTTGCCCAAAGTATTGGGACTGGCATCAGGGGACATATCCATATCCCCTGTACAGACAAGGACGGCCTGAGTGAGTGTGCCGACTAAGTCGTCACTCCCCTCGGTTCCCAAGGTTAACCCAACTAATGCCTTGGGAGGCGCACTACCACTGCTGACTGTACCAGGGGGTGCAGGTTCCTTAGGGGCTGCAGTGGCAGGAGTTTGCCCTCCTTTCTTGGTGCACTCACTAAACCAGTGAGTCTTACTCTTAAAGTATTGGCACCACCTTTTTGACTGGCCTTCTTGAGTCTTCTTCTTCTGTGAAGCCTGACCCCCACCCTCTTTGGTTTGTTGGGGACCTGTCGAAGACTTCTGGTCATTTTGTTCATTCTTGTTACTACCCTTCTGGTCTGCTTTCTTCTGACCACCCTGGTTCTGGTTCTGGTTCTGCTTGACCCTTGTTCTGACCCATCTGTCTGCCTTCTTTCCCAATTCTTGGGGAGAGGTCAGATCCGAGTCGACAAGGTGCTGATGCAACAATTGGTTCTGACAGTTGTTTAAAATCTGTTCTCGCATGATAAGATTGTACAATCCTGTGTAATCAGTAACCTTGCTACCCAGCAACCAGCCTTCCAAAGCCTTAGTGGCACAATCGACAAAGTCAGTCCAATCCTGAGACTGAATTTTCTGGGTGTCCCGGAACAGCACCCGGTACTGTTCCGTGGTTAAGCCGAACCCATCAATCAGTGTGTTCTTCAGGACTTGGTAGTTGTTAGCATCCTCAGCTCTAGTAGTGAGGAGCTTGTCTCTTCCTTTACCTTCAAAGGAAAGCCACAGTATAGCTGCCCACTGACTTGGGGGGACGCACTGGACAGTGCAGGCCCTCTCCAAGGCAGTTATCCACTTGTGGATGTCGTCCCCTTGTTTAAAGGGGGGCACTATTTTACTCAGGTGTCTAGTGTCTATACCCCTGTCTTTCTCTCTATTGAGAATGCTGCCACCAGTGGGATCTAACCCACTCAATTTCTGCTCTCGGGCCAGGGCAAGTCTTTCTTTGGCGAGGGCAAGTTCTTCCCGCTCGATCCTCAGATTGACTTCCCTCATCTTCGCTTCATGCTCCCTTCTCTGAGGGGACGTCATTCCTCTCTGAGAAGATGCCTGAGAGACATGTGTGTGAACCGATCTGCCAGAGCCTCTGGAGAGAGACCTAGCTCGTCCGTTCCCAAGGTTAGGCCTGCTTGAGCGTGGGCCCGGGGCTCCCCCAGTTCCATTCTCATGCCTGCTTAAGTTGGTCCTTGTAAGCCTGCCGACTACCACTGGACCTTTGTCTGCCTCGTCTCCTGATAACTCCTCCTCGTCCTCCTCCTCTGTGTGGAGGTCGAGGTCTGGGTCACCGAGGGTTCCCTCTAAGGGAGGCATGTTCCCATCAGCACTGGGGGGACCTGTGTTAGAGGACCTCCTAGCATCGTACGCCTCTAAGAGACCTATCAGAATTGCGATGGTAGGGTTAGAACCCTGGTTTAGCTTCCTGGAGGCACACAGTTGTCTCATCTCCTTGAAGCTAAGAGTTGCATATCGTGACACGCCCTGTGGAGGGTCACTGACCACTAAGGGAGTCTGTGAAGACTCTCCGTGGACCGACATGCTTTTCTAGTGAGGTGTAAGTGATGCACCTACCTACACTATGTGTTTACCTACTGATCCCTTGCTAAGAGTTGTAGTCAGGGTGTGCTAAGCCCTGTTACACTACAACAGCCGGTTCAGTAGAACTCGGAGTATTCTTAGTTAAGTTATATGTACCTGGGTACTTATGTGATCTTTCACTGCGATATTCTTAGGATACGTGTGTGGTAAAACAACAGCAAGCTCAAATCCCAACCACTGCTCACCAATGTGAGAAGTTGGCCTGATATATAGTGCTCACTATTCTAGTGATCACTGTGTATCATTCCAAACAACCCTTATTGATGATTGGTTGTAAGTCAACCTTATAGACCAGCTATCCTAGTAGCAAGGATACGAGCAGTCTTAGGCTAAACTCTAGAGGGCGTGTTAAGCCAGCTGTTTACCATCACATATACCCCTTGAACACCAAGTGAAAGGTCACCACACAAGTTGTTATGAAAATAAAGGATATTTATTTATAACAAGACTACCCTGGCTCTTTATGAGTCAGGGAGCTAAGCACAATACAAAACTCTTAGGAAAATACTTCTGGTTGCACAATTTACACAAATGCCCGAGGGCATGAAACCATTACACTGTAAGTGGGAGGGGAGAAGTTAGAAAGTCTAAAGTTACTGATTCCGGAGTGATCCGATCAGTGGGACTAAACGAAAAAGGAACTGGACACTTGTAAAGCGAACCTGCGATGGAGCACCGAAATGCTCGAGTTACCTAGCCCGGAGGCTGCGACTGTGGAAGGTTCGGCAAGATGTCGGAAGTCCTCGTTGTAGTCTCAGGAGCCTGAAAGAAGAGTTGCTGGCAGGCGACCAGTGTCGATGTTCAGCGAGATCCAAGCCTGGATCGGTGATGGAGGAAACCTGAAAGCAGAGGGGACTCAGTTCTCAACCGCTAGCCAGCGATCGTGTAGGCACCCGGAGGGTACCGGCTGAAGTCACCTCGACCAGGTGAGTGGATGACGTCGGACTCGGCTGTTCCTCGGACCAGGAGGCGCGGCGGCGACCAGGATGGAGGGCGAGCTGTCCCACGCAGGTGTCTGCTGTCGATGATGCTGGGCCCAGGAATGGGGCAGCGGATCTTGGCAGTGGCAAGCCCACGCGGTGGAGTCAAGATGGCGTCTAGAGTGGACCAGGAGGGTCCGTGGTACTCCTCTGTTGAAGGGGAGCAAGGGCCAGTCTGGAGCAACCAGACTAGTGATGAAACAAACGTGGTGCGTCGTGAGGAGGGACACAAGCCGGTCGGCAAGTGGTCGAACAACGCGGTGAACAGCAAGGAGCGGAAGGGCCCCCAACGCAGATCTCGGGGATGCTGGGGAGGCAGACTTCGGTGCTGGAGCTGCTCAGGGTTAGGGCTTCTCAAACCCTAGGTGCACTCACTCGAGGGTCCCTCGGTGGGCGTGCTAGATAAGCGTCGTGCAGGTTCTGAAGATGGCCGGTCCCGCAGGTCTCGTCTCACCTACGACTCTCAGCTGGGCTGATGAGGTAGGTAAAAGGTCAGAGATGGCAGGGAACTCGGGTCTCGTCGAGCTGGGCAGTCTTGATCCGTAGGAGAGACTTACAGCAAACCGCAAGCGCTTAGGTGGTGCCTGCTGGTGCAGGGTGGCTACTCCTTAGCCACAAGGGAGAGTCTTCAGAAATAGTCAAGAGTTCCTTTCGTGGAAAGTAGTTCAAGATTCAGAATTATCCAATTTGGGAAGGGGACTCGCTCCTACCTTTATTCTAAGAAAAGGGGCTGGCCCATGACTAGGTTCTACCTATGGGTGGAGCCAGGAGGGGGGTGGTTACACCCCTATCCTTTGTCCGGCTTCGCCCCAGCTCAGGGGCTGGTGTGCCCCCGAAACTAGTTTGAGCCGGGCTATGCACAGTGAGCACCGGGGTGCCACTGGCAATCACCTTCCTTTCAGCCCTGCCTACCTGGGATACACAAACCCTGTCTGGGATGGTGCTAACACCGCCCTCGACAGGAAACCCTTTGTCCAAGCTCCCCTCGCTGGAAGGTCTCCCAGCAGCAGGAGGTCAGACTTGTGTCTGGTGGCAGCATCCATTTTGTGGTGATGAGGCTTGAGTCAACTTTAACCGGGGTTCAAGGTTACTTCCATGTCGTGCCCCTCTAAAAGGGGGGAATGCTAACCCCGTCGCCAGAACTGGCGAGGGGTTCGTATTCCAATTCGTATGACACCTTACTCGACATGTGTAGGTGATGCGATGCCAAAGTTAGCAACTAACCGCGAGGATTATAATGCATTTAAAAGTAGTTGGCCCGCGTCACCATGGAACGGCTATTAGGACTTGGTTCCGCAAGCCGTCGACGGGCTCAGCTCGCGCCAGAGCACCGTCCCACATGATTCCCTGCACTCTGCCTTCAGGATTGATAAGGCCTGCCATAGGAGTGACTGATAGGAATCCATGTGCCCATTTTAGGGTTAGGTGTAGGAATACTACACCTACAGCAACGGGTGATTACACCACGTTGCCCCAGCTGTCGTGCAGCCAGTTGTGTCAGATTTGGGCGGCCATTCCAGGGGTGGCATAATACATGCTGCAGCCCCTGGTAGGCCCTGGGTACACCGATGCCCTGGATACCTGTGGTATGCTGAGACAGGGACTGACAAGGCGGCCCAGTTCCAATTGGTGGATGCACCTAATGTACATGTGTTTAATTTCGAGAGAGATCAGCTAGGCTGTGGGTCTGATTGGCAGGCCCACAGCCGGGGAAAGTCGTAAACCAATGAAGCAAAAGCAAAAAAATCTGGGTGATCATAGGATTGCAGACCCTACTCTCCTACATTATCCGCTAGTCTGGTCCTTCTGTGCACAGGTACTTCTTACTGTTCTCTTTCTGGTTGTCATGGAACATGTCAGTATGTGTCTAACACAAATCCAAAAAAAAGATAAGTACAGTTTACTTGATACAAAGACTAAAAAATAGTTCAGTTTACCACCCTTCCACTTACCAAAAACTTCCCTATTTCCCTTTTAGATTGTTGTTTTTTTGTCAAACAGTATATGTGTGTGATGATCCCTAGAAAAACACAATACCATTACTGAATGATTCTGATAGAATTTAAAAATGAATGTGGCTTCCCTATAGAAACCCTCCTATTAGCTGTTTAACCACATAGGGAGGACCAGTACCACAGTAGAAACATCCGTGGAATTAACACCTCATTCTGTCATTACTCCCAGGATGTAAACAATACTGAAATTACATTAGCACTCCAAATGTCTCACAACAGACTTTAGGGCCACAATCTTTGTAAAACAGCAAATAAGCACATTTCTATTGTTCAAATAGAGTCTTTTCTATTTTCAGGAAATTCAGAAAATCCAGGTGTGAATATTTTAAAAACCAGACATCCATTGTGGTAATTCATTCTCCATATCACATTTGTGCATGCACCTTACAAATTTGTAACAACAGTCCTCTGTTGATAAAGTGTTTTTACTTTATTTTGCAGGTCCCCAAGTTCCTTCTATGAAGCAGTAAAGCAGAATAAAGTAATGAAAAACTCCAGGGCTCCCAGAGAGGTAGGAGAAAGGCTGGTGTCTGTCTAGCAAGCACCCAAGTCTGGAGATCAGTGAGAAGTATTACCAGGTAGACAGAATTCAGCAAATAGCCATCAGCAAGGTAAGTAAACACTGGCAAGTTTTTTGTTGTATAGCAGGCAAGGTACTGGCCTCTGGGCGCAACTTTTACCCCTGCTGCACCCGAATGCCAAGACTGCAAGGTCTGTGGTCTTCCAGGATGGGCGTGGCAATCTGGCACACAGAATGCGACCAAAGAGACTAGACGGTGTTCTGTTCGGCTGCCCATCTTTTAATTATGCCTGAGTTAGCGTGCTCTGTGAAGAGCCACTACAGCTGTGGCAGATATATGCAGGATACTCCAAAAGGAGGGTAGGGATCCATTAGTATGCAACTCTTATTCACCAGTCAATGATCAATGTGGATAATAAATCTTGGCAGAGAAGCTGACTAAAGTTCTACGCA
Organism: Triturus cristatus; assembly: GCF_964204655.1. Lineage (NCBI taxonomy): Eukaryota > Metazoa > Chordata > Amphibia > Caudata > Salamandridae > Triturus > Triturus cristatus. The sequence goes on from NC_140580.1 coordinate 352,149,254, forward strand.
TTCTTATTGGGGAACACTAAACACGTTTCATAGAAGGAAGCCATTTTTGTATAACATAAGATGAGCTGTTGCTTGTTTGAGCAAAAAGATAGAGGGCAAGATCCACATGCTGTGGCTAGCTGTGATGCCCAGAAAGCATTTTGACACCATGGAGTGGGATTATATATTGGAGGGGCTCAATCGCTATATAGTGGGAGATTAATTTTTATACTGGAACATGATACTTTCCAGTGGTACAATGGCTAGAGTGCAGATAATTAGTATTAATTTGAATACATGGTTATTAGTATTAAGTTGAATACATGTTGGATTCAACTGGGAGACGCAACATGGTTGCCCCGTATGATTCTTGATATTTACAATGATAATGGAACCCTTCGTTTGACAGCAATTAATCTTTTGGTAGATTATTCGCGTTCTCTTTACATTTTAAATGTCGCTTGGCAAACTATACTGCACCAGCTTCAGAGATGGGCTCTTGATGGGTGACCGATTTCTGGATAACAGAGGATACCTCCCCAGTCCAAAACCTTGCCATGGGCCGACATATGGGTGAGATGTTCGATACTAATGTAGGTGCTGTCCTGATCAAATTATACGGGTCGATCAAAAAACGGGCTGCAGTACCATATGTCTCTTTACATTGCACTTTCCAAAGTGATAATACTGTTGAGACTGTTGTATGTACTGCAAAATGTCCTCATGTTAATTCCAGAACAATGATTTAGAACACTCAATGCTATGTTAAGAAAGCTTAAGTGTGGTCAGGGAAGAGGATGACTATTGTTACAAACACTGAGATTACCATAAGAGCTAGGAGGTATGATGGTTCTGTTTTAATGAGTGTTACTGGGCAACGCGACCATGATTCATCTACCAGGGTGTAGAGAGATACCATTTGATCAATTCAACCGTTTGATTGCGAACTTTATTTGTCCAATGCGGATTACAGCGATTTCCCCGTTTAAGGAGAAGTGCATTTAGGAATTTACTACAGCATGTGACAATTAGTTTAGTAAAAATAAAGGCTGCGAGGACTGAGGGTTAGAAATTAATGAACATGCATCAAGTGCATATATGGGATTCAATTTAACACCCCTCAGGGCCTAGTTGCATCATGTAGGTTAGGATGATGCTGCACCACTTACTTCAGAGTGCCTATATGATGACGGTAAATTGATGGGGTTTTCTGACTTTTGCACACAATGGAATACAAGTAATACCATCTTCTTAGTGTGTACCAAGCTAGTGGTATAAACTAGAGCATTATGGTTGGACTTGCAGAGGAAACCAAAGGTACATGCAATAAACTGGGAGACTGACGTGCATTTAATACTAAATTATATAGACCGCGCATATCTACTTAGCCCTCCTGGCTGCACTGGAGGAGAGTGCTGGTGAAAGTAAATCCACGTGCATGGCAGGGGATATTATAGTATTTATAGCACAGTTACTCCTAACATCAAGATCAATTTAATACATTATAAATGTATACATGATACATATCTGACTTCCCAGTTAATGCATAAAATAGACAGTAGTAGAAGTGATACATGCACTAAGTGCTGGAAGGAAATAGGTACGTATATGCATATGTGGTGGAAATCTGTGGATATCTGAGATTTTTTAAATAAGGTAGTGATTCAATTTATAAAGTTGATTGTCTGATATATCCCAACGATCTCTAAGATTTGGTCAATGGGAGATATTCTTATCAAAAAGAATGTCAAATCGACCATGAAACTTGTTGTGTTGTCTCTTGTCATGAGAAGTATAGCCATGAGTTAGGACAGAGCCAATACATCGCCCACTGTAACTTTGGGCCATATATATGATGTCGTGGATAGAAGTAGACGGTCAATTAAAGAGATCAGGATGTTGGTGCTAGTGAAGGAAATGTCTGCACTGTATGGGATCTAGCTTTGTATGAACTGATGTACCCTTCTGATGGCATACTGCCTTGATGCAGGACTTGTAATAAAACTTAAAATGTGGAAAATTCAAATATGTTTTGACAACGACGCCCTAGCTACCAACAAAGTATATGAGGTACGGGAGGAATCCTTTGTAGTGGATTGAATGTAATTCACCTGTTCCCCGCGGAAATACATTTGGAACTTTAATGGAACTTCATTTATCATCAAAAGTGTGTTTGTATTTGCATTTTTGAAGCATTATGTGCGTGATAGAATTACAATATAAAAATAAGCACTTGACTGATGGATGCAGTTGGCGGAAACCAAAGATAAATTCAACAGATCTCCCAACTGGAGTTTGTCGGCATCATTAAACGTGGCATGGCGATGGCCATCACAAATGCAAAGCGATCTTAGACGGTTATGACGTCTCCATATGGCATCGACTTGCATCCTTGCTTGTGACTTTATTTTAACAAAATATAAAAGTACTCGTTCATGAGTTTCTGAATGCATCCCATATTACACTTCTTTCGTATAACTTTGTGTCAAACAAGCTTTGGATTCAGTTCGGGCATTCAGGTTCTTGGTGTGGAGGTCTAAGGACCATTAGATTAACTGACAATGTAGATCTACTGCCACCACAGTATCATTTTTGATCTTGAGAAATTCCATCACTTTTCCTTTGGGTACCAATGGCTCACTGTGGATCTGTTGGCTGGTAGTTTTCAGCTCTTCACTCGTTGGTTCAAAGAGGACACAGTAACACCGTTGGCTAATGAGACAGTGAAATCGACCTTAGCACCATGTGTGGTAAATGCAGAGGCACCCACTAACAATATTGCTAGTCTATTGGTTCTTGTTTGACACACCACAGTTTTTGTAGTGTAATATAATAGTTATAAAGTGCATGTGAGTGTCACTTGGGTGGGAGAGAAACTACATGAATCATGGGAGATTTTACCACTGTGTTATAGCTTGTTCTATTATTAATAGGAAACTGATTGAGTGAACTGAAAGGGTTAAAAAAAAACATTAAGCGTGCCACGGGCTTCCCCACAATGCAAGACAGAAGAAAATCGTCCCTTCCCAACAAATAGGTAGTAAAGCACAGCCATATTTGGTGTCCAGTAATCCGCTCAAACCCATGGCCCCAGCGCCACTTCTCCTGCTGCATTGATGACAGCGGCATCCTGTGATGCACTGTTCTCTTCTCCACACACGCACCAGCTCATTTGTTGGGCGGCATCCACAAGAAATTCAGGATTGGTATCCAAGAGAGTAGAGCTCATATTTTTTGTAGAAGAAAGCAGTTTGGCCTTGAATGATATACACCATGTGATAATTCTTATATTGTGTCTAGTTGGTGTCTATCAGATCTCCCAAAGGGACATGAACCGGGTGATTCCTGACTCCATCCACACCTACCATAGTAACATGGCTACATAATATGTAGTATTATCATGGGGGACTTAGAGCCTGATTTTGGGTTTGGCGGATAAGTTAATCTGTCACAAATATGATGTATATCACATCATCCTTATTACATTTGCATTATATGGCACCTGTAATAAGGAGGACTGGATATCCATCACGTTTGTGATGGAGTAACCCATCCGCCAAACTTTTGCTCTTTGTTTGGTGTAACTTAGTGAATTAATTTGAAATTTCAATATCAGAAAGATGATGATGAATATGTAATGCTGATCTTCCTGTGGTGAATAGATTACTTGATAATTTTTGAAAATGTGGAGCTGTTTTTTGTAAAGTTTGATCTACTTATAGTTTAGAACGAAGGCTCGTTAATATTTGGGAAAATGTTTTTTGAACCAAAATAATATTCAAATTCAAATAAAATGTGTTAAAATGTATTAGGGCTCATGCTGTAATTCATGGTTTTGGTCAACATTAAGTTAGTTTGTGTGTGAGGTTTTCACAATAATGTTCTAGCTGTGTTGCAGCATTCTCAGCAACAGTTTGTTTCCTGCTTTTGGTGTATATTACTGGCTACTATAGCACATGTATTTAGCTATATTAGGACAAAGTCAAAATATAAGGGATAAAGTATCCCTTGCCATACATTATAAGGATATTACAAGTCACGAGGAGTTTCATAACCATATAGAGGAACGAAGGCCGAGTTCCTTTATCAGGTTATGGAGCTCTGAGGTGACTTGCACTATCCTAACCATGTAGGCCATGGGGTACTTTGTTCCCCATAACACATAGTCACACCATCCTTTTTCCCACAAACCACTTCTCTTAAAACCTTGATGTGTAGCTCTATCATATGAAAGGGCGCGCAGGTTTGCGAACATGAAGAATCAAAATAAAACATCCATTTCTAATTCAAAAACATCAAAAACCTGTTAGATATTTGTTGAAAGCAGATATTAGAAACAGATCAATAGAAAAATAAGCTGCAGTAGCTTGGAAGGGGTAGAAACATACAGAAAGAGTCTAGCTTTTCTCCATCTAACAAGTGCAAAAAACAAACATATTCTCTCTACTTGCCATTGTACATTATTTAAACAGAGCAGAAGACAGAAAAGTAAGGTTCCCTGTGTTGCTTTAAACAGCTGCTTTAATTATGTTCCGTGGCCCGACCTGCCTTTTACCTGGGCTGCTGGCTTTGGCAGCAGGAATTGTGATGTCAGAACTCACCTGTAATCATTTATAATAGTCGAGTTCTGAGTCTTTTCCTTATAACCGACAACTGAGTGAGTCACTAGGTGCCAATTATTAAGAAATTAGTGACTGCTGTTTATACAGAGATGACACTATTCCATGTTTTATATTGTGATTAAATTACAACTGGATGTGAATTCATCTGGAGGTCAGGGACACAACACTTATATTTTTTTTATGTTAATGGAAAAGTTACTTAAGTGCACAAGGATTCAAGAAAAGTGATATATGTTCAAATTACTTTTAGCCAATTTGACACAGGCATCACATATATTTGTGCTAACATTTTGGTTATTATCTACAGATAGGGACACATTTGAGGTTCTTGTGTACTGATATGCAAAACCAGGGCCGGTTCTTGGATTTTTTGGGACCCTGGGCAAAGGGGTATGTGCGAGGCCCCTCATAAATGACATCTTCAGGGCTCCGAAAGCTGCTTTGTGCAGACTCTGCCTGGGCTGCAGCTCCCCTATCTGCCACCTACAAGCATCACTTTCACAGCTCATATCGGGTTGAAGTTGTGAGAATAGTTTGGGGTCTGAGAGTTTAAAACTGTGCAGACGGTAATGTGCTGACAATGGGTGTCCCGCAGTGTTTTTCAATGGGCAGCCAGGCAGGAGGCCTAATTGCAGGACAAAATGCGTCTCCTTGCAACTGGCACAAGATGTAGTGCCCCCCTCCCCTAGGCCTCCCCACACCATCCCTGAGAGGCTCAGGGAGGTGTCCCCCTCCTGTAAGCACAATTGCACACAGACACCTTTCTTCAGTGGGATTGGCAGGGGCACAAGAGATTTGGTGGTGTGTTGCACTGGTGAAGGCCCCATACTGGTAGGCTGAGTGCGAGGACCTGGGCAGCTGCCTGGGGCTGCCCACGCTGCCCATGCCTAGTGCCAGCCCTGTGTGAAACCTTTCGCAAAACTAATAGTGTTGCCTCCTTAAGATTATTGTCACTGACGAAGGTTGTTAGATGACTGGAAGTGTTTGGCCTGTATGAATTTTGCACAGGGTTCCAGTAGATGCTGGCTGGGCAGCAGCATGTCTTTGGACACAGTATATATCACACCGATGTGTACAAGGTATGAATATTATGACTATGAAGCTCAAGAAAGCCATAAACAGGATTCTGAAACCAACCCAATTTTCCCAGGAGAACCATTAATCTCCACCTAAAACAGCATCTACCCTATTCAATTTGCACTAGCGCTACTATTTTCTCAACCATAAATTGGAGCTGAATTTCTCACAAAAAACTACTTGTCAAACTATTTTCCTTACAAGATCCCGGGGTGAATAATACCATGATCAAAAAATGCAAATGCAGATGCGTTGTGGGCTTTGAAAACTCTCAATATTGAAGCATTGTTTTCTAAAATCCTATGGAGGTACAACTCATTTCCCTATGCTTCAAGGGTGAACCTTTCCTTCATGTCATTACTTGGTGACATGCCTCCCAAAACAAATATATCTAGCTATGGGTCTGTTTATATAAACAAGATGGCTGAAAGAATGACCCTTTGATGAACACCAGTGCTCTGAATGCGAGAGGAGGGGAATTTGAATACTGAGACAATTTGCATTCTTTTACAGATGACGGAGGTAAACCATTTAAAAATCATTTTGTGAATGCTCATTTCATACAATGCAGATAGGGGCTCTGTACTTTTTTTTCTACTTTACTTACACTCTTTCTGTTTCATTTTTAGTAATTAAAGGCCGTTTACCACATCTTAGACATGGCTGCAACTGCCAGACAAACTACATCAGGTCTGCACCACTCAAAAAGAACAAGGTGTTACATATAATTATAATCCAATAGGCTTTGAATTAGAAAAGTATCTTCTTTATTATTTTTGTTCTTAAAAAGCCACAGCCAACGCGTTTTGTCCTGTCGCGCAGGACTTCTTCAGGGCTGTAAGTGAGAATAACATATACAATACATTGAAATGTACATGACATACATCCCATAAATATCTATGCACAACAATGTGACATACAAGACCAAAGACAACACCATCCCTAACCACCACAATACTAACAATAAATATGAACACAATAATATATACATCAAACATTGAAGTAAACACCACACCCCAGAGGACTGACACATACATACCATATTAGATACCAATCAATACGATATGTCATAGTCTCAATCAGAATTTGAATAACCACAAATTGTTAGCATAAGACAAAGAAAATGAAGAAAATAAAACGGAAAAGGAAAGAGAAACAAAACATAATAATGAAATAGGAAAGGCAAGAAAAACAACTGAGAGAGTTGTTGCTAAAAAATAAATAATAAAGAGATATATATTTAAAAATATCCCATGATTTTTTATTCAAAATTTGAAAAGGACCAAAAATAAGGTCGTCTCTCAATATTCCAAAGCAACCCCCAAGAACATCCTCATCGTTTGAGCATGAAGGTAAGGGAAGCGTAAGGTGCACACCTATGCCATAAACCTGAAAGCTACCAGAAACATGTCCAGTAAACCAGTTAGTGTAATTCATGCCACAGTGTCAAAGAATAAAATCGTGAGATGGTGGTAACCTACAATTCACGGTTCGTAGTGGGCAAACGGAAGTCGGTAATTACCATGCAACAATAGCTCCACACCGTATTAATGGAAATCTGTATGGGAAAACGAAGCTTCCCATGAAGGACCAAAGTCATAGTGTAAACTAAAGGGAATACCATTTCCTAGAAAGGGTGTGTACCCTATATCCATCCTGAAATGTATTTTTCCTATCTCATCCGTTTTGAGAAATACATGTCCATGATTCGAGTCATATCATTCGTCCATCCAGATTCAATTGAAAAACAGAGAAAATAATAACAGCATCCATAGAATAACGTGATATGATAATCACGATAATATGAGCCAAGTGCTTTTTTAAGTTCAAATAGTTTTTATTGAAAAGTAAACAAGGTGTCTATACAAAATATACACTGTGAATCTTACATCAATACATTCCAAGTTTACTACATAGAAAGTTAAAGAATCGGACTATAAATACAAAGTTGAAACAGTAAAAAGCGAAAAAAGTGAGACATATATGCCTTCAAGGTTCACAAAAGAAACTTATGGAACCATTAGGGAAATCAAGGTGGTTTGAGAACTTCCTGTTGAGAAGGTTTTAGTAAAGAGCATCGTTTGGCACTAGCATCAATATATATTGTAACAGGCGACCACAAGTCAGCGCGTTTCGTAGCCATATAAGGAGGGTACACAAAGGCAGTATCTAACCTGTGGTTATGACAAATAGTATACCACCAGGCTTTATAGGAAATTTTCAAAAAGTCTTTCCAACTAATGGTAATTTGTTGGAAGGCAATCGCTAATAATAAATCAATAATTTTGACTTTAAGTGAAACATTGTACCAAATGGAAGAAAGACTACCTAAGAAAAGATGAATAAATGAAAAAGGAAATGTAGTGTCAAAGATTAACCCCTTCGACGCTCATGACGGAACGGTTCCGTCATGCACGTCGGTTGGGCTGTGCTCATGACGGAACCGTTCCGTCATGGCCCCGCCCGCGCACAGAATCTTCAGCGTGGCGCGGAAATCCGCGCCGCGCTGAAGAGGTTAAGTTAATTTGAGACCAGACTTGCTTCCAAAAATGGTGTACTTGCGAGCATGGAAATAACATATGAAATAGGTCAGCATTGGGGGAAGAGCAAGTCCAACATGTATCCGGAATGGTTGAAAATCTTTTACATAATTTAGCTGGCGTGAATAAAAGTCTTTTATAAACAAAGAATAATGTTTGCTTGGTATTTGCTGCTCTGGAGGATTCCCGTATTTTGGTCCATATGCCTTTCTAAAGTGAAAGTGGCCAGCATGTAGTGAAATCTCGTTCCCATGCCTCTTCAGTTTTTGTCTTTTGTCTATCAATGTCAATGCCTTGCAAGTGGCTGTAGATAATAGAGGCTTTGGGTGTGGTCAATAACAAGGAGTCGTGAAGAGGGTTCTGGATTAGGGAAGGTATCGTGTATAGTAGGAAAGTGGGAGTAAGTTTCCAACACAGTTTTTTTAAGTATGTTGTATTTATGGATAAAGGAGGCCGGTAGATTGAATACCTGCATGAGTGTAGCAAAAAGGAGGAATTCTGACTCTGAAAATAACTGATAGATCCATATTAAACCTTTGTTTCTCCAAGTCCTCCAATAAAAAGGTTTGTTTTGGATCAACAAATTTTTGTTATGCCAAATTGTTGAGTTAGAAAGGAGTCCTTAGTAACGTGAGTGGAGCGAGAAGGTAAATCGAGTAATTTGGAAACATGCTTTATTATGGGAGTTGATATGGATTGTGGTTTGCGTGAAAAAGAAAGATATTCACGAAACGAGTAAGGAGAATAAAAAAGACGTTCTGTTAAAGTCCAGAGAGGACAATCATCTGTAGAGTCAAGTAACCAAAGAGAGGCCTGACGCAACAAGAAAGCTTTCTGATAAGCCTGGAAGTCCGGAAAATTAACTCCGCCTTCTGATTTAGGGCAAATTAATTTTAGTAAGGATATTCACGATTTCTTATTACTCCACAAGAAGGAGGACAAAATAGAGTTGACTTTCTTAAATAATTTAGTTGGGATTGGGACCGGGATGTTAGAAATAGTGTATAAGACTATGGCCGATAACATCATCTTTATAGTGTCTAAGTCGCCCCACCAAGACAGATAAAGGGGATGCCATTTAGAGGTCTGTTCTGAAATCTTTTGAATACATTTATTCATACATAGTGCCACAGTTTCCGAAATTGAAGATGTAAAGTGTAGACCTAGATATTTAATATGATTTGGACTTCATTTAAAATGGGAAGCTTGAAATTCTGAACTGAAAGTATGTTTCGTAAAAGGCAAAATTTCACATTTATCATTATTTAATTTGTACCCGGATATGAGGGAGTAAGACTTCAACTCCGCTAAAAAAGCCGGAATTGATTCTTCTGGTCTGGACATGAAGAATAGAATATCGTCGGCATAGGCTGCAAGTTTGATATGAACATTTGATGCTTGAAAACCATAAATGCTTGGATTTTGACAGCTAAGTGCTTTTAAATTAAAAGCTGCACATAGTGTACCTGCAAAGAGCGATAAAGGGACCCAGTGAATACCAAATGACATGTCACCCCCTGTATAGAGGCAAACATATACATTCCTTAATGCATTGACAATCCGAAAAAGTGGAAACACGTATGTTCTTACGGCGTGATAAAATACTGCAAGCCCAAAATTATTATAATAATAAGATTTGTCATCGCAACGAAGACCTTAGCATTCCATATGAAGCAAACCCAAAATACGGGCGCTCCCCAGTTCCTACTCGGATGACCAAACTGTATCTAAAAACGTGGAACAATCCCACGAATCGACACATACACTCTCGTGGTATCTCCCTCTGATACGAGAACCCAAACAAAGTGTGGGATACATAGTGCAACAAAGACAATCCCAAACATCGAGTCACTGTCGGGGATGACTCCGCGCACGCCCCATAACTCCCAAACGAGAGTAACTAGACCCTTACCTGAGATTGGCCGTCCGGCCCGAAGTGACGTCCGACAAGAAACCCCTCTCGCCCGTAGTTAGCTCGCATTGCCGGTTCCCGGCATTTGTAAAACATGCATGTGTCATCAATGGCTGCAACTGCCCTTAACTCAGCGAAGAAGGGTTTATTCCTTTCTCTGGCTCTCGTATGACATGTGACATGCACAGAGCCTGCAAAGTGAAAGAAATAATCTCACAATTGGCAGCATTCCTGCATAATTACTAAGCGCTTCTTTTTAGGTCGAGTCTACCATACAGGGGGTTTCATCCTGGCCATTGGTTGGCTTTATTGTCATGCTTATTGGCTCGCTTTCTTTTGGTTGAGTGTCCTTGTTTCAGCCTGTCCATCTTGTGTTTGTCCCTCTCATGGAGAATACCCTCTTTACCACCCCTTTGATTGGCTGTTATCCTCTGCTCACTTTTAGGGAACTACTCTTTTCTTTTTGTTTAAGCACCCCATGAGAATGCATGTGTTTTCCAGCTGTCTTTGTCATGTGCTTGTCTCGCCCCTCCACATTGCTCTGGTGCCTGTGTGCTTCTTCCACCACCATGTTGCTCTTTCCCCAGTTACCCACACCTACCACGTTGCTTCCCTCTCACCCACCCGCTGTGTTGCTTCAGCCATACAACTAAAATAAGTGCTAGTGCAAAACATGTTATAAGAGCTCTTTGGCACTACATTTGTTATTTACTGATCCATCTTGAGTCAGTAAATTTAAAAAATTGGTCCTTTTGTAGGCGCACCAAGTGTGATGAACGCACGCATGCACCTACCAAATGATGTTGCACCACATCATCACATTTCTTTTTTTTAGCCATACTGGACGGCAGCTGCAATGCTGTGCAGAGTGGCTAAAAACATTGGCAAAACCAATAGAGTTTATAGGTGAGAGCTATTAGCTTTGTCAATGCTTGTTTCATCTTACACACAGGTCATGATGCAGCAATACTGATCCCCCATGACCTTGACTATTGATTTTCAACTTTAAATGACAGACATTGTCTTTAGAATTCAGTTACTATTTTGTTTATTTGTTGATTGTTTATTCTTGGTTTATTACAATTGTATGAGTATTAAAAACCTTCAGTGTTACCATAGAAAACAGGACAATAAAACAGAATATAAAATGAGCTTACTTTCTTCTAGCAATCAATACAATTATCAATGTAATCAATTAGCTGCAACATCACTGCATTCACCTTACAATTAATAGTCATTCTTGAAGTTCATTAGTGTCTATCAGGTTTGAAATAGAAACCTGACATGAATTTCCATATCTGGTTATTCTAGAACTGTAATCTGCAAAAAAAAATGCCCATTAGGTCTCCATTTTAAGATGACAACAATGACATTGTCTCATATCAAATGGAAAACTTGCCCACCTTCCTGGTCAGAATTTATTGATTGCGGAGAGAATCTATATTTTTGTATATTCTTCTCTTTTATTGACACATTATTCTTTTTTAATGCTAAAGTTTTTAATGTTATGCAGGTATTATCGTTCAACAATAAACAGGTAAATGCACAAATGTGTAGTTTCCTTTATTACTAATTGTGTTCCTTAGTCCGCCTTACATGCTGGCCACCAGATGCAGCAAACTCTCAGGCCATCGCTTCTCTGCCAGCCACAGGGTATGGTAAGATTCACTGATCTCTGTGACTTTGGCGAATGACAAAGCAGAAGTGGTGTTGAGCTGCAGGCCCCACATAAACACATCTTCATTATGAACACACTGGCAATTAAAAGGGTAAATGGCTGAACATTACACAGCAATAATCTATTCTGTCATCTTTTATATCGTAACGTTCACATATAAGCAAATCTCTCCTCGCAATTGACACTTGATCTGCTGGTCGTCGCAACCCTAGTTTCATCTTTGGCTTGGTGCTGGTAACCACACTGATCTCACCACGGCAACAGTGCTAAGGTCTGTCATGTGTCCCAGTTAGGCCTAGAGGAAAACACTGCCATTTTTACATGTACATGGGTTTCTTCCTAAAGTTACCTTCACTCTCACAAAATGACTTTTGCCAAACATTTGCAACCGTGACAGTGTGGATAAGTTTCTAGGAAACTATACTTGCTTACAAACCAACTTCACAAAAACACTATCATGATACCTTGACACATCATGCACAAGGTTAATACATACATTGTGCAAATGTGATTATTTGTTTCGTACATATGGAGACAGAGCTATCTATAACATATCAACAATGGCGGCCTGACCAAGATCTCGGCCCAAGGCAAGGATGCCTTTTCTTATAAATATACATCAGTTTCCGGGTATTGGCGGAGGAGTGCTTTGCTGTCATTGGTGAGGTCTCTACATGCTGATGCTTCAGCCCAGCAGCCAGCTGATATCTCTACAATGGGTGTCCGCCTCGTGACCACGGCGGGGTCCTACATTCTTTCCCTTCAGGTAACGGGGGTTGGATCACCCAGTACAGGGATTCTTGGAAGAACACATGTACATGCCCTAGACACTTAGGTTAGGGGAAACATAGTAGGAGTATGCCAGATTTCAATATTGCTTTATATGCTTACATATATACATTGTTTTAGCATGTTGGTGGAACTTTTAATTTTGTTCACTGTCCTAATACTTCTAATACCTCTCATTTGCTTCTGTCTATTAATCATTGCAGCACATATATTTTACACTAGAATCATGTTGGCTCAATAAATATTGAAGACACCCCAGTGTGTATTTTTTGTATGTTTCTCTGAGAGAAAGAGAGCACGAGGGACCGAGCAAAAAGGTTCTAAATCATTAAAACGATTCCTGGGGGATCAGGGTTATCATTATCAGTGGTTGCCAGAACCATTTGCTACCCGCCTAGGGTTAGGGGTTTTATGGTGGCACTGTGAGCTAGCTGGTCTATAAGATGACATATCCCAAGGGGGTGCATTGAATCAGTTTGGCACCATCCCAATGGTTATGCTGTTCACAAACGTGTAGTTCCTACCGTAGAGTGGAAACTACATGACAGGTCTTGACATTAATCATAGGAAGGGAAACAAACATGATTTAAATGCAGTTACACCAAACAGGAACAAATACCTAAATTCTTCAGCATTTGCCAAATGGAGGCTTGACTAGTCTGTGCCAAGTTGGGGTGAACCATACAACAGCACCTTCAAGACATGACCAGAGGGCACAGTGCATCTCCTGGGGGCTGGAGAGAGTCACCGGAAAGCTCAACGCTCAGCTTAGTGCAGGGGTCTTCTAAACATTTCTAAAACTGCCCACCCAGTTCAAGCTATTATATACTAAATCTGGCATTAGCCTGCTTAGTAGGCGCCTTGTGCTTTTTGCTCACTTCCTGTGAGATAGTTGGTAGAAACCCTCGCCCATTTAACTGAACTCTGTCATCTTTAAGTTTTCAAACAAAGTCTTGCTCCAACCCGGGTGCTTTCATTGTGGGTTTCCAGGATTCTGAGGGGAGTATTCCAACTTGAAATTTAATATCACTAATTACAAGGCTTACAAGAATGTGTGGCGCTGGAAGTAGTTTGAAAAAGACACACAATTGATGGACGGAATGCAGAACAAATCAAAACATTCACCCCCAGTCAAGAGATCTGGGTTAAATCCATCATTCTTTTGCTCACCATGCCACCCCAGTTTAGACCTGGCCATATGCAAATCAGTCTTGACCCTGTGCCTCATGGGAATAGTCCAGCCCGAACTGCCAAGCCAGGTCCTCCCTGGACCAGAACCAAGCATCCTAGGACTGGGTTCGGGGTTTCACCCCTCTTCAGCCAGGATAGCTTGATTCCAGTGGCACAGTGAGCCCAGGACTCACGTCTGAGCATACCTGGCGCACTTAGAGAGAGAAAGCAAAAGACACACAATTGATGGACGGAATGCAGAACAAATCAAAACATTCACCCCCAGTCAAGAGATCTGGGTTAAATCCATCATTCTTTTGCTTTTTTGCACTTAGAGCGAGAAAGCAAAAGACACACAATTGATGGACGGAATGCAAAACATTCACCCCAATCAAGAGATCTGGGTTAAATCCATCATTCTTTTGCTGGGTTCAAACTGGAATGGCATGGTGAGCAAAAAAACGATGGATTTAGGCCCAGATCTCTGTACTGGGGTGAATGTATGACATTGTTCTGCATTCTGTCCATCAACTGTTGTTTTTGCGGAAGTAGTTTGAAGCAGTAACACAGCGACCACGAGGACTAACCATAATCTATTCTAAAGCAAAGCTGCTGACAATCAGTCTCACTGTAAAGAGGAGAGTCGTGACTGGTGATTAATGGGGAAGCCAATGGCATAATAATACAGTGAAGGGTAGGAGAGGCTTACAATGAACAGTGTGTTCCCTTCTGAAGCATACAGCTGTCTTAACAGCAGATGTACAGATGGGTTTTGCCATCATGCCATCCTCTGTCATCCTGCTCTTTTAGGACTGTTCTGAAACACCATGTTCTCGTGAGCCTATCCTGTCAGACTATAACCTGCAGGGGCTTCTCTTGTCCTCATTAGGGTGGCCTGTGGCACCTTCCCTCTTGGGTTTAATCGATGATATGTTGTCCCCATAGCACTGCCCTCTAATAATTGCCTGTCCTCAATGCGCTGTCTTGTTAGATCCTGGCCTCCAGGATTTATACCTTGTCCTCATGGGATTGCCTGTTCTTTTGAGCCTACGCTGTGATATGTTCTCACAAATCTGTTGTGTGACACCCTGTGCACAGGGGGCTGTCCCCCAGACCATGTCATGATCGGATACTCTTGTTAAATATGGTCTTAATGTAGTTGCTACACGCATGGTGCTAAATGTGCCATCTTGTCCACTTGGAGCTGCCCTGTCCTGCCCTCTCCTCATGAAAGAAGGCTATGATCCACTCATGGTGCTGGCCTTTGCATCCCCTGTCCTCATGGCCTAGTTATGTGGTGTTCTTGCCTCTTGGTACGATCATGTGTCATCCTGTCCCTATCTGGCTGTCCCATCATCTATATACATAACCGCATTGGCTGGAGTAGTTCCTCTTTAGGGGAAAATTAAGCCCTGAGTTTAGTATAATCTTGGACCCGGCCAAAGGGATTCAAGGGGATCCGAGTGATCAGATCTTAGTGCCCTCACACACCCGATAGTGTGTCGCTACATCATAGGGTGCTCTTTGTCAGGCCGGCGCTACAATGCTTGACGGGCCTGGGGTCTCTTAATCGGAGATCTTTTGATCCGTAATGCCGTTCAGATGAGTGCAACTGAGGGATTATCAAAAGACTAGGATGGTGACAAAAGTGAGAATCAAGAGTAAAAGAGTCTAAGGGAACCAAGGAGAAATGTATGGGGTAGTGGTCCCTTGACCCAGGAAAAACGATGGGGTTATTCTCAGGGCCGGACTGAGAGCCAAAAGCAGCCCCCTACCTGCATAGTCCGTCTCAGGCAGCTCCGTTCGGCTGTACTGAGGCTTATATTTTCATTGCACTGCACTGCTGGCCTACAGTGAGAGCGGCTCCTTAAGTAAAAATCGCCCCCCTGGCCTCCAGCCTACCGGGGAAACGCCCGATACCCAGTATGGCTAGTCCGGCCCTGGTTATTCTAAGGTCACACTGTACCCTGATAGCTAAAATGGGAGAGATAAGGTGGGGTCGACATGTTTCACGTCTATGTTGCCAGGAGGGTCAATCGGCAATTCATCAGGACCTAGATCAAATCACTCCTACCCTGTATAAGTCTGTGGGCCCAACTAAAGGTCATGGGAACCCACTAGAGCAACGCATCTGCACCTAAATCAATGCAGTGGGGCTGATTTCACCCGACAATCTCGATAGAAATACACCTTGGGTAGGGCAGAGGTCTCCAATACACTGAGGGAGAAAGTGAATTTCGCGGAGAGTATCCCCGGACCTACCCTCCTCTGCCAGCCTGCAGGCCATCTATATACTCATACGGCTGACCTTTGACACCCTGCCCTCGAGTCTCTCTCCTTTCACACCTTATCTTCATTGGGCTCCTGGGGAAAGCTGTGAAATTCTGTGCTCAGATGACTTTCCTGTGGCATGCTCTCCATATGAAGCGGCCACTCGAAAATCTGTCCTCATCAGGGTGTAGCTTTCATTGGTGCAGCAGGTAAAGTAGCACCGGGGCCCAGTGGCTTGAGGGGCCCACCAAATCCTGAGTATTGCTGTGCTTTACAATCCAAACAACAGCCAGAGGGCCTATTTCCTTCCTTCCGCTCGAGCCCATTACATACTAGTTACGCCACTGGTCCTCCTAGGACTCCCCTTTGACATTTTGTCCTCATGAGTCTGCCCCGCGGTGACCTGTCCTCAGAGGCAGTCACGTGACACCGTGAAGCTCCCCTCAGCCCATGTCCTGACTTGTGACACCTTTGCTCGTGGGTGCAGCCACTATCTTGCAATTGAGTGCAGTGTGAAGCAGGTGTTCGGATAGTAGGTGGGCTTTCCGTGATGTTTTGTGGTATTGTTGCTATTTCAGTAGATATTACGATGACTCATTTGCCACGTAGGGCGGGGGCTGCTTTCTGGGGCTGACCTGGTGCACTTATCCAGGGCTTGTGTGGAGAAGCTATGAACTGCGAGTAACAGGTTGTATATTAATGTGATGGTGGCAATCTGCGCAGTCACTGTCAGGTAAGGGATTGACAGCGTACAATAAAAACAAGCAGTGCTACAAGTTGAACAACGACTATATATAGTTATTTATTTATTGATTGATAAAGTGTACGGTGGCCCGGAGAACATCATTGCGAAACGAAGCATTTCATATTGGGGTCAACAACTCCGGCGGAGTGATGTGCCAACTTGTAATGTTTTGTACAATATGCGTGGCTCTCTGCAGAGATCAGAGCTGAGCGCTTGGCAGGCAGTCAGTTCTTGGCGTGTTGTTTTGTGTTCCTTGCGCTTCTGTTTATTAATGGAACGTTTCCCTGGCCAAGGTCCCTGCCGGCTGATACGGTGTCCTATTCCGGGCCTGAGAAGGGGGCACCTGTTTATTGACTAGTGTTATTCCTCATTCTGAGGCTGAGGGAGAGCTGGCCCGGTGCCGGGGAGACCAGTACTAGCGTCAGAGGTAAACCTGGAGCTAGAGACGGCAGGTACAACTAGAGCTGACAACCAGGGACAGCAGGTCTGATACAAGGGAGAGGAGAGCTCAGGCAGAAGAGAATTCAGCAAGACAGCAGATGTACGACCAGTAGGCGCTTGATGTTGCAAGAGAGCGATGTGCGTGGCGATTGGCGGGAGAAGGGCTCTGATTTTCGGTAATTTTAAATTTAGCGAGTCAGCCAACTTGCGAGTTTTGCACGGTGTAAGTAATTTTTGCATGGCCATGGGGGGGCCACCCCCAGAGTTCTCCGAACCCAGGAGAGTGCAAATGAGTACCCAGTCGCATGCAAAATACAAGTACTTTACCAGATAAAAAAGCAGAAAAAGCATGTGACTAGTGAGTCAAAAAGAAAGTGGCATAAAAAACGAAGTTTGCAACCACACACTGTAGGCTTTTTAAAATCGCAGGTCACATACAACTACCGAGTTTCACAAAAGGGTAAAAAAAAGACAAGCATTGGCATAGCCAATAGGTCTCGCTTTTGGGACCTTATAAGTATTTAGTTATGCAGCACAATATCCTTGGTGCAATAACATCAACTGTTGCATGGCTAAAAACTTATAAGGTCCCAAAAGCGAGACCTATTGGCTATGCCAATGCTTGTTTAATCCTGTTACCATCGTAAACTGCTTTGTTACGAACTTTAAGACACATCTTCTAAATCTGTTAGGTCTAAAAAGTACCCGTGCTCTCCGTCTAGCAAAGAAAAGCAAAGTAGTTAAGGAAAATCTCTCGCTGTTCTTAATTCTGATCTAAAATACAAGGATTGGTATAAAATATTTTTATCTGGTAAAGAGGAAAGCTGCGCGTGGGCAGACTCCTTCAGCTGCAGAAAGGAAGACGAGCGAAATGGGAAGTCTGGCATGAAACTACAGTGGATGGAATCACTGGAGGAAGTCTGAAAATGTATATTTAGTGTCAGGCGAAACTGCAGTATGGGCAGAAGTATGCTAGGGATGCTCTTTCAATCAATCATCATTTTTGTTTTGTTTATCCTTCTTCCCCTGTTGTTCCGTTTGATGCAGAATTTCAAGATGCTCACTTCAGTCGTGATGCTAATACACCCAGTGTAGGCGAAGCAGATGCGTTTCTCAGCCATGATTCATCTTCTCTGTGCAGTTCTTTGATATAATATACCCAGAGGAGACCTGCTTTCTTAGAAAGGCTGCTGGGCCTCATATCCCAGTGCCAGTTAACTGAATTGCTGGCTCCTGAGGACTTTGAAACCCAACATCTATGTATTTCCATATGTGTCACAGAGTTTCTTAGTTCAGTTTGGACACCAAATATTATAATATGTCATGGTTGCAAGAGGAACAGTTTCTTTTTGCTGAATGTCTTCCATTTTTGACATTGGTAGGATTAAAGGAATGTCGTAAATGAGTTTAAGTAATTTCGGTGGAACCACTACACTAGCAGGCCACTGGAATTATGCAATTCTGCAACTTTTGCTTCTCAGCATAATTATGGTTTTGCCACATAATACATCATGTCCTGCTTAATCTGCTGATTTAAAAAAGAAAAAAAATTCTTTCTGAAACGTGTCTGAAGTTCCTAAAAATAAAGGGACGTGTTGCTGCGCAGTGGACGTCCCTTGCAAGGTCCTCTGGTTAACTTTTTAGTTGCTTAGAGCTGTATTTGGGTGTCAGACCGATACCGATGAGGGGAAAACTTTGTCCAGACTGTTAATGTGTAAAAAAGACAAAATCATGAAGTAATACTGTAGCAAACTTTGCTGCATAATGTCGCATAATTTTCATTTTCTGACTGCATTTGTTAGGCAAACATGCAGCATAATTTTGCCCTCTCTGGCCGCACAGGACAGACACAAGATAGGAATTCAACCCCTGCGTGTGTGTAGCTAAGCCTTGTCGCAATGATGGGAATGCTGTAACTGTGTCTATGCCTAGAGGAGGCAGTAGGTCCTGGTTTGCCATTAAAATCTATTTTTCCATGTCAGCGTTCCTGGTTGTCGGCTGGAGATAGAACAGGACATTTACTTGTTAATCTTGAGCAGAGTTTTAAACAAGCATTGGCCGCGTGCGCGCCTCGCGCTCAAAGTAAAACATTTTTTCAAAAACAAGCTGCGAGACGCGCTCTGTGGTGGGGAGGGGAAGGGGCATTGAAGCGAGGCACGCGCGCTTGGCCGAGCGAGAGGAATGCCATATGGCGCCTCTGCTCATGCCTGTGCACGTGAACGCACGCAGAATGCCAGCCAAAAGTGCGGTCGCACTTTTAAAAGCCCTGTTTACTAAATGTCTCGCCGAGCAGCGCATGCGCTGGCTAAGGCGACACCTAAAAAACAAGCATGTTCAATGCAATCGGTCTCGCCTTTGGGACTTTATATGTATTTAGCTATGCAGCACATTAGCCTGGGTACTGAAACATTTACTGTTCTTTAACATGGAGGGAAAGTAAGCACCAAACTGCGTGACACACCAGGTATGGGAACACATGGAGAGAGATATTGCCTTTCAATGGTAAATGGTTTAGTCCAAAGCACTGTTTTTAATATAAAATCAGGGCCTTTGGCGGTCTTATCACTGAAAATACAAGATTTGAAAAAAATATTATTGTCTACAGTTGCCAATTTCTATGGACTGGAATCTAAAGAATGCTAAAGTGATTCTGGTATTTTACTGACCTCTGCTGGTCGTTTTCTATCAAGAAGGTTAAATAGAGGCAGTTGCCAGAAAAATAGAAAAAAGAAAGTCCCTCAGCAGAACGCATTTCTGGTATTTTACTGACATCTGTTGGTCGTTTTCTATCAAGACAGTTAAATAGAGGCAGTTGAACAGAAAAAAGTCCCTTAGCGGATCAGACACGTCCTAGGGTTGATCTCCACAGCCCACAAAGTACAAACACATATAAGTAAATTCTAAAGTATATACTAACGTATATACAAGAGGTCTCGAATGCTCGACCTAAAAACAAGGAACATGTAAGACAGAGAGATAGGGTTGGGTGCAAAGAGGATGAGCTGATGTCAGGGATTGAATGGGCGGAGGGCTGGGCCACAGGCCTGGCCCAGTGCCCAACCTCAGCTGCGAGGGAGGGAGTGCGTTGAAAGAAAGCTCTGCTCCCAACCTCTCATCCGAAGGTCTTGTGCAACTGGTTGTTTTGATGGCAGGGATTGGGCAGAGGGCCTAGCCACAGACTTTCCGCTCAGCTCCTACTGTGCATGGACAAAGGCTGTGCACTATATGGTTTGGGCTTGAAGAATATCATAAAAAATGAAATTCATTGAAACAGAACACAGTTTTAAACTAAATATTGGTTCTGATTCAAATGCAAAAAAACACTCAAATCCACCAGTTATGGTTACAAATGTACAGAGCACATGCCGTAATTTGCGTATACTGCCTACGCAAAACACAAATTTTCAAAAAGTACAGAAACAAAAAAAAGAGCAAACAGGAGAACGACATGGTGGGTGGCACAAGTTAGGGCATGTGTTGTATGTTTTAGTATTCATAACTGACGAACTTCATTGGCTTATTGCATTTGAGCCAGTTTTTATCTGTGTTTTTTCCGGTGAATGGGTTGCCTCATTTCCATTCTCGTTCACACATTTGATGAGAGGATCATATGCGCTTTCCATTTGCTGACATTTAGGTGCATATCGACAAAGTAAACTTATAAATGAGTTAATCTACCTGTGTGAGTTTACTTTTAACTTTTGAGTAACTTTACTACTTTAGGCTATTCGCCATTTACAAGTGTGAAGTTAACCAAAAGACTTATGAGGGGATGTGGAGCCAAATTTAAGAGCGTTAAATTGATACAGCTAAAAGGAACAGTAGTAAGTTCAGCAGCACACATGCCCAAACACTTATACTGCAACACCATCCCATGGGAAATAATGGAGGCAGGGACTTGAAACCCATAGAAGATATTACATTTTAAAAATATATATAGCGACTTTTTAAAAGTATGTATAAATTAAATTGAATGTTAATAAATATATATTTTCTTAAAGAATAAACATTATTTACATATAAAATATTTGAATTACTTTTTTAAATGTAAAACTAAATGTAACTGTAATTTTTTAAAACAAAATATATTTTTCAATCAATTCTATATGTAACTTTCTATACATAATAAGTATATACAAACATTTTACTTTAGGTTTGATTTTTTATATAAATCTTTAAAAATCATTTTTTATTTCATTTTACATATTTACATTAAATATTTAATTCAAAATTACTTTTATAGTGAATTAGCATTTTTAAATTTAGTACCACATTTAAAATAAATATAAAAATAACTTACATTAAAATTTAACATGAAAGTATTTTTACTCATTTTTTTCAAGTTTAATAAACATTTTTACTTTTTCCTACACTTTAGCGTAGGGTCGTACTACAAAATGCAGTTTGTGAATGGGCCCCTAAAAGCTTACAATTGCACTTCCACTTACTTGTTTTGTTATGTCCAGTTTATTTATCTTCAGCCCGTTGGAGGATAGGTATTTTTAGATTAAAAATAACCATTTCTGTTCATAAATTAAATTTGATGTGCAAAAGTATTTGGATGGATATTTGAACAAAGCAAATATACTTCAATCTTCATTGAACATTGTCGTGTCCCAGAAAAGCTGCACGTGGCGGGCCTATGAAATGATGACTTGTGCTCACACTGCCAAAAGAGAATTCTTGCAAGATGTTGTTTTTCTGAGTATATCTAGGATACTATTGTAACAAGATTTTAAACATCATTTTGATAATTCTAACAGTCAAAAATATAACAAGCTGGGAGGTTACTCAACCACAATAAGTAGTCAATGGTGAAACATAATATGCTAATACCACAACACTGAAAATAAGATTTCAGACAACGCAACAGAAGCATCACTTAAATACATAGGGATACTAGTCAATTTCCTAAACAAGATATCCAGATCAACCGGGACAAAAGAGAAAATCACTGTATCAATAAAGTGTGAAGCCACCCTAATGCGTAATAAGCACTGGCAAATCCAAACGGTGTAGCATTTTGTTAGTGAAGTGTTTGGCAATTATTGAGAAGCTATGTATGCATTGGCCATAGCTATCCTAGAGCGAAAACCCCATAGTGAAGTAAGATCTTGGTTTACAACAGTCTTGGAAACTAACCGTAATACTCTTTTTCTGAACTGACCTCATTAGCAAAGTTAAGCAGTACCCTTAAAGAAGAGTGTTATGAAAAAATGCTAGAAGATTACATTTATGTTTTAAGTGGTGAATGTAATAGGCATGCACAGGAAAATATTGTATAGTAGATAGTTTTGACAAATGGCTAGTAGTTTTATATCATCGTGAAAAAAACTCCTCTGTGCACATTTCTTTGTGAACAAAAACGCTGTAAATACAGCACCATGTTTTCAATACTGCAAGGTAATTAGTGAATAACACTGTAATTTTATGGCAGGGCTAAAGCATCCAAATGGCAAGCATTTCCTAAACAAAAAAGCAAAAAATTGGCAAATTAAAAGGCCATTACGTCCACAAGGTAAATACATCATAGAACACTGGCTGTCAATGAAAAGCAAGATGGCATGTTACACATGTAGTCTAACAAAAGGCCTACTGGATCCAATCGCCGAAGATTTGTAGGAACATAAATAGGATAATTAAAATATCTTTGAAATGCCATGGGCCTGATGGACAATTTCAAACTAGGAAAAATACATGAAAGTAGTGGCGAATGGATAGTGCTCTAAAGCCCACTCTCTGTACTATTCCTTATTGTACCTTTTAAAGAATTGATAAGAGCCAGCTGTTGTTAGACATAAAAAATAGTCCTACCACCATATGCAACCTCTAAACTTTATTATGTATCCTTTTTGGGCAGTACTCTTTATAACCGCTATGTATGCAGTGTATGTGTGTTCTCTCCACTTAATATTGGTCTGCCAACATTCCTCCTTCCACTCTTGCCCTCTCGATTTTTCTCTCCATCACTTACTGAGCCACCCCAGACTCTTGCCCACTACAGATTCGCCCCATTCTAGTACTCTATCTTAAACTGAATAATGACACTGCTGTGCCTATTTACCACCATTCCACCTCACCCTTCTCTTGAAGACATCCCGAGTTGTGCTTATATTCCATATAGCTTGTGTTATTGTTACAAAAAGATCAGTACAAATATTTTATATTATAAAAAGTTTTATAATGTATGAATATTCTAGAAATAGTTAATTAGCTATAAAAATTTAAACTATATCAATATAGAACCAGAAATCGTGTAGACAAAAATGTAGTGTACTATGGATTGTACATACAAATGCAAAGAAAGCACATTTTTTAAGTTCCTAATTCCTACTTTAAAAAACTGTGCAAACCTTTCAAACCACAACCACATTCTACTAATTTATGTGTAGTTTACAGTTTTATAAATCGGAAAAACATGTAAACTTAATTATGGCAGGAAACTGAAGCCTCATACACCTAAATAAATGTGATGTTTTTATCTTCTCTGCACTCACTAATTGATCTTCCAATTCTTTTTAGCTTTTATGAGGAAACGTCTGAACTCCCCTCCTGGCTCCGTGTAACTCCTGTATCACCACCAACATCCTCCACCACTTGGCCTCTGCCTTCTTTTCTGCAGTGTTGCCAAGTGGATTTCCTTCTCAATCTCTTTCTCTGCAAACATCTATTTTCGAAATACCATTCACAAATCTCTTTGTCCCTTCTGTATTTTGGTTAGCTTCCGTAAATATTTTGCAATCCATTATTCATATTCCGCGCACTTAAAAATTTTACGTTTTTGTTCAACTTCCACAATTGCCTACAGTGTATCTAATAAAAGTTTGATTTGTACCCTATTATTCTTTAAAGATTGCAACTTTTCCCAAACAACGTTTCTGTACTACAACTTCTTTGCCACTACTTTCTTAAATGAAAGGCGTATACATTTTTTCAAGATTCACTTTGGTATATTTTCAGAGAAACTCAGGGTTATTTCCTTTTCCATGATTGTTTGGGAGCACTGGTGGCTGTTTTCACTATCCACAAACTCCAGTCCAGCTTAATCAGGCTCTTGCCTCACATGCTCTTTACCTTTTTTCTGGCCCTCCCATCAGTGTGCCATGGGCTCACCTGGGCCCACCTTCTCTTTAATGGACCAAGGGGGGCCAAGATGTGGCTTACTTATCCGGCCCCACCTCATGGTTGCTTCCTTCTTACTTTACCTCCTCGTCACTCCTGGTCAATTTGCAGGAATTATTGGACTTGACTGTTATTGATTTAGGATGGATTGGGATGAAACTTTGATAAGTATTCCTGATGCACTGGCCACATGCAAGGATGGATGAGGTACGCTTTCTGGGATTAAATTGAAGTCAATTCCACGAACAATATATAAAAAAATTATTACTAACTATATTTTGTACATTAAAACACTTCCAGAGGAATTACTTAATCCAGAGTTGTCACATGGAACCCATTCAACATGGGTACAACTGCAACTTTAAAGGAAAAAAGAAAAACAACTGAAAAGGAGCCCTTTTTAGTAAAGAATCCAAAATATATGTTCAAGGAACTGTTGTTGTCGTTCATGCTGCAAGGCACACAATTTTGAAGCCCTACTTTAACTTAAGCATTCAAAGGACATTGTAACATGAGTTTAATTAGGGACACAATGCCTAACCTAGTTTTTCTTCGGAATTTATGTCAGGATTAATTAAATGGTGATGATCAAATGATAACGATCTGCCGCCTGATTTGTTGCAGCACCTACCAAGCTGTTTGGTCCTGCACTGGGGAGCTAAAGATTGACCCGGTACGCAGCTTCACTGCAGGTCACTGTTTATCCACACCATTGCCCCAGAGTTTCTTTGCTGGCACTCACAGATTCTAGCTTTTCCCTCAGGAGGGCTTGGAGAAGGTCGCAATTCGGACATAGGGATATAAATGTCACGCACAAACAGTGATCTTCAAAATAACAACTTTATCTTCCCTAATGTTGTTCAGCATTACCAATATATTTACAAGTACTGAACCATTAATACTTTCTTGTTTTATTGTCTGTAACAAATGATATACAAAGTTTCATATATGTACTTCGGTGCTAATTTAGCTACTCCAAAATATGATAGGGCTGATTACAATAGCGGGGAGACCGCCACAGACAGGCTGTCGGTGGTGATCTCCCCGCCATCGTAACAAACTTTACCCCCACCATATTATGAAGATGGGTGGACGTGTGGCAGTCGTAAAGACCAATCACCATGCATCCGACAGGCTCTTTGAGCCCACCAGTGCGGCGGAGGTGTTCATAGTCCCTACAATGCTGGTGGTGCCTACCAGGCACCGCCGTAGGGATTCCGATGTCCCTTTCTGCCAGCCTCATGGTGGGTTAACCACCATGAAAAGGCTGGTGGAAAGGGACATTGGGGGCCCGTAGCAGGCCCCACTTCCTCTCTGGCCCTTGGTTGTGGGTGTTGGGGGGCACCTATGGTGCCCCCCTACATATCCCTGTACCATGTGGGAGGCACTACATGGTGCATTCTACATAGTGCAGGGATATGTAACATGTCCCCCTTTTACATGGGAGTGGGTACTGCAGCCAGCAGGACCCGCTGCAAAGTAAAATATAGGCAATGCGACTGCCGTGGTGGCGGTCGCATTGTAATGCCTATGATGGGACCTCCAACAGCATGTTGTGTGGGCCCAATCCCCGATACGATGGCGGACGTACTGAAGTCCGCCGCCATCGTAATCAGCCTCAATGTGTCAGCAGTTAGACACGTGTACAAGATTGTCAACCACTTACTTGTCTGTGTTCCGCAGTTGATCACATGGTAATTCTAGTAATACACAATTTATACAATTTATTCCATACACAATGTAGGACTCACCACGATGTTCAAGCAATTGCTAATTGAAGTCTTTAGGATTTTTAATGAAACTACTGTGACATTTTTGCAGTAAATAACATCTCACTCTGATTCCCTATGTTATTTATGGCCTTTGGGCTAAGTGGTATTGATGTAGTTTTAGCATAATTTTTTCATCATTATGTTTTCTTGTATGATTCAGCAATTCGTGGAAAAACCTTCAGTGTAGCTACAAAACATATTTTTACAGTCAATTCTAAGTTTCAAGAACTATATTTTTCAATATATATTGTGGTACTCACTATATACAATCTCAATGTAAAGATTGCATCATTATTATAATCATATGTAGATTATCGTGATTTTACTAAATGTTACATTACACCCTTCTGTATAAATACAGTTATGTTGTTTACAATGGACACATGTTTAGCCTTTAAACAGCAATAGCTCAGTAGGGCTTTCTCAAGGCTTAACATGCTTTGAATCATTCTAGAAATGACTCCCTCGTAACCATTACCACTGTATGTCATCCACAATTACTTGATGTAAATCTCTCATAACATCCATATACCTGTTAAAAAAACATGATATTTCTCAGGACACACTTGCTTATTGGTGTTATTACAGTGACTCAATTATAGTCTAAGATTGTGTTTAAATGTTAAATTCTCACACTAGTCACAGTGTCCCCCAAACAATTTTGTGCCTCTGAGTGGGCAGGTTTTTAACAAAAAACCTGGAATTTCTGTAGAAAGTAATGCACCTCTATTGACATAGATTGACCATCTCACCCCAGGCCATTATGGACACTATCTGGTCTCTTACAAATAATTGACTTCTGCTAAGTTAGTCTAATTAGTTAAATTAAAGAACAAGAGGGCAACCCACAGAATTAATTAGGCGATAACACATATTTAGATAACAGGAAACAGTGTCTGTAGCCACCAGGAGGAAGGTGGTAATTGTAGTGCAGGGGACTGATAATGGACCTTGGCACCGTGTGCACAGTTTTCCCTCATCTCAACTTTTTTCCTCCTGTATGTCTCTCCTTGCCCATGAAATTCTTAGTGTGGATTGCTGCTCTGCTAGCACCTATCACGACAAGAGCTGACAGAAGTGATTTTGTACAGTGATCCAGGTTGGTTCAATTTCAAACTTTAAGGCTTTGTACTGCTGGAGTGGCAAACCATTGAGGTGCTTGGTTTGTGAATAATGCCATATACACCACAGTCAGGCAGTCAAGAAAAAGAGCAGGAGAAAGGACTATAAGCTCAAATAAACTTTTTTCTATCCTCCCCTGACTAACTGTGGTGTCAGGAATTGTTGAATGCATATGTGATGCAATGAGAATCCCTAATCTCTACTCTAAGGAATTATACACAAAATGTCTTACTCACATCAGTTTCCAGGGTGCAGAGTAAGCATACAGATAAACAGCAGAGATTGTTTGACCATTCATTATATATGGTCTCCTTCCCAGCTTTGGATATGTCACAATTTCTTGAAACACTTAGGGCCTGATTATGAGTACGGGGTACCATGACCGCCCTACCCGTGCTGATGGTTTGACTGCCGGCTCCTCCAACCGCCTGATTACAACCATGGCAGTTGGACTGCCACAAGACTGCTGCCACCGCTAGGATCTTGGATCCCATGGTGTAGGCAGTGGGGAAAGCGACAGGGAATGGAGGCAGTGCCGATGCCGGCACCGCCGTGCTAATCATGACCTGCCTTTCCACTGATCTTTTCATGGCGGGGACCCTGCCATGAAAAGGTAGACGGACAGGCAGGGATGGAGCACCAAACACGGCCCGAGCATTTTAGCCCATTGGGCATTGTGGCTGGGGATATGTTGTGCCCCTATATGCCTGCACTGTAGTGCGTGCACTGTGTGCCATGCACGACATGGTGCATGGCCACAGTGCATGCACAACAGTACAGGCAATGCAATGTGCTGGCATTGCCTTAAGGCTCTCTCTGAGCCGAAGAATGCCTCTGCTGCATGACCGCCTTCGGTACACCGTCAGCCGGGCAGTAAATTGCAATTGCGGTAGTTGGGATGCCAACGGCTTGATTCAGGGTGACGAGGTGGCTCATTCTCACACACACTACAAAAGAGGATAATTGTATATTCACAAGTGTTCGTTCATTCTGACTCCCTTTGGAACTATAGTGCAACTGAGACCTGAAGCCACATCTAGGGGAAAGGGGAAAATATGAACCTGCTGTCCGAGACTTATGAAAGGGCAGTACTAGGGTGTTATTAATTGTAAAGCTATGCAAAATATTGATAAAGAAGGGTTACATAGAGTGTTTCTGAAAAAATTGTCGACTAATAAGTAAAAAGATATATTTGGCAAGAGATTAGTTAGATTTAACAGCGTAAGTACATTTCAAAATAAAAAAGGTAATATCAAAGAAACTTGAAGAAGAAAATTGACCTGTGAAAGGATCCTAAATAAACATGGCCTTGCAATTTCAGACATACACTTATCAGAAATTGAACCATCTTTTGTCTATGAGTCAAATTTTTACATCTCAGGCGATTGCAAATACCTTACCACAGCTCACTATTAGGGAAGAGGATAAACCACCTTGTATATTCTGTAGGTTGATTCATGAGTGCAGCTTCAATTTTGGTGAACGCAAAAGCAGGCCTAAAAAATAAGTCTCAGTGGAAGCAGTAATTGGTGACATAGTAAAGTGAGAACATAACTGGGCATAGAAGAATCAGTGGAGCAACGTTAGAAACAGTGGCACCCCATAGTTTGCAAATATATATAATTATACAATTCCAAGGTCTGGCAGTGTGGAATACCAATGTTTCAGGCCATTGGTCGAAAAGTGTACAAGGTCTTGCTCACAAATTGTTCTGTTCCATGCAGGTATTGTGTCAACATATGTGGCTGAAGTAGCTTAGACCTATCAACTGTGTAAGAGATGGGTACAGAATTGGTAGGATCCAGGAAATGAAATAGGGTGAAAGAATTTGCACTTAAAGTGAATTATAGTATCAATAAATTAACAAACGTCTAGCAAGGCATGAAGAGACTTCAATATAGCGTGGTTGCTTCAAGAATATGCACATACAGTCATCCTTACAAGTGCTTTTTGTTTACTCCTGTACAAATTGCCTTCTAAGCAAAGCTGGTTCCACTTGTTGCAACAGAACCCTCCGTTTGAGGCATGGAGGACATTTTATAGATAGGGGTCCTTGGGACATCTGTTTCTGCCACTTGACATGAACTCTATCTGGAAAATATGATGCTCTATTTAAAATATATGTATATCATTTTTGGGTAAAATTTGTGTGCTGGCATATTTAAGTGATTTGAAAAATATGATAACTAAAATATCGATTTAGAATTTGAGCTTTATTGAAATACCAAATCTGAGAGAAACAACTGCATTTTCATAATGCAATTATTTTGTAAAATCATGATAAAGAACAGAGGAGCTGTGGGAGAAAGGCATCCTAAGGCTTTCCCAGGTGCCCGGGGCTAGGTATTGTTGTATTGGTATCTTCTTGGGATACTGCCCACCATTCAACATGCATGGGGCAAGAGCAGGCTAACAGGAGTCAGCCTACCGCCTAAACAATGCATGTTTAAATCATTATTAGTAACTTATTTCGGATTCTTGCATCTTAGGCATTGTTTCTCATAGTGTCTTTCCCTAGACCAAAGCTTGAATAATATTTGGCTGAGTACTATTTGTGAGATTACTCAAATTAACTTAACTCTACATGGATTCAGTTTTATGAAATAGTATTTATTTATAGCTTTTTCAGAAAAAAATGGTAGAAGTTCTTTTTCTAACATTCTGCAAAGTTGTGGAACAAATTTCTATATACAATTTGTTTAGAAACCGGCTATTTGTCCTTCAGGAAAAAAATCAAAAGATGTTTATTCAGTTAACATTCTCTACTACTGCCCTTTTCCATAGTGCCAGGACGCCCTTCCTTGGGTATTTGTTTGCGTTCTACAAATTCAATTTCATTAATTCATTTAAAACAGCTGAATATATCTCCAGATATCTTGACAAACTGGAAGGTAAGTATTAAGTCCTCATCTAGGTTATTGACTTCTCAGGTAGATGTCCCGCTGTTAAAAACATACAAGTACTAGAAAGTATTGTTTGTATGATCCCAGAAGTAACATTATTGTTGCAAGATATTTCTTTTAAAATATGGGGCCAAAACATTTTCCAGCTCTCCTAAGTTTTCTATGAGGAGACACTAACACAAATACCTTCATTAGTTAGTAGTAAATGTGTGAGAGACCAGGGGGAGTATCTAGAAAAAGAGACACACTTACTACTGAATAGGAGGGGCTTAGGGAGGACTAAGGAAGGATTTTGGGATGGGTTAGGTAGGGGTTTAGGGAGGGACATGCACCCACCTACAAAAGAGAAAGTCAATTGCTGTTCACACACTGCACTCCTAAACTTAGCACAGCCGAAAAGGGCCCAAAACAGCAGTAAACATACTAAGGCTCAGAGCTTAAGTAAGTCCAGCACAACACATGCCAAACCACTGGTTCTACAACACCCTCCCGTAGAAAATAATGGAGGCTGGGATTTCAAATAACAGTCCATAGGAAATGTTAAATTACATTAAATTGTTTACACTATTTAAAAATATAGATAAAAGTTTAAAGAATAATCTAAAAATAAAACATATTTATTTTATATTACAATATTTTAATAATTTTTTTATGTAAAAATATGTACATTTTAATTTTGGTTAAAATATAAATACGTTACTTTTAATTAATTCCATACATTATTGTTAATCATTTTTAATACATAATGAAACAATATATTTTTAGCGGGAATTTTTTTTAATGTAAACTTTATTTTTTTTTTATTTAGGGGCCGATTATGATGCGGCTTAGACGACTCTGACCGACGGTCGGAGCCTTCCGAGCCGCATCGTAATGTGCCGTCCGGATTCCTTTCCAACAGTCTCATTTTGATTTACACTGTCAAAAAGGAATCTGACTGGTCATTCTGGCTGGCTTCTGACTAGCTCAGAGAGCCTGTCTGCCAGTCGGAATGCGGCAAGTAATCTCAAGGGCGGGCCTTTCGGCCCTTGAGAATATGATGACGGTTTCCGACATGGTTACCATGCCCGTCTGTCCAACACAGAAACCATTCCGCAGGGCCCCCTTTGATACACGGCCTCCAGTTGGAGGCCAAGGGGGTACCTATGGTGCCCCCTGTCGATCTCTGCACCTCCCATTTTACTATGGGAGCATGCATCACGGCCGGTTTGCGGCTGGAATGCATGCTCCCATAGTAAAACATAGGAATGCGACCAACAGTGGCGGTGCGTCCATTGGGGGGCGTTGCCCCACTAATCGTTCTACTTCTGACGCTAATTGCAGCCATCAGGACTCCTGATTGGAATTAGCATCAGAAGTAGAACACGGACGCTGAAGGGGGTGGGGCTGTAGCAGCACTCTACGGGTTGAGCGACAGCGCAATAGTGCGCATGTTCGTTTTTGGGCTGATCATTTTTACGATCAGCCCGAACATGCGCACTAGCCTTCCCCTTAAGAGCCCGAGGGTTGCTTCATGCGCAGCCCTCGGTCTCCTAATGGGCAGGGAGTATCCCTGCCCTCAGACAATCCTGGCGCTGCTGGAGCAGCGTCTGGATTGGCTGAGAGCGAGAGGGGTTGCCAACCACTCACACTGAAGACGTTGAGAAGGCGCCAACGCACCGGACCCCGGCCCAGGCGCAGACAGCAGAGGCGGCGTGGACCCGCCCGCTCAGGTAAGTTGAAGTTATTTTTTTACTTTATTTTTAAACCCTCCCCCACCCCCCAGCGACTCCCCCCTCGCGACCATTGCGAGCCGCGACTGTATGTAGAATCACAAGTAAAAAGAAAAAAACATGCGCTCCCCCGGAGCGTAACGAGCTACGCACCCGAAAATGCTTTCTGCATCCCATAAAGGGGTGAGAAACACACGCAAGGGTCCTGGTTGGGGAATCATCCGAGCGTGAAACTCTCTAGCCTGCTCTTATCACGTTAGTGTCCCGTTCACGGGGATGGTTGTGGGCCACAAGATCGCTCAGGTGCAGGTTTCATTACCCCACCCTTAAAAAAAGACTTCCGTGCCTAACATCATTTCCTTACAGCACACTCGCTGCTTTCTCAGAGGGCACAGGAGCCTTCCCGTCTTTTACACTGCACTAAATGTCCTAGCCACCCATGCCCCTACCTCAAGTCCTCACATTGCATCTCTCCCACCATCTATGTGGGGTCGCTCCAAGTTTCCTCCCATCACGATGGTCTGTGAAGAACGGAGTCCAATATAAACCGATGCCATCACCCTCCCAGCTTAACACCTCTTACTTGTATCTAAGAAGTTTGTCTCTCAGGTCTGCTTCATTCCGTCATAGTTTAATCCTAGTAGTCCATGGCATCCTGCATGGCTACTTTCACGGCTGTTCACTCCTATGTGCCCCTTTTCATGCAGAGAGTCTGTTCATCCTTTCTATTCTCCTGCAGGCAATTTCATTGTCACAAAGGTCACTATAATTTCCTGCCCTCCCCCCCCCCCCCTCCCTCCTGGACGAGTCGTGTTGGCGGCATTTGCAGAGAGGCCAAGGTTTGAATGGGCCTTCAGACTGAAGTTTCACTCCTTCCGTGTTGTGTGCGCAGTGGACGAGTGTGCCCGGGGGCTGTGTGAATAGATGGCAATCCGTTCACCAACACCAAAAAGCACACACTGATTCTGACAATCTCCTCGATGCAATTCTGCTCAAAGTCTGCCTAATGAAATAAAAGCAATAATTCCTGATCCTGTTAACAATAACACCATGCTACCAACCGCGCTGTGCCCATAACATCATTTTATTCACATAGGCAATTTATGTAATGTTTCCTTTCCCCAGAGTAGCTGTGCACGCATTTACATACCCTCTGTGCTGTTTGGGTTTGAAAATGTCCTAATTCCGAACTTATTTTTGTAACCAATATTTCCTTCCAAATGATTTTATATCCATTCAGCAACGTCCTACACATGTATGTCAAAACCAGTTGAGAAGGCTTTACTGCGTCTTCTATAAGATTAATGTGTGTTTCATTTGGAGTACGTCGTGGTAGGGGCTCAGATAAGCATAGGAAATGCATGCCAGACGTTACATCCGTAGCATCAATGTTACTTCTTTGCAGGTTTTCATCTAATTTGTATCGCATGTCCATAGACATGTAGAGATTCCCCTGGGAACGCCCCCTCCAGCACATACATGTTGCAGTTACAAGTACATAATTTATGCATATATCAAACTCATTAACAACATTTCGGACATACATTTGCAAGGGCCAAAATGTTCCCATGCAAATGTGCTGCATATATTCTGAGCCTGTAGGTCCACATTCACAATTGGAATTTGCGCCCAGGGGAAGCGAGCATGGAGGGCGTCCTGTGATTATGAGCACAGATACCACTTCCACGATTTCCCCCTGGCCCAATATACATAAAACCGTGGTAAGAATTAGCTCCCATGATCCTCATGGGTATGGTAATGGGACCTGTTGCTGTCAGAATAATCTTGGCACTGGGCTTTCCTGGTACCCATTGATGTCAGAGCATATTGCCTACATACAGCACATTTTTCTTATGGAAAAATTCCTTTTTTGAAATCACAAGTACACAAAATGCTTCTTGTGCAGAGCGAGATATACATTTAGTGGTGCTGTGACTTTTTTCACACCTGTAACTTCTGTCGCTGGTCTAGCTTGCGGCATTGACGGAGTGCATATTTCTTTTCTTCAGTAGGTGAAGACCAAAAAAAGACAGCCCATTACAATGTCCTTTTTTTCTCTTGGAGCACTGCCCCTATGTTTTCTCAGGCTATCACAAATAAAATCGAAGAAATATCCATATTTTCCATAACCGTACCATCAGACCCCATGGTCATAGAATATTACATTCAGTCCTTCTACCATCAGACCCCACACAAAACCAAGAAGCAGAGACACTCAAATAAAGTCTCTTCTGTCGCCAGGCGCCCTCATAAGGACCAGTGCTAAAATTGCCCATTCCCCAAATACATGGCCAGAAAACATGACAATCCGACCCGCTACTGTCACCCACCTGCCAAGCCAAACACATTCCACGCTCCTACACACCACATCACTAACAGCAGACTTAAGCCTCGCCTGTGCAGCCTATACACCCGACTGTGACTGTACTTGGGTGGGATACTGATCGGATGTTGACAGCTAGGGGGATGTGGAAAGCTTGTGTTTTCTGCTGCGATGGTACATGGCCTCACTTGCGTTCCTCTTGTTGGGCAAACTATATACCATTTGTAGAAGCTGGGGCTTGAAATGTTCTGACCAAAAAGGTAACATGTTTCATACATCAGTGTTTGCCTGTACCTTTTCCAGACTGTTTTATTATTATTGTTGTAAGAGGCTTACTTATTTACTTTTCTCAGTGTGTAGACGTCTAGCATATGTTACCTCGCTTAAGTGGCGTTATGGGGCGTACTCTCTATTTAGCTTTTAACGTCAACACAAAAACATTATTTCGAGCAATCCCTTGTTTGTAAATTTTTTCACTTAACACTTGTCTCCCAGACCCTGGAAAAATATGCCTGGCTTTAATGTACAGCAAAGTAACGCTGTTCTTCGTCTGTGTACATTTTACAAACTTTGTTAATTGTTAGACGACCTACCTTTCATTTGCGAGCCTTCACAGCTATTACATTATGTATTTGCGGTGAAGCGTCAGCATAGTAGTAAGAAGAGGAATAAGCAAGAAAAGGTGTAAGAAGTGTAGGACTAATTAGAAGTATGATTTGGTGTAAATAGGACTGAGTAGGTGCAAATTTGTGTAAGTATGAGTAAGTAGAAGTAACTGTAGGACTAAGAATGAATAGAGATGTGAACTATGATTAAGCGTAAGTAGGATTCAGTGCAGGGTTCTGGGTAGGAGTAAGAGTGATGACAGAAAGAAGGAAAGATAATGAGGGAGACGATGAAAGGTCCGAATATATAGAATGGTTTATTAACATCCTTGCTTTCTGAAATGTGCTTGAAAATGTACCATTTGCTTGCTCTTTTTTCAAAATTTTCACAGGGCGAGAACACCCCCAAACCTCCCTTCATAGGGTCGAGCTCGCTCGCTACGGCCGCTCGCTACTCTTGCTCACCACATTGCGCTGCCCATGACTTTTACGCCCTCACCTCTTTCAAATGTCACCAACCGCCAATGGCGACCAAACAATGTTGGGTCGCATCCTAATGGGGCTGTCGAGACCGCCGACTGGGTGTCGGTCAGTTCCATGACCGATGTGCTGTCAGGGGAAGGGATTCCCCCCGACATCATAAAGAGCCCTTAATGTAATATGTTCACAATAATCACATTTTTATTTAAATGAGGATAGTAGTGCTGTAGCATTTTTATTTTGTTTCACATTAAAAATATATATGTAAGATTCATTGATGTTAATAATAAAAATACAAATATTTGTACAGCTTTTTTCAAGTATTATTCATTTTTTAAAACGTTTCCCTATACCTTACCATAGGGAGAACTCCACCTAAAGTAAAATGTTTATTTATTAAAAATTACAGAAAGTTTCTACAGGATTAATTTAACATAATTCAATTAGTTTTCGGAACATAGTTACATTTATATATATTTATCATAACATAATATTTTATTTTTATTATATGTGCATTTCATAACATTAAATGAATTGTATGTCTACATTTAAAAGGTCAAAATAAATTAATTTAACATTATTTCCTCTGGGGTATTATTTGAAGTCCACGCCTGTATTATTTTCTATGGGAGAGTGTTGCAGTATTAGTGGTTCGCCATGTGTGGTGCAGGACTTACTACTGCTCCTTTTTGGCAGTAGAACCTTACACTTGTAAATTTGGCTCCTCCCTCCTCTTTCACAGGCTGGAAATATATGTCTGCATTTTTAGGTAACTTAACACTCTAAATGGTGAATAGCTTAAAGTAGTAAAGTTACCCCAAAACGTAAGCATAAACTTATATATGTACCTTACTCACATGTGTAAGCTCTCTATGTGAATAACCCCGATAATGAGGATTTAAGGAGAAACTAAAGAACTATATGATCATGCATCCATGGCATAATGGAGTATCTTGAACCCATATTTTGGGAAGTAATCAATAGTGTGGTATCGGAAATAGAATGGCCACAATTAGTTTTCTGGAATCTGAAGAAAATTAATTTTATTTGGAATAGTACTGCCCTATGATGTGTTTCTGTGACCGGGCCTTATAACTTAAATGTGGGTAGACTGCAAACAGCAATCAAACCAAAAATGGACATCTAACTTGAGCTGCAATTGGAATTCCAAAGAGCATATTATCAAGCCCATTATCGCAGTTTTAGAGGCAGTTTTCTGCCGATAAGGCGGCGATAATTATATCGCCTGTCTTGATACTATGCCCCAAGATTTTTTATGAACAAAATAGAGCTAAAAGTACAATATCACAATTTTCAAACCCACCAAGGAAAGCATACCCCGCATGATTATAGATGCAGAAAGGCAAAAACTAGAGTCCAATGTGAATACAAATGAAGTCCTAGAAGAGTGCATCAATTATCCATCCTTAAAATAGGTAGCAAAGGAAATTACAGTGAATTAGGCTATAGTTGTAATTAACTCACTTGAACAGGCATACCTTACTTCTTGAGTAAATTAAAGACTTTTTCCATAATCTTTGGGAACCAAGCTCCAAATTGGAGGTTAATCTTTTCATGTTATATCAGGGATTTGTAATTAGTCTAAGATATGGACAGATAATCTATATGTACTTTATAATTGTTCTTATCTTATTACATCTCACCTCAATGATTTTGGCCGAACTGCTGAAATTGTCTCCATGAAAAAATATCCATTGCTAAAAATTAGACTATCACTATTTATTGATTAGAGTATGTGCACAGAACTTAAAACAGAAACCTAATTATTCAGGGGCTTCACAGAGAAATACACTGACCTACGAGCAACTGTCGGTTACTGT
Organism: Triturus cristatus; assembly: GCF_964204655.1. NCBI lineage: Eukaryota > Metazoa > Chordata > Amphibia > Caudata > Salamandridae > Triturus > Triturus cristatus. The sequence continues at coordinate 352,186,358 of NC_140580.1, forward strand.
TGGTACTGGAAGAAATTGTTGTTTTCCAAGCAGTCGTTACATGACCGAGTACAGCAAGGTTTAACCCAACGCAGACGAGAAGGTCGGCAAAGTACCTTGGGAAATGGTACAACCAGTCTCTGAGGAAGGCTGTTAAACCACTGCCTCAAAAGCTTTTCATGTGTTTCAGGAGCGTTGGACTCCTGGGAGGGGCACGGCACATTGTGAACAATGATACCTTCCTGTGATGTCCTCAAGCTACCTTGATTAGTAGGAGTTCTTGTACTTCCTGCCTCTAAGCTTTCAATGATGGTGGAGGGTTCTTCATTCAAACCCCCTGCACTTTTCTGGGAAGGTGGACTTCTTTCATTCAGTGCTCCTGAGCTATCCTGGACTGGTGGAGTTCTTTCATCCAAAGCCTCCAAACTATCCTGGATGACGGAAGTTCTCTTATTCAGTGCCTCAGAGCTATCTTGAAGGGCGGTGGTGGCTTCATTTGACGCTTCCAAGGGTTCCTGGCCACAGCTGGTTATCCCATTCTCTACGATGTCAGCGTCACTGAAATTGAGAAATATTGTTGATGAATTCAATAATTTGAGTTCACGCAGATCATCATTCAATTAAAACACAGCAACTTATGATCAAAAGATTTAGCTAGAAAAGAGTACACCAACATTCTTATTTGCCACATGTATTCATTTTATTAATTTTAATCGAGTTTTTCAATAATGTAAGCTGACCACAAAATAGGAGTGTTGGCACTTTGCATGCAAAGTACAGTAATACTACAGAGAACAGCCTACAAAAGATATAAGAAGAATACAGAAAAGGCAAGTTGTATCAAACAACACGGTTAAAGGTAAAACATGTAGTTTAGGGGAAGGGGGAACACTTCTAGAGTCAAATAGAAGTAGAGAAGAGATAGGTGAGCGCATGTGGGTGGAATGTTATGAAGCAAACTTAGGGGGAATTTCGGGGACTATAGAGGAGACCTAGGGCCTGATTTTAAATTTAACAAACGGAGTAATGTCTGAATGATGGCACAGGACATTAGCTCTGCCATTCAACAGTACTCCGTCCTAAAAATGTAAATCTGACCACTGGCCCAGTGGTTATCTATGTACCTTGAAAAGATGGTTCCTTTCAAAATACCAAAAATTTGAATGATGACTGCTGTCAGTTTTGACAGCTGCTCCCAAAGTGAGAGTTTGTTTTTGAAAAACAAAAAAACGAAATACGCCCACACCCTGACAATTTTATCCCAGGGAGTATTCAGTCAATATTGTTTTTTTTCTGTCCTTTTTCAAAATGATGATGGACTGAACAGAAGACATTACACCTCCCATACTAACAAGCATTTGCAATGCAATAGGTCTCGCATTTAAGCGAGTTTAAGCTATTGGCATTGTAAATGACGATGCCTTTTATTTATGTTTGAAAAACGAAAACGCGAATAAAAGGCATTGTTATTTGCAATGTGAATAGCTCAAACTCGCGTAAATGCGAGACCTATTGCATTGTAAATGCTTGTCTTTGTAAGCCACGGCCTTTGAAACGGCGCATGTGAGACAGTGGAAAACAGTGCAGGAAAAACAATAATGGCAATATTTACCCAAAAGCTTTCGCGATTCAGAGTAATTCATTACAAAGATTGAAGGAGGTTGACCATTTGATTAACCATAGAGTTGCGCTGGATGGTCAATGACGTTTTGAGCTGTAGTCAGTTCAGGTCTAGTTTCGGGACCAGGTTACAATTTTATACAGCTATACACGGGCCAATAAGAAAGGAGGGAATAAGGATAATGTAGGAAAGCCGGCAGGGTCAAATTAGTTGAAGGAGAAGGTAGGTACCTGAATGGACGTGAATTCCAATATAGGGTAATGCCAATGCACCCAGGAATTGGTGTGTAGAGGCAGGGGGAAGCACTGCCAGCAGGGGTGCCCAGGGTCGAATCTGTGGGAGGCAAGGGACGGTGTTAGGCAAGGGAGGTGATATAATTTACAGGGATACACGTGGGTATATAAAAACGCCAATGGAGGAGCCGCAATAATGAGACAAAACCGGGAAGCCTCCAAAGCGGTCCGTGAGTCATGGAACAAGTGGGGTGTGGGGGAGGCATGCACAATTCAGCAGATTATAGTGCACAGACAAACAAGGGAACCTATCATAATGATTGTCAGCAAGCAATAAGCAGCAGCCGAGCGCTGGTGGATAACAAGACTCACTGGTGAGATTAGACCACGTGGAGCAAGAGAACAATTTAAGGCGTCCGGTAGTTTAAATGAAGGCTGATAACGATCAATTAATAGCCGGTGTCGTATGGAGGACATCCGGTATCCGTAAACCACGAGACTTTGGGATCCTGCGTCATAAGGAGGACATCCGGGGACTGCAAAGGAAACCGCTGCCATGATTTAAATTAGCGTGGTGGCCGTGAGGCAGGCACCGTGCAGTACAGAGAGGGGTGAACGCAATACCAGGCTTCGAATGTTAGTGTGTGAAGTGGAGGTGGTGTGGACTGTGAGGGAGGAGACGTCTGCGGTGGGAGGCCAGACTGGAGCATGGGGGTGTCTGCATAGATGGGGAGGGGGGGGGGGGGGGTGGCCAGCACCAGAGGTTGCGTGATAATGTGAACTGAAGTGTGGGGGGTCCTAAAGCGAGAGAGTTAGACTGAGAAGAGGTTGTGAGGTGGTGTGGCGAGACATGCGAGAGAGGGGGTTCCCTGACTGAGGAGCACCGAAAAAAAGTTACGGTGAGGTAATGTAGCCAGACTGGAGCCAGTGGGTGTCTGATCTTCAAGGCAGACTGGGGTCGCATGTAGAAGTGAGGATTTTGTAGTCTCCGGAAGCAGCTACCATGATTTAAATAAGCACGGTGTCCGTGAGGCAGGCACCGCGCTAATCTTAAACAAAATATTACATTCGGGCGCATGCATACAAAAGAAAGCTATGCAGCCTAAGTGCACTCCTAGCCCCTCCCACAAAACATTTTCGCCTCTCCCTTTAAACTGATGCATTTTTACGTAGTAAAGCACCCTATCTCCTGGAGCATGATTGGTGCCTGTAAGGCGGGATGCCAGCGCACTACACACTCTTGCAGTTAATGCAAAGCACAAACCACGCAGAAAATGAAACAAGAAAAACAAGCCCGGCGGAGCGTGGCATGCGCGCGCGCGCTTGGGGGCGGGGGAGCGCATTCCAGGCGGGGGAGCGGACCCTTTGAAGTGCGATGCTAAACGGATTGCATGGCGGCACGATGCGCGTGATTGTGCTCGTGCTAGCCATGCAATCCGCTTTTTGGGAGCACTTTTAAAACCCCCTTACAATAGTCTCGCTTACGCGATAGCAAGGCGAGACCTAAAAAGGGAGTGTGACGTAATGCTATTCCTCCGACTGCTCCAACTCCGTCGGGCCACTGGAGAAAGATTTCCTTTGGTGGGGGCAAAGAAGGTTCCGTCAACTGAAAGCTTAGGGTCACATCCATCTGTAAACTAGCTAGGTGTACCAAACCCTTGGTAGACAGTGTACTCCATCACATTTGTGAAAAAGTACTCTGACCGTGAAACTCTAAATCGGACGCTAAGTGAAAAAAAATATGAATATTCTCCAAACTGGACACACATGATTAAGACCCTATTTAACAACGTGTTTCTATCTTCATTTTTCCTCTGAAATGGTTCATACAGCTATCATTTCTTTAAGAAATGGTAGAGTTCGATGCCCCATCATAGAAATACTACTTTTCAAACCAGCTGTCACTGTTTCTCTTGAGACCGACAGTCTGAACCATGTCTAAGTTGTCTTCACCACTTAATCTCTTTTCTTATTTCTCCTCATTGAAGGGTTGATGATGAATGAATGAATGAATGAATGAACGAATGAATGCAACTGGGGGTGTCACTTGGGGATGGAAGCGAACTGTGCATATAATCAAGAGCAATGAAGTGTGTGTATAAGTGGGATCAAGTTTAAGCATTTGCGTGAATGTCCTCACTTTTTAAGCCTGTTCAGGGCCTTAGTATGATGAATGTGTTTCAGTCACTGGCATATGTGGGCTTGAGAAAGGTCTTAGATTCTTTACAATACCATCCCATTACGACAAGATGATTGGAGTGCAACTGCACTACGTTTACACAACAAGAAGAATGCAGCTGCAAGTTTGCTGATTAGGTCAGGTATACTAGACATAGTGGTATCATGTCAAACATATTTGTCCAGGAGATCTTGAAGAACTTTCCTTACTAAACTTGGCCAATGTGGAACAGAAACCCAACTGTCCTGGATCAATACTAGATTGCTTAAAAAAAAGGTCAAATGAGTGCTCTTTTAAGCAAGAGAACCAGGACATGATCAATCTAAGGGCCTCCTACTTGAGCTGCCACAAACCATGAACATCAGTTCCCGAAACACATCTCATGTTTTTTAAATGCTCACTCAAAATGACTTGGTTCTTTCAGCACACACCACCACTACCGATAAGTCCTGAATACTATTTAATGTTGTATTATACCATAACATTATTTAGGCTTCTTATTGGTTAAAATTCATATGCAATAGCAATGAACTATGAAAGTAAGTAATTCATTTTATGACACAATTCCCATGTGATTTTGAACTGCTAGCCTTTATGATTAAAAACTTCTGTCATTCTCGTCAGTTATGATTAACTAGAATATCACAGCAATCTCAAATTCACTGCTTATGCAAATAAGGCTTGACTAGTAACTAATAACCCTTCTGTGGCAATTGCTGGGCCTGACAATGCTAGATTTGAAACTTCAGGCTTGGTCAATAGCCTTGAGTGGCAAGACCAGGTGTCGTTGATTTGCGTCTTTCTGTACATGGTACCATTTGGTAAAGTTCGCTCTGCACTATATCTGTTGAAGGCATTTAGCATATCGTGCAGGTTTTCTGAGCACATCAAAGCTTTTGAATGGTTAATATTAAAAGAGAAGAGAGAGGCAAGAGGAGAAGATATCCTTTCAAGATCATTTCCAGATATGGAGCTAAAGGATTGAATGGGAGAAAAATACAAACAGACGAGAGCTACACAGATTGTGGAAGCAAAAGAAGGAAAGTGAATGAGGAGATTGATGACAGGGATGATAAAGGACGATAAACAGAGAGAGACAAAAGAAGGGAGACTGATAAGAGCAGAAGAGAGAATAAACATAGAGGGGAAATCAAGAAAAAGGGAATGTTAGAAAAAGAAGCAGAAGTCAACTAGTGACAGAAAACTGTGATACAGAAAAAAATCACCATGTTTATAGATGACCATAGGTTGAGTCATAAAGAAGGGTATTTCTTGAAATTGCAAATGCCAAAAGGAGGTATCTATTGTTAAGTAATACTTGTTTTCTGCTCAGAGGAGTCAGTGCTCTACCTGTGAAATTCAAATAAGGTTGAGATAAGACTTGCAGGGCCTATCTGGTGTGCCCACTTCTTTGCCTGCTGCAACACAATAGAATTGAATAGGCCTGCAACTCACTCTTCCTTACTCTAATTACTCCTGATTGTCTGGAACCTTTTTCAATTACATTTCTGATTTAGCCACATCGCACTTGCTACATACACACATTATATAATCTGTAAAAAGTCTACAGAGTTAAGTTGACGATGAGCTGAAGCAATGCTGCCAAATAGGTTAATAATTTGTATTACTGTTAAATATTCTACAGCTACCAGTGCTTGTATGTTGCAAGTTTTGGTAACGATTCTGTATTCTGCCGGCACATTCGATAATCACACTTTATGCCCAGTTTCAGTTTTTGAAGAGTGTTTGTAAAATCAAAATATTTCCAAATTTAAAAATGTAGTATCCATATTTCAACATTCTGTGGCTATCGAGGCTGGGCATGGGGCATTCTCCTCACTGACTGCAAGAAACTTGACTCATGTACAAACTTTGTACCGAAAGTTATGTGTTGGTATTATATGCTGGTACATACAGTATGAACAGAACAATACTTACAACATTGTGCATAAACAGTGCCATTTTCGCAAAGCTTAATTTGGTGGTGGGCACCCTAATATTTTGTAAGCACTATTATAAGACTGATTAGACTGAGACAAATGGAAATGGAAGAGTGTGTAATAAAATGAACCATTAGTTGCTGTTTGTCCCAGAAACTGGAAACTAACCTAATGCATCTTATCACGTTTAATGACTTATTATGTACATAACCAAGGCAAAATTTGTTATTAGTCCTTCTAAAATTTCTTGAGGGAGAACCCTAAACCCATAGTAAGAGTTGTTAAATCTTGTTATGCTAAGGCCAACGTTACTGCCCAGTGCTCTGAAAAATGCCTTACTGGTCATGAATCATTGAGACTAGCCCCCATATCCTTAATGGCCATGTATCATTGTTACTAGCCCCCATATCTCGTGTATTGTACCAGAAGAGTTAACGGAGCGCTCAGAAGTCATTTTGATTCAGCTCTGAAGCTGGCTCCGCCTCCACTGGTCCAAGTGGTTCCCCCCATGAAGTTTGGCTCTAGTTGCGCACCTGGCCTTGACACATAGGGACCTACTTCTATGTTGGAATCTTGTGAACCCGCTGTACTCTATTACAAGATCAATAGTTGAATGGGCTGGCAATTGGGGAGGAACCACACAATTGTGAGGAGGACCCACATCCGTCTTCCCTGGCAGTGTAGCACCTGGGAAGTCAGCATATAGTGTGAGTTGCTGAACCAGAATCCTGCTGCGGCAATCCTCATCCTGATTGCTTGCTTGAATCTCGACGCAAGTCACAGAAGCAGCTGGGGGTGCTTGTGTCCACACTTTCACCTGTTGCTTTCATTCGATACGCTTCTCTGCACTGTGCGTTGGAGAGTAGAGCAGTCACAAACTACATACCATTTGATCCTGATAGTCCTACAGCCCAGAGCGGCATTCAGATGGAATAGACTTCGAAGGGGAGATGACACGCAGATCTCCCACATTACTCAATCCCCACAATTGATGCCACCTCTAGTAAGCCACAAGTAAGCCTCTAATTAGCCTTAGAGTGATTAACCAGCAACTCAAGTGTCGGGCTGTGGGCAAATCAGTTAGGCCTTATCACCAGGTCTGGAATCCTGTTTGGGGGAGCTGAGACAGTGAGAAAGTGAAGAGAGATAGGCAAAGGGCTTGAAGAGGGAAAAATCAGTGATTTCAGTGATTTCACTGACCTTGGAAGAAAAAGAACAGTACTGAGTGCTGAGATCCAACTCAGAACTGAGGCTAACGCTGGGCAGAGTGAATTGGTATTGGCCAACGGCACAGTGGTGTTCACAGTGCAAGTTTGGCGGCTTGGACGTCGCTCAGTGCTACTACCAATTGCTCACTTGGCGGACTGAAGGATGAATTAGAAAAACTGATGCCAACATTAATGATGCAGATACTACCCAAGGGAAATTTCTTCTTTTGCTATCATGCTGCTGAAATATTCTGTTAGAACCTTTTGTATATTTCCCTTTTTTACTTTGTTTTTTGCCGGCCCATATCTTACTGCGCTCTCCTGTCCTAGTTCAGTAAGGCAGTGTATTTGGATGTGCAGCAGGTTGTAGGGGAAGCTGGTGAGATAGTTCCCAGTACCAATACATTGAATGTTTAAAATTACACATACCTCCTGGTAATTTGACCACTTTCTGCATAATGTTCTTATTTTTTGTTTACTTGCATGTTTGGCAGGAGTTGTTTCTATTAGTGGTAATAGATTTTGCTGCAAATGGCATCCAATTATCCGTTTATGCCACTGTGGGGCTTCGGCCCGATATATTGAAAAATTACCAAATAAAATTTGTTGTTAAAAAAAAAAAAATACATATACCTCAATTTAATTAAAATAAACATTGTTTTCTGGGTGTACAAAAGAAGCAAAGCTCTGAGTGTCAGTGACGCAAGATTACTTTTTCTAAGTTTAACCAAGACGTCCTGTCCTTGTTGTCTTAAGAGTGCAACTCATCAGATTCTCTGAGGCCATGAAAGGTGACATAGTAGAGGTGTCACTGAAGGGGGCACCGAGAATACAGAATGGGGATATAGCCGTTATGCATACAGTCATTATGCAGCCTTCGTTCAAGGACAAATAGGGTTGTGACAAAAAAGGGGGACAGGGTTAACATGTTAAAATGAACTGAAGAAGAAATACTAGGAAGTACATGTTAATTTTAAAAATCAATCTCACATGCTTAAAAAGTCCATTCAAAATATTGTAAACAAGCATTTCAAAGACAATATTAATTCAGCAGATAATACTTCAACCCGTGTTGCCTCAAATGATAACTGTGTTTCCAATGAAGGAGGTGTACAAAGACCACATGGTGAATTGACAGAAATTGAAGGTAATGCAGATATTGTCCTTACAGAAGTAATAAACTACTTCAACGAGTTTCCAAATGTATCTGTCCCCCAAAGACAGACTTGATTATCTTCCTCTCAATACTTAAACACAATAGCACAAGGGAATGATTGCAACATATTTATTTTTTCACAAAATTAAACTGTATGTAATGTTTTGAGTGGGAATCACCAACAAGATTGCAGTCATCATTTAAAATTCAGTGACCATGCTGATCCTCTTACAGAAGTGCGTAAAGAGCAGCAACAAAATAGGTTGTAATCTAGTATAAATATACATCCCTCTTCAGCATCTTCACTTCTTGATGTTCTTCCTATGCAGGGGACAATTCAGGATATATTAGATGCACTGCTTACGGCAAATAAAAATCAGCAGGGCCAATCAGGACATCTCAAAGATACATCCGCAGAACTAATAAAGGTAAAACACTGCCTACCAATATTACTGCATTCAGTCAACCAGGAAAATAAACAAGAAATAAACAATACAAGAAAGGAGGAGGAAGGACAATCTACTGGGCAATACAATGTAGAGAGAAAACACAGACAAGGCTACTGTAAGATTGACGTTAAAAGATGATAATACTAAAATGGGAACAGTGTTAGCTTCGGAATCAGTATACATATATAGATATCTACGAGGCCTAAGCTGGTAAGAATTTGTGTGTATAACTACAATCATTCAAAGCTATCGTAAAATAAAATTCTCTCTACATATAAGAAGTACATACATGTTAAGAGAACTGCCTCAAGAAAATATAATTGAAAACAAATGAGAGCTCAGAATAGCAAATATAAAGCCTTTAAATCAAGGAGGTCAACAAATGGAATCACCTATGTAGCTGCATTTTTAACCCAGGGAAATACGATTTCTGATAGAAAGAATGGTATCATTGAAAGAGGAAGAACTGTCACCATCATAAGGAAAGAAGATATCAACTGTGGAAATCCAAAAGCTAAAAGCAACAGAGTCAGCTTGGAATCTAGTAAAACAAAAACAATAATACAAAGGATAGGAGAAGTGATAAAAATGTCTAGCATATAAATCAAAATAAACAAGACTTGCATAGTTACCTTAACATAGCCCGAAAAGAGGAAAAAAGTAGGGACATTATGACCATTGAATATATCAAGGGTCTTGAATCTATTCAGTCAGGTTCCAGAAATTAAGAAATAACTACAAAAGATTTGAACTTTGTAGGCTTTGTCAACATTGCTGATGGGAGAGAACAGAAAAAAATATCCTTGTTTTCTAATTTTGTTGAGAAAAGAATCCTAAATGCATCTGATGCAATTAGCACAATCGACCAAGGGATAAAACAGTGTTCCAATATGTGCCCCAAAGTAGTATTACAACAAATATATGGACCCTATGATCCATGTATATTGAAAAGTCATGCTAGGATAATGTCTGATCAAGTAATTTTTTAAGGAAGAACCTTTCTCTCCATTCTAAAGGAAAATTGGCAAAAGAATATTAATAACCATATATTGTACATAGTAATAAGCAATGAAACAAGAAATGACACAATAGTCACCTTATGTCCACTCAACCTTCAATAGGTATGATGTTTTATCAACTTAGTATGCATGTGATCAATCATTCCAATACAATGAGGTATACTTATGAGGTGTGCTTATTGATCATTAAATTGGTGAATTAGAACACTCAGAGATTTAAAGAATAAACAGTGAAAAATAAATGACTGATTTAATAAGTAAATACCATATTTTCATGGTTCAGAAAGCATGGCTGTGGAAGATATCCATGGTAGAAGGTTATTCAGCATTTTGTGTGAATGTTTGTCAAATTAGTGAGGGAAGTCTTTTGGGTTGTTTAAACTTGTTTCAACAAAAATTGCCAAGAACAATGGACATAACAATGCAATTTGTTCAGATAATAGTAACAAATGGGAATGAGTTGGCAAATGAAACGTCACTCTTGGTTATTAGGTGCATAAATAAAATTCAGGTTCCCACTACCCAATAATGATAGAAGGTGTAGTACTAGTAATTGAACAGCTACGATTAGATTATCCTGAGGCAATCTCTGTAATAGCAGGAGATTTGAACTGAAATATACTTTGATAATGACAGATGAAATTATAGGGGACACATTAGAGTTATATATAGTCCCAAATGCAGATGTCGCCTCCTGCAAATGCTCAAAAATAAATAAACAGATTGGTAGACTGGTAGCAGAAAATGAATTAATTTCCCTAAATGGGTACCCCATTACACATCAGCATACAAAACATTTCACTATGGAAACCAACTATGTACTGCTGACTATTTCTTTGTAAATATTTGGTAGTTTTATCTATTTACAGGTCATTAGATTTGGGATATGGAGGCAATTAAGGTATCGCTCTCCACCATGTAAGAGAAATTGTAATTCTGATTAGAGTTCTTCTGGTAGAAATTGTACCCCCTAAGAAACTCACCAAACTCCTAGATCCCACCCATATTCAATCACACTACAATCACCAGTCAGAAATCTGTGTAGAATCTGAATTTAATAAAACCCTAAAATAAGTTGGAATGCTACAGGTTGTTAGTATGTGAGGTCATTTTGTGTCTCCAGATTATCAATCTAAAAAATCCAGAATTCTTCAAAAAAATACATATGAAAGAGAGGAAAGTGGTTTGACTCAACATGTGTAGAACAAATAAAATATGTAAAATTCAAAACCCCCAAAAAAGGATAGGATCTCAAGTAATAGATAGGAAAATAAAAGAAATACAGAGAATCTATTAAACATTGACAAAAGAAATTGCTTATTTAAATATGAAATGCCAAGAAATTAATGAGATAATATTAACCAAAAATAGTTATTAAAATTGGTAAATGGAGTATATGAGACAAACTGTACTTCGCTAAGTACTGGCAAGTAGGAAAACAAACTGACTTTTGACCCGTCTCTGAAAGCAGAGGAAATGTGATAAGATAGCAAGATATAAAGGCATCTTTATTGCTCACAAAGTGAAGGAGCAATAAAAATGCCTTTAAATCTTGTTAATTTGTCACATTTGCTCCACTTCCAGAAACTGAGGTCAAGTGCATTTCAAGTAGGTCGAGTACATTTTTTAGGTTACTAGACCTGCAGGTCTAGTAAAAATAAAATAATTTTCGAGCCCTGCTTATATGGGCGATATATTGAATATGAACTATGCTATAGGCTTCAAGGATTCCTTATCACTGTTAAAACGTTTTGATTTATGATCTGGTTAAAGGCATTTTCCCTTTTGGTAAGCAAAAATGTAATTGTTTTGTTCAAAACAGATACTTTTTGCTACGTTCACAGTAATAAAAAAAAGATAAGTTATTTACAAGGTGCTTTTATACTCTGTTTATTTTTATTTACAAATTGTGAGTGTTGCCCTGCTGAATGTATTTTATTGAGTTGGCTGTGCATGTAAAAAAATGGGTGTGTGAGTCGCTGTATAGGTGAGTGTGTGCCTTTGTGACTGGCTGTATGGGTGAGTGACTAGTTGAATGAATGGTTGTATAAGTAGCTGTGTAAGTGAGTAAGTGGGTGTGTGAAGGAGTCCATGGAGGAGTGAATGGGTGTGTGAGTACTGGTATGGGTCTGTGAATGGGTTTATGAGTGGTTGGTGGTGTGGGTGTGTGAATGGTCGTATGAGAGGTGGTATAGGAGTGTGAGTGGGTCTGTGGATGATGTCATCAGTGATGTCATGAGTAATGTCACTGACCATGTCATGAGTGATGTAATATGTGAGGTAACAGGCAGTGCATTGCGGGGGCATAAGTTATAGTTAGCTCAGGTAACTATAACTGCCGCATTTCACTGGTTTTGTATGAATGAAGTCAGAGCCTAATTATAACGTCCTTGTAACCTTTGTTTCTTTCAGTGAAAATATATATATATGTACGAGCTACATCGATGAGACAAGAACTGGTGAGAAATAGCCCGGAAATAAATGAGACAGCGACTTGGCTGAAGGGGAACCCAGGGTTTTACAAATGTTTTAAGTGCAAGGCGTGTAAGCATGGAGTGAACAAAAAAGAAATCCCATTGCCATTTGATAACAAACCATGGAAGATTCCCCGTTTTTATAACTGTAAAAGTGATTATGTTATTTATGCTCTTCAATGCACTTGCCCCAAATACTATGGGCCCCATTAGGATGGCGGGTGGATTGCCCCCGCCGGGCTGGTGGTAGCCACCTCTGGCCCGGCAGGGGCGATCCGCCAGCCATCCTTGCCTGATTGACCCCCGCCATATTCGTATGGCTGGGGGGTCTGCAGCAGATGGAAAGACCATCTGCCGCTTTTCCGCCGGTCGCCTCGTCCACCGGGTGGAAAAAGGGCATCATATGGTGACGGTGTCTGCAAGATACCGCCATCCATATGATGATGCAGGCGGTGACTTGCCTTTCCATGGCGGTGTTGCTGCCATGGAAAGGCACGCGGTCTTTGCTTTTGGGGGCCCGTAGCGGGCCCCCAGGGTGTTGGGGGGGTGCACATGGGGGTACCTATGGTGCCCCCCCTCATTGCCATGCACTACGTGGCAGGCACCACGTGGTGCCTGCCATGTAGTGCATGGCCATGCCATGCACAGTCCATTTACATTGCGAGTGGGTCTGCAGCCAGCAGATACACCCGCAATGTAAAGGGACCAGGATGCATCCTCCAGTGTGGCAGGTGCATTCTATTATACATGGCGGGACCGCTGCAACTTCGGCGGTCAGTCCCTGGCTCCCTTGCGATGGCAACATCGTAATGGACCCCTATGTTGGTAGTATGATTCACATGGTTCATGTGAGGGTTCTGCAACACTTGCGAGCAGTGAAAAACAATGACAAAACATATCCTGTAGCCTGTCACATTAATGAGGTCCATGCGGGGAAGATAGAGGATTTGACATATTTTGTAGTAGACTCCATCCCTAAAAGTAGAAGAGGTGGAAATCGTGAAGTCAAGCTTAAGCGGCTAGAATCACGCTACATTTTGATGTTTGATTGCAAAACACATAGAGGCCTAAACTCTGACGTGGACCTGCATGTCCATCTTGAATGAGTACTAGATAATAACAAATGCTAAAGAACCAAAACAAGAATGAAATGAGATGTTTATGACTTATACGAAATCTGATTAAACCATGAATCTGTTGATTTAATGTTTTTTAATTAATTAATCACAGTGGTGGAAAATCCTCTGTATGTGAAATTCAGGATGTAGGCAACCAGAAATCTTTTACAAGTAGACAATGCAAATAGAAATTTTAACAAAGAATTTAGAAGTATTTTTTACTCTGCACTGTTGCTAGCTCAGCATGATGTAGTTAGTTTGAAGTAATATGCACAATGTCAATATCTGTGTGACGAAGCCAACGCCTGACTCAAATGAACAATATATCTGAGAGGTTTTCTAGTGCTATACAATTAGCTAAAACTGTACCTGCGTTTTATTATTATCTTTTAGAAGTACTCTTTTGGTCTTATATATTGTATTTTATTCTGCGAAATTGCACGGAAGCATTGGCACTTTAGATCTTATATGTGACCACCCCCTATAAAGGTTATGCAGGAGATGGGTGGTCTCTGTACATGGTCATTCAGGTCTTTATAAAAAGCACTTGTACTTTATTTTGCTATTTGCACTTCAAATTTGCACTTTAATCTGCGATGAACTGAAACATTGGCACTTTTGATTTTACACATGACCGCTACTTATGGAAACAGCATTAGCTAGAATAGGTTGGTTTCTGTGTATTCCCATTGTGGTCATTGCCAAAGCACTTGCACTTTATTTTGAGAATTGCACGGAAGCACACGCAGTTCAAAAATACAAAGACGTATTGTATCAACGCTGCTCCCCAGTAATAATCAAGTCCTCCAGGGAGCGGAAAAAGCGATTGGCATTGTCTACACAGAACGCAGCTTGGATATATTTGTACAGCATAAGCCAATGTTATTGCTGCTCTATGTCACTATCTATCCGACTACTTGAAATATTTGTGGCAAGGAAACATGGCCAGTCCAGTCCATACTCGTAAATTTGACCATTGCAGATTTGGATTCAGATAACATTGTGCGACCTAAACACTAATCGACATACATGAGACTTGTGTGGACACGTGTGGATAGGCACTTTTTAAAATTTAGTTAAGGATTACACTTGGGTACACTGATGCATTTGAAAACGAAAATGAAAAAAATACAACAAAATAGAAAGTAAAAAAATGTAAACTAAATGTATAATTATAAATGGTAAATGCTTTGTTTTAATTTATCATTGATGCACAAAAATACATAACAAACATAACAAAAAGTGTAACAATGAATTTTGATGTTGATGTACCATAGCCTGCATACCTTGTTAGTATGTCTTCTATGTCCACGAGGTCATGTGATTGATTGTAGTTTGAATTACTTTATTAGTCTCTGTAGTAAAACAGCTCGCTGTGTGAACAAGGCAGGGGATCCTGAAGAAACGTGTTACAGCCCTTATAATTGCCAAATAGAAGCTTATTTTCACTGAAACAGCGTCTTTGGAGTCTGGCTGGATGATTGTGCTGGAAGTGTTGGAAGATATACATATATGTGTGTGTGTGTATTACCTACTGCCGATCGCCAGCAGATATCTATAGTTAGGACCTATTTTCCATAGAAGAGAAGCATTTTTTGTTTTGCAAATAACTTTGGAGCCATTTGACAAATCTTCACGAAAATTCCAAAACTAGTGTGCCAGTCAATGTAGCTGCTGTCTGAAAGGCTTCAGGGTGGTTCATCAAGTGGGCGCCAAGAAAAAGGGGGGGTCCCAAAATGTGTTTTCCCCATGCAATTTCCCATAGGGATTTTGAACAAGACTACAGCCTGAACCACTGAACAGAACTACACCTAATTTGGGAGAAGCTAGATCTTGGTCCAGAAAGAGTAATTTTTGTAATTAGGTGCAAATCTGTTCAGCAGTTTTTAAATAATAATTTTTTTAATGTATTTCTAGAGACGTTAAGGGTCCGCGGATCCGACAGTTCTCATGGTGACAGCCATCTTGGGACTCGGAACTTGGCCCGAGTCCCATGAAAATGAAAAAAAAACATACGGGGCAGGCTTAGGAATACCCTGATCGCCGAGACCTGGCGGTCAAAATATTTTTTTTAAACTTTTGCCGCAAATTTCCCAGAGGATCCGCAGGAAAGTTTTTTTAGAACACAAGCGCTTGTTTATATCCACAGAGGGGAGGGGGCACACGTGCCCCCTCCCCAGGCTGATTTTAGCCCCGGGGACCCCGTCCCCTGGGGCCTGTTAATATTTAAAAAAAAGTGGAAGGGGGCACATGACCCCCCTCCTGGGCTGATTTTGACCCTGGGGACCCCATCCCCGGGGCCAGGCATTAGGTCAGCATGGGAAGGGGGACACACAGCCCCCGGGCCAATTTCAGCCCTAGGAATCCCATCCCCTGGGACCCAGCCACAATGAGTAAGGTGAGGTGGACTGCATGGCTCCCCTCCCAGAGCCATTAATGCCCCTGGGGAACCCTATCCCCCAGGGTCAGCTCCTAGCGTTTTATATAGTTTTGGGATGATCCATCAAGGGGGGGCTGAGAAATAGGGGGGACAAAAAAGTGAATTTCTAATGTTAAATCCCATAGGAGCTTTGAACACGACTACAGCCCAAACCGCTGGACGGATTTACACTGAATTTGGCTGAAAGGTAGTTTTTGGTTCGCAGATCATGCTTTCATTTATCCAGTGTAAATCCATTCAGTAGTTTGTAAGAAATTAGAGGAATTCGAAATTTGTATATCTACTTTCGTGACTAATTTGAGATTATTTTGCGACAATTCGTGAATACTCGCGCCAACAGAAATGTCTTGATTGGCTGGCTGCAAACTGAGCAGAAAGTTGCGGCCACCATTTTAGTTTGTCAGCAAAGACTCCGGGGCAACACAGAAATGGTAGAACGTGCCAAATGGGGTCAGGCTGGATTTTCCCGGACCCCTTGGGTGGGCTATAGGGGCGCTTCTTTAAAATAGTATGGGCTGTATACTTTGAAGAAAATATTTTTTATCACCATGCACAATATACACGAATTCGCTGTGATGCTTAGAGCAGCCCTCTGTGTAACGAATTTGGGAATATTGGTGGAAAATATAAAAAAATATATATTTACACACCTAACCTCAGTCTCACTTAAACCCTCACAGACCCACTCATACCCCCTCTCAGAAACTCATGCACCCACTCACAGACCTACTCAGATATTCACGCACCACCTCACAGATCCAGTCAGACACTCAAGCAGCCACTCGCCGACCCACTCAGACATGCACCTACTCACTTACTCACAGACCTACTCATGCACCCACTCAGAAACTAAATCAGACACTCAGACACTCACTCTCAAACCCACTCAGACACCCATGCAACCACTCACAGACCTACTCAGAGACTCATGCAACCAGTAACTGACCTACTCAGACATTGATGCATCCACTCACAGTCCCACTCATAGACACACTCATACATTCATGTAGCCACTCACAGACCCACTCAGACACTCACGCACCCCTTCAGAGATCCATTCAGAGACTCGTGCACCTATTCACAGACCCACTGAGATACTCATGCACCCACTCAGATCCACTCAGAGACTCATGATGCTCCCACTCAGAGACCCACTCAGACACTCATGCACCCAGTCAGAGACACTCATGCACCCACTTACACACCCACTCTTACACTCATACACCTTCTCACTGATCCACTCAGAGAGTCAGGCACCCACTCAGATACTTATGCTCCCACTCATATACCCACTCAGACACTTCTTCACCCACTCAGAGAACCACTCAGACACTCTTACACACATTTATAGACCTACTCAGATACTCAGGCATCTGGTCACAGATCTACTCAGAGACTCATGCACCCAGTCAAAGACCCCTGGAGAGGCTCATACACACACACACACTCACATACCCACTAAGAGATTTACATATCCTCTTACAGACCCACTGAGAGACTCATGCATCCACTCATAGACACACTCAGAGACTCATGCAGGCACTCTCAGACCCGCTCACAGATCCAGTCAGACACTCTTGCACCTACTGACAAACTCACTGAGACACTCACACTCACTCATAGATCCAGTCAGACAGTTGCACACCCACTGACAGACCAACTCAGACACTCATGCACCCACTCACAGACACACCCAGACACTCTCACAACCACTCAGAGGTCCACTCAGACACTCTTACATGCACTCACAGATGCACTCAGAGAAGTATGCACCCACTCACAGACTCACTTAGGCACTGAGGCACCCACTCGCAAACTCACTCACTCATGGGCTCAGTTAGACACTCATGCAACCAATCACAGACCAACTCAGACACTCATGTACCCACGTACAGATGCAGTCACACACTCTGACACTCTCTCATAGACCCAGTCAGAGACTCATGTACTCACTCACAGACCCACTCAGACACTCACACTCACTCATAGACCTACTTGGCCATTTATGCACCCAGTCACAGCCCTACTCAGACAGTCATGCACTCACTCACAGACTGTCTGAGAGACATAGTGAGACACTTATGTACCCACTTACTGACCCACTCAAACACTCATGGACCAACTCACATACACACTCAGAGACTCATACATGCACTTATACAGTAACTAAGATACTGATGTACCCAGTGTGATGCACAGAATCACTTATTTAGTTATGAATTTTGAATGTGTTGGTGTTTATTGAATGTTCGCTTTTGTTTTGCATATTCGCAACTAATTCGCATTGAAAGAAATACAATTTTTAAATATATTTTTTAAGAAAATGTACATTTTGTGCAATTAGGGTGACTCTGAGAAGGGTCTTTGTGTTGACTGTGTATATATGACAGCTACACATAAGACAGGATGCAGAGTTTCATGTTGCTGAGAAACCCTATGTTGCCTTTGTCTGTGAAGAAAACTCCATCACTTCTGTAGATTCCACGCATCTCAAAACGCAAGTTGTTGTTGTAGCTAGAGCCCATGTCATGGTCTCTGAGGAATGCAGAAACCATTTCATTAACATGTTTCCTGGCTTTGTAAATGTGTGGACATAATTGATTTGACCATTTCCATTTCTGCCTTTGGCATATGTTGAAGTACAACAAGGCAGTGTGAGGGAAAAGTGTCATTAATTATACAAAGGTATCGTTCATTAAGATGTCCAGTCCTACCCCACTCAGTGTGCCTAGGTCATTGCCACCACAGTGCACAATCATGAGGTCAGGGGGTTGGCAATCCACAATGCATTCAACCAAAGTTAGCAATTGATGCCACTTTAACCCTATCTGGCCAAGCCCCGTAATGTCTACTTTAGGTAAACCAAATTCCCTGTCAATGTCACTCTTTCTAGCACACTCTGTAGCCCAAAAAACAAAGATGTGATCCACAAGCCACACTCTAACCATTATGAAGACAAGGGGGAGTAGTACACAGGAGAAGGCTGGAGCAGAATGAGACAGCTTTTCAAAATTAAAGGTAGTTAAAATGGAGGTAAGGTCCTTGTTTAAAAAAAGGACATATTTGATTGGATGGTGCAAATTTGCAGGTAGCTAAAATTAGGTAGTGGGTTTTAAGGAAAAGTTAGTAGGTCTGTGAATGGCATCTTACTTAATGTTAAAAAAACCTTGAAATTCACTGAAAAAAATAAAGGTTAGAGGGACGTTATAGTTAGGAAATAGAATTTAAAAAACCTTAGAAATCCACTGAAAAAACAAAGGTTACAGGGACGTTATAGTTAGGCTCATATTTCACTCTTAGAAATTCACCAGTTATAATTACTTGAGCTAACTATAACTTATGCCCCCGCAATGCACTGCTGATGACTTCACATACTACATCACTCATAACATGGTGAGTGACATCACTGATGATGTCACTGATTACATCATCCACAGAACCATCCACACACCCACTCATAGCCCCACAAAACATTTCATACACCAAATTTCACTCCCACACAACTCACATACCCATTTACAGACCAATAAAAGTACTCAAACACCCACTTACAGACCCATAATGGCACTCACAGGCCAAGGCACTCAGACACCCACTCACACACTTGCACTGGCACTCACACACTCACTCACAGACCTATAAAGCCACTCACACATCCAGTCATACAGACATACTAACACTTACACACCCACTCATACACTCATACAACCACTCATGCACTGAGTCAGTAACCCATACTGCTACTCAGACTACTACTGACTTACCCTTACAGTCATACACACAGCCACTCACTCTTTTACCCAAACACTTACTCACACACCCACTCACTCACTAACTAATACAGATACTAACACATGTATTTACTCACCTATACAGCCACTAACACAAGCACACACTCAGCCTTATAGCCACTCTCACATTCAGTCACTCACTCACCCATACAGTTACTCACATATCAACTCACTCGCCCATACATCACTAATGTACCCACTCACCCACCCATACAGCCACTCACATACACCATCACTCACCTGTACAGCCTCTTACATATCCACTCACTCACCCATATACCACTGATACACCCAGTCACTCACCCACAAACACAGTCACTCACTCACCCATACAGCCACTCACTCTCCCACTCACACACCCATAGATCCACTCAGACACCTGCTCACACATGGATACAAACAGTCACACAGTCATTCACATAATGTGTGTTTCGAATAGTATAACTCATTAGTACACAACGTATACCCAGTTAACTTTTGCAGTATCTTAGTATAACACTTTAACACTCAGAAACATTTAGAAAACACTGACAATCACTGCATTATGCCATCAGTAATGTAATTTGAGATGTCATAGTGATGTCACTGACAATGTCATGAGTGATGCAATATGAGAAGTCATAAGCAGTGCAATGCGGGGGCGTAAGTTATAGTTAGCGCAGATAACTATAACTGGTGAATTTATGTGGTTTTGTACAAGTGAAATCTAAGCCTAACTATAATTGCCCTGTTACCTATGTTTTTACAGTGAAGATAGATAGATAGATAGATAGATAGATAGATAGATAGATAGATAGATAGATAGATAGATAGATAGATAGATAGATAGATAGATAGATAGATAGATAGATAGATAGATAGATAGATAGATACAGACATACATACATATATATGTATATACATATACAATGTTATGGTTGGGTGCATTAAATCATTAAGAAAGTAGTTTACCGCTGAAGTATAAGGTTGTGAAGGCAAAGTAAAGGTGCTAAAATGTACCTGTAATGTAATGACTCACAGGCCTGCAAAGCAACAGTGGCATACTAAATATATATTTGGCACAAATATACTAAGCCATCCAAAGAAGCATGCCATTTTTATATAAAATAAAAATGTTCCTAAAAATGCTGAGTTTTTCTTTTTCAGTAAACACCATTTGATCTCCAAATAACATTGTTTTCCACATGAACAGATCTTGCAGTACATTCATATGAGTCAATATCACATGGGAGTAGTATCTAATATTTGTCAGTGATGCAAGGAATCTCCATTATTATGCAAGGTGCAGTATAACACCAGTGGTGAGCACCATCATGACATGGATCCACCAAATATTCTTAGAATTACAATGATTGTACCATGGCTAACCATGGCTATCTTTAAATGAGGGATGGGCACTAAAGTGTATACCACAAGCTTCACTAGCATTATGTCAGGGTGCCAATTATTTGCATGGTAGTAGGAGTAAGGAGATTGACATGTTTGGCCAGGGTGATGGGGCAAGGAGAGTGAGAGGGCCGAGTAGGGTGAAAGGGAATGGGAGTGTGGCAGAGATTAGAAGTGTGAAGGGGTGGGGGTGGTGGTAGGGAATGCACAGGTGATGGGGACAGGCAAAGTGACAGGAAGGTGAAGGGGTGACAGAGACGAAGTGGTCGATCACGATGTTGTTCGGAAAGTCTCTGAGTGGCATTTGGGTCATCCGAATCCGATTCAGAAGCTTTGTTTCCGACCGACTCAAAAACATGTTCAGACTGTCTGACTTGTTTACGAATGGCATTTGGAGTAACTGAGTTATTCGGAGCGGACTCGTACAGGTCTACAGACCGCGTTTCCGAACGAGTGATTAGGATGTCGGATTCGGACAGGCTTTTCGAATCGGTTGTTACTACACAGATCGGCTGTCGTAATCATCTGACTTTGGGACCCGTAGCAGGCCCCCCTTGACCGGGGGCCTCAGAATTGGGCTCGTGGGGGTACCCATGGGTCCCCACTTTTCAACCATGCAGTGTGGCAGGCACCTTGGGGTGCCCGCCACAGGGTGCACGATTTTCCCTAATCACCACTTTCTTTAGTGGGAGCCTGTGTATTAGGTTGGAACACATGTTCCCCATTGAAGTCAATAAGAGTTCAACTGAACGGTGTTTGGAACCAATGTAATCGGTCGGACGGACTTACAGAATCCGATTCGGTCGGAAACCATTCCAAAACCGATTCAGTCGGAATGCTTTCCGAACGACATCGGAATTGACCCCTAAGATGGTGACATGGATGGTGACATGTGTGGTGATGGTGACAGGGATGGTGACAGGGGTGAAATAGTGACAGTTAAAGAGAGTAGTACAGGCATTATAAGTGTTATAGAGATGGGGAGTTGAACAGTAGGAGGGAGTGTTACAGGCATAAGAGGGTGACAGGCACAGGAGTATGACAGACGAGGGGAGTAAATGAAGGGGCAGATGACAGGGAAGAGGAGAATGATTTAAATGAAGGGTTATAAGGACTGAGATAGTGACAATAATCGGTGTGGTAGCAGTGGACCAGAGTGGGCTATGAAAGGGAAGAGTGATGGGGTGGATGACAGATTGGAGGTTGTTAGGGAACAAGAATTCTGCAAGAATTGGCAGTGGACAATATTACATAGAGATCGGTGGATATTTTGGGGAATATCTCTAAGATCTTAAGGTTTTGGGGCAAGTCCGCCCAATTTTTGGAATATATGCATGTCTTAGATGCTATGAGTTGCATTCAAGGATCACGTAACCATCATGGTACAGAACAGGAGTGGTCCCACACAGCCTGAATCCCCCGCTCTGTGGAACTGGCCCTCTGGTTAGGAGCCTGCATGACTAAGTAAACACCAGCGGCATGAGTCAAGGTTTCAGTTTTCTTCTCAGTCCTTCATGTATGTTTTGGATTACTCTCAAACCTTGAACTGTTCCCGGGTGGGTGGACTTGCCCCAACACCTTAAGATCTTAGAGATATCCCACAAAACATCCACTGATCTCTACATATGTAAATAGGTGATCCTGATGAAGATGGATTCAATCTAAAAATTCCATCAAATGTGCGTTGTCACGAGATCCCAATTTACAAAACAACAACGGCTATATTTGAATTTTTCTCTCTGTTTTACTCATCTGTGTATGTAATTTGTGATTGGGAAGGTAAGGAGATGTGTATGTGAATGTGTGCTTTTGTGTGTAATGAGTTGGTGGTATTTTGTGGTTGGTTGTTCGGGAGCAGATCAAGATATATGCCAGATAATGTCTCTATGGTAACAAAATAAGAATGAGTCTTCTACCTATTTGACTAATGTTCCTATGTCTACTTTCTGATGTTTCTACAGGTATGCTGCCTAGGAACCCAGAGGGTGTTTTAAAAAAACCCTCACTCATATACCTAGGAGGTGACATGCTTCATCATTGGGGTCCCACCCTGGTCGCCAAATGCTTCCAGGGTGTGCTGCGATGCTTGATTACAGCAGAGTTGGTTCTTTTGGGAAGGGGATCCGTGATTGTATGTGTATTAGTGAAAGGTGCAGATAATGTCTCTACATGATTGTACAGTCTCAAATTCTTTTTATAAAAACAATATGCATTTGATGCATTATATTGTTTTAGAATTCTATATAAAGAAATAAGTTAAATAAAAGTATGCCTATGAATTTGATTTGCATGCATCAAATCTAGTGGTGGTTGGCCCAATGAGCTTTCACAAGCCCATAAAAAAGCAACACCGGTCCAGTGGGAGTCATTCTTGTATTTCATTGTGCCCCCGCTCTTGCTCCCAGACCTAAAAAGTGTTCTTAGGAGGTAACTTTTTCATACAGTTGGCTTTGTGTACAATGCAGTTTAGCTTAAAAAATTCTTCTTGCTTGCTTGCTGTCTTGATCACTTCCAAGAGCTGATGTTGGGCGCTTTTTGCCTTAGCAGAAATGTGGGCTTGCATTTCGATTTCTTTTTTAATCCTGAGTAATGCTGAATGTTTTCTATTTCACATTTCACCACTGAATTAATATTATGCTTAAAAGAACTGTTGTTGCCTCATTAGGGCTGAATTACTTCTAAAACATTTTTTTCTTGTATTCTATCAGCACAGTGGTGACTTTTTTTCATTTTATGGAATTCTTTTTGATGTGAACAGAAAGTGAAAATGTTTCAATGTGTAAAAGAAAAGTCTCAGAATGTTCTACTCCTTTCAAGGTTGTACATAACCACCATTTCAGGCACCTCCACAAATTGCCACGCGCCGGCACTAGATAGCAATAAATGTACGGAAATGGTTCTGTTGCTAGGGGCAAGGGAGCAATCAGACAGGCTGAAAAAATCCTTGCACCAAAGCTGTTCGCATGTACTGAAAGCAAGATGACGGAGTTAGATGACGGTCTGAAGCAGTGCTTAATTTGAGCCGGAGCTTTCCGGTGCTGAGCACCGGCATTTAATTGGTTTCCGGTGCTCGGCACCGGCACCTAATTGTCAACACCACACTTAGGGCAGTCTGCCACAAGGTGGCGCAGCTCATGTAATTTAGAGGGGAGAAGTATAAGAGCTGTTTAGGGAACAAAATACATTAAAAAATTACTAATACCTGCCTTCCCAGACATTCCTTTAGCTTTGGGGACCTGGAAAAATCCGAACTGTCGCATTTACATGCAAGAGAGATGGTTAGTAGGTGTTTTGGCAGCGATGACAAGGGCGATGGATGGTGCAATCTGCAGTGGCCTCCTGGTCAGAGCCCTGGCACTTAATATTTTACAAATTAAGCACTGGTCGGAAGGCATGAGTTGCTGCCATGGACGATCAATCCACAGACAAAAAAGTATATACACGTTTTATAAATTGTAATATATAATGCCCATTACTAGCAGCAGGGGTTTACTTGGGATGAAAAAGTGGGGCGGAAGGGTGGGAGGGGGTTCTGGCGTAATGTTGGGGGAAAGGGCGCTAATTTAAAAGGTGTCTGGTCAAAAGAAGGATGAGCAATGCTGCCAAGGTTTCAGATTTTTAAGTGAGACATTTTCACAATTTCAGTGTAATTATGAGTGACATTTTAATGATTATGAGTGACACTTTCTCACTAGAGCATTAAGCAATATAGACACAAATAATATCAGAAATTACACCCACTTGAGCAACGAGAAACTAAGAAGTCACTGAACTAAAGTGTACTAACGGCAGGCGGTTGAAAACTGAGCCGCGCTGCGTCAGGCTGCATGACTGCAAAGTTTTCAGACTCAGTACATACACCACAGGACAGGGGGCGCAGGCAACTCAGATTGATTGAAGCATCAATGTTACTTATCAAGAGCACCCATAGCAAGTTAGCTTAACTACTAAAACACAGATGCCCTAGCAGCCTTCACCCACACTGGCCCCCCTGGGTCCTCCTTACTGCCAGCAATCAATCAATCAAGTCAGCATGCAGAGAATTAGTGTAGATTCCAGGGCCTCTCTGTCCCACGTGGGACCCAGGCCACAACAGAAGGATGTGAAAAACACGTACCTCAGCTGTAATGTCTCTAAGCTGCAACAGTAGTGGACTCCACTCGTTGCAGTCACCTGTGCTCGAATCTTGCCTGTTTAGTACTGCATGCAGTCAGGGCCGGCTCTAGGGCGGTGCGACCGGTGCCACCGCACCGGTTGCTGACTTTGAATGGGGGCGCCTGTTTTCTAGTTTCTAATATGTTTAAAAGCACCCACTGCAGCCTTCCTGACCTCCACCAAATTTCAACCAACAATAAAAGTGTCAAGCCTACTCCCGTGATTGATGTTTTTTCCTGGAGAGAGAAGGAAGTTTTGTCTAGTGGAAGTTTTGACTGGGGGATGTTTTGATTCATCATAAGGTAGCGCAGAGGGTTAATGTGCCTGCTGCAAAGAATGTGTATCATGCAAATCACGAGGTGAACATAATGTAAATAGGTCAGGGGGTTACTGCTTTTGTAGGAGACTTCGTTTTGTTACTTGTAGTTTATAAGTTAAAATACTGATAAAAAACAGTGAGCTGTTAACTGTCATCAAAGAACTGAAATGCAGACTTCAAGTATAGATTAAAGCGTATTGATTTTTTCCCCAGACTTTTAATATTCTAATGTTGTACAAAGTGTTGATTTGGGTAGAAAATAATTCCAATTATTAAAGATAATCCCTAACCATGGCCTTACGTTTTAAATTCTGAGTTTGTGCTTCTCCAGTCCAAGGCCCCCTAAACTTTACTGCCTACCAGCATGGATGACATATAAATTCTACCACTCTGTCTTATGTAATGTTTCCTATACATTGATTTGCACACATATGATTGAGTAATGTGTGTACAATGTAAAGTGCTCTTGACACCCTTCACTGTTATGAGTGACACTATAAAATGAATTAAATGCATCTGACTGAGAGTGGTTATGGTGACTTAAGGGGTAGTGGTAGTGCGGGAATTCGTTGTGCAGGTGGTCATGGGGAGGGGGTGCCAAAAAACATTGTCGCACAGGACGCCACCAGTGCCAAAGCCGGCCCGGCATGCAGTGCGGGAGTCGTGCTCACTGTGCAGCATCATTTGGAATGGTAGCAGTTTCACCACTCTGACCCAAGCTATTCATCTGAGACCGTGACTGCAAGCCTTGTCAACCGGCCTGTGCCTTTTGAGAGAACCGTGGTCGTGGAGCAGTGCTACCAGCATGGAAGGCAGCAGGTAAGTTGGCAAAACAAAATTGACTCTAACGGCCCTTACACAGAAAAAGGCTCTATGGTTTGCATTTTACCTACTGTTATTTTATTTTAACATTTAGCACTGAAAGCTTCAGCCGGAAGACGAAAACCAGCGTGAAGTATTAGCCGTTGCAGAGTGCAGTAATTGGGAAACCAACAGCTGCACACATGAAGCAGCGGACTGACCCCATTTAACTACATAATTTAAACAAATAATAACAGCTCTCTCTCAGTGCAGGCAGTTAAAATGTGCTCCAGAAACTTCAGAAATTAGTTTCTTGCATCCATAAACTGTCAAGATGCAAGAACGTGCAGAAGAAGTGCAGTTTAATAAGCTCTATTTACTCTACATATTTTCCCAGGCAAGCGTTAAAAAGAAAATTTGACAATGGTCTCACAATTACTTGCAAGGAGAGCACGGAATTCCGGTTTACGGGCCGACTGCCCGCCTCCCCAGAGTCTGGCCGCAACTTCTCACTTTACTCCATTGGGAATGTCAAACGTGCGCGCGCCCCCCGAACCCCAGACTCACTCAGGCTCACAGCAGGCACATCTCAGAGCTGCGCAGTGGGCTGCAGCAGCCCCTGCGGTCCGTGGGGGGTTGGGTCATCATTGATTGACATTTTTTTAATTTACCGCCGCGGGTTGTGCGAGCAGTGCTGTCACGCAACCTAGCCAGCCTCTCAAACTTTTAACTGCAGCCGTATTAGGAGGACTTGACGTCACATCCCGCGGAACCTAAGAAAGTCTGTGTGTCAAACCTGAGTCGGCTACCTGGTGAAGAAGTCTCAATCAAAATTTAATGTGGCGACGGGAGTCTTGATTCCTTCATTGATGCATTGTAGCAGCCAGGGAGTATCAGCTATAGCTCAGCCAGCCCCAAGCCTACGGCAGTAGTGCGCACGTCGCACGAGCTGCCACACCAGCTTTAGTTCAGTCATAGCAGCGCTTTAATAGCTTGACAGCCGAGGCAGGCGCTATGCTCATTATGCGTTACTTTGCATTTCAGTGCAGTGATGCGGACCACCACACTGAAATGCGTTAGTCAAACGCATGATGCATGATACTTGACAGGGCTGGATGAGTGGAAATATTTTCCAGGAGGCATGCCCTATATATTTAAAGGCATGGCGTAAAAAGTGTAATAGAAAATCACGCACTTCCCACAGCTTGCCACCTGGAAGGATTTGGGTGACACCGCAACAAACAAATAAATGCCTAACAAAGCCAGATCCATCAACTTTCTGAATGCCTGTTAGCAAAATCAAATTAATGATAAATTGCAATGAATATTTCATGAATTATCAGAATTGAAAACATTTGAATTCTGTAAAAAAAGACTGTGGTGAATTAAACAGTTACTAAGGTATGTGGACGGGTGTTTGGAGTGTCTTATTCACTGCAGAACTCCCCGATTCCGCTTTCCTATGCCATCTCCTACTCTGTTCAACCTTTTGCTCCCATTTTCTTCCCACATATTTCTGAAATCCTCCATCTTATTATCTCACTGGGCATCTCTTTCCTCCTCAGCACATCTTTTTACTCTCTCCTTCTGCTCATACTTCCTTTTATCTCTCCTAATTCAGCACCCCTCTCGCACACAACCCGACCACTCACCTGTAAGTACTCTATGTTCTTTGCCTTTGGTGCTGTTCAAATTTCAACAGCTGTGGACCTCCTTCACACACTTTCCTACCATTACAATTGGCACATATACGTCCATCGGTCAAAGTGCTCTAAAAAGACATCATGAACTAGATATGCTTGTAGCCTGTCCACCCTTATGACCCACTAACAGGCGCTGTGAGAAACTTGCACGGCCTTCAGCCTCAAGTCCTGAGCTCTCAATCATGGCTCGTCATAAACACACACTGTAAGAAAGTGGAATATTATGTGGGATGGTTGAGTAACTTTTCCATACAATATTATCACATGCTTCAAAGATGATCCTTGGATTCACAACAAATTCTTAGCTCAGTCCTGGTAGTGTGTCAAAGAGAAGTCCGACTTTACTTTTGGAGTACCATTATGGTTCATGAATAACTGAGACAACTTGATTGAAATCCAACCCCAATTTATAAAAGTAGAGCATATTTTTATGTAATTTTAGACCACAGAACTAACTTTTTAGCATACCTATAACCGGAGTTATGGATTTTCAAAACAAAGGAAAATATGGGCAGTAAATACAGCTGTCATTTAACATTGCGGTCAATGGCAAAAACTACTAGCGACAATCGGTCACTTAGGGGTCGATTTGTGTTCCACCCACGCAGGGTAGAAGTGGTGGGTTTCCCAGGACCAGGCCACAACAGTCAGTTCAGTTTTTACTGACCAGTGTAGCCTGGGAGCATTGGTTGTCCTGGCTGTCAGTGGTCCTAAACAGGACCTGCGGTAAAGAGGATGCAACATTACAAGAGCAGGGTTGTTGCTGATGTTGATTACAGGTGCCCTGGAATGCCTTCTAATGCAGCGTTGAGTTGAGGGGTCGGTTATGTACTGGTGACTAACAAGCCTTGGTAGTTGTAAAAGTAACTTTAAGGAACTTCGACGTCTGGAGGTCCAAGTGACTTGAAACTTCGGCGAAAGCCAGACTACAACTCCCAGAATGCACTACACTATTTAACTTTGGACGATTCCTTCAGAGGGCCCGATGGCCATTGACTCTTTGAATACTGAGTGTCGTTTTACCTGTACTTTGCAGGGGACTGGGCCCACCAGTCCCGGGGTTGTCTGAGGGTGCTACTGGTTTCCACAAGGGTCCCTCTCTTCAAGAATGTCAAGTTTTAGCCAAGGACGTGGGTCATTCACTCAGTTCCAAGTCTGTTGCCTCAGGAACACAATATCCCTCTTTTACTTTGTGCTGGTGGGCAAAACCCTGTTGTCAGTGACACAGGTCTCCACTTGGCCATTCTTTGAAGTAAGTCAATCAGAACTGAGATTTTGGTGTTGCGGGTCCCTTAAATCCTGGATTTAGGGGAGGTAGGTGTGTGGGAGCTAGTAGACAATGGGCAGCTAGCCCCTACAGCTAATCCTCCCCTGAGGGGACCACATTCAGTGGTGTAGGTCACCATTTGTACCTAGAGGCCACTATTTATGCCCTCCTAAAGAGAGCAGATATCAACTTTAAGTGTACAGATCAGGCTGCTCACCCTGTAGGTGTGGGCAGCTTCCTGTAGGTGTACACCTCCTGCATACTGAATTTCCCACCTTGCCTGGGTTCAAGGAGGCCTGGGACAAGGGGAAGACTGTGTCCTCCTCAGGGAAACAGCCCAAATGCATATCAGAGGCAGGGCAGCCTTTGAAGCTCACCGCCCTGATGTGTCATTTCACTAGCCCACTTGGGAGGAGGGAGGTGTGACCTCCTTCCTGCCCACGCCTTTGTTCTGACTCCTGGGAGTGCTCACACTGCCTGGCAGGAGGTCAAAAGCCTGTCTTAGTGGCAACTGGGGCGGGAAAACAAAGTCCTGCCAGCCAGAACACATGTCAGCTAGGGTAACCAGGTGGGCTTCCTCTAGTTAGCCACCTGGGTTCATGCCGGCCGTTCCTTGACACCAGATACATGTACGGGGAGAGGAGGCACGTTGTTCGACACCAAATGCAACATATTTAGGTGGTACCATAAGGGACCTAGCAACCAGTGTCTGCCTGGGTGCAAGTCCCATGATATTAAATGGACCGCCTATCACTTAGAGTGTACTTTAATGGTAAAGTCACTCTAGAGACATAAAAGCTTTCACTTACATGTCTACACTTTTAATACACTGCACCCCGTCTCTTGGGCACAAGAGACCTTCTCTAGGGGTGACTGACATATACTTAAAAGCAGTGCTGTGACCCTGTCACACATGGTGAGGACAAAGTTGACATGGAGCGGTGAACACTGTTCCTGCAGTCTGCAATGGCAGGCCTGCTGTCATCTGTTTACCTGGGTCTCAGGGTGGCACAACCAGTGCTACAGGCCCTGAGTACGGTTTTACCACCATGGCAAGGGTACCCACAGTACCCTTACCAGGGACTCACAAGTCAATTGGGGATGCCAATTACACATGTCACTTTTAGGGAGAGAGCACTGGCACTCAAGCCTGGTTAGCAAGCTTCAGTGCACTATCAAAGTCGAAAATAAGCATCTAGTAGACCAAATGGGGTCAAAAAGTGTGGGGGGGGGATATTTGTCCTTGTTTTCTTCTATACATCAAACACCTGAACTCACACAGGCACCTGGAAGTTACTTATTTCACAGTATACACTACATAAGAGCTGTTTGAAATAAAACTAGAGAAAAAGCTAATAATGTTAGGGAATGTAAGCTGAAGTAAAGCCTGTGAAATATCAACATGGATTCCATTGCTGACATTGATTACCTTAAGGGTGTTTACAGTCCATGTTGAGAAATTGATCTATGTGTTTGCCAGTAAAGTTAAGGGCATAAATATAGGGCCCGATAGAGACTCATTTGAAAGTCACTGTTTAATTACTGCAGGGTCTGAAATCTGCCAGGACCCAGACAACTTAAAGTTCTGAGTAGCAGCACACAATTACTAACATATACAAAAATGTCATCAGTGTTTCAGGAAGGGTATTATCAAACTCTGTAAAGAGTCAGGAATATTGGCAGTGCTTCAAAATATGTTGAAGTACGGCAAGGAGCAAAAGGCCCGCCTTCTTATACCCAGGGTCTCTGGAAATAAGAAGTATGGGAGGACCAAATGATGTGGCAGTGTTGACTAGGTTATGTAGCAACATGGGGCAAATTATGTTGCATAATGCAGAACATTTTGTCATATTATTACATCATTATCTTGTAATTAGTGCCACTTTAACACCCAAATACAACTGAAAAGTCACCAGTCAACTCGTGTTGCTGCATTTATAGTAACTTTTAGCGACCTTCCCTGTCCCCTAGGGCACCCTCTACCATAAAGGGTGATGCCTCAAGTAAATCATCACTCCTGCCATAATGCTGGCAGACAATAATCTGGTCATACTGTGGTACAGTGAAAGGGTCCTGTGTGCCGTTGGAAATACTGAGCTAGGTACAAGGAAGTCATCAGCCTTCCCCTTTAGAACTCACTCATTCTGACTTATAGTTAAAATGTTCTGTGGCATGTTTTAAATTGTGCCATTTTATCGCTTACTTTTGTTACAGTTTCCTGATGTAAACTTGCATAATGAGCTCAAACAGTGATACAGAGTGCCCCGTTTAGAGGTCTGCATAGAGTAGAAAAGCATCCCAAACACATTTGCCACTCATTTTTTCATATAGTACCTATTCTGACTTAAGCTGGTAGAAGGGAAGAGGGAGAAGGGTAAGATGATGCTATATATAAGGAAGAATGCTTACCCAAGACTTCTTTAAGTGCTTAATTTAAGGACTCTGATTATTTAAGAATACCACTGATAATGTAAGGAATATATGCTTTGATTGCTACAAATACGTACTTACATATGTCATCAGGACAGCAATGCCTTCAAATGCTGAGCTAAAGACACAATATTTGAAAGAACCTGGAATAACAGGAATGCCACAATAGTTGCTGTCATTGATTACTATGACTCAAGTGAACAAGATCAGTTTGAGCTCTAGGATTTGCCTTTTGTTTGTTCTACACAAAATTATATCATGACATAAGAATTTCTGGCATAAACTCACACTGGACCCTGCACTTTTCCAGTATGGCCCAGTGACCTTCTGTCATAAACACCACACAGAGGGGCCTATTCAAAAGCTGCATTTTGTAGTAGATTTGGGAGCACTACAATAACACCACTAACAAACTACAAAGTACTGTTCACATACCAATGTACGAAGGTTCCAACTTAACCGCTCCTATCTTTTTCTGCATAGAAATCCCTGACTCGACTACACATAAGTATACATTTCAGAAGTAAATGTAGGAAGGACAGGGAGGAGTGCTGAAAAATGGTGAATACTCACTACTAAATAGGGGTGTTTATGGGAGGAGTATGGAAGGGTTATGGGTAGGTAGGGAGTAGTCTAAGGAGGAACATGCACCTATCCACAAAAGAGTATGCTTGTTCCTATTCACAAACTGCACTTCTAAAGTTATTACACCCTAAAGGGACACAAAACAGTTGTAAATATTCTCCAGCTCAGGGCTGTCGTAAATCCAGCACCACACATGGCCAACCCCTGGTACTGCAACATCCTCCCATAGAAATGAAAGGAGAAAGGGACTTAAAATAAAACCCCATAGGAACCGATGTAAAATGAAATTAAATGTAATTATTTAAAATAGTTAAACCATAAATATTTTAATGGAATTTTAAAAAAAGTATAGGAAAACATCAAAAAAGTGTGCTCCACTTAAAATTATGCAAAAACAACAGTTGATGGACAGAATGCAGAACAATGTCATACATTCACCCCAGCACAGAGATCTGGGCCTAAATGAATCGGTTTTTTTGCTCACTTGCTATTCCAGTTTGAACCCAGCCATATGCAAATCAGTCTTGACCCTGTGCCTCATGGGAACCGTCCAGCCCGAACTGCCAAGCCAGGTCCTCCCTGGACTGGAAACAAGCATCCTAATACCGGTTTTCCCCTCTTCAGCCAGGATAGCTTGATTCCAGTGGCATAGAGAGCATGGGACCCACGTCTGGGCATACCCGTCCCACTCAGGGTGACAAATGCGAAAACAACAGTTGATGGACAGAAAAAATAGTAAAAATTAACTAATCTATGCTGCATTGTCGTGGTGGTTCTTGCGTTGCTCTGCGACACAGCAAGCGATGAGACTACCAGACAGCCTGAATATCAAGCTCTCCCTGTGATAAGACGGTCAGCAAAGCAGCATGTCTGGTACTGGGATCTGCCCTGGAACATGCATCTTTTGGTAGAAACCCCCATTCAAGTCATAGAACTGTAAAATCGTCATGCTATATTTTTAAAGCTTCTCTCTGTGATCAGAACTTCGAAAGTAGAATAATAACTTCTAGCACAAAGGAAGGGTATGGAAAAGAAGGAATAAGTATGGGTGAGCACCAAAGTATTAGTCATGCTTACAATGTCCCCAAAAATGTAAATTAAACCAGGGCCACCATGATACCAGGACTTGGCGTCATCTCGCTAGAGATGAAACCTAAGTATTAGGGGACCATTAGATACCAAAGTATGTGGATGCTCAGCAGGATACCAGATGCTAAAGGGCAGATAAATGGTAATGGAGACACAAACTCACAAACCCATTCTTGCATACATTTACAAACAGGCACACACATTGACAGATCCAGAAACGCACACATACATATACACACACAACAGATCCCTCAGCAAATCATTTACCTTTCTTTCGTGCTCACACAGCACTCCCTCTATGGGCATGCAGCTGGGCCGTGCACATGCGCAGTAGTGTATTGCTACTGCTAAGTTTACCACATCTATCAGTCTTCCTCCCTCTTCCATATGACTCATTGGAAGGACGAGAGCAGGGAATGGACAAAAATACATGGGTTCAACATATCCAGACCAGCCGCGGTCGGTAGTAGGAGTACCTGCAGGGCGGTGATGTGGGGAGGGGCAGGGTGGGGGGTAGTAAACTATGGATTACGGAGGTTTACAGGTAAGTTAACATATAAATGAATAAAACAAATTTCGTTGCGCGCACTGCATCGCATTTGGGGATGCAGTGCACGCAACGAAATTCGTTTTATTAATTTATATGTTAACTTACCTGTAAACCTCCGTAATCCATAGTTTACTGCCCCCCACCCTGCCCCTCCCCCTCCCCACGTCACCGCCCTGCAGGTACTCCTACTACCGACCGCGGCTGGTGCAGACGTGGGACCCAGGGCAAAGCCACAGTGTGAAGTGGGGTCAGTGGAAGCAACCAGTAAATATGCAGGAGGGGGGCAGCAGTAAAGGGCAAAGAAATGTGGAACCAGAGTCTTCTTTGCATGTGGAGGCGAGAGCTATGGAGGCACAGGGTGAGTGCCTGAGCCGTGCCATAGTGAAAGCAAGAGATGGACAGAGGGAATTGCAGGAAATTACTCCGGTGGTAGAGTGCGGAGAAATGTAGACCCTGCATCTCCTCCATGGGGGTGTACATTATCTACATTCAGTGTCAGGCACAGACACCAGGAGACTAGAGCCAATAAACAACTGGCAAGTGCTCCTCCAACCAATCCCAAAACACACTTTACTCAGTCAGGCCCAGCAGCCAATGAGTAACAAGAACTACCACAGCTAGTCCCAACCAATCCAGCCATCACACCTTCGCACCACTACTGAATGTTTGCTAATATGGCATAGGTGGCGAGCATCTGAATTGCCAAGCATTGGCCTATCTCTCACTGTTTACAGGACATGGAAGAGACCTGTAAAAGTAGTACCAATGAATACTAAATGCAATCTTCAAATACAATTCTCCATGAGTCTAGACTGGCGCCCTCACCTCACGCACAGGTTAAAAATGAATGCTCCTCGATAAGCAGATTCATACACAGATAATGTACCATGGAAATGGATATATGTCTGTGTGTAGGATGATCAAACTAGGAACAGCACAATAATCAGTTCTAAAGGAGGCCTGACTTTATTGCTCCCTTATGTGTATTTTTAGAGTAAGTACCACAAAACAGCTGAAGCTGTCTCTAGCCTGACCTAATTATTGGGATTTCAGACTACTGAAGACTGAGCTTTGTTGTCAATGCACATGTACCCTTGTGGATGAGAATCATTATGTTAACAGCACAAGAATCCAATTCATTGCTACAATTACTTCAGCTTCAGAATTTCCACAATGTGTAGCTATTAGGAGAGAATAAGATAGAGCTACAGAAGGCACTTCCACAGAACTCACCAGTCTGTCTGTGTAAAACTCTCACGCACACTCGACCTTTCCATGGACTGTTGATGTCTTTCAAAGTCCATCTTCAAGGATCACACCTGCACAAAACATTAACTGTCACTCTACCCATGCCGGCGCTCAAGCACCACCAAACTCATACCTCGACGGCGGTTTCCCGGTGTTTGGAGGCGTCCCCGGATGCAGGGCCTTCCAGCACTTGGTCGCAATCTGATGCACGTGGTGGACCCTGACATCATCTCCTTTCAACAGCCTGAGAAGT